>NC_138029.1:82578627-83178627 GCF_964106645.2 Podarcis pityusensis | reverse complement strand
TCAGATTAAAGAGCTTTCCATCTGTTCAATATATGATTTCTGCCCTGGTGGGGAGCTCTTCAGTGTTCCTCCACCCTCATGAGTATGGAGAATGGCAGCCTGGGAGAGTTCATCAGGGCATGGTGTCTACAATAGTGGATGGATATTGCTAACATTTATAAGTTCCCATGGATGGTCACAAGTAACAAACAGTTGTCTCAGTGTCAGGAACCAAATCCCAAAGAGAAGTTGTATGTTGCCCTCTTACTTTTAACTGACTGCAGACAATGTGCTTTTGACTGACTGTAATGGTAATTCTAGGGCTGCCAAACATCCAGGATTTCAGAGTTGTCAGCAATGTCTGCACTGCAGCCCATGTTGAGAACTCAACAACTATAATAAAAAAATTATATATATAACAAAAAACAACTTTCATCCCCCTCAAAAAAACTCAACAACTTTGCCTCCCCCCCCCCTTAACTATTGCACTAGTGATGTGCTCTGTCTTACAGTACTCAGAATTCAGTTCAGAGGGGCTTCCTGTTAGGTTAGTGGTATAGGATTGTTTCATAGTTAAGCCATTTAACTCATGGAGGATGGAGACCAATGGCAGAAGGACATGATACAAAGGGCATGTGACTGTTGCGTAAAATGACAGCACCATGCCAAGGTCTCCACTTTCCTTAGTAATGCTTAAGGCAGCATATCCCACATCTGGACATCATTACACTGTTTGTTTCCTTGCCACTTCTGCACATAATTGACTGCTGATGGCAGGGACAAAATAAAACACAATGTAATGTTGTCAGAATGCTGCACTTGACATCACAGAAGGGGAGGGTTTTCCCAACACATGGCTTCCCTTCTCAGTGGCAGCCTTGTGTTCATTCTAATGTTTAGTTTTACCCTGTCATACTGATCTCCTAAGATTGCCTATGTTCTTTGTGTGCTTTGTTCACTACTTAACATGTTTTTGTTGTTGTTTTATACCCCACCCATCTGGCTGGGTTGCCCCAGTGGGTTGTTTAGGACTGCGTCCAATTCACACCTGTGGAGCTGGAAATCATGTCCTAAAACTTAAAACCTGTATGTAGGAATGGGTGTAACTTTCAGGTTTGGTTTTTCTCATTTTCCCACTTTCCCACTTTTAAGTTCCCCATGTTTCCACATCAGTTTTAAATGGGTTATTTTTAAGTCCTCAAAATTCAGCAGCATTTTAGCTGCCCAGAATGACTGGGGCACTCAGTCAGATGGGTAGGGTACAATTAAAAAATTATTCTTATAAATAGTTATAGTGTCAACTTCTAATGTATACTTTTTGTGTACGATAGTGCCTTTTTATTATGCATTTTTGTATGTCATTTTCATCGTGCATTTTTATGCATGTTTTGCCGTGTGTGTGTGGGTGTACACATTATTTCGCTGAAGAACTGCATTGCAAAATTCAGAGAGGTGCAAATTTTGAAGGGTGGCTGTATTTCAGCATATTGTTTCAGAACATGCAGATTGGGTGGGTTCACCCTTAAGTGAACAAGATTGCTCCTCATCCTTACCCACATGTCTGTGTATGGATATTGGCGTGAAGGAAGGGTACTCAGCATGTGCTCAGAAGTACCCTATTTGAGATATTTTGGAGCCCTTGCATGCTAACGAGATCTGAGGCTGAGCTCTAATTCAGTTTGTTTGTTTTCTTGTTTGTTTTAAGGCACTGGCCTTCATAACAATGAAACCCAGGGCACTTTGCAACTTAATTTAAAACAAAACAACAATAAAATGTACAATAAACCAATTAAAGGCAAAGGATGTCTTAACCATGACCATAACCCCCTTAAATTGTGCCAATGCCATAAACAAATCCAGGTTGTTCTTTTAGGAGGGTATGTGAGTGCTTTACACGTTTTTGGATTTTTAAAAAAGGTTTTCAAATGTTTTCAATATGGTTTTTATTTTATTTTTAATTGTATTGTTTTGCCACTTAGGTGTTTGCCACCCTGGGTTCCTTTGGGAGGAAGATCAAAACAGAAAATGGAGAAATAACTAGTTAGCATGATGGGAGGATGGATCATCTACTTGATGCTATGACAAATTCTCAAAGAACATGAAGTAAGTGGAAGAAAGGAATGAGAAAAGGGGGATCAGCTAAAGGCTTGATCCAGTTGTTTTGGGTCAAGGTTACAAACCTGGCATACAGCAATAAACAGAAAGCCTTAATGTTGACCGAGAGTATAAATAGGAAGGATCTGCCTCACTTGCCACAGGACACATGTTGTTGTACATTGTAATATAATAGCTCTCATAGTATAACGGTGGAATGCAGCCATCTACCAGCTGAACAAAGACTTCTGGCAAAAAGAAACCTATGAAGTCAATGGAATCCTACTGGTTTCAGCAAACTTTGAATTGATTCCTGCTGGGATAGCAGAACTTTGTCACACAAAGTAAAGCAGTTAGACTATTAATAATGTTTCTCTAACTTTACTTATTCTGCACCTTGCTTTCTTTGACTGCATTTTGAGGAAAAAACAATTTCATTCAACAGAAGTGTATGGCACTGTTTATGCATGGAGCAGAGTTTGCATATTTTAGAGTGCAATCATTAGTTTAATCTCTGAGAGTCATGGGTAGTAAATATATGCACACTAAATATTTTTGAAAGGAGTTAGACTATAGGCTCAGTATTTCAACCTCAGTCCTTAAAAATCTTATGAATTTACATTTTGAAAATATACCCAAAGGCATATAAGATCACATTAAAGACTAATAGGCTGCCAGTCCCCCCCCCCAAATATTTGAGCATAAGGGGGTGGGGAGCCAAGCATCTGAAACAACAAAATTAGATAAAGAAAATATAGACCCCAGGCCGAGACACAGTGCGCCAAAAATATACACAAAACTTTATACCACCCCTAGCAGCTATGTTCCATTTAATATATGCTGTACATGTTAATATATATTTCATTCTGCAAGTAGAGAGAGCTTCCTGGCTGCCAATGAAGCTCTCCCTCCTCTAATATGAGGAGTATGTGAGGGGAAATTCTGATGCGTCTGTAGCTCTGCTGCATTTGTGACTTATGCTTTCAGACTTATGTTTTCAGTAGCCAAAGCAAATCTGATCTCTCACTTTATCTGAGCCTTACTCAGATACAGTATATGAAAGGACCACTAGAAGGAAGTGAAAGGACCACTAGAAGGAAGGAAGGAAAGGACCACATGAAAGGCTTCATTCCCGCCTCCCAAACATAGGGGTGTCTTGTGGGAGCTAGAAGGGGTTCCAGAATCCACTCTATGCCTGCACTTAAACAGGGGTAGTGTGCATGACTCCCAACTATTGGCCAAGTTGGCTAGGGTTGGTTGGAGTTTAACAGCATCTGGAAGACACAACATTGGCTGTCTTCACACTAAGAGACTTTGCATGTTTATCCTCTTTGTGCATTTCTAATTGCTTCAAACACAGTGTTGCCACACACATCTGAAAGCTAATTTTGTGTGTCCAAGGAATACACCTTCAAAACAGTATTGTAGAACTGCGGGTGGGCATGGGGAGGATATTTCAGAGATGGAAAAGGCTTAGAAAAGGGCAATGAAAATGATCAAAGGGTTGGAGCAATGATTTAGTTTGGGGCGGGGGGATAAGTAAAAGCCCACACGATAGAGGACAGTTAAATATAGAATTTACTCATACAGTGATGGTTATCAACTTGGGTTGAAAGAAAGTTGAAAAAATTTGGGCTCTTAATAGCAACTAACCCTGCTAGATATGTTCAACTTCCACTCTCTGAGAATCACAAATGGGGATAGTGCTGTCCTGCTTGCAATTTCCCATATGCATCTGATTGGCCTCTGTGAGAATAGGATGATGAATGATATGGGCCTTTCTTCTGATGTTAGAATATTCCGCTCCACCTTAAGGGACAGGCATGACTGTTGTATGTCACATGCCTGTTTACACTCCAGCACAGCTTGCTGGGAGCTTCTGTTGTGTATAGCTTTGGTTTTTAGCTGCTTGCTTTTGGACACGAAAGGGAGAAGACATGTTTTCCTTTTGTCCTGATGTATGCTGAATAAACCACTTGTAAATATGCTCATCACAGACTCTCCCTGCCACTTCTGTTGCGCAGCGTTATTTACCTGTGCTGAGTTGTGTGCTCCAGCTTCTGAAGACTTCTGAAGCTTGGGTTGCAGATTCATGCTGATCCAAGGACTGGAGATCGCCCGGCACACCGGCCGGTGGGCTAGGGCCAGCTGGGGGTCTGCCAATTGCTTCTGATTCCTTGGCTACACCCAACACCAATGGGGCTCTTTTACAATTCTGTCTTTCTGGAACAGAACCTCCTCGCTGCCCCACCCCTGTATGTGGACTGCCTCCCCAACCCCCATGGGTGGCTCACCCCACCCCTGCCACTCTGGGTGCCGGAGCAGCTAGCTACACCCCTGCTGAAAAGACAGCACAAAGAGCAGGTGTTCTTCAGCCTTAGAAAGGCTGTGCAGGGCAAGGAACACTGGATGGGGAGGGGGCAGAGACAGGCACACAAAGCAAGGACTCTCAAAAGTCAACCAAGCTGAGTTTATGCTAGCAGGCTTCTCTCCTGAAACCACACTGAGTTCAGGGCTCCAAGACCAGTTATAGTCTTAGGAGAGCAAAGCTAATAAAAGGTGTGGAAACTAGTGTGGAAACTGGAAAGATTTCTAGGTGTACCAAGGTGGAGAGTGATTAACTCTAGATGACTCTTATGAATTTTTGCACCTGGAAGGAACATACCTCCCAGGACATCCTGTTACCTCCACAAACTGCTGCCTCTTTCGCCCTCAGTAGGGGGTCACCTACCACCACCACATGTCTCTTCTTTCTCTGGGGAGTGGCAGGAATCATTCTGTACACTGCACCTTCCACAACCACCTCAGTGTATTCCGAGGTCTGCGACTGATGTCCTTGCTCCTCTGGCCCAGAGTTGGTGTCTGAGGTGAGGGCATGGAATCAATTTTGTACCTCCAGTGACATGGTGTGTGCTTTGTTGCCTTAGTGTTTTTGTGAGTCATTATGAGTGTATTACTTTAGAAAGACAGGGTTGAAATCCCTGCAGTAAACAAGCAAACAATACAGAACAAGATGCTGGAGAAATGTTTGTTATATGAGGAACATTCAGCCCTCTGTGCTTTAACTGATGACATATAATTGTTCAGTTTTCATATTCTCTCCTCCTGCCCCCAAGTAACTGGAGTGGCTTGGATTTCAATCTGGCATGGGAGTGCGTATTTTTAATAATTTGGATATCTCTATGAATGAGTCAGTTGGGGCCAGAGGTAAACAAAATTCCTTTGCACTGAAGAGCCAGTTGCAACATCCCATTCAAAGCCCTTTATTTGACCTTGAAAGATCAGCCAATCTAGGTGAGAAATAATTCTGTTTTCCTGCTTCTCCAGTCTTGGTTTTTCCTTGACAGAGATTTAGGAAAGGAAAGCAAACAGTTGATGGAATAATAAACCCTCTTATTAAAAATATGTAGAGAACTTTTATTTATAGTGGAACCCACTCAAATAAATATGCCGTTAACAAACTTGTGTAAAGAATTATAGTATTACATAGTGTACCTAGTGATGAAATAAAATGCCACAAGACAAGTGGTGAAACCTGATGATTGATTATCAGGCCTCTTAAGCAAATAAACCAGCACCAACTAATGATAATCCTTTTTGATGAACATCTTATTACATTAATGCTCAATAAGGAAATAAAGCAGTTTTAAGAAATCAATTGCTTATATTCAAAGTTGGATAATCTTAGCTCTGGAAAATGGTATGGAAAAACACAGTTGCATGAGTGTATCTTTTACCTCAATGTTTATCAATGATCACTTTGGATGGAGTACTGAACTGGGATTTAAAATACTTGGATCCAAATCATTTCTCAGTGATTAAGATGGTCTTGGAGAAATCAATTTCTTTTAGTTAAAGAACAGAAATGGAAGCATACTGCTTGGGACTGTTATGAGAATGAGTACTGTAAAGATATTTACAATTTTAAAATCTACTTAAAAATAGAGTTAAATGACTGCTTAACTTCACAGCACTTTTATGGTCTGTAAAGCACAGGTGATTTTCTGGAGTATATGCATAAACCCCAATTAGGTGCTCTGGGAACTGTCTGTCTTAGACCAAGACACTAAATAGGCTTTCTAATTCAGCTCAGAGCCATCCAAGTTCATTTTGACACACACACACACACACACACACACACACACACACTTCATTATTGGGAAATTTTAAAATGGCTACAGCTATTTTTCCTTTTGACAGAAGTGGGTGAAATTTGCTGGCACAGCAGTGCCTCCAGAGCAGCCAGTGTGTACCATATTGTCTCCATTGGTGCACCTGCAGCGCACCAACCTCACTGCTGCATCCCTTCCCACCTTCTGGAAAAATATGGTAGGTGCCATGTGCCCCTCCCTCCGCCGCTGAATGCCCCAGAACGGTGCTGGTTAATAATATGCCAGCTTTAAATAATATGGCAAAAACAAACCCAACAACCCATAAAACAAAGAAGCCTTCCACTGACCCATAAAGAATTCTATCCACCCTGTACAGGGACCTGAGTTCCCTCCCCAACCCCACATACACATTCCCACATGAGGATTGCACAGTCGGTAAGTTCTGTCCTTCTCCCAGATCTAATAAATATACAGTGGTACCTTGGGTTACATACGCTTCAGGTTACAGACTCCGCTAACCCAGAAATATTACCTTGGGTTAAGAACTTTGCTTCAGGATGAGAACAGAAATTGTGCAGCGGTGGCACAGTGGCAGCAGGAGGCCCCATTAGCTAAAGTGGTGCTTCAGGTTAAGAACAGTTTCAGGTTAAGAACAGACCTCCAAAACAAATTAAGTTCTTAATCCGAAGTACCACTGTCATGGAAGTTCTTGGTTTTAACTAGCTGGAATTGTATTGAAGTAAATATGACTGAGAAGTGTACTAAATCCTAGTACTTCAATTTAACTGGATTATAGATTGGGCAATGTAACCTGTGGACTGCTGACCTATTCGGTATAGCTTGAGTAAGAGAACATAGCATGCTAAGTTACATTGTAGGCACGACAATCGGTTTAATTTAGCAAAAGGGGGCTAGAGAAGAGCAGCATGTCAACACCACACGCAAAGCAAGGATACTCCTATCCCAATGATTAAAGAGTGACTAAAAAGGCCACAGCTTGACTGTTTGTTTTTGTTTACCTAATTAGCCACACAGGCCAAGACACTTGGCAGCTAATGAAAGGGGGGAAAGAGGACAGCTCTTTTTCCATGATTAGTTCCATTACTTTCGGGAAGAGTGTACCAATAGGAGGGGTTATGAATACCCTTGGAGTGTGGGAAATACTGCATTGGTTTTCCAATGCTAGTGCTTCTGCCCAGTTTTCTAATGCTCCTTTCACACTGTAGAATCTTGTGTGTTGTGGAACTGTGGCTTTTTGGCTGATACACTGAGAGACCCCGACACAACATCCTGACATCAACGTGTGGGCCTCTGAATATTGAGGAGCCCTGCCCCCCTAAAAAAAGGTTGCGGGCCCATAGTGCTTTGGCCCCCAGGAGCTGGTACCCTTGGACACAACAGTGAACACTGCCTACCCTTTCCGCACATGTGTGCTTCTCTTCCTTCATCATCGTGAACTGGCTCAGGTTGATTCAGGCTGATCCAATTTGGTTCAGACCAATCAGAGGTGCCTCAATCAGACACAGTCCAAATTGGCCCATTTTGGTTTGGAATCTGGCTGAACTGGTTGCATAGCCCTGCTACAGACATACCAAGTTGCAATATCTTTCATATTAATCTTTATATCCTCTCTCTCTCTCTCTCTCTCTCTCTCTCTCTCTCTCTCTCTCTATCTCTCTCTCTGTGTGTGTGTGCAAAATCACCTAAAGTAAGTTTTGGAGCTTTGGGGGGGGGGAATTCACCAAAAATAAATTGATGATAAACTTGCTGTGGCACCCTCTTTGCTCCACAGCTCCCCAGAGCCTCCAGATGTTTGGGGTTCAGGGAGGCAGGGGGCGCAGCTGGACTCCTTTTTTCCTGAAGGGCGGCACATACACATGTGGGGTCTCCTGGTTTCCCCATGGTGAAGCTTCCTGGTGCCAGTCCCTCTTGAAGACCCTCACTTGAGGCAACCCTTCCAGGAGCCGTGGGGACCCTGAGCCCCACCCAAGAGCCCCTTGCCCATGGCCCCATCTGCCTCCAGCACCCATCAAGGGGGAGGGGAGGGGAGGGCTGGGTTGGAGGCATGGGCCTCCTCGAGGTGTTGCTCTGCCTCACCCAACAGAAGTGGGGGATGTCTGCCCAGCCAGGCTTTAGCCAGGTGTCTTCCTCCACCCCCAAAATCCCACTAACTTAGGCATTTGCTTACTTTTTCCTGCTGCATCTGTGACTGGAGCTGTTGGGGAGGTTGCATTGGGTTGCCATACATGCGGGTTTCCCTGGGCATTTTACCGCTTGCCGGAAATTCCCCTCGGATGCAATTTCCGAGGGCCCAATCCCAGATATGTCTGGGAAAATCTAGGCATGTGGTAGCCCTGCACTTTACTGCCATGCTAATATCTATAAGAATGTGTTTTCTGAAGGATTGCTCCTATTCCAATATAGCATTCCAATATATGACTTTTCCAATCATCCACAAAATAGAACATAGTCATAACCATTGATTTTACACATAATAATCGTGTTTCATATATTTTTGTGCAACTCCTCAGCAGATGGCTTCCTATATGTTTGCAATTTTGCTCACAAAGCATTTGTTGTGCACTAGGTAATAAATTATCAGCCAACATCCTGTGCTTTCTTTTTGCACAGCTTCAGAAACCATTCAACTGGACTACTCGTGGTGTAAGTTCTAATACATTTCCTGTTCTTGGTTTGATAACTTTGAAGATCTTTCTGACATTCTCCCACAGTTTCTAGGATATTTAGCATGATATCTGTGCATGCTTAACCCCCCTTCATTCTTTAATTCTTAAATAAAACTATAACATGATTTGCCACATTCATTGAAATTGCAGAACAACCCAAGCAAATGTGATCTTACTGTGGAACAAGTTTCTTGTTCAGTAAGGCTGCAGTTCTATTCAGACTTAGCAAATGAGATCTGGGTATCCACATTTAGGCTTGTGCCTCAATGTCTCTTCCATTGCTCTTGATTCTTAGCACCCTAAAGTTGCACAGCACCCATATATTATAGCAAGGACTATAAGCCTTTCCTTCTCACCACTGGCATAGCTCTGCCAATATTGCCATGTACAGTCGTACCTCCGTTTACGTAGCCCTCTGGTTATGTAAACTTTGGGATGCATGTGCAGCAAACCCGGAAGTATTTTACTGGGTTTCACTGCGCCCGCATGTGCAGAAGCGGTCTTCAGGTTGCGGAAACCTAGGGATCCGACTGGACCTCTGGAACAGATCCCATCCACAACCAGAGGTACCACTGTACTGGAATTTTTTGATGTTTGGAAGCGCCAATGTACCTTATTTCATATTTGGATGCATTATATTTTATTTGTACTCTTTGAGCTTTAACATTCCATATTAAGTGGTTTACTGTAGGTTGACTTAAATCATGGTTTTCTTCTACTATCTTTCCTGCCACCTAGGCATGATATTCTTTTCCTCTATCACAGTTCTCCCAAGTAATGATATTTTTAGCTTAGTCCATTTGATCCCCTTTTTCTTTGAAAATTATGAACTGCTTGATCAAAAAACAAAAACCCAGCCTCTTAGTGCTGTACATACAGATACATATACTGATCAGTGTCATATTGAACTAAAGCTTGAAAAACATCCTTAGTTAATTTGTCAGCCGCAGATAGATGATTTTTCTATATTTCAATCTTGTCCTAAACTTATTTATAGACTGCCTTCTTCTTCATAGGCTGGGATAGGTCAGCTGGTAGAGCATAAGACTCTTAATCTCAAGGTTGTGGGTTCAAGTCCCAAAGATTCCTGCATTGCCATGGGTTGGACTAGATGACACTCATGGTCACTTCCAACTCAACAAATCTCTGATTATATTATTTGATTTTTTACACTCTTGATCCATAGGCATACCTGATAATTCTTATTTG
Source organism: Podarcis pityusensis (assembly GCF_964106645.2). NCBI lineage: Eukaryota > Metazoa > Chordata > Lepidosauria > Squamata > Lacertidae > Podarcis > Podarcis pityusensis. The sequence continues at coordinate 83,168,546 of NC_138029.1, read as the reverse complement.
CCTTCATGAACCTTACATCCTGCTATGGCTCTAAAGTCTGACAATAAGCCACTAAGCTTTTCAAACACAAGTGAGGGTTTATGAAACACCCACATATTATATTTCTCCTCCCTGAATATTTATATCAGATGTGAATATTCATGCTTTGTTCCTTATAATTTTAAGAGATAAGGACTTTTCGTGCTGCATTTACTGACCACGCAAGATGACATACCAGTTCAAATGGAAAAAGCAGAAGGGGGGGGGGGTAAGAAAGTGTGCAGAGGATTTGTTGATGTGGTTTGCATCCTCTCCCACCCCTGGGCCCTGCATTGCTTTCACACAGATGCAGAAACTTATTCATAGCTCTCTAGCACGGCATGTTCAGTTCTAGGTGTCTCCAAGTAGGACTAGAAAAGGCTCCTATCTGAAACCCAGGAAAGCCATTGCTCAACAATACTGAGCTGGAAAGACTAATGGTCTGTATTGGTCAGTTTATTGTGTTCTAATGTACTTGCTGAGATTTTTCACCAGGTTGAATATTATGTTCGCCAATATTGTTCATTCATTTATATACTCCTTACTCCACTCAGTGGCGGAGCAAGCCGATCCGGTGCCTGGGGAGATGCATCTTCCCTGCGCCTGGGGCGGGGCCAGCTGGGGCAGGACACTCCGTGGGGCCTCAAAGGAGTCTGCCTGCCTCCTCCCACTCAGCTGCCCTACAGCTGAGGGGGGGGCAGTAGGTGGACCATTTGGGGCAGCGAGGAGCCTGCTGGTGCCACAGCCACTGTCTCACTCCCAGGAGAGATGTGTGGCTTGGGCGCACTGCAGGCCCCGCAGTGAGTGCCACCCGCCATTTTGTCACCTCCCTCAGTGGTGACACCTGGGGCGCCCAGCCCCCACCACACCCCCTTTCTCTGCCAGTGACTCCGCTTTAATACTGGTAATGGGTATCCAAGGAGGCTAACAGCAGTTATGTGAAAACACTGAAAGAAAAAAGTAAAAAATCAAATCAAATCTGAAGCATGTCTAACTTTGTACAAGATAGCTGATTCTAATGCACATAGCAAATTCATTCTCCAAGTGTCTGTTACTTATGTAGCCAAAAGAGCGTCACCTATGCTGAAGAGGAAGTAATAATAATGTTGTTAGAATTACAAAAGCACTTGGGGCGTGAGGGGAGGAAAAAACCCTCCAAAGGTGGTGTGGTGAACAGAACAGTTGAGTGAACATGTTCCATGGATGTTAGGAGCCAGGGGAGAACAGAAAACTACAGGGAGAGTGTATAGTCTAATGGGGACTCCATAGCTAAAGTGGGTCTATTAAAACAACAATAAGGGCTGAATGGAATGGTCAGGGCTTTTCCAAAGCTTGCAGAAGTAGAAAAAACATTTTGGACAGGGGTGGGAGGCAAAATGACCCAGAGAGGACTGAGCATGCGGAGCGGCCATAGAGTGTCGGAAGGGAGATGAAGCAGGTGGAGGAGAATGACACACAGTATCCTGAAAGACAAAATGGCTGGCTGGAAGAAACTACTGCTACCTAGAAGTTTGTTTCAGCTAGAAATCAGGCATAACCGAGACTACATGTTTATTTTGGCTTTGCTCTGAACAGTGAGTGAAGAACCAGGGCAAGAAATTGGAGGAAGCCAAGGAAGCTTGAGCTATGTCTCAGGGAAAGTCTCAGGAGGTCTGTGAACAATCCTCCCCATAGGAGCTACTGTACATGAGAATTTCCCTGTCCTTTAAGGTATATACAATGGCTTGATTGGTCCCCAGAATGCATCCCATCGCAGACACTCTTGTTTAGCATTCATTAATTCAAAAATGCCAAAGATTTTATAAACCACATCTTTCTAGTCAGGAGGATTAATTCAGGCGTATACAATACATGATCTGGAATTATCATGTGTGAATCTTTCAATAAACTGTGGCTTGAGCTTCAGTTCCTGGTCTGATTTAAAATGCAATGAATCAGTTTGCCCATCTTTCTTACAAAGGTGACCTAAAATACAGTACTCCATGTTCACATATTTTAAACAGATTTGTGCTTGAGCCCTACAGCTATGAATGTGACAAAGGTATGAGTGATTGGCCTGCTGTGTTGCTCATGTTGCATCAGTAAAACTATATATAACACATCTGTGTGTGTGTGTTGAGTAATCCAAGCTATTCCTCAGTACAGTGAAGCCTTTGATGCCCTAAATCCAACACCATTAATGAAGCATCTAAATCCTGGAATTGAAAAACTGGTGGTTTGACTGCTGACCTGTCAAAACCTGCATAACATAAACAGGAACGTATCAAAGATATCTTCCAATAATCTCAAACACAGAGCACTTTGCTTAGGCAGAACTCAGTGCAGTGCCTTAACGTCCCCAGTACAGTTTCTGTTCATCTTCTTTGTAATGTCAAGTGTATGATTTTATTTGTTTTATAAACAGGTGATCAGACTCTGACAATGTATTGTTATGCCACGGAAGATTTGCTAAGTGGTCCTGTTTTAATGAGTGCTTAAAGAAAGCAGACTGGGTTTACTGTCATCCGTCGTCCTACCACCACCACCCCGCCCCGTCCCACATTAGGACAATCATTATGGCCAGGATAATAGTTTAACTCTGAAAACCCAGATAACTCCAGGTTCCTTTAAAAAGAAAGAAAAATATCTGCCTCGTTGGAAAATGAAACATCAAAACCATAGAGCTGCATGGTCTTGTTCTTTCATGCCAAATGTGGTGCTGCACTGAGCTCCTGAAGGTATTTATTAACTTTCCAAGCTGTGTGGCAACAGTCCAGTTTGTTGGCAAATTTACAGAATAGCTGCCATCGCAGCCCATTCACCTATTAGGCCAAAGCCGCAAATATCAAATGTCGTGCATGTATTTATAAAACACAAATGCAAACCATGGACTCTGTGACATCTGAGCCAGAAGTGTAGCTACAATAACAGTTGTGCGCAAGAAACTTCAAATGCCTGACAACTGATTAAAAAACATTAGCTTGCCCTTCTTGATCCAGCTGTAAAATATTTCAAAAGTACTTTGTAATGTAGGGATGATGCTCCTTTGATATAAGAATCCTTGTTAAGGTTAACTTTAAACAGGCATGCTGCAGTTTTTTGGGAAGAGACAATTAAATCAGTGCTTTGCTAATCTTTGTTTGCGACTTGCCCCAAGGGACTAGGAGAAGCCTGCATCTTATTGTACATCATAAACCAAAAGAAGTGAACAGTAACATTCTTCCTTTGCTCTTTAATTCCCCTTCCTGGAAGAGATAGGGCATTCGTACTTGTAAATGTTAAATGGGTTGCATCAAGACACTCCAAGGCTACGATCCTCATACTACCTCCTCTGGAGTCAGAGCACAGAGAACAGTAGGATAACTCTGATGAAAGCAGCACGAGTCGACATTAAAATGCAGGGATCGGAGGGAGACCCTGACATTTCTCGATCCAGAACATATGCCAGTTACTGCTTCCACTCAGCAATTCTTCAGCAAGCATGGCAATGTGCTGTAAATAATATATACAAAAACATATACAATCCAACTACTTTGCATATTCATAAATATACTGGTTTGGATTTATTGATGGCAGGAATTCTAACAGGGAACCAGCCCACACTGGCCAAAAGCAGCCTTTATTCCATATTCTTTTTAATATGAAACATTTAGAGCCAATCATACAACACAAACAAAATTATTCTCTGTAGGCTGTACTGCTATGCCCTCAATGTGTTTTGCATTTGTTTAGGTCCCAGACTCAGCTGGTATATACACAGGTAGTCTACCAAATCGGAGAGCTGTAACTATTGATATTGGCTCTTTTAATGCAATGTTTCAGTATTGCTCTTTGCAGCAAAAGGTAGTGTCAATTATCTTTTAGCTGGAGGAGCAGACAGGCCCATATTCTCAATTCCTGTCACTTCTGAAACATCGAAACCATAGAGCTGCTTCTGTCACTTTTGAAACTTTGGGTGCTTCCAGAATGCCACTGTTTTCAGAATCAATCACATACTTCATATGCCCTTCTTTATTTGCCTCCTCCATGAGAGGTCCAGAGGGTGGCAACATGAGAACAGGCCTTTTCTGCAGTGGGAAAGTGTGGGATGACAGATGTTTGATGCAATTTCATGTAATCTCCCTGCAAATAATTCAGAATAAACAGCCAATGTTATCTAAGCTTCCACCAACTAAATAATGAATACACAATATACAGGTTATCTGGATATGAGCTTTCTCCCCAAGCTCTGGTCCTGAAGGCATAAATAGCCTTTATTCATTCTTCAAGCTATAGCTCCACCCCCTTGGACTGGATCTGCTAGTTGGGAATCGTAGGAAGCTGCCTATTACCAGGTCAGACTATTTGTTCATCTGGTCCTGTTTTGTCTTCTCTGACTGGCAAAAGTTCTCTAGGATCTGAGTTCTTTTGTGTCACCTCCTATCTGAGCCTTTTAATGGATATGCCAGCGATCGAACCTGACACTATGTATATGCCAAGCATACCCATTACCACTGAGCTAAGGTCCTTCCCACAAATCTCTTTTCAGCTAACCACCATGTTGGGAATAGCCTGGGTTGTCTCACCTTTCTCAGTCTCTGTCCAAGTGGTTGTCTACTTACAAAGAGTTAATGTTGTGCATTGCATTTGGCAGGATCCCAGTCCCACCTTCTCTAGGAACTGGGAAAGAAGACAGGGAGTATCGGGGGCAAATGAATGCCACCCGGACACAAAGAAGACTGTGTGCTCTGCAGATGATTGGTTTGCGTGCTTGAGAGTATTGGAAAGGCAACTAACCTTTGCATACGACCATCAATCTGATGCCTTTAGGCGATGGTTTAATCTCCTATATTAGTTTCTGAGCAAGAGCTTCATTGAGTCAACTAACAACTGCCGTAATAACATTCTTGTCAGCTTTACTAGTTTGCCAAAATGCCAGATTATGTCATAGGCAGTGGAAAGATCAAGGGGCACAGCCTCCATCGTGTGATAGACAGTTTCAAAGTTAACAGACTGAGCCGCTGATTGACTGGGCCATACCTAGGCAGGTATTTACTTTTGTCTAATGAAACTACATAGACGAAAAGCTTCATATAGTGTGACAGAATAGATTTTCGTGCCTTGGAAAGAACACCAAGTTGGGAAACCCATTAATGGGGACAGTGGTATGGCTTTAACAATGCAGTGCTTTTCAAAAGGGTGTACACTGCTGCAAATTATTCCTTACTGAGCACCCTGAAAAGAAATGGTGAATCTATTATGGTGCTTGCAAATGTTAGGCTAGATGTTGTCATAGGGCAGAGTGGTATCTTATTTTCACCTTGAGGTCACCAGTGTGGTGCCCTCTACCTGCTCCTTTCATCATGAGGAGGCAAGGATGGTTACCTTTTCTCCGTCCCTTTAGGAGACATGCTTTCCCACTTTCTCTTTCAAATTTTCAGGGTTCCAAACTGCCAGTCTGAACCTTGAAAAGCATGTAAGGCTGAATGAGGAAGTGGGAAGGGCGACACTCTATCCCACTTCTTCTTTCTACTCAATGCACACTTCATGGCTCAGATCAGAGCAGGAGGGGAAAGGGAGCAATCTGGGACACTGCAGAAAGAAAAACTGAATGGACAGGGGAGGTGTGGAGGGCAGGAGAGGTCACAGTGGTCAGGAAAGAGAGATAAAAAGTTGTGTGCCAGAAAGAGAGAAGGTTTACACCCACACGCACCCACCCACACCCACGCTCATTCAATGGATCAATTCTATTGTGGTCCTTATTAGCACCAGATCTGTAATTTTTACTGTACAGTCTAACAGTGTACCAATGTACCATTAGATGGTGCTTTTGAGGGGGCACCATGAAAAAACCATACAAATTCAAGTGGATTTGTTTTAATTCTGATGGTTCTGGCTTATACTCGGACTCCATGGAAAAGCAAAGTCTGTGTGTGTTTGTGTGTGTGTGTGTGTGTGTGTGCGTGTGTGTGTGTGTGTGTGTGAGAGAGAGAGAGAGAGAGAGAGAGAAGTGATCAGCCTCACCTCTCCCTTCCTAGAAAGTGTCTGACCACAAAATTACCCTAAACTTCTATGGATACCAAAATGTATTCAATTCAGTTTGCATTTCAAGACAAACCCACACTTTCTGAAACAATATGCAAACTAAAACACAGCCACCTCTCTAAATCCACACTACTCTGAAATTTGCAAAGCTGTTCTGCAGCCAAATACTAGTGAACCCATCTCCACTCGTGTCAGACTAGCTCAGGAATGAGCTATTTCAAAAAAGTCAATCCAAAGTTTGTGAAAGAAGCTCATCTTCTCCATCTTTCTTTACCAACCCCCCAAAACCTTAGCAAATGGCATCAAGAGCTGGAGCAGTGCATGGGGAGAGTTGTAGTTGTCCTTTGGACATTTCCCATGGGCACCAGGGTCTTTCACCTTGGCATGCTGCTCCTCAGAGCACTGGGGCATCAGAGAGGGAAGGAGAAGAACATGCCTCCACCATTCCATCTCTCCGATTGCCACCACTGCTGCCATCAGCCAGGAAGCCTTGTGGGAAGTTGGAGAACAAAGGTTCTGGTGGGAAGGTAAGGAAGGGAAGGGAAGCCAGGCATTATTCTTCAGCTCAGATTTCATTCCACGTTTGGGGGCTCATAAAACCTGCCTCTTCGTCAAGGCTTGATTTGAAGAGGAGCTCATCGGATGACATCCCTTCTAATATCCTAATGTCCTCAGCCTTCTAATTAACCAATAAAACAGCTAAAAGGGATATGTAAGGGACAGTCTGCAGACTCTGGCTATCACCATCGTGTTCTTCTTTGGAATTTCCTCCTGGCATCTGGAAGGCTGCTGTCAGGAGAGGGGAGGGATTTAATAGAGAGACAGAGCTGAGCTCCAGGGCCACCGATCTGACCCAGCATGGAAATTCTGACAGGGCCAGAGTAGCAGTTCAGTCCTGTCAGATGGATCATGCACGTAGCTTCCAGAATGTGAGGATAGGAATCAGGAAACTGAGAGACAGAGATACGCCATCTCTTTAAAGACTAGTGAGAGCTGGCATTGAAGACCCTCCTCCGGGCCCCTTGATAATGTGCAGAGGGTCTCTCTCCACACCGGATGCTTCCCTGTGGGCATGCTCTATCCCAAATGTCTGGTACACAGATGACATGGGAAAATCTAGTATCCAGAATGCACAGGTAAACCTAAAAGGGGTCTAGGCATGACAGATGTTCGACATCAATCAACAGTTCATTTTATTAGACTAGTTAATAAAGCTTTAGCAGAAGTCTTTGATTCAGACACTTCTGAAGCACATTGTCATGTGTGCACACAGAAGGTCACAGCTTAGTGTCCTCTTCACAATCTGCTCTTCAATAATAAATGTGTATGTTTATGAGGTGGGCCACTGCGAGTAAAGTGTGTGTGTGTGTGTGTGTGTGTGTGTGTGTGTGTGTGTTAAGGTACTCTACCATTTTGCATAAAATACTGGATGTGCCAGACTCTTCCAATAAGCTTTCCTGGGCATTAAACACCACACACACAAACTAAACATCTGTTTCATATCTGAATGCCAAGCTTTTAAGAATGTTAGCCTGTAAAAAGCCCAGTTCCTTATTTTAACCAAATCACCAGGTGCTTATGAAATATCATACCCTTGTGAAACAAGAGAGAAGTGGAGATAAAAAGGCTGCTAGGACAGAAGAGAAAATTTCAACATGTCAGGAAGATGGACTATGGGTATAGCGGCAGGCATAGCAACAATTACATCAAGTGCAGGGGAGAGAATTAGGGTAGTTAGTTTTTAAAAAACAAAAAACAGGATCAAAATATGTGGCAATGACATACCGTATTTTTCGCCCTATAGAACGCACTTTTCCCCCTCCAAAAATGAAGGGGAAATGTGTGTGCGTCCAATGGGGCGAATGCAGGCTTTCGCTGAAGCTTGGAGAGCGAGAGAGGTCAGTGCGCACCAACCACTCTCTCTCTCCAGGCTTCAGGAAGCTATCCATAAGCCTGGGGAGCCCGTGGGAGTTCCCGCAGGGCTCTCTAGCCTGCGGATAGCAGCCTGCTTGCCCGGAGCGCGGGGCGCACTGAAGCAGAGCGCCCCGTGCTTCGGGAAGCTATCCGCAGCCTAGGGAGCCCTGCGGGAGTTCCCGCGGCTGGGGGGGGAATAATTTTTTTTCTTTATTCCCCCCCCCCAAAAAAAAAACTAGGTGCGTCCTATGGGCCGGTGCGTCCTATGGGGCGAAAAATACAGTATATAGCAAAAAATCCCACTGAGAATACTTTTTAAAAAATCAGACTTTAGCCAAAAAAAGAAAAAAGATCCCCAGATCACTAAAAAACGGAGAAAGAAATTGCCTCCCTTCAGAATTATAGTCTATAAAGACATGACACAAAAGGAAAATGGACTGAGAGGGAGGAGGTTCAGGTTCTAAGTTACACGCTATTCTAATGACCTGCTGGCTTAGAAAGGCCAAGACAACACAAGCTGCTGGCCTTTCAGCTTGCACCAGCGGAGCAGCCCTATATCCCCTTTCTTCCCATCAGATTAAAATAGCAGATTAAGCCTATCAAAATACATGAAATATGAATGGAATTTTATGCGATTCAAAGCAGCCAGTTACACCTGTGTGGTTTTTTAAATGCATTTGTTTTTAGATAACAATAATGTACAAAGTAAGATCCAAAAAAGTCAGTGTGCAGCATCTGACACACATACTGGGAATTTCTGATCTACTCTTCCCACAACAGTTCTGTGCTCGCCCTTCCCTCAAGTCACTTCAGGGTGTTGAAGAACCTGCCAGAGTGACGTCCAATTCAGCTCAAGGGTGGTGTTGGAAGCAACAAATTAAGAGAATTTGTGTGCACAAAGGAAAGCACATGAGTTCATTCATTGGATCCCAGATGACAGCATTCCGCCTAACAACATAGATTTATTAAGAGTAAATAATGCGAGACCAATGCAATTCACATCTTTCTGAAAGTAATCTGGTAGTAGACAAAATGAGCACAATCTATCTAAAACTGGGGTAGACTCCAAGAAAGCTTTCAAATCATTTCATATCACATCTGCAAGACAAATTGGGAGAAGCACGAAATACGGGAAATTAGCAACGGCAAGCTCCCACCAGCTCGATTCAGAACTTGCTTAGCGTGTTTATGAGCTTTGTCCGTAGGCGCTCAGAAAAAGCTAATCTGTATTCTGAAAATGGTGTCCCCACTGATGGTACCATGTGCACATAGCTCTTACTGTTACCTCCCTTCTACCAGCTATTCAAGCAAACGGGAATAAAGTATTTAATAAGATAGTAGATGAAAAGCAGAACTCATTATAAAAGTATGAACAAGGAGGAAACCAGTGGAGGATGGCCAAGGACAAACTGTCACAGGCCTAAGCAAGGGGAATTAGAAGCAAATTTAAAGTTTTTCCCAAAATTCACAAAAATCTCACGGCCGCAATCTTTCCTGCCTCCCATACACTCATTCACCTAACGCTTGAATTCTGAGAGACATTTCTGTCAATATTCCATTGATTGGCCAATCAACACTCTGCCCTGCTTAGCCAATCTGTTGCTATGGGTCCCTCCCATCCATCTCAGGCAGAAGAGTATGAGTAAATCCAGAGCCAACCAGATAATGTAATATTATAGATATAGACATACAAATACAACATTGTCAGGATTTTCTTTTCCCCCAGGGGGGATGGGGGGATGTTCATTTTTTAATTTCCCCAAAGCCAACTAGTGATATACGTGCAGCACGGATTTTACATTTGTGTTACTCTGGTTATTCTGCACAAGCCCTGCTGAGCTGAGGTGACCCAGGTCAGCCATTCCCTTACTCTGTGTATCCTGGAAGGGGCAACAGATGGCCCAGCCTCTGAGAACTGTGCATGCAGACATCTCCAAGGGCACACAAGAAGCTGATTGCTCTCAATTGTTCACCTGTTGTGCCGTCATGACTGGGCAAGCTATAATTTGAAAGTAATTTGGGGGTAATTGCTGTAACTACAACCCCCCCCCCTTCAAGCACTAGCTTCATTTTACGTTCATAACGCTACCTCACTAATGGTGGCATTCATCATTTTCTGTCAAAACAGTATCAGGTGCTAATCTAAATCCAAGAATGTATGCTTGGTACTATTGCACACTGGGGTGAGGGGATGTCAAAAGAAAAGAAAACCAACTGTCAACTCTTATTGTTACATAAAATTAACTTCTAGTATTACTTGGGTAATTAAACTTAACCGAAGACTAGGCAAAGTCATTTGCCCCCTTTTCCACAGTCAAGATTACTATAATTAACATACTCTCCCACTCAGCCATGCCCTTGGGTTGCTGAGCCTCAGACTGTGAACTTAGACTGTGTCCCACTGCCCCAAATACATGTAAAAACAGATTGAGTTCGGTGCCTACAGGTCAGCATGGGAAACAATCTGCTCAGACAGACTCAGAGCTCCAGTTAGGATACAGACCCACTTTACACAGGGGGGATGGATTCCAAGAACGTTTGCACCACAAATTATGCACATCCAAGACTCGTTTGTCAAAAGGCAGCCCCCCAGGGCGCAAGGCCACTTCTGAAATTGAGGAGACGTTCAAAAACATGAATAAAATGGCACGTGGGCTGAAGGAGAAGAGAAAATACACATGCAAATGAACGTTTTGTGTTCTGCCCAAATGGTTAGGATTTCAGTCCAGATAGTCAGAGACAACATATATACATGAGATCACCTGTAAAGATGCATGCAAGTGGAGACGCATATAATAACTCAGCTTTCCCCTTTCAGAGGAGAAATATGATCAGTGATCAGGCAAGGTTTGAGCCTGATGGCTATGTATCTCCAGGATCAGAGGCAGTATGACTTTTCATCCTCCACCATCAGGGCTGGCAGCTGTGCCAATGGCAGCAGCATCACCTGTTCCATTTGGCACAGTCACCCACAAATAGCTTCCACTGCTATCTGAACAGGGTCAGACCCTGCCTTCCCTGGACTGCATCCCAACGCCAGATGGAATGGCCACCAGCTCCACAAAAATGACCAGGGAGACCATCCCAAGCTCCACATTCATCAGTGTTTTCATTATCTCCTCTTCCTCTCCTTCCCAAGACCCTACATTATGGCCCCAATACAATTTGTGGCACTAACCACTCACCCTGCCCAAGTTCACTGTGAGGAGCTGCCATAGCAGGCTGACATCCACCAGCTCCAACCTAACAACAACCTACTCTGGCCAACGGTGAATTGCTGCATCACCAAAAAAGCCAGCAAGACACCCAGTGAATCAGACACCAATAATTGTGTGGCCTGACTAGGGCAAGTGCCAAACACCCCTGAAAACACCCAACAAGCCCCCTGCCTTTTCAAGTCTGCCAATCCACAAGTGACACCTTTTCAGAAAACGTGTGACCCTCCCATTGGTCCTGTCTGGCCTCTTCAATCTCACAAAGCACCCTTCCCCCAGCCTGGAAACATGTAGTAATAATAATAATAATAATAATAATAATAATAATAATAATAATTTATTATTTATACCCCGCCCATCTGGCTGGGTCCCCCCAGCCACTCTGGGTGGCTTCCAACAAAACACTAAAATACAATAACCTATTAAACATTAAAAGCTTCCCGTGAAGGGCCCTTCTGACCACTCCTTGGACCAAGAACATGCTTGATGCTAATATGCCCTACCCTGGCCTATTGCCGTTTGCTGCCAAAATAGTCTCCGCCGCTGAAAGTAGTTCCACATTATATCACAGCACTCATCTAGGCCAGAAGTGGTTAAGTTGTGGTCCTCCAGATGCTGCTGGACTTCAGAACTCCAGCCAGCATGGTCAGCAGTCAGGGCTGATGACCCTGATCTAGGTGATGGCATAAACAGATGTTCTTCAAGACAAAGGGCAAACTCCTCACGGAAGCATCAGGCTAGGGGTGTTTTTTTCTCTTAAAGAGTATGTGAATCACCTCATTCATAAACCTCCCTGTATGTTTATTTGGCTGTAAGCACACACTTCTATATAAACATGTCCTTTCCATGTAGAATGATGTGCCTATAATTAGGTTTTGGAAAGAGTGTGGAGGGTTCCAAAAGGAAATGCCATATGCTTCAGTGAGAGACAGCAGTATAAAGGCAAACATATTTTCTGCAATTAGTGCCTACTTGTTCTTCATGATGCCTTTGCTCCTTTTATTGTCCAAGGCAGGCTTCCAGTCGTGGACACCAAAGAGCTGCTTTGAGTGTGACCACAGACCAGGATCCTGCTTCTTCTTCCCCCCTCTTGTAGGCCATACACATCGGCATATTATTTAGAGAAGAACATCTGGGCTGGGTATAGGCTGCAAAGTCAGCTGCACACATTATCTTTTGTTCCAGCTGGCTGAACAGAAGGCTGATATTCCTGTCTGGAGCAGCTGAGTAATGGGAGCAAAACACGTCAATACGTGCTCAGGTTGGAGTCTGAGAACCTGAAGGCACATTTTGTCTTAGCGACACATCTACAAAGACAGTCCTACAGAGACCGGCTAGTAACATGACATCTATCACACAGGGACCTAAAACAGGACCCTAAAACTGCATTTATTTAGCGGGGGAAATACCAACTCCTTAATCTAAGCAGAGCCTCCAAGCGGTGTATGTAAAACAATATATAACAGTGATCAATAACACACCGAGCAAAACCAGCAATTTAAACAACAAGAACAACCAAACAAGCACACCCAACGAAATTATATATCTGGATAGACCTGCTAAAATGAAAATGTTTTGGGCAGGCGCTTGAAACAGTATAGTTAGGGTGCCTGCTTTATATCAATAGGCAGGGAGTTCCAAAGCATAGCTGGTGCCACACTAAAAGGTCAGTGAACAGATGCAGAGCAAACATGATATGGCACTTGTAAAAGTGCAAGTTCCACAGATCAAAGCGGTCACTTGGGCACATATTCTCATCCTCAGCAATTTATTATTCACCTTCTAAATGATAATCCCAATGCAATTTATGCATAAGATTGTTAAAAACAGTTAAATGCATGAAAATGTAAAACAAATTTAAGACTGAAGCTATAACAAGAAAGGCACACGTGACGAAGACCCATTTATCCAGTTGAGAAAGCTTGTGGGAATGTGGCAAGGCTTGTTCAGTGGGTACCAAGCTGGCTGGGTCTTTATATAACAACAGCAAACCTTGAGCTTTGCCTGATAATATAGAAGGATCATTTAGCAAAATCAGGTCACTGCATTAGAGTGATGATTTTAAAATAACTAAGGCTGCCATTTCCCACCCTGCTGATTGCAGTGGGACTTCTGAGTTGACTTCCGAGTTGACGTGCATTGGGTTGCACTGAATGATAACTAAGAAATGATCAGTACACTTTAGTGCATTTAATCCACTGTGCAACAGTGCAAGTTATTATATATATGTGTGTGTGATAAGGAACAATTAGCGCATGGGAACAAAAGACCTGCATTGCATTATATGTCTCTACATTTGATTAACCTGCCTGCAGCAGATCGAGCTCATGTGGCCCACCCAGAATCGTAGTAAAACAAGTTGGAAGAGATCCAGCAGGCTGTTGAGTGCAAGATCCCTGCACTGAGGCAATGTGCCCACTAAAACATCTCAGAAAAATGTTTTGCTAACCTTGCTTGGAATGTTTCAAAGGAAGGACAACTTCCCATGGTAGCTTACATGTCCTCTGATTTGATGGCAGGGAAGATTCTCGTCATGTTTGGATTTCAGTGACAGCAGCTGTTATTGTTGCTCCTGTCCTGGCACTCCAGCTGCCCAGCCTAAGGGTCCAGGCTTTGCTGGGGGAGATACAGGATGATCACCCCAGCTCCCATGGACAGATGGGATGCCTTAGAGTGATTTAATAGCGATTGGGAAATGGGAGGATTTCATTTCTAATGAGGACTCCTTTGTCTCATTGGGGGAAGAGTTGAAGCTCAGTGGTAAAGCTGGTCCCTGGCTCCTCCTCTGGCCCTTTCTGAGCACCAAATGCCAAGCACACTAAGCCACCCCCTCTGCCATTTCTTCCCCGCTACTCAGGATGTTCAGCATCAGTCAATACTGGGCATGGGAGCCACTGCTGTCTGCCATGTGGATCCCCCTCCTCTGCTCCAACAAACCAAGAAAAGCAAGATGCATTAAAAAATGATGAACAAAACAGAGAAACACTGTATAACTGTTACCAAACAAGCAAACAAAACTTGCAGGAAATTCTCCTTCAAGGGTTTGGGTTTCATTTTCTGTAACAGAACGTTCTGTGATTAGTTTGCTAAGATATGGGAAAACAAGTCCTTGATAAAGGCACTTTTGCCAGAACATGCCAGGCATTCCGAACAATAAAATACTCTTTCTTCTTGGCAACTTTGAGATACGTTTCTCCTTTTTGTCTGCCTCTCCATTGCCATGTAGACCCCCTACTCTGCTCTGCTACCCACTGCCAACACAGGGATGGCAGTACCGAGAGCTGAATTTAAATTTATCGGAAGGCGTTTTTCAGGTAAAATCTCTGAGATTTTTCTTTTGACCGCACCCCTTGAAGAAAATGAAGGCCACAATGACAGACGAGGGGGCAGCTTCATGCTCAAAGAAGGACCTGGCCTCCCCATTGTCATGGGTAGGTGGACCCATGCACCTAAAAACTTGCCCAGGCACTAGCAGTTCCTTTTAGACCTACTGTAAGTGATAAAACTTGGGACGTGGGTGGCACTGTGGGTTAAACCACAGAGCCTAGGACTTGCTGATCAGAAGTTCGGCACTTCGAATCCCCGCGACGGGGTGAGCTCCCGTTGCTCGGTCCCCGCTCCTGCCAACCCAGCAGTTCGAAAGCATGTCAAAGTGCAAGTAGATAAATAGGTACCGCTCCGGCAGGAAGGTAAACGGCGTTTCTGTGCGCTGCTCTGGTTCGCCAGAAGCGGCTTAGTCATGCTGGCCACATGACCCGGAAGCTGTACACCAGCTCCCTCGGCCAATAAAGTGAGATGAGCGCCGCAACCCCAGAGTCGGTCACGACTGGACCTAATGGTCAGGGGTCCCTTTACCTTTACCTTTAAGTGATAAAACTAGCAATTGCCTGCTACAGGTCAATTCACATGACCCCCTGAGTTTGCGGCAATAGAGTTTTCATCAGCCCATGTTAGCTTTATGCTAAGATGCCACGGGCTAAGCTGTCTGGGTGAATGCTGTCTCTACAGATATGTTTTTGACACTCAACTATCCCACTATAATCAAGCAAGCCTTACATTTTGGAATATGCCCACTTTAGGGGCGGTCCTAATTTAAGGGGACAGTCCTCTGTTCGAAAAACAACCCTGCTCTAAAAATCGACATCGAAACCAGGAATTATTTACCGTATGCCCTGTGGGACAGATAAACAAATATTAAAAGCTGGTCATTCCCAGAGAGGAAACTGAAGGAACAGAAATGGCAATTGTGAGGAATATTGCTGCAGGAAATTCAGCTACTTGAAATACTTTAAAGAAATATGTACCTGGGTTATATATCTCATCAAATCTTCTGCAGGCATTGTGGATCTTGCCTTCATGGTGCTGACTGATCATTATTGATGAAACAATGAGTTCAGACCTCTTCCAAATAAGTCTGTTTTTCATTCCTTCGTTATTTAAATTCTTTCTCCCTCCCCGCTCCCAGTCTTGTAAAAAGCCAAACCACATCTTTCTTTAATAAGAGGTAGAGTATAAAATATTTTAATGGTACCTGAGGTTTTGAAATCAGGAGAAGCAAAGAGAAGATACCTATTCTGCTTTTAAAGAAAAATAGCAAAGAGTCTAGGTTTAAATCCCCCCAAAGCAGCCAAGTGTCAGCAAACTGATAAAAGGCAAGGAAATGTAAAAGATCATGTCTGCTGTGGAAAAAAGAAATATAAGAACTATGAGGAAACAAAAGGTTAGTGTGGTTTTCCAAATATACTGCCATGGTGACAAACCTTTGCCATGTCAAAGCTAAAAGGGGATTTACTGTTGACATAACTACTAGCGGAATTTCATTCTTCCTCCTTGCTTTTCTTTCACACACACAGTTTTATCGGAATATCAGAAAAAGCAGGACCTTTTCTCTGCTTTCCTTAATACATTTTATTTTGAATGCCATACATATTTTGTTTTTATTTCTCAGAGGCTAAATTTATTTTTTCCAATATTTACTTAGTTTACTTTTATTTGTTTTAGCCATAGGCCGTAACAAAGTTCAAAATATAAAAATGCTGCAATCAACATAAGCATAAAACAAGAATCAAACTGACAGAAATCATGAGGCTGTAACAATAAGACATCAGAAATCCAACTTTCAGTCTACAGCAAAAGTATCACAAGAGCTTCTACAGCAAAATTAGCTCATTACTACCAGAGATCCTTGCAGTGATCTGATTTTTCGCAACTTTGACCAATGAGTTTGATCCACCATGGTAAGCTGTCTAAGAAAGGAGCAGTAGAACATATAACGAGAGATCCCTTTGATTACTTTTTTTGTGAATACTACAGCAGATATTTATTTAATTTAAACATTTACCCTGCTTTTCTGTCGTTGTTTTGCTGTTTTTAAATGCTTGAGGCAATTTACAGCACGACTTTTAAGATAGGCAGCAAAATGAATAATTTTTTAAGAATCAAAAGAGAGTTTAAAGCCATGTTCAGGCTCTAATCAGGGTTTCTTATTGGCAGAGAGGTTTCCAAGTGTCTTCAGCAGAGTGCACTTTGAAACCTTTGAAACACCCTCTTCAATCCTGACAACATCTAACATGTGATTGGCTGACATGTGTTATCTATGTGCAATTTTGTATGTTTGATACCTCAGAGGAGGAACAGGAAGCCTGCACAGTCCATGCCAATGAAAACACCAAAGTTACAGGCAGCAGAGGACTGAGTAGAGTTTCCATTGAAATAACTTGCAAAGGAAAACAAATGCAAGTTACAGAAGAAAAACAATGTCCAAATTATTAATGCAATGAATGTAATCATCATGAATAAGGAATGAAACAAATGAAACTTTTAAGGATAAAAAGGATAACTAAATGGATTTTTTTTGGGGGGGGAGGATGTAGAAACTGATAAATATGCTTCAGCTGAATGGTTACATTTAATCATGGCATAAAAATCACCTGAAAATTCCTTAATGAGAAATTTCATTGATTAAAACTGTTGTGCATTCTCATCTCAAACTGTTTTTTAAATGTAAAAATTGTCTCACATGTCAAGCTTTGTGAACAGCAGACATTTTTTTTCTTCATCATCCTAGAATCTGAAGTAGCAGACCTGTCTCAATATCTGGCAGGGATATATCTTGCAATCTCCACCTTAGACTTAATCAGTAAGCAGAGTTCGTGGCTACTGTATAATATCCAGTTTTTTTCTTTACTTTTTAAAATTATTTTCCCTCAATCAAACACACCCTAAGTTGTGTAACGTTTTGCCTGATGAGATGAGAGATGGAGAACTTGCCTGATGAGATGGAGAACTTGACAGCTTGCCACATTTTTTTGAATTTTCGGTTGGTCCTAATGAAGTCCAACTGTGGACTTTGGAGTCTTCTTCTTTTTTGGAGACATCCAGATTGATTCCACTAAATTATCCAACGGGGGGGACCCCATAGTCAGTTCATGATGACTCATCCGGCTTATTTTGTTTACCTACGTAGCCTGATTAGAAAAGTTTACTTGCAGTTGTTCTGCCAGGCAAATTTTAGGAAGCCAATCCTTAGATAGAAAGTAAGTGAAGCTTAATCCAATAATTAAAAAGGTTCAGAGGAACCTTCATCACAACAGGCAAAAGTCCAGTTTCAGTTCAGGCGGAGCAGTGTGTGTGGGTGTGGGTGTGTAGAACCCATAGTGAATCATCAACTGTACCCAAAACCCTGCTGGCTAGCTGTGACCAGGGCAGGAGGATGGAGGTGGATTTTCCTATATTTTTCCTCTTCTTTCTGCTCCCCCCACCCTGACTGCAATGGGAGGCAATTGTGTATTTCGGGGCTGATGTGGTTTTGGGGTCTGTTAGGGGACATGTCAGAAGAACAAGAGGACCTTGGGGGTATATAGCCTTCTTTAAACAAGCCCCTGAACATCTAGTTTTAGTCCCTGCTGTGGGTGTTCTAGGGGCCTTCTGGCATTGCCATCTTGACAGTGGGCCTCCATCTCTGCCAGTGTAGCAGCACTTATGTAGGATTCCAGCGGTAGGATTACAGCCTTTAGAGAACCGAAGCAATGTCCTCTTAGAGTTCCCAATATTGATGTAAAGCAGCCTTCCTCAACCTGCTACTCTCCAGATGCTTAGGACTACTGCTCCCATCAGCCAAGGGCCAGCATGACCAGTGGTCAAGGATGACGAGAGTCTTTTTAAATATATTTTTATTAGTTTTACAATATACCCCCAATAATAGCCAAATTATAACAATAGTAATTAATTCAGATGATGAGAGTCTTAGTCCAAGACATCTTGAGGACATCAGGGAAGGGAAGGTTGATCTTAAAACTCAAATTGGCCAAGCTTTCAGATCCAAAATATACTATAACAGCCCTATCTTTCCAAGTCATAGATTATTTGCGGACAGCATTTAGAGTCCATAATTTTGAAGACAGGTAAAATTTACATCCCTCCTCCATGTAATCCAAAATCCCAACCAATCTAGGGACTTCCGGGTCAGCGCCATTGGTGAATGGCGGAGTTCCTCCGATCAGAGGAACGGGCTCCGTGGAAATTGGGTCTTCCCGCCTCAGCGAAGGTGGGGACCCGCTAGAAATCCCAGGCAGAGGAAGCCTGGGAACGTGGGGTTCGGCAGGGCACCAGGAGCGCCCCCCTACTCACCGGGAACCCCATTTTGGGGCGCCGGAGCGAAGTGGGGTGAGCGGCGCGGTGCTGCGAACTGATTGCTATTTTTACGGAGTGAAGCCGCACAGCCATTGCCGGAGAGCCCTGACTTTTTCCTGTGGACAATTGGATTTAAAACAAGTACCCGTGAGTAGAAACGGAAAATTGGATCAAGAAATATCTTAATTTGGCATCGAAGCGGGAAGGTTCAAAACAGGAAGTCCGCCTTCCGCTTTCTGTATATAGACTAAAGCAAAAACTTTGTAAGCTAAAGCCTGGAAAGCCGTTAAAAAAGTCTAAATTTCCTTCATTTATAATTACTGAAACCCCCTTGGAAGTAGGAGAAAAGGGGGGAGAACTTTGTTTAACCCCTGCAGGAGAGGGAGTGAAGAAGGATAAGTTTCCACCGTCTCTAACCTGGAAACGGGGTGTCAGAGACAGAAATAGTTGGAGAGGTTCATTGACTGTGAATGGAATACTTTGACAGATAGCTAAAGAAGAGAAATAAACTGATTCCAATGTTGCCTTTTGCATTCTAAAGAAACAAAATATCTGAAAAATGAAAGTAATTTTCCTTTGTTGGACTTGCCTTAAAAAAAAATGGATACAAATAGAAATTGTCTCCCCTAGAGGGAGCTTGTTAAATTGTTGCTGCTGTCTACTTGAGGACTCAACAGCTGTGAGATTAAGATCGTGGGACCAGTCTTTTCTGACCTTGACTAAAGATGAGCTGGGAGGAAGACTGGGTGCTTGCTTTATGCAAGACAAGTGCCTTGCTGGAACAGATGCATGAGAAGATAGATTTGATGAATGAGAAAATGGACTTGATGACTGTTGTGGTTAACAACTGTGGACAAATAGGGAACATTGATACAGAAACCATTCAGGGACCAACTCATGAACCTGTACTGACTGGGCAAATGCAGAAAATAATGGAGGAGGATGCGGTTGCACCTCAAATAATACAAATGGAGAAACCCGAGGCCCTACAGGAGCATAAGCCGCTGCCATTGAAGATGGAAGTTGGAGTGGGCCAGGGGGAGTCTGGAGCTGAGGAGGTTCCTAACTTTGGAGAGACCTTGAAATATGTTTTTAAATACTTTTTGGATTACACTGATGACTGTGGGGAGTGGGACTGTGGGGAATGGGCGGGTTTGATGAAGGGAGATGGAGACAATTTTGGGTTGGAACCCCCCAGAGACCTACTCCTCAATGAGAAAGGAAAGAAATTAAGAAAGAGACCAACAAATGACAAGGAAAAGGGCAAGTATAAACAAGAAGAAGAAGATCTGCAGAAGGGATATGGAAGAGACTTAAGGGCCTCGGACATAAGACTTCCAGGTTGATGGACTAGATGGAATGGACAGTAAGGACTGACACGACCCGAGACCAGGAAGACCAGTTGGATGAAGACTGGAAGTAAATCTATAAAGAAAATTTTTATTTGGGGAATTAGCCTAAAATAAATGAATATTAGGGAAAATGTTGGAATGAAACTATATGACTCTAGCAGAAATGATATCAGGAGTTATGTATATTTGAGTATTAAGATTCAAGCATTAAGGTATTTTATGGTAAGATAAGGTTAAATAAATCAAGGTAATTTAAATAACAGAATATGGGGAAAGATGGAAAGGATTTGTTGAGTTAACTATTAGGTTAAAATGTTAAGATAAATTATTTAACAAAAATTGAGAAAGATGGAAAGAATTTGCTGAAATAACTAATTAAACTAGAATACAAAAAGGGAGGTGTGAGGAGGTCAATGAAACAAGCAAATGGAAGTTAAAGATATGTAATTTGGGATTTGTGTTTTTTTTCTTCCTTTTTTGTTTTTTTGTTGCATTGCTGTATTGGTTTTTATGTTTTGCTTTTTTTCTTCTTTTTTATGTATTGTAGTGTTGTTTTTCTATTTTTTCTTTTCCCCCCCTATTATTCTGAAACTATTAATAAATATTATTTTTTAAAAAAACAAAAACAAAATCCCAACCAATCTAGTCTGATTAATCTACCTTTAACTTTGTTGGATCAAGGCAGGGTTTCTAAATTCTTGATCTGGTAAACAAATTCTACCATAAGGTTCTGACTACATTTCGTCGATCTGTTCGAGTTAGGATGCTAATATATAAATCTTCAAATATCTAAAGGGCAGTCACATGGAAGATGGAGCAAGCTCGTTTTCTCCTGCTCTAAAGGCTATGACCTGAATCAATTGCTTCAAGTTACAAGAAGGAGCTTCTGACTAAACATCCAGAATAACTTTCTGATGATAGGAGTTATTTGACAGTGGAACAGACTCCCTTGGGAGGTGGTGGACTCTCCTTCCTTGAAGGTTTTTAAGCAGAGGTTGGGTGGCCATTTTTCATATATGATCTAGTTGAGATTCCTGCCTTGCAAGGGGTTGGAGTACATTGACACTCAGGGTCCCTTCCAACTCTTCAATTTTATGATTCTATGATTCTAAATTGCTATGCATTACTTACACTGTCAGTTTCACCACTGCTCTTTGCAGGATTCATGTATAATTCTCTGAGCTTGCACATCTAACTTCATGCACTTCCTGCCTCTCTGAGCAGCATGCAAAAAGGAATACACCGCCAGCCACCAACAAATACATTTTTTCCCCTTATGGAAATTAAAGCAGATAAAATCTGGCATAAAGAGGGTGTGAAGTACTTGTCCACACCAGTGGAACAACAATATCTGTCTCAGAAATTGAAACTGGCAGATTATCACAGCACTCCTAGCCAGAGCATTAATTAAATTGATGGTTTGAGGGTGAATTATAATTTATAAAGATTGGCGCCACTCTGCTAATATTCCATCTACAGGGGATACAGCCAGTTGCATTTTAAAAAGTTAAGCAGCTTGGTTATATCAGAAATCTGGCTGGGTAGTATTGCTTTCTCATAAGCAACTTCCTAAACTATCTCAGTCTCAGAATGAGAGGTTGGTGACCAAAGATCAAGACAAGCAAGGTCAGTGGCATAGTGGGGGTGGGGGGCACTGGGCGGCCATTGCCCTGGGCACATTTTTTGAGAGGGCACAACCAGGCGCCCCCCACTATACTTCATTCATTGAGTGAGGCCGTGCCTGGGCTGGCCTTTGGGGCTGGGACATGGGCAGCAGAAGCTGCTCCACACAGGTCTGGCCGAGGGGCGGAAGTGTTGGAGAGGTGGCGGCGCTGCCCCTCTCCGATGCTGTGATTGCCCATCAGAGGGGGGGCAGTGGCTCCGCCTCTCTCTGGGGGTGGGTCATTTCTTCCTCCGTGTGCCTGGCATGGAGAGGGAGGAATGAGCTTCCTTGGCCACGTTGCCTCACGACAGCAGAGGAATGAACTCCATCAGGCCTGACCCCATGAGGCACCATAGGCTAGCTCTAGTCAAATTTAATAATAATAGTCTTCATTACCTAATCTAACAAACAAACCCGAAAATTAGGGGAACTCCAAAAGTTGGTTATGACTCCAGTTTGAAATTTCATGAAACAGTCCACTTTGGTCTGAAGTGCTTCAGGGCCTACCCAATTTAGCTTGGGTTCTGAATGCGCTTTGGAAAAAATGAGACTTGGTTTCCCCTTTTTATGCCTCGGAAATAAAAATATTCCTATGAATCTTTTTGCTATTGAGAGAATTATATGAAGAAGGCATAGTAATCCCTTCAGGGTAGATAAAGCCATCCAAATTACAGGCAAACAGGTTTCAGGGCTTTTGCACTAGCCACCTTTAAATTTTGAAATAGATAGATAGATAGATAGATAGATGATAGATAGATATTTAAACTATAACTTTTTATTTCTTGGCAGAATGTAATGAAATTTGCAGGCAATATTGCTCTTTCTGAGGGCACGAATCCTGCCAATTTTCAGAAGAATAGCTGTAGCAAATTTCCCATAAGGCAGCCATTACTGTTGGAGGGTGGGTAAAAAGGTATGATGATTTCATCCCTCCTAGCATTTTGCAGGCAATTGGTCTAAAACAGAAGACATAAAAAGGGGGCCTTTAGGTAAGAACATTGCCAAATTTCAAACCAAATTTTTGGGCCTTTAATGTTGCTTTGGAGGCAAGAACGAAAGGGGTTTGCTTTCCTTCATATGACTTCTTTTCTTTCTTTTTTGGCGTGGGCACTGATTGAGTGGTATTAGGTAGGTGTCCCATGGTACTACACACAGAGCCCCAGGGAATGTGTGCTGGTTTGAGAAGTAGGCAGGGCTTGGTCTTGGAAAGTTCCTTCTTATAGACTCATACATCTCTCACCCCTGTGTAGGAACAAAGCAATGAGTTTTGAGCTCTATAGCTATAAAAGGTCTAAGTATCAGATTGAGCACCCCTGAGATTCAAAATAATATTATGCTACTGTAACATAGGCTCAGAATGAAGTAATATCTTAATATGATCTGTCATGTAGTCGTTCCGCTTTAGTCATGCAAACTACTTCTAAGTCAATCATCCCTGGCATGCTGTTAATAGTAAATTGTTCCTTTCCAATAGGGATTTCCAAATTGGCCTTAATAGGCTGATGATCATAGACACCAAATGGTAGCTTATTCAAAATTAAAGAAGCTGCCAAGTGTCTTAGCTGGAAGACAAATGTAATCTACCCTATTCACAATAAGGACAATTTGTAAGTTGAGACACCTTTTTGTCATGTGCTTATGTATAATTAGATATAATTTGAAAAGGACTTTCATTAACAAAGATACCTGCAAACATAGTTTTTCCATATTTTAATTCACAATGTGGGTAGCAGAAGGAATTTCCAAGATCCAGTTCCATGTGATGGGCCAAAACTTTATTTTTAATAACACTTTGCACAGTCGTTTGGCAGTGTAAAATTTGTACAGTTATTCTTCAGAAGTTCTACGACAGAGCTCAGTTTCTGCCAAATGATGCCTGAGCATTCTTGAACAGAATGTAAATATTAGTTGTAATTAGGGAGATGGATTCTTCATGCCAAACACTTAGAATCAGTAAAAGTGGAATTAAGAAGGTCTATTAATTCACAGCACATTATCCTTTTGGAATTGACAAAAATAGTAAGTGTTCCAACCAGCTCGCATCTGTCAAATGCTCATGAGGCCCCCACCACCATTGAACTTCATGATGAAAATCTTCCCCAAAACAGGAACAGTAATTCACATATCAGGCAGACAAATGATAACAAACTCTTCTCAAAATGAAAAAAGAAATCTTTTTAAAACACATCTCAGTTTGCAATATTATAAGATAAAGTAACAAGACTATAGCTATCTACCAAATTTTGGAGTAGGGGAATAAATAGGTTTTTGCTCAAGTCTGTGTAAATTGCTCACCACGTGCTCTATTCACCCCAGATATCAAGTGTCTGGGATATTCTTTCCTAGTGTTCTTTTCTCTGTATATCCATGTAAAAGAAGATAACTGAATCATCGATACAGGGATCAAGATGTGTTTTCATGCTAAAACTCTATTCTGCAGGCATATTGGTGGGGTGTATGTCTAACATTAGTTTTTCAATTGATATTCTGTCCCCAAGTTTCTTTTTCTTTTTCTTGAAGGCTCTATTCCTGGAATATTGCATGAGCCTCTGTGACACAAATCTATGTTTAAGAGCTGCCCTTCTGCTCCAAGAAAAACAATTCCAATTTCTGTGAGGGCCATGTCCTTTAGAAGAACTCTCAGAAAGAGACTGGGGCTCCATAAAGCCAAGCTTTATTGTAACACTCGTTCTTGGAGCCTGGTTTCTTGTTCCAAATACATATTACTAGGCTGCATACTCAAACCTCAATCTTAACACTACCTCTGCTACTGGATGAGGGGAAAATTGTAACACAGAATATCTTACTTAAAGGGAATTGTAACTTAAATGTTTTCTTAATTGTGGCATAAATGACAAAATGGATGGTTCAGAAAGATGCTATGAAATATAAGATATGCACAATAACCATTAAAGTTGTTTCTTTTTCTTAGTTTTCCAGGCTGAGATTCTTCCCAGCAATTGCCCCCAAATCTCAAAAATGGGACCCCGAACCTCACAATGATTCTACCATTGGCATATCCAGACAGAGTCCTCAGATGATACAGGTCTCTTGTGAGAGAGAATTGAGCAGATTGTTGTTGGGAAAGAATTCTTTTTTAATGTTGTGCCTTTCTCATCAGTTGTAGTTTCAGACTGCCCCCAAGGAGAGACTATGCTCTAAACACATTCAGCTCAATGAATCCCCTCTCCCATGCACCTGAAGTAGGGATGGACCAGCCAACATTCACTCAATTCCTCCTTTTCCCAATATTAAATTCAGTTTGCAATTCTATAGCCATTTGCGATTTTTTTAAAGGAAAATCCTTGCGAAAATTCTTTAGCATTTTAATTTCTCCTAATATACACATTTTTGCACGTAGTTTTGACAAATATACATTGTTGTAGGTTACTTTCACTAATATGTACATTCATATGTACACATATATGCATGTTTATACACATTGATTAGCTTGAGAACTGCCTCACAAAATTCATAAAAGTGTGAATTTCAAAGGAAGACTGTGTTTCTGTTCACTTATTGTTTCGGAAATCGCTAATTTAGTAAGTTTATATTTAAAAGAGAACTGAATCATTTCCCCCCACTTCTCACCACCCCCATCCTGAAAGTATCCTTCCTTCCTTTTTCCTGCATTCAGTGCCTTCCTGCTTTTTCAATACCCGTTCCTCCTTCATACTGTGTACTCAACTCAATGTCTTCACCTCTTAGGATCAAAGGATCTATTACCTTCAAAGGATATATCATGATAAATCTCTTAGTTTTGGAGTGCAAAAACTCTTGAAGACTAGGCCGCCTAAGAGTAAGAGGGAAAAGGCCTCAACCATTTAAACTGCCTAGTTCTCAATATTGCCTATGTTAAGGACCACCATTTTGAATATAGTGGTAAGTGAGGAAAATCTTGATAAGAACAAAATATTAAAAAGTATAAAATCACAAGTCAGCTTAAATAAATGAGACTCACTTTTGGCTCATCCAGAATTGCCCTTGCCTTGCTGCTTTCCCCCAGGAATACCCGCTCTTTACAGCTGAATCGGCACAAACGTCAATCGAGCTTTCTCCAGATTGATGTTTGTGCCTATTTATCGCTAAAGAGTGGGATTTCTGGGGGAAAGTGATGGGGCAAGAGCAAAACCACGCAGACTCATCACAGAACAAGAGCAAGCCTGGGTGAGCCCTTAAACTCACCACAGATACTAAAAACATAAAAATCTTGGAGGCAAGGATAAAGAACAAAGCCTCAAAAACTAAGAGAGCTAGAACATTTCATAATAATCTCTGAATTACACTGAAGACCAGTATTTATTTAAAATAGTGGTGTACTTTCTGTAAAACAAGAAAATCCTTAATAAATTTTTTTTTATAAAAAAAAATAGTGGTGTACTGCACAGCTAAGTTATCAGCATATGTAATTGTATGTGCGTGTGCATAATTATGTACAGATGCAAAGATCTCATGTAAAAAACAGCCTCTATTCCCTCCAGCTGAAAAGATAACATTCCAAATATATATTCATTTGGTAATTAGTTTAACTTGGATACATAACTTATTATTGTATAGACTTGTCTGAGGCATGTGCTCTATGTTGTGTATGATGTGGATTATATTTGATGTGAATGAACAAAATGTGGACTCTGATCATTGCACAGAGTTGTGTATATTTGAAATATAGAATCATTGAATTATGAATGTTTTGTCAGTTTTTTCCATGCATTTTCATTATTTAGGACCTTTGTGAATGATTTTGTTTTATTAAATAGCTTTACAGACTAATCCATTGCAAATGTAAGTCTCCCTTGGTTCAATGGCATCTATTTTCAAATAAATATACATACTGGTGCATTCACAGTCATTTTTGGGTTTTGTCACATTGCATACATGTCAATAATGTTTATATGCAGACTTTGCTATACCTGAAGTGCCATATTAATACTCTCATATTTTTATGTGGGAAATCCTTCTATTTTTTCACACTGATTTTTTTAATAATGGTTTGGACATGATTTCATTACTTTTTAAATAAGTAAAACTAGACCATGACCATGTCATGAATTCACTGCTGCAAAGTATGGAATTGAATCAAAATTGTACAAATATTAGAGAAGTATGTAGCCCTGTGCTATCACTGATTTTAGAATGAGATCACGATTCCTTGAGGCAGAAGATTAGTTTAGGGGTGTAAAGGGCAGATTTGTTCACCAACAGAAGAGAATGACTGGAGGCCCCCGGAAGGAACAGCAGAGGGGGCTTCTGCGCAAGCAACAAAATATCCCAGCTGACCTTGTCAATGGCATATAAGAGTTTAGTGTTAAATGGATTGTACCCCAAATATTTCTATTAAGATCTTAACAAAGCATCTCATGTAAATCTCTGTATCACCTACCACTAAAAAGCAATGCTAATTGAATGTAGCAAATTGTTTTTGCTCTTCACTCAATCATTATTTTTGACATACCTTCCCCTCACTAATTACCACACTGATAGGAAGCCTAGCCTAGGAACATAACAGATGTGTGACTCTCCCATTTGCTCTAAGGCAGAATAGATAGGCACAATTTATTTCTGTTATACTTTAATATGTGCAAAGGGGAGTGCTATAATTTTCCAGTAATGTAATATAAGCAAGACACGTGTAAAGAAAGTTGTGTCTGTATGTTTTCCTGGACTAGGTGTGCAGCACACAAATGGTTTATTTAAACGAACAATGCAATTTTCCTAAGCTGGGTGTTTAGTTTTCTTTATGGAAGGAAATGGAAATTGTTGATTTAGCTCCCATCTGCACGCAGCAACAATTGCCAACATTTGTTCTTTTGCATGAACACTTAAACACACACTGATGTATCAAGCAATAAAGATCTCCCAGAGAAAGAAAACAAAATACAGACTCCCTGCAGCAATCGACAGTGTGTGGCTAGGCACACTCAAGGGACCAATACATTCCATCACTGTGAAGATATAGATCCCCTTCTCTCTTTCACTCCTTTTGCAAAGATGTCTGATGTCCCTCCAGGTTCCACAATCTGGATTTGATTAAATAATTATAAACCCTGAGCAGCAGATCTATCATTCATGCTCCTGAACATGCCAACATGCGCCATTTGTGGCGATGCCAACCAATGGTGAAACTTCTCTCATTATTGTCATTGAAAATATAGTGGTTTGGTGTTTGTGCTATTTCCTGGATTTTGGTGATATAAGATTGCCCAGCAATTTGCTTCTTTTGCCAACAACACTAAAGAATTTTATAATAAATCCCTTCTATATTTACTCAGTCCACCGCTCTGTCACTGAAATTAGCCATTTATGAACATATGTTCTGTAATACCTGTTTTCTTTTTCAGTTTGACTCTTCTTTGAATCCTAGCAGAAAATCAATCAAAATATGGTTTGCTACTCCTTTCCCTCCACTTTGAAGATTGTTTTCGTGTGTGTGTGTGTGTGTGTGTGTGTGGTTTTAAATGGATATAGTACTTACAATTTCACAATATATGACAGCAAAGCTAAATGGACCACACTTGAGATATGGTGCATTTTGCTTAGAAATCCTGTAAAACAATTGATATGAAATATTAACTACAACTACATTCAATGTAACCAGGGGACAGAAAAAATAATTCAAAAGAAGTAAAATATCTAAATCAGCTTGTATTGCCAAGTCTATGATTCTGCTCTTTGTTTTTTAAACTTTGTCTCAGGGAAGGCGTAATTTCTATATCAGCTGCATATAGAGCAGCATACCATAAACAATCAGATTTACTCAGAATATAAGCATTACTTTGGTGAGTGACAATCCAAATCAATGTGCATGTAGCCTTGGTTAGATACTCTGAATATGACCAACCAGCTGTTTGGTAACAAGAAGAAAACAAGGAGAAATAAAACCATCTCCATAACCTTCCACCCTGAAAAGTTTAAGAGTGCTTACTGGGGCTACATTTGTGTAGCCCAGCTGCTTAATAAGGTAGGGAAATAGCACAGATGCAAAATTCCTCACGCAAACAAAGAAATGCTTGCTGCCACAAAAGTATGGCCCCTAGCTAGATTGCACTAGTAAGATATCTTGGACATTTTCACTGACATCACAATATTCCAGATATACAACCTTTTCCATTGCAACCTCACAACTATGAAATGAACTCCTGAGAAGACGGAATAGATCTCTGGAGGTAGGTAGATCCCAGTTTCAATCACTGGCATTTCCAGGTGGAATGCAGTGGGGGAAACCTCTGCCGGTGATCCCGGAGAACCACAGCCAGTCACAACAGACAACATAGAACTTGATGGACAAATAATCTGACATGGTATAAGAACATTTCCTGTATTCATTTCTAGGGTGCATTAATGTACAACCTTCTGACTTTCTCTCCCCCACTTTTTAAACCCTGAAAATTCTACCTTACAAGTCTAGTTGAGGAGTGGGATAGCACTACTTTTATTGTGTGTGGGGGGGGGGGGGAATCTTGGTCCTGTAATAATTTTGATGCTTTATTTTTATTGTATGTCGGGAGTTAGCTTATGGGGATTTTTTTTGCATTGCTTCTAGGTATTTCACAAACTGTCTTGAGCTTTAAAAGAAGCAGGGTATAAATACATACATAATACTTAATGACCATATACCAAGAAAAGAGAGAGAGAGAGAGAGAGAGAGAGAGAGAGAGAGAGAGAGAAGGTCAATATGGATCTTACATACATTGAATTACATCCGTTCCACAGCATCAAAGCAGAGGACAGACTTTCTTCCACGTAGGCAATTGGATTCATTAGTTCATATGAAAGAGTAGAACTGACATGTGTTAAACTGACCACAAGAGGTCACTCTTATTTTTTTATGGCATGTACTGGAAGTGTATTAAGAATTTCAGCGGCTCTAAAGTGTTCTATTATTGTATCTATTTCAAAGCAGAATTCCATATAGATATCTACACATGAGTAACTCCAATTGATTTCAGTGAGACTTACTCCCAGGTAAGTGCAGATAGGATTGCAGCCATATCATAACCCTCATCATCATTTACCTGCCCTTCACCCTAAGGTAGCAGTTTAAAGCAACTTAGAATAAATTGAGTTCTAAAAATATATACCTCAGGGGACAAAAGCCTGGGTAAAGAGGTGTGTCGTCAGCATTCACTGACAGCTGTGCCGTGGAGATGCCAGATGTACTTCTCTGAGAAGGGGGTTCTACAACTTTGTGGCTGCCATAGAGCATGCCCTCTCCTGGGCAGCCCCTGAGCTTTTGAGGGCAGTGCAGCAACCAAGAGGGCCCTCTCTGCTGATCTCAGCACCTGAGAGGGTATGTAGGGAAGGAGGAGACCTCTCAGGTATTTGGGGTCTGAGTCCTTTGGGGCTTTGACACCTGCACAGTGAACCAACTGGAAATTCCGAGTTGTTTTGAAGCGCAGCCCCATGGAGAGAGGAAGTTACCAGAGCATGGAATACAGTGGCCAAGTTATTTCTGTTCAAAATGGACCTATAGCAGTAGCTGGGAAAAGGCACTCCTAGCTGCCAAAGTCATCACGGTTGTGACTCTCTTAGTTTTCATCAAGGAATGCTCAGTATTAGGTCACAGGAAAGGCACAAGGAATGTTTGAATGTCACCAGGCAGGGCTATTGCATTCTTTTAATAGGCCTCTATAAAAGCACTTGATAGATTACAATATTGCTTCCAAAGATATTGACTTGGCTGGTCTACAAATCCTTGCCAGTAAAATGGATATTTCTGATCTATTTCCATCGCTGTATTGACTTACAATGCATTGCTGACATATGATTTCTGCAGCGAGAGAATAATGGATTTCTGCCATTTTCCTTCATCTTCATTCAGTGTGTTCTGCATTCCACTCTGCTTGAATTCTGCTTCAACTAGGAGAAGGTCTAAAATTAATTCGGGAATTGGAGCATACTGTTTATGATTCCTTCATCTCATTTGTATCCTCCCTGCCAGAAACAGCGGTGGATAGGATAAGATGTATTCCACACTGTTTCTCTCCCTGCTCTTTTTTTTACCTACTGGTGAAATCTTCCGTCCCCTGCAATTCCCCTGTTGATTGACACCATGCCATTATTAAGCTTTTCCTTTAGTAACAGTGCAGGAGTGGGGAATTTTCATCAGAAGTGTAAGAGGAGAAGGAAGGTTTTACATTTTCTTCTGCCTGCAAATCCCACTTCTGCTGCTGAGCTGACTAGGAAACAGCAGAGTGATGAAAAGGAGCTGGACTGCTGAAAAGAATGAATCTTCTTGTGTAGCCCCACACCATTCTTCCCACTGCTGATCAGTGGGAGGGTATGTTGTGGGCCATGTAAGATTTGTCAGTTGGCCAGAAGCAGCCCAGGGGGTGCAGATGTTTCTCAGAGACTATGCATACTGACTGGAGAACATGCACATTGACTGGAGAATGTATACATACTACATTTGAGATATGCACATTACCTAAGGCCTGCTGAGAATTATGCATAATAACCAAAGAATGTACCAAATTAAGCCAAATGTGCACATTCTCCAAGGCCCAATTATGTATAATGGCTGGAGGATCTAGAAAATTCAGTTGAGATATGCACACTTCCCAAGGTATGTTGGGGATTATGTACTGTATATTGACCAGGAAATGTTTACGATTCCCTATTCATGGAAGGTTAATGTGCACATTCTCCATGAGGCCTGGTGAATATACACAATGGCTACTTATTATGGACATTAACCATTCAACTTTTATTCCCCTTAACATATACACACAGTTTTGTTCTTTCTGGGCCAACTTTTCTGTTTGTGCATGTGTGCACAGATACAAATTTGCAAACATGTGAGTTCTGTTTCAAGCAGAAAAACAAAAGAGTGAGTTCTGCTTAAAGTTGATGAGTACCACAGATATTTGCAAAGAAGAGGTGGCTGTGAAGGTTTTATTATCATGTGTTGCATTTACACTCCGATACACAGGTGTAAATCATAGCCTATGAAATGTCATTTATAAGCATGCCTGGGAATTTTCTTTTTAATCCAGATGAATATTTGCCTTTGTTTAAACCTTGCCTCTCTCACTGAAGGTACCAGATCTTATCTTGTATATGATCCTGAATTTTCGTGCACATTTAAAGCCATTTACAGCTGTTCTATTGTCCCAGGTGCAATAATTTATCTGTGTTCAGTTTCCTTTGGAATGAGTCACTGGAAGCTTATGATATTTGAGTTTATTACGAATACAAAGGTTGAGCAAATTGCTTAAAAACTGCAGAAGCCAAATCCACTACCCTATGTCAAACCTCCAGAGACAGCCCAGAGCTCAAAGCATACCTTCTTCCACTGTGTCTCATTCAAAACTGCAGTCTGTCTGCCAAAGTGCTTCTGTTGTTTTCCAGCCACACCTACCCTGCTCTCTCCCTCTGTCTTGGGACAGAGAGGAAAGCAGATGATATATCTCCTTCTCTCCTTGGACCATTTATCCCTCATCTGCCTAACATTAGAAGTCCCTGGCATCTTTGCCACTGACTATCTATTTATTTAAAAGCACTTCTAAATCACTTAATAGTTTTAAAACTTCTAAATGCACAAACATTATTTTTTATTATTATTAACTTGTACCCCACCCATCTGATTGGGTTGCTCCAGCCACTCTGGGTGTCTTGCAACAGAATGTAAAAGAACACATGATACATGAGACATTTAAAGCCTCCTGATACAGGGCTGCCTTCAGATGTCTACAGAAGCTCATATAACTGGCTATCTCTTTGACATCTCACAGCAGGGTGTTCCACCAGAAAGCCCTCAGAGGTGGACCTCAGCGTCCAGGGCTGAACAATGTGAGTGGAGGCACTCCTTCAAGTATACAGGGCTGAAACCGTTTAGGCCTTTAAAGGCCAGCAGCAACACTTTGAATTGTGCTTGGAAGCATACTAGGAGTCAGGGGTGCCATCTTGCCCTCAGGATTGTGAGTGCCCACCACTGCACGCAAACGTGCAACATCACACGCACACACCTGCACATAGTGCATGTGACGTCACACACACTACATGCAGGCGTGTGCATGTGACGTTGCATGTCTGCGTTATGGTGGCCGGCAGTGACTCCTCTTCATCTTCAGCCAGCAAGGCACCCTTTTCCGTGGGAAGGGGCTCGGACTTGGAGGCAGAGAGACTCTGTCTCCACATCTGAACTCCACCCCCCAAAAAAGGATGCTTTGCTTGCTGGCTGAGGAAGATGGAGCTGAACTGCTTCTCTCCCTGCTGGCTTTCTTTCATTGACTTTGTGGGTGCCCCAGTTATATTATTGTGGGTGCCCAAGCACTCACAGCTCCCTGGAGTTGGCTTCTATGCTGGGAGCCAATGTAAGTCTTTTAGGGCCAGTGTTATATGTTCCCATATAGCAGCCTCTCCCAGTCACCAGTCTGGCAGCCGCAATCTGGATTAATTGTAGTTTCCACGTCACCTTCAAAGGCAGCATCCTTAGTCATCTAATCTTTATAGGTAAAATTATCCACCCCTGAGCATTTTTAGGATTTTCTCATTCCCTGAAAGTTGCCCAATATGCCCCTCCACTTTCCCCTTCCCACAAAAGGTGGGCAAGAGCTATTTGGCTCAGGTTTAGTTTTTAAAATAGGCTATTATTAAATATTTGGAATGGAGCATCTGTAATGAAAAACAAAACCACAACATTTCAGAAACATGCTGTCTGTGGAATACAGAAGACATCCATATTGGTTGGATTTATTTTGCCTGCATCCATCTGTGCATTCTGTCCCATTTTCCTGGTGAAATATTTGATTTCTTATTTATGCTAGTATCTATGAATGCCACAAGCTCTGTTTATGTTTTCACTTATAAGAGTTAGCTTATTTTCCCAACCACTTACTGGAAGGAAAATGATAGAAAAGTCAAGATATTTAATCCTGATGAGGCAAAGGTGGCAGTGATTACTCTCACACTGTGTCTATTGGGAGAGAGAAAAGATATCTTTTGGTTGAGGTTTGGACAACTTGCAACAGTTGCCCAATATTTACAATGTCATTAGTACAGCAGCTCTCAGCAGACACAAACCCAAATCTGACAGCTGATCCTTTTCACATATACTTATTAAAAGCTCAATTTTCAAGTTACAATTGCAGCTACATTTCCTTGCCAATATTCAAAACCTGAACTGGGAATAGTTCTTGACCTCACAAGCTCTGTAGTATCTTCAACAAAGTAAAATAGTCAAAAGTCAGGTGCTAGCTTAGAGCCAGTATCAGTTGGCATGAATGTCAATGGTTGCATTTTTACACAATGTTAAGCCAAATTACAGCTTAGTGTGAGCTTGCAGACTTCCAGAGAGGAGACTGAAGCTCCTTTGCTCTTCCCAGATCCTTTAAGCTCCATGTTGTGAGGCAGCTAAGCCAAGGTTTGGCTTAGTAGGTCATCTGAACCCAGGCTCATGTTTAAGCCCTCTCCTCCTCAACAATGACAGGTAGCCAACAGGAAACCTTGGCTACAGAGCTCTCTAAAATCTAGTTCTGCTAAGCCATAATTTGGCTTACCATGTAGTGTGAACCAGGTTAATGTTTCATCTTTTCATAAACAACGTGGGGGGATAAAATTGAACCCTGCTGACTACTTCAGATGTTCTACATCATTTAAGGTCAAGCGGCCATCACACCCGCACATACCCAGTCTCCCTCCACCCACAAATTCACACACAAATGCACCTTTCCACTGGATGAAGCCACGTCAGGCGTGCAAACCAGAGACTAGCAGTGTTGCCTAGCACTATTTTTCTCTCCTCTTCCAGGCCTTGCTCCACCAGAGTGACTGAGGAGGTTAAAAGTCCTGTCAGCAGCTTTGAGTTTACCTCAGGATTGTTCCGAGTTCCAAACACTGCTGTTTCTGTGGCTATTGGTGGACAGACCTTTCCCAGCTGCGGTACCAGAAATGTCACAGGGAAACCTGGTCCATCTCTTTCCCAGTAAAAGCTGAATTGCAGAGAAGTTTATGAACTTGAAGAGTAGGAAAGCCTTTCATATTAAAGGAAAGAAAGAGACTAGAGAGCCTGTCCTCCCACTTGGTTTTTGCCTGCTCTCACAGCTCTAATAAAAACATATGGAGAAGGTAAATTAGGACAGCCGACTGCTTCTGTCAACGCTGAACAAACAGCATCTTTAAACTTTATGTGTGACTTAGAATCCAAGAATGCAGACTTTGTTTTAGTTGATGGGCTTGTTAAAGAAAATACTTTGATAGCAAGGAGGGAAGGGGGGGGGGAGAAAAGAGGAGAATTATATAGAAATGAGAGCAGATTAAAGTACAAAAAGAACCCCTGACATCAGACAGAAGCCTGTTTGATTAGGTCACCCTATAGACTAGAAATAATTAAAAATAAAGAAGATAGATGGAATATGTCAGGTGCTTAAAACAACATCACGAAGCCTACTCAGAGAAGCACATGTTTGTGCAAGCCGAGGAAGTGAGGTTGTGGCAGATGTGGAATATTTCTGCTGGCTGAAGGCCTTGAGTGGACAAGGAGGAGGATTTTGAATACTGTGCAAGTAAACGTGATGCAAGGTATATTAAAAAGCCAAAGCAAATTGGAGGTGGAGTTAGAAAGGAAGAAGAATGCTTGAAACATTGTAGTGGTGCTAAGGACCAGGCAGCTACTTCTGCTAAAAAGAATGCCTCAGTTATCCAGCGTATGCTCCTCAATCCTGCACTCTTCTCTCCCCTTGGCCCCCATTCGCCCCCCCCCAAAAAACGTTGTGGCTCTTTGGATAATAGCCACCCAGCTCTCCTGCCTCCTGCCCACCCAGCTTTCAAAATAATGAAGGAAGCATTTGCTTTCAGAAGAGCATTATTGAAGCCCCAGGTGAGCGTCTCCCTCTTGTTTTCCCCTGACAGGGATTCCTGCAACAGAAAGCCTCAGCAGGCTGGCAGGTGCTGTTAGGATCAAAGCTGAACCTCCCACAGAGCTTTATGGGGATTTCCACACTAATATGCTGATACACACGTTGGCCAGATAACTGACATTGCCTAAATATTTGCCCTTGACTGCTATGCTTGGCCTCGCGCTTGTAGCAACAAGGGTGGTTTGCAAGTTAGTCTCTTCAGCCTGCGTACCTCTCTCTACTATATTATCCAATTCCCATTTGCCAAATGATGGGGGGGGGGGAGGATTAGGAGAGCAAGCATCAGCATTTCCACAGATCTGCTTCCTGCTCATCCACAGACAATATTCAACTCAGTTAGGAGCAAACCAACGAATCTGCCTTCTACAAAGTCAGAGTGTTGGTCCATCTAGTTTAGCATGGTCTATACCAGTGTTTCCCAAACTTGGGTCTCCAGCTATTTTGGACTTCAGTTCCCATCATCCCTGACCACTGGTCTTGCTAGCTGGGGATGATGGGAGTTGTAGTCCAAAGACAGCTGGAGACCCAAGTTTGGGAAACACTGGTCTACACTGATGGGCAGAATTTAAGACAGAGAGTCTTCTGCAGCCCTGGTCCTGGAGATGCTGGGGGGTTGAAACCGAGACCTCCTGATGCAAAGCAAATGCTCTAATAGGGTTGGCACTTTCTCAGCCCAGCATTACTTCAGAGGGATATGCTTCTGCAGAAAGTTTATCATCATTGGTAGCTGGATTAATGTTGCTGAGTTTTCGTTGTTCCTTTGGGCTGGGAATCGTGGTGGGGAGAGACATAGTGATTGTAGTAATTACACACACTTCTTAGCAGGGATGGGAGTTTAGAGATGACTCCCTGGAATCCAGAATAGCCAAAGAGAGGAACCCCAACTGATAGTGCTTCCGCTTGCACAATGGGGCATTTCCCCTCCTCTTCTGCCATGCCTCCCCAAATTGTCTTGGCTTGAGAGAACCCCAAAAACAGTGTGGAGAGGGAAATTGTTCTATCTAGCATGCTGCTATGCTTGTGCAGTTAGAATATTCATCTTTGTGTGACACTGAACTCCATCCATAATGTGTATATAACAAACTATGAACCTGAGAAACTTCAATACAGTGGCACCTCTGGATGCGAACGGGATCCGTTCCGGAGCCCCGTTCACATCCTGAAGCAAACGCAACCTGCGTCTGCGTCTGCGCAGGTCGCGATTTACTGCTTCCGCGCGTGTGTGTGACATCATTTTGAGCGTCTGCACATGTGCGAGCGGCGAAACCCGGAAGTAGCACACTCCGTTACTTCCAGGTTGCTACAGAGCGCAACCCAAAAATGTTCAACCCAAAGCTACTTCAACCCAAGGTATGACTGTATAATACAATGCCACACTCTAAACCAATAAAATCTCCAAAACAATAACATAGAAGCACACTTTGAAACATCTTAAGAGTCAGGAATCCCTTTTGTCTTCAGCCTCCCCCTTGCCAGGGCACACCCTGACTCACAAAATAAAACAATCGCCCCACTAACACATAGACATCATATCTAAACTCTGCCTTAAGATCATTGATATAAGGGATATCAGTGACAGCCCAACCAGTTAACTATGGACAAAGTTTTGCTGTAGGAAAATGGTTCTAATTATGTAATTAATCTACTAAATGTTACAGCCTTTCTCAAGAATCAATTACGTTTTAGCCTTGTAAATGGGGTGATTAATGTCAGACTACAACTCCCATCATGTTGGCTGCAGCTGAAGAGAAGTGGAGTCCAATAACATCTGGCAGGGCATGGCTTTTGTCTGCTGTGCTTTAAAATATTGTGCCTATGATTATTCTGGCAAAATCATCAGAATGTTTTAGGGGGTGGAATCACCAAGATTCACTTTTAACATTTGGATTACTGTTTATTTTCTCCCCCTACCTGAAACATATGTAATGGTTCTAGGGGTTGCTCGTGCGTAAGCCGGTGCAAACACCTGGCTGGGTTTCCTGAGTGAACCTTTTCTGTCCGGACAGCCACTCACTCGTGGCTGTCTCAATCGCTGGCAGAATCCGTCAGTGGGCGTTTCTTAAACTTCTTCCAGCAAAGAAGCTCTTTGACGCCTAGTCTCCTCCTACTCTCTCTGCGAGAAAACCTTCTGCGCAAGGAGGGCGTAGGCAGCGGAGGACCTCTACTCTCCCCGCTGGTCCCCGGCAAGGAGTCATGGGACCGCCTCGTCGCTTCCCCCATCTGCCCCCCTTCTCCACTGGTGCTACGCTGATTCTCTTCCCCAGAAGATGGGCTGCCTCTCCCAATCCCGGGACGCTCTCCGGAATCCCTCTGGATTTTGCTCTCTCCCTCCGGCACTGATGGCAGTTCCCTGACAATATGGAAAGTTTGATTATCGCTAAGGAGCTGCTGAGCCTACATTTATGGACAATTCACTGGCCATGTTAGTAGAAACTATGTACATGTCAAAGAACATAAAGTCTGAATTCAGACCAAGCTCCACATCAATTATTCCAAAATTTAACAAATGACCATTCAAGGAGAATGTTGCCTAAGCATTTCCCCACAGCTCAGACTGGGTTATCTGTCATCCATTGACTTTTTCTGAGATGGTTTTTGTAAGCTTCAGGAAGCAATCTCTGTGGAAAATTGGAAGCATTCAATTATTTTAACCTGAATTACCTATAATACATCTGCTACAAACATGAGAAGCTGTGTATTACAGTACAGGCTACATGTGTATTTAACTGCATTGACTGACATAGAGTGAAAGAGGAGATACAGTACGGTATCCAGGCAAACTGAAGTATCTACCCATCTTGGCACATGGAGGTGAGCAGGAAGAGAGTAATCAGACAGCCCTAAGACTGCAGATGCGCCATTACATAATTAAAACATGCATTTGTTTTCATGGACATTAATAATAATAATAATAATAATAATAATAATAATAATAATTTTTTATTTATAACCTGCCCTCCCCAGCCGAAGCCAGGCTCAGGGTGGCTAACAACAATCAAATAATACAACATTCTAAAATCATTTCATTATAAAATTAATTCAAATCAAATTGATGGCAACCATTGGGCTAGAGTTCTGTGAAGATTGCCAAAGGAGGGAGTCAGGCTGTGCCCTAGCCAAAGGCTTGGTGGAACAGCTCTGTCTTGCAGGCCCTGGGGAAAGATGTCAAGTCCTGCAGGGCCCTAGTCTCTTGTGGCAGAGCGTTCCACCAGATCGGAGCCACAGCCGAAAAAGCCCTGGCTCTAGTTGAGGCCAGCCTAACCTCTCTGTGGCCTGGGACCTCAAATATATTTTTGTTTGAAGATCATAAGTTCCTCTGTGGGACATACCACACCAAAAGTCAATCTGATTTACTGGTCAGCAGGATTTTTTTTTGGGGGGGGGATGTATAATCTATAGCAGTTGCCTATGACATCATAGACCAAGAGTGTGAAACTTTCAGCCCTTCAGTTGTACTAGCTGAACTACAACTCCCACCATCCCTGTTCATTGGACATGCTTGCTGAAAATGATGGGGTTCAGCAACTTTCGGAGGGCCAATGGCTTCACACTCTTGGGCTATGATGTTAGGGTTGGTGCAGCAGATGGGCCAATTTTAATAACATGCTGCATTGCAGAGTCTACCTCCAGCACTTTCTGCATCTCCAGAAAACACTTTTGCCATCAGCCAAGGGCAAGTTGTGTTATCAGGGAACAAACTTGATATGCAGTGTGTGTGTTTAATTCTTACAGATGCCCAGTTTTGAATGGATGTATGCAGTGAGGTGGTGTTTACCCCTTTCTCTGAAGATGATTTATCTGCTGAAAAAATAAAATAAAAATCCAAACTATATTTTCCTTCTCTCTCCAAGAAAACAAAATGTATGTGGGCAGAATAAATAGTTGGGGTAGAATTCCAGCTAGATTTCCCCCTAATAATCTTCATTTGCATAGACAAGGGGAGCATCATTATCTTTGGCTCAGCTTCAGTTACTTACTGGGAAAATTAAGTTGTGCCGTTAAATGTGATTTATTTATCACATTTAAGGAGCTCAAGATAGAGGACATGGCTCCCCGTTGCCAAATTTAATCCACATAACAACCCTATGAGGTTAAGTTGAGAGTCAGTGGCTGGCCCAAAGTCACCCAGTGAACTTCATGGCTAAGTAAGTATTTGAATACCGCTGAATTTAGAGTGGGACAGGTGGTTCCCCCGCACATGGCACTGAGCCAAGGAGGTGCAAAACCAAAAAGATCTATTTGTGGGCACTAAATTTTGGGCTTGTTCAGGGTGCCATAACCTAGACAACATCTCAAAAAAGCAGAGACATCATCTTCCCAACAAAGGTCCGTATAGTTAAAGCAATGTTTTGCCAGTAGTGATGTATGGAAGTGAGAGCTGGACCATAGAGAAGGCTGATCGCCGAAGAATTGATGCTTTTGAGTTATGGTGCTGGAGGAGACTCTTGAGAGTTCCATGGACTACAAGAAGATCAAAACTATCCATTCTTAAGGAAATCAGCCCTGCTCACTGGAAGGACAGATCCTGAAGCTGAGACTCCAATACTTTGGCCACCTCATGAGAAGAGAAGACTCCCTGGAAAAGACCCTGATGTTGGGAAAGATTGAGGGCACAAGGAGAAGGGGACAACAGAGGACGA
The DNA here is from genome assembly GCF_964106645.2 of Podarcis pityusensis. NCBI lineage: Eukaryota > Metazoa > Chordata > Lepidosauria > Squamata > Lacertidae > Podarcis > Podarcis pityusensis. Next base: position 83,128,253 of record NC_138029.1, on the reverse strand, counting down.
GATGGTTGGACAGTGTTCTCGAAGCTAGCAGCATGAGTCTGACCAAACTGCGGGAGGCAGTGGAAGACAAGAGTGCCTGGCGTGCTCTGGTCCATGGGGTCATGAAGAGTTGGACACGACTAAACAACTAAACAACAACAATAACAACAACCAATGTTTGCCCCTGATTTGAACCCTGGTTCCCCAGGTCCTAGTCCAACACTCTAACCTAGGGTTGCCATACAGCTGGGAAATCATGGACATGTCCTATTTTGCCATCTGGTTGTCCCCCCCCCCCCAAATTTTAAGCATATGCCTGGGTTTTGGGGGGCAGGTTAAAAAAATTGTGTGTGAGCGTAGGCAGCTTGGGTTTGGGCACGGGCTCAAGTGACCCAGGCTCTGTCTTGGGTTCTGGAGTGGGTGGTTCAGGCTGTTTTTGGCTCTGGTGTGGGCGGTTCGGGGGAGGGGTAGGCAGCTGGGGGAGTGAGCAGGCAACCACCCCAAACCTTTTTTTACCCCTCGAAATATGGCAATCCTACTCTAACCACTAAAGCAGTGGCTTTCAACCAGTGTGCCGTGGCACCCTGGGGTGCCTTAAATGATGGTCAGGGGTGCCACGGGTAACACTGGCCTGTGTCCCTCTTTCCTTCCTTCCCTCCTTTGATGCCCTCTCCTGTCTCTGCCTCTCAAAGGCATACACAGCTGTTTGTTGCAGCAGCCCCGGCTATAAGCTCCCCAGGCAAATGGTGCCTCTGGGGCTGGCCAGGGGGTGCTGGTTGCCAGGAGCTGAAGCGGCCTCAGAGTAAGCAAGCAAACAGGCAATGGAGCCCAGCCAGCCAGTCCACCAACCCTTGCTGTTGGGAATGGACAGACAAGTCTCATGCCCCTGTGGGGTGGGGTGAGGAGGCACCTCTCTTTGGGGCAGGGGGAGCAGCTTAGAGACCAGGGGCGGCAGCAGCGGCTGCCCAGAGGACTCCCAAGGAGAGGGGAGAGGGGAGGAGGCTGAGGGAAGACTCCACAAGGGAAGGTGTTTGAAAAAGGGTGAGGGGTTGCCAGCTCTGCAGGCAAGGGGTGACATAACTGGGCTCCTGAACCCCACAGGGGTGCCGCAGAAAGAATGTAGCTGTGGAATCAAAATGATTGAAAACCTCTGCACTAAAGCATATTAGTTTTGGACTTGGAGCTCTAACTCAGCCCCCCCCCCTCACACACACAGGGTCATCCCCCCCCCATAAGGAAAGTAACTGGAAAATTCATTGGATAGTGTGGGACAACTACAGTGGTACCTCAGGTTAACAACTTAATTCGTTCTGGAGGTCCGTTCTTAACCTGAAACTGTTCTTAACCTGAGTTACCACTTTAGCTAACGGGGCCTCCCACTGCCGCCGCGTGATTTCTGTTCTCATCTTGAAGCAGAGTTCTTAACCCGAGGTACTATTTCTGGGTTAGCAGAGTCTGTAACCTGAAGCATCTGTAACCTGAGGTACCACTGTATTGCTTGATGATACATCATCTAACCTCCCTGCCAACAATTCAGAATGAATGTTCAATAAACAATGGACCTCCCCACAAATCTTGTGCAGGCAAATTAGGATGGTGCTCAATGAACAGGCCTTCTGGAAACAACAACAAAAAGTTGGGGCAAGGGGTGATTAAAACGTGTGACCAACTCTTGGGCCTTCTGTTGAGGTTTGCATTGTCTCTCAGTCTCACGTAAATGTTGCCAGGGTTAGAAGTGGTCGGTGCTTAGAACTGACCTACATAATAAATAGTGTGGGAGATCTCTGAGCTAATAAAAGTCAATATGCTTGTAGTCCTGCGCTCTTTCTCCAAAGTGTGGCTTATCCATATTTGCTGTAAACCAGAGGTTAGAGGGTGGTTAAGGGCATGGCAGTGAGTGTGAGCCTATGTATGACTGCTCTAATCTGAAGTGCACAAATGCATTAGTTCATATTAAAGGCACATTCACAGAGGTCACTGTGATTCGGACATCACAAAGACTTTTTCCGGACCTGCACCACCTTCCCCTGATTCATTCAGCAGAGTAGGTAGCTGTGGCTGCCGCTTCTTCTTTGTTAATCTTCCTGACATAATTGTGCTTGGTTTCTTATAGCAATGATAAAAAGCATATGGTAAAGGGAATCAATTATATGGACCCCCTATAATAATGAAAAGACAGCTGGCTGCCAGATCTATAGGTTTCTCCAGAGCATCTGACATTTTTTTAAAAAGAAACAAAATCCCCCTTGACCCTGTCAAGAAGGCCAGTGTTTCTCCTGGCAGCCTACTAGCTTTTTAAAAAAACCCTTGATTTTTGTTTTACTACGGTGTAATGCAATTTTACTCATTATCACTACAGATGTCGAACCAAATCTAGCAAGATCATAGCAGTAGCTGGAACATATGGTTCAGCTATATGAATAATAATCATAAATCCTTCTTGACACTGGCTCATTATTATATCCTCTTCATGTCCCTTTGGAATCTCTTGTTTGGGATAGTGTTTAAGTCATTAAAAGTTTTTTTGGGTTTCCCCCCCATGATGTTCTAAATGGATAGTGAGCTGTATGGGAATAACCACGTGTAAGGAGAAATATTTTCTTTCTGATGGTTACTGTGAATAGTGCATTTTTATTTATCTATATAAAACAAACTATATCTATAAACCACACTTTCATAAATATATATTATGCATTGCTGTGCAACATAAAAACATAATCCTGTATTAACATTTATATTAACATATAACACTGGTCCTGAAAGACCTTCATTGGCTCCCAGTATGTTTCCGGGCACAATTCAAAGTGTTGGTGTTGACCTTTAAAGCCCTAAACAGCCTTGGCCCAGTATACCTGAAGGAGCGTTTCCATCCCCATCGTTCAGCCTGGATGCTGAGGTCCAGCTCCAAGGGCCTTCTGGCGGTTCCCTCCCTTTGAGAAGTGAGGTTACAGGGAACCAGGCAGAGGGCCTTCTCAGTAGTGGCGCCTGCCCTGTGAAAAGCCCTCCCATCAGATGTCAAGGAAATAAACAACTATCTGACTTTTAGAAGACATCTGAAGGCAGCCCTATTTAGGGAAGTTTTTAATGTTTGGTGTTTTATCGTATTTTTAATATTCTGTTGGGAGCTGCCCAGAGTGGCTGGGGAAACTCAGCCAGATGGGACAGGGTATAACTATTATTATTATTATTATTATTATTATTATTATTATGAAAACAACAATTCCCTTACCCTATGCCTGCCTCTCCCTCTTCCTGTTACCTCCCCCTCCAAGGCATCCAAATACCCCACGACCAGCTCTGACCTTGATAAAATTGTAGGTGGGTTAGGGGGTAACCTTAGGGTAAAGGGCAGTTAATAAATTTAATAACAACAGTACTACTAATAATATAGTATGAAGCAATTCGCATACCTTGGATGAGTCTTCACAAAACTATGTCCTGGTAGAGAAGGCAGTAATGTGAATCTACCTACAGGGTAAATTAAATCAAACCATCCAACTGTAAGAAATATATTAATGTTTTATTCCAATCTTACTTTTATCCTAGAATAAATCAGCTTGCGTCAAGTAGCCAGAACAAGGTTTGCCTTAAGGGCCAATTCACAGAAACTTTAGAAAAATTAGTTACTGGTACTTTCCCCAGGCACTGCATCCAATCCTCCTTTCTTTACTTTTTGAGTTGAAGAGTTCTTGTGGGCATGTGTGGTGTTCCATCACCAGCATAAACTGCAATCGAGCACACTATGATTCAACCTGTGATTCATCTCATATGGGTTGCACTGTATTGTGGTTTTTTGATCACCAGATTACTGCTTTCCCACAAGATTTGCATAGGAAGCTTTGTGGTCATTCAAAACCACTATAATACAAGTTCAGGGGCAAAAAATGTGCACCACAGATTATGAAAGTTACACCACACAAGTCGAAAAAGGATGCCAGCAAGGTTAATGAATAGAATAGAAGGCAGTTTTCAAAGGTAATTCAGCTTCTTTTTTAAAAGTAGATTATCCCAAATGAGGGATATAAAAAGGGATCCACAGACTGAGGGAGGAAATGTAACTTGACAATAAGCCAATGATAAATACAAAAGACAAAACAAATGATATGTTGCCCACTAAAATTAAGAATAACAGATGCCTAATGGATCAAAGTCAAGGGAGAAATTCAATATTGCTTACTAGACAAAATGATTCCCCCTTGCACTGGTCCATGGGCCATCCAGAGCCAGTTTCGGGGCGTAGCGAGGAAAGGAGGGGAGGGGGAAAGCTTCACTGCACAAGCAGAAGCCCTTGTGCTTCTGCTTGTGCAAGAATCTGTCAAGAAACGTTCTCTTGTTTTTAGAGATTCTTGTTTTTATCTGTAAACTGCCTTGATTTCCAGGAGGAAAAAGTGGGGTATAAATTAATCTATAATTATAATAATAATAATTTATACATAACACTTTATCCACTGCACAGGGTAGAAATAGTACATAAGAATTTGAATATTCTACTTTTTTTTTTTTTGCAGAAACATTCACAGCGGGTGGCGCTGTGGGTTAAACCACAGAGCCTAGGATTTGCTGATCAGAAGGTCGGCGGTTCGAATCCCCGCGACGGGGTGAGCTCCCGTTGCTCGGCCCCTGCTCCTGCCAACCTAGCAGTTTGAAAGCATGTCAAAGTGCAAGTAGATAAATAGGTACCGCTCTGGCGGGAAGGTAAACAGCGTTTCTGTGTGCTGCTCTGGTTCCTGCTGGTCACATGACCCAGAAGCTGTCTGTGGACAAACGCCGGCTCCCTCGGCCTATAGAGCGAGATGAGCGCGCAACCCCAGAGTCGGTCACGACTGGACCTAATGGTCAGGGGTCCCTCTACCTTTACCTTTTTACAGCATTTATAGAAAAAATTAAAAATTAAAAATTGATATTTTTGTATTTTAACAACCAAGGCAAACCGCTCTGAAAACATTGTTTGAAAATAGGCATTCAAGTGCTTATTATGCAATCATAGTTCTCTACTGAAGTCACATAACTACACTGTCCATTGAAATATTTATGGTTCATCAAGCATAGACTTGACTTTGTACTGATGGCATGACAGAAGTCCCACTTTGTTGCTATCCATTATATGAGGGACTTTGACCTACATCCAGAAGTCATTTTCGCTAAGTATGAAATATAACACAATCATATATTTCATAGTTAGTCTTCCTTTGATGTCAAAGCATACAGGCTGACAAATGTACAAATGTACATGAGAAGGAATGTTGCTTTGAATTTTTAAAAATGTAATAATTTGCTTTAACTGGCTTTTTTACTCTTTCATCTTACTTGACTAAGAACGTGAATGTCTCAATTCAAATTTGGCAGCCCCATCCTGAAAACATCCACTGACAAGTATAGCACATCTATTGCAATGTTAAGCCACCTCCTCTCTTCTCTGCTGCATTCCAGTGGTGTTCATCCCCAGTAAACTGTCCTGGCTCCTGACCATTGGCTTTTTCAATAGCTTCCTACAGAACAGCACTGAGGACAGGGTGAAAATCTATCACATGCAACCATGTAAAGGCCAACCCTGTAAGTTGTTAACAAAGGGCCCCCTACTCTGAAATGGGCATGGGGAGGACACCTGTATTTTGGTGTGCATCTTCCCATTTTCAGGTAAAAAGGTAAAGGTAAAGGACCCGTGGATGGTTAAGTCCGGTCAAAGGTGACTATGGGGTTGCGGCACTCATCTCGCTTTACTGGATGAGGGAAAAATTTGTCCGCAGACAGTTTTTCTGGGTCATGTGGCCAACACAACTAAGCCACTTCTGGTGAAACCAGAGCAGCGCACGGAAACGCCGTTTACCTTCCTGCCAGAGCGGTACCTATTTATCTACTCGCACTGGTGTGCTTTCAAACTGCTAGGTTGGCAGGAACTGGGACAGAGCAACGGGACATCACCCCATCAAAGGGATTCGAATCACCAACCTTCTGATTGGCAAGCCCAAGAAGCTCAGTGGTTTAGACCACAGCGCCACCCACGTCCCCTTCCCATTTTAAACACACACACACACAAACTGACCCATATACGGATCCGAACTTTAATCAGCAGATTAAGTCACATAAATGACAGACTGAACCATGCATTCGATCTCTGCTGTATTTATGAGGCGGTTCAAGGTCCGTATATTTCTTTTTAAAAAACATTAAATACATTTTAAGCTCCACGCTGCATAGTAAAATATCTCAGGAAGTGACTGTATGTCATCATGTGCAGTACCTTCCTGGGAAATTATTATTACTATAATTATATCATTATAATAATTACCCACCATTCACCCTAAGGTCACAGAACAAGTTACAACAATGAAAACACAATATTAAAAACTGTTTAAAACAACTAAATGATCACAGAAATAAGGTGAGTCTGAAAATTCGGCAAAATATGGGGCAGAACTATATGGGGGGGGGGCCAATGGCTTGATCCCATGTGCCTATAACTAAAAAAGGGAAATCTTAACTTTGTGCCAAAAATATAATGTTAACACCAGATGCCACCACAGAAAGGTCCTGCCGTTTGTGACTTACCTCTATTAAAGAAGGTACTTGGAGAAAGGCCTCTGCAGAAGATCTTCCCCCACTTTAACTTTTTTATTTTTCAGTTTCTAAAAATAGATATCACAAATGTCCCCCATATGCTGCCACCCCCAGGAAACATTCCATGTATAAACCATGTAAATAGTCAAACTTTACATTTATAAGTAGGTTTCTTCTAATCTCTACCTTAACAGACTGTCCCAAAGTGAGCCATGGGTAACTGGTGGTGAGAGGGCAACCATGTCCTTTCTGCCGTATTGAATAAACACGCACCACACAGTTTCAAAATCGACTTGTTTTCCTGAGTGCTCTAAGATACTCATTACTTTCTCCAGCCACTATTCTGTTCCACCATGCCTCTAACGTTAAGTTAGTAGCTGTTTTCCAATATTGTGTTATTATATTTCTAGCTGCAGGCATGAAAAAGATTTGTAGGTCCTTATACAATAAATTCTTACTGTCATCTATAAAGGTAAAGGTAAAGGGACCCCTGACCATTAGGTCCAGTCGTGATCGACTCTGGGGTTGCGGCGCTCATCTCACTTTATTGGCCGAGGGAGCTGGCGTACAGGTTCCGGGTCATGTGGCCAGCATGACTAAGCTGCTTCTGGCGAACCAGAGGAGCGCACGGAAACGCCGTTTATCTTCCCGCTGGAGCGGTACCTATTTATCTACTTGCACTTTGACGCGCTTTCAAACTGCTAGGTTGGCAGGAGCTGGGACCGAGCAACGGGAGCTCACCCCGTCGCGGGGATTCGAACCACTGACCTTCTGATCAGCAAGTCCTAGGCTCTGTGGTTTAACCCACAGCGCCACCTGCATCCCTATTGTCATCTATAGACAAATTTAATAAAGCCATCCTTGGAGCAGGTTGCACCAGAAGATCGTAAGACACAGGCAGGCTGAGATGGGAAGAAGCACCTCTTAAGGGTTTGGTTCCCAAGTCATTTAGGGCACCAGAGGAAAGCATCAGTGCTGGGATTGAGGAGGCAGGCACCATCATTCTTTCAAAATAAGTGTAATATAGGCCACCCTCGCTGTGCCAGTCAGGGTTCTGCACTGGCTTCTGCTGTAACTGAACCGCTCGGGTCAATGTTAAGGGCAGCCTCACATCTGTGCATATTTGCTTCATACCAGCAAATTGCAAGGTTGCAACTTACCTTGGCGCATGTCTCTGTGCAAACACAACCAGCCGTTTCTTGTAAGAAGTAGAATAGGAGACACAGGAAATGGAATTACCTCCAAGCCAAAGTGATTCTATCAGCATGATTTCAACTCAAAGCAGCCAAAGCAAGCAAGTCCAAAAGGAAAATAGAAAAGCATATACAGTACGGGGTGGGGGGTGGGGAGAGACTACCACTACCACCCACAGATTGCGCTCTCCCCACAGATTGCGGCCCCTGTGTTTTCAGGCTTCCTGCCTTATCCTTGAAAATGCAACTGAGGCTCTGAACGGTTCGCGGCTGTTACAGTGCCAAGATTTAACATGCCATTTTACACGACTTTGCAGCCCTCCCAATCCTGCAGTCACTTCAGCAAACAGTGTCTGCGATTAAAATCTTAAAATTTATCTATTGTAACTGGCAGGCTTCCTTCAGGAAAAAAAAAGGAAGACTCATTCCACATATATCCAGAGTTACACTGGTATGGAACTGGTGCTTGACTTCTGATATTAATGTCCATTTTATCTGGAACAAATAGCGAAATGGATCTCAACGTGCTGTGCTTTATGAACATGCTGAATTGTAGCTCGTGGAAGTTTTGGTGAAATCTGGTGACATTAACACTTATTTTATTTCACTGAGATTATGCGTTACTTATTTACCAAACTACAGCACATCAATGCTAGGGAGATAATTTGGTACAACATCAGTATCTCGATTTATAGATTCTATCAGCACGTTCAATTGTTTCGTTGAGTAGGAGGGGCTCTACTTCTTAAGAACTAAAGCAAGGTATGAAGAAATACAAGTGATAATAATAAAAAAGAGGACTAAGGTCTTCACTGATAAATTCTTTTTTCATCGCTTTTCATCCCTTTTTGCTCCTATCACCCCCAGCCCTAGAACAGGCACAAAATATTACAACCCTTTGTTAGACTTAACCCTTCATCAGAACCAAGGATTTGGGGGAGCTCTCTTAGTCTAGGCTCAGATGCACTGCATAAAAGTCCAACCCAGGTTAGGATTGTACTACCAGGGGAGAGAAATGATATTTCTACAGGCAAAACCTGTTGTTTAGGCTGAAAATCTTGTCATAATTTCTCTCCTTGCAGCACATTATATATGCCATTTTCTCAGCTTGGGAGCTTTGAATTTTAGCCAGTACTTGAAGGCTGAACTGAAAGTTGGCAAACACTCCTAATAAAACTTTTTTTAAAAAAGATTTCATTCATATTCCAAGTAACTATACAAGTCCCAAGAAAAGCCACAGAGCGCCTGACAAATCATCCCAAACTCATACCACGGTGGAAAAAAGAAACCATAGTGGTGGGCAAACTATGTGGATAGTTAACCTTAAGCCTGAATGGTCTCGCTTTTGCGGTTTGATATCCTTAACGTTATTCAAAAGCAAGATTTCTCTTGCCATGTTAAGAAAAAACTTTCACAAGCTGCAACATGTCTGGCTGGCTACAGTATGAAGAGCTTTCCAGTACACACATCCCCCACTCTTGCACACAGAGTACGGACTTAAATTTAGCAAAGCTGCTACACAAACATTTTGATTTACTTTCCCATGCGTTTTGGTGTGCGCTTTCTGCGTGCTTGGTGGCTCAAGGAAAAGAACAGAAACATGGCAGGCACCATCCAGGAACATAAGATGATTCCTTGCGGTCTGAAGCAAAATTGGACCTGGTTCCTAAAAGGTGGCAAGTGTGGGAAATACCAGGGCCCCCAGACCAGCAAAAGGAACACCACCCTAACAGAGCAAGCAATCTACAGAATATCCCAGTAGATTACAAGAAGCCTCAGAGAATTATCACTTTGCATGTCCTGCCTCTGCACTGAGGAAAGAATGGCCAAAGGTCCCCAAACCCTGGATCCAGCCTGGAGTAAAAGAAGCAAAAATTGAAGTCACGTATCTGTAGAATGTAGAGCAGCAGACTTGGAACAATTGAAAGGATAGAGACGAATCACCCTCCCTGGCATCTGAAGTTTGATATGCTGGATAAATATAGACCAATGGGGGGGGGGGGTAAAAATGCTTACGATCAAATTTGATGGGGCAGGGGGGCAGATAAACAGGATGCCCTCAACTAGCCAATACAGAAAGAGCTTTTGAGCTCTCTGCCTTGCTAACTAGGCTCGGAGAGACTCTTGCATGGGTTCTGGAGGCCTTTGTGACATCTCAGACAGCCCCGTGAGATTTCATGAAGGCCCCTAGAGCCCGTGAGATACCTTCTCAGAGCCTGGTAGGCAAATCTGAGAGCTTTAAAAGCTCTTTCCACACCAGGAAAACCCAGTGCAGAAAGAGCTTTTAAGCTCTCTGCTATGCGTGTGTTCAATTTGTGTGATTGTGGACTGGCTGGCTGCCAAGTATGTAAAGCTGCGATTGTGCATGTTAAGTGTGTGCAAGTTGAGAGTCGTCTGTACTTCCTTTTGTCTATCACGAATCTTCCAAGAAATAACTTCATTGAACTTCCCTGACTTCTAGTATTTTGAGATAGTGTCAAAAATATATCTCCATCCGCTTTCTCAGCACTATGTATAATTGTATACCGCTCTCCATACCTTTGCCATTTCATTTTTAAGTTTAAATAAGGCTGTGATCCACTGCCCAGCTACTGTGAATGGGATATGCCTCTCTTCTGTCCAAACTTATGCTCAAGGAATAAACAACTGTATTTATTATGCAGAAAACTGATCATGCAGAAAATGGCCTAAATATATGTACCTAACCACATTGCAATTCAAGATTCAAATTCACCATGCTGGCCGTCTAAGTACAGCAAATCTTAGCAACCAGATAATCCAGGAAATGTTTGGGGTTCCCATCCCTAAAAAAATGGATATGCGAAACAATGGCATTGTCATTTCCCATTCAGCACATCAGTAGCATCAAAATGCTTATTTATTATATTTGTACCCTGTTCTTCATGGAGCCCAGCTCAAAATAGATGGCTCCTATGCTGGCATTGCTGAGGAACAGACCTCCTTTAGCAATGGCATTTGAAAATGGTGGTGTGTCTGAAAACCATCCATGGGCATAGGTGACTAAGGGTCAAAAATAGCTGAAATAAAATATTTGTCCTGCATGGAGTGTGGATGTCTTCTGGTGTGGCTGCAGTTCCACCATCAGGAAAGGCTCCAACACAATTAGTACTATGCCATGCTTACTTTATTTACCAACGGAAAATGATCCTATGGAACAATTTCTGCCTTTGGCTTCTTTTGGGAAATGGGTGCAATTGTAAGCAAACTAGCTTTTAAAGAATTTAAATGTGACTGGGCAAAACCTCCAATTGATGTTGTAATAATGAGTATACAGGTTGAGGAAAACATATCCTTTAAAGCAATGATGAAAATGAGTAAAAAACTGAGATTCGTTAACATTCTTAAGGTTTGCCATTTGTTTTCATAACCATTCATAGAAAGTGACCACGAAAAAAGCCTTTTTTTAAAAAAAGAGAGGCAACCTGATGCTACTATTTAAAATATAATCATAGATTAATACCAGAAAACTATAATCCACACTATTTAATTGTATGCTAAGAAATCTTTGAAAACTATATTAAGCCACTCCAACTTTATATTTATAGAAAGGGGTTAGATGTTGCCACAGAAAGCAAGATTTCCAATAAGGCCAAATCTGAAGAGGTAATAGTAAATAATGAGCAAAAATCATGTAGTGAGTCCATTCAACAAACCCTTGCTTCCAACTGGATAGGAAGGAAGTACAGTGAATTGCAGTCCTTTACCTAAAATAAACATACAAAGCCAATGGCGCCCATAACATTTCTTTTTGTGCTGTCTGGAGTACAATCTTTTTTATTTTTATTTTTATTTTTAAAAAGATTGTCTTTCACTAGGGCCTTCTATCCCCTTCCACCCCAGTCTTGAATCTCATCCATCACCCTGCAGGCAAAGTGGGTTTGGGGGGTGGGTGGGAGCACGGTCATTTTACTGACACCCGATTGCTAATTCAGAGTGTTGGTGAACAGGAGTTGAACAGACTTTGATCTTCTCAGCCAGTATTGATCACACTGTGGGCTATTTTATGGATGGACTCGGGAGTTGAAAACAACAATACAAGCGGAAAATAAATACGCAAATAAAAGTGGTTTGATGTGACTGACTCTTCTGGGTTAGGGATTTCTGGGCTAGGGAAGGGAGTGTCAGCATTCCAAGTTTTTAATTTTTCTCTGCTGGTTTGTCCATGGGCGTATCATTTTGTTTATTGTTACTATGCTACCACTGTTTTGGGAGAGGGCTATTTTCTATATGTATGCTGTACGGAATGATAAATATTTAAGTTGTTTTTATTAAAGGATTTTCATAGTTAACGTCTTATTTATTATTTATCTTATTTATTATTATTTATCAAGAGCATTTGTACCCCACTCTTCAGCCAAAAAGGCTCCCAGAGTGGCTTATATACAATCAGTCTTGCTATCTAAAATAAAATAAAATGGGTACCAATCTACAGTGGTACCTCTGGTTACGTACTTAATTTGTTCCGGAGGTCCGTTCTTAACCTGAAACTGTTCTTAACCTGAAGCACCACTTTAGCTACTGGGGCATCCCGCTACCGCTGCGCCACTGCAGCACGATTTCTGTTCTCATCCTGAAGCAAAGTTCTTAACCTGAGGTACTATTTCTGGGTTAGCGGAGTCTGTAACCTGAAGCGTATGTAACCCGAGGTACCACTGTACATATTTATGGGTGTGTGTTTCTGTGTGTGCTCCCCTTTATTACATTTAAACTCTTTGTTTCAGAGTATCTACACAGAAGCCAAAGGATTGCTCCCAAGTAAGCACATGAAGGCAGTTCCCCCAAAGTTTGATCCTCTTGAAGCATACAGTGATCAACACACTCCAGTCCTCTGCATTCATTAATCCATCCACCCACCCACCTTCTACGGCAAATGCATCCCTCAAACCCCATCTGCCGAACTCCAATAGGCAGGCTCCCCATCTGATTATGCCAAAATACATTCCTTTGGGGTGATGTGAATGGAACAGTCCTTGTGCATGGGAGAACTCTCTCTCTCCCCCCCCCTCTGTGTGTGGGTAGGTGGGTGGGTGGGTGTATGTGCCCATAGCGTCCCATAATCCTAAATCTTTGGATCACTGAATCTGCTGGCAATACCTGATGCAAATATTTTAAATTTAGCACTTCATTTAGGCCTTCGTGGCCTTCCATTCAGCTGCTGTACTTTTATTTGGACAAATGAGCCATAAGAAGTTACTAAGTGTTTTAAAAAATCATGTAGATAGTTTGTGATTAGTTATTGCCTTTGAAAAAAAAGCTGCAACTGATGGTTTGTCCCTAGTGCCTGCCATTTGCAAAAATGAAAATGAAATGGAAGTGATACACATAAGGGACCCTCCAGCTCATAAATCAAAAGAGGAGGCTAATCTGTGCATGTGCAGCAGCTTACGGCTGAGTCCTCCCTTTCCATGGAAAGCCAGTGTTCTGAAGATATCCAGATGTGCATCTGAGTTCACACGGATTTCTACATAGGGATGAAGTCCCTTCACTTTGTTATCACACAGTATGAAATATTTGTTTTGGGGGAACAAAACTGGATGTGGTGCTTGTTCGTTTTAGCAAGCTGAATTACCCTGTTAGCAATAACAGTAAAACTAAATTGCGTTTTTGAGGAGCATAGATTATTTCAAGTCAAACCTGTTACCGGCACTGCTGCAGTCTTCTATTATTTTCTAATGACAGCAGAGATGAACTGATGAGAGTTTGCTTTTTGTAGATGCTGATAATGTTTGGCTGCCAGGTACATAGAATTATGACCATACAAGTGAGTATTCAGGAATGGAAACAAAGGAAGGTTTTGAATACATCCTTGGTCTCTATCAATGTCCAATATGCATAACCATTTAGCTTCCAGCAGCCTTTGCAACACATCTAAGATCCAGGGAGGAAAACAATTTCTTGTCACAGTTATAAATTAGATAATTTAGGTGCAAAATAAGTAATTTTGAAGTGCTACAGTAAGTACAACAGTAAGTGGTTTAAAAGTTAAGCTAGACATTGAGAAGGGACGCGGGTGGCGCTGTGGGTTAAACCACAGAGCCTAGGACTTGCTGATCAGAAGGTCGGAGGTTCAAATCCCCGCGACGGAGTGAGCTCCCGTTGCTCGGTCCCTGCTCCTGCCAACCTAGCAGTTCGAAAGCACATCAAAGTGCAAGTAGATAAATAAGTACCGCTCTGGCGGGAAGGTAAACAGTGTTTCCGTGCACTGCTCTGGTTCACCAGAAGCGGTTTAGTCATTGCTAGCCACATGACCCAGAAGCTGTCTGCGGACAAACGCCAGCTCCCTCGGCCTATAGAGTGAGATGAGCGCCGCAACCCCAGAGTCGCTCATGACTGGACCTAATGGTCAGGGGTACCTTTCCCTTTACCTTTAGACATTGAGAAATATAGATATTCTCCCTGTATATCATTTTGAAAAGTCTGAAAATAAAAACTGCAGGCCAGAACCTTTTGCCTTTGATCTAAATTTCAAGGTGATATTTTTCTCCTGGGAACTAACTGTGAATACATTCAAGAAAGCACCCATTGCCCATCCTCCTTTGTTTTAAAAGAAGTAGCATTTGAGATTCAAACCAGCTCCTTTGAAATTAATGGCAAATATCCAGAACTGCCCGCTGCCTACAGCTCTTTCACTTTCTCTTGACTGAACTGATTTTGCCAGCTTTAGTGAGGACTCTTTATAATATATTCAATATGTGAACTTCCCTTTGGATGGGACACAGTAGTTTTATGTTCAAATTTTTATCTGCGCCTAATTTCCTAGGTTGTACATCATACCATCTTGGTTTTGTGCTTTTGCTAGTGGGGAAAGTTTGCCTTGATCAATGGTATCAGTCCTCTTCACAAACTGCAAGACATGAGTTAGATCACCGTAAATCCTCCTCTTTACTGGTGAGGACAACCCTAATCTCCTCAGCCAATGATTGTTATTTTAAAATCCTCAACCTTTGCAAATGTCATGGTTTTGTCATTTGACACATTGGTTTAGCTCCCCTCTATGAGAGACATGGTGAAGTTGGTTTTCTATACAGCGGTACCTCGGGTTACATACGCTTCAGGTTACATACGCTTCAGGTTACAGACTCCTCTAACCGAGAAATAGTGCTTCAGGTTAAGAACGTTGCTTCAGGATAAGAACAGAAATTGTGCTCTGACGGGACAGTGGCAGCAGGAGGCCCCGTTAGCTGTTCAGGTTAAGAACAGCTTCAGGTTAAGAACAGACCTCCAGAACGAATTAAGTACTTAACCGGAGGTACCACTGTATAGGGTGTTTCAATATGGCATACTGATACATTAAAACTAGTGCATTAAAACATGGATTCTTTCTGACAATATATGTTATGTTGAACTCTAAAAATAGATTCCCCCCACCCCACCCCACAATCTTGGATTTCATGGAAATATCATGAGGGGATTTCAAATCAAGTGTGATTATACTGGGCACTGAAAATATTATTTTTTCATAATGTTCAGCTTGGTGTCTCTTAATAGTTTATAGAAGAAATGACATCAATACACTTACCTACACCTCTTTTGCCAGGTTTAGAAATCTTTTTAATTGATGTGAAATGATTTAAATAATAATAACTATTTTTATAGCATGCAAGGACATTAGATACATTTAAGTATAAAACAAAATCCAATTACAACAAATGCAATTTGTAATAAATTTAACTTTCTGAGCAGGTGCATAATCAAATTTTCATTAAGAGATTGCCTCAGGTAAGGGCATCAAATAAACATTTGAATCAGTTTTTAAAAAACTTTTCTTCTTCTTCTTCTTCCCATTTATCCATTTCAGGGGAAGGGGTAACAAAATTGAAACCACTATAAAAGAGATATGATGGACAGAAATAAAATAATCCAATTCCACTTAAAAGCAGGAGACGGAGACTGTCTATGCTCCTATACATAAACACACATTAAAATATCATACCTTACTGAAATAAATTTATATTTTTCTACTTTGACCTCTAAGGACACTTAATTTGAACATTAGCTTTTCAAGAAATGCAGTGCTTCATACCTTCCATACCAATAATTGAGATTAGCTCCCGCCAAGTTCCTCCAGAATTTTGCTATACATGCCATCATCTTTAAATAAATTAACTAATGCTAGTTGTGGAGAAGGTGCCACCTGGCATTTTATAATAGTTCCAGTTACATGGAATAAAGCAGCCCCAAAGCATTTAACCTTGGGGCATTCCCATCATAGATACAAGTATACCCCAAGGGCACTTTTTAATTAATGTGGAACGGGCGTTTTGCTTTGATTTTAAAGAAAAATGACTATGTATGCACTAATCAACAGAGTACTGCGTACATAGTCATTGTGGAGAGTAATGCAGTAATCAGAATGTCCTTTTATTCTTTTTGTTTCTGATACCAACCTTTTAAAATCAAACCAGAAATAAAAACAAAGTCATCCTCAGAGTAAACCTATTGAAATTAATGGACACAGCTAACTTAAGTCAATGAATTTCAGCGGTCTACTCTGAGTACAGTGGTACCTCTGGTTATAAACTTAATTCATTCTGGAGGTCCGTTCTTAACCTGAAACCATTCTTAACCTGAGGTACCACTTCAGCTAATGGGGCCTCCTGCTGCCGCCGCACTGCCAACATGTGATTTCTGTTCTCATCCTGAGGTAAAGTTCTTAACCCGAGATACTACTTCTGGGTTAGCGGAGTCTATAACCCGAAGTGTTTGTAACCCGAGGTACCACTGTATCACTTAGTTGGATACAATCCATGCAGAATAACAAAATACATTCTGCACCCAGTATCCCAGAAGGGAAAAAGTTCTTTGATCATCTTACTCTCCACTCCCATAACTGGCTGTCCTTTTCTTTGAATCACTTATTTGTTGATCCGTTAACCTGATCTTCTCATGACTTTTTAGGAAGTTGTGTCCCACATCTGTTGTCATTTCCTATCCGGAGTGGATTTTGTCTATTTCCGCTGTTTGGCCATGCTCAGAGCTGGTTCATCCATGGCCATCTAAGAGGGACATTTGACATGGACACTGTTTCTGTGTCTCTACTGCTCCTAGGGCAGGAGAGGGGAGACTGTGGCACACAGCACACCCAATGACCTCTTCCTCATTTGTTGTTCTAGCTCTAGTGGGGAGAGGAACAAAGTCAGCCTGCTGAAGTTTCCAGAGTTTGTCTCGACAATACCGCTTCTCAACATGGAGGAATGGCGCTAATGTGGCCACAGTTCTCCTGCCTTGGCTCCCTGCCGCTCTGTGGTCCAGCTGAGAGCTAGGAAGGAGAAGGTCATGGTCATCTCCCATTTTAAGAACTCTGCAGAAGCTGCTGCATCCTCTCTAGAAATCCCTGTGATTAGCTCCTAAAGCCTCTGCATTGAAAGCAACTCCCCTCAGTAAGGGAGCAAGGTAGTGTGAAATTCAGAATTAAACAGAGTTGTGATTCATTTAAAGGGAATACAGAATCCTATTATGCGATTTGTATAGGAAAGAAATGTTTAGATTTGACCCAGCATTTAGCATCTTTAACACTTTGGCCAGAATCCAGGGGAGAATTAGGCATGCTTAAATACATTGATTTCAATGAGCTTCAGCATGCCTAACTCTTTGCTGGATTCTGGCCATTGACTTAAAAGCCTTCTTGAAATATCGTCTTTCACCCAATATTTTTTTCATTTTGCATTTCGGGTAAATAGACCTGAACATAATACAGAACGAAATGAAAATATTTTGGATTCCCGGCAAACCAGGGCATTTTCTGGTTTCCTGATAGCCGTAATATTTTATCGTTTTGGCTGCTTTTATCCCCTGCTATAAATTTAGAGTGGATACTTATCAGTTCTATTATCTCCATCATCCCAACCACTAAAAAGTTACAAATGTAAGGGAGGAAGTATGAGAGCTTTTATGCGTTTATTTTCATTGGGGGAAACCGCTTGTTGGTATTCATATGTTTAATGCCTCCCCAACCCTGGTTTTGAGAGAGGTAACACTGTGGTTTGAGAAGAAATGAGGGGTGGAGTAGCCTACACAGAAATGAAATGAATATTTTAAAAAAATATTTCTTTTTCAGTCATGAAATCATCATAAGGGAAATTGTCTGATGAAATGCATACAGTCTATCAGAAATAGCAAATAATAGGTGGTGAATGATAAGCTCCCCAGCAACACAGTTAAAATATTGGGCTTTCAATAAGGATGATCTTCTGGTCCAGCCTAAAATGGACATTCTTATCCTAGAGTTATCACTATCCCAGAGTAATTAATCAACTTCCTCTTCCTCTTGAAACTTGCACAGTTCAGGTAGAGAGCTTTTTCTGTATTGCTTCTGAGTTTCTTGATGATAAATATTACAATTATTTCCATTCTCATCTTCCAAAAGACTTGGTTGTGCTTATTTTAAAAATACGTTCATCTACTTAATTGTTTTTTTGACCAGGGGATATTGCAAACTAAAAGTTGCATGAATTGATCCTCATTTTCTTAAGATTCAGAAGAGCGATAGGCATGCAAGAAAGTTTCATGAGCTTAATATTTTTAAAAAAGCTTAGCACACTTAATTAATTGTGCTTTTTTTAGGTCACTTAATCATAAAAGAATCAAAGGGTTAAACAAAAAGAAATATAAGTACATAAAGCACCCAATGAGTTCCTACAGTACTCGTGAGCAGATTATCCGGGATACATGTCCGTAGCCATCATTCTTGATGTAGAACATCACCATCACTGCTTCAAATTAGAACCAGGAAGGATGAGGGTAAATATGAAACACAATTGCTTTAGAATAAAGGGGCTACTCTGTAGTTTCTTGACCCTTCCATTTATTGCCAATATTTTATTTGCCTTGCAGTATGTTGTTTTGTTTTGTTTGGAAAGCCTGTAATTAATAACATGGTTCATTAGCTACAGGGAAGTTAATGCAGTAATTCAGTAGTAGTTCACATGACTGTGGGAGGTAACTCATTCCACATGTTCAAGCATTGTATTTCCAAAATATTATTCTAATAGTTCTAAGACGATATTTATAGGCATTCACAGGAAGGGGGTAAACCAATTTGGCCTCCTTCAAAGTAGCATGAACAGGGATGGCCCCATACACTTCCCTGCTTGAAGCAGAATAGGAACCCACTACTGGGGTGGCTTCAACTGAGGCATTCTGGGGAACATGTGATGTTTCTAGCAGCAAACCTATTACAAGAGGAGGGGTAAGGCACTGCTGCTTGTTCCAGAATGTCCCCAGCCCTGAATATTTTTATACTTTCTCCTGCCTCCCTGGAAGAAATTGAGGAAATTCTTCCCCACTTTCCTGGACTTCATGTTACCTCGTGTAAGTCAGGTGGCATAGTCTATGGATGCTTAGGAGATATCTGTTTCGAATGAAGGATCTGCGAATGTTTAGAAAACGTTGGCAACAATCCAGGTGAAAGGAGGGGGCAGATAGCAACAACAAAAAAGAGATTGGTACATAGCTGTCAACCTTCTCTTTTTTTGCAGGAAATTCCCTTATTCCAGCACCATTTCCCGCTGCTTCGCACTGCTATCCTGGATTGTTAGATATCCCATAGGCTGTGCCAGGGACAGGTGAGGCGCTGATGCCTTATTTTCGAGGCTGCTGATCCCTTATTTTCAAATCTGAAAGTTGACAGCTATGGATTGGTAGAACAAATATAAATACATGTGAGCTGGCTGAAGATGAATCTCAAAGTGGGGGAGAGCCTTTTTCTTAGGATCTGTGGCTACAGCCCCTATTGTGCTATTTGTGCTGTGTTTGGATATGTTAGAGGTGTGCACTGGCAAAGTATTTGCCTGACATCAGTGTCAGCAGTACTGAGAAACAACCTGATCTGCTTTGGATCTGCTATATGTGTTCCTGATTTGATTTATTAATGAAATGATGGAGGGTATGGTAGGATGTCCCTATTTTCATTGGATTAATATTGGAGGGTATGGAATAGGACATCGCCAGGGCTTTTAATCAGCAGGAACTCACCAGTACTTAGTTCCAACACCTCTCAGGTAGGCACCATTGCCATTTTAAGAGAAAGAAGGATACGATACGATACGATACGATATCTTTATTGTCATTGTCCCTTGCGGAACAATGAAATTGAAAACTACATAAAATTACATAAAAACTACATAAAACTACCACAAAACTACATAAAAACTACATAAAACTACATAAAAACTACATAAAACATTCAAAAACCCCTAAAAACTCTAAAACCCCATTTTAAAACACACTATACTACAGAAACCCCTTATGCTGCGTTTAGAACCAGAATTGCATTAGCGTAGAAACTGTTTTTCAGGCGGCTAGTCCTGGCCTTTATAACCCTATACCTTCTTCCAGAAGGCAGAAGCTGAAAGAGATCATTTCCGGGGTGCGTACTATCATGTGCTATCTCTGCCACTTTCTTAGGGCACCTGGCAGCATAGATTTGATCTAAGGTGGGAAGAGTGCACCCAATAATTCTCTCTGCAGTCTTTACAACCCTGGATAGCATTGTTTTTTTCCCTGGCCGTGCAGCTCCCAAACCACACGCACAGACCGTAAGTTAGTACGCTCTCTGCAGTGCAATGGCTCTCTATAGTGTTCATGGTGAGTTCCAGTACCTCTTTTTCTAGAAAAATAGCACTGGACACCCCTATTTCCATCAGAGAAATGTTGAAGGGTATGTTATTATTGCCAAACTTTGTACAGAATGCTATGCCTCTGCAATTTACCACAGCATGTGCAGGTCTCTTGTGCACAGCACGTTATTGACGTATTGAAAAAATGCTGTAGAAGGAAGGAAGGAAGAAAGGAAGGAAGGAAGGAAGGAAGGAAGGAAGGAAGATCCTGATGTGATTCGTGCATAGTTGGGTCAAGATACTTTTTTGTGGATCTGATGCGAGTACTAGGATTACTCTGTTTCAGGACTTTCTGCTGAGTGGGGTCCTACCAGTGGGCTACCTGCATATGGCAACTGGTACCCGCCAGAGTGAAACATGCATGCCTCCGCTGGTGGCAGCTGGTTGGAGGCAGCTCACCTGGCAGAGTCAAGTGGAGGGATGCCTCCATTGAATCCAGCCCAGCCACAATCTGGCATAAAGGTAGCTTGGATCACACTGCCCAGTCTCAAAATGTTCATAATTAAAATTGGAATTCAGAGTGAGTACAGAGAACAATGAAGAACGGAGCAGGGACATAACATAATGTCCCACATATAAACTGAGCACCATATGCCAAAAAAGTATTATTTTTTGTCTTTTCATAATTGATATCCCATACAATGCCTATTTTTACTTTACTTTGTCTTTTTATACTATTATTTTGTTTTAGAAAGATGGCGAATTTTATATTATAACAGTCCCATTTATTTTCCCACATAACATTTCAATCACCCTTATGTGCCGCATGATAAGATTGTATCAGCATAATTGTTCCAGCATAGCTGTCAGGATACACACACACACACAAACACACACACAAACAAGCTTCCCAGATAACAGAATTACATTAAAAGCACAGCTCTTCATTCATAAGATTCTTTATACCAAATCAAAACAAACAACAAACAAAACCCCAGCAACTTGACCCTGAAGAAAAACACAAGGAAACAAACATTTACAAAGCCAGGAACTTATCTCTTCATATCATCAATTAGGCTGCCATCCAGCAAAGCTCTTAGGCCTCAATCCTGTGCACGCTTTCCTGGATGCAAGTCCCATGAAACACAGTGGAACTTACTTGTGAGTAAAGATGCATGGGCTTGCACACCTCTCCTCTTTACCCTTGGGCCCTTGCTACTGGTGGGAGTCCCACCCTCAGGATTTAAGATGCACCAGGTAACTAGTTTCAACTAGT
Organism: Podarcis pityusensis; assembly: GCF_964106645.2. Taxonomy (NCBI): domain Eukaryota; kingdom Metazoa; phylum Chordata; class Lepidosauria; order Squamata; family Lacertidae; genus Podarcis; species Podarcis pityusensis. Next base: position 83,106,669 of record NC_138029.1, on the reverse strand, counting down.
TTCTAGGGGTAGGAGAATGCAAGCTGGGAACTGCAGGAGGATGCTTTTGCAGTCAGGTCCTCCTTATGCTTCCCATAAGCATCGCTCATCCCGGACACTGAGGTCCAGCTCCGAGGGCCTTCTGTTGGTTCCCTCAATGCGAGAAGTGAGTTACAGGGAACCAGGCAAAGGGCCTTCTCGGTAGTGGCGCCCAGCCTGTGGAACGCCCTCCCATCAGATGTCAAGGAGATAAACAACTATCTGACTTTTAGAAGACATCTGAAGGCAGCCCTGTTTAGGGAAGCTTTTAATGTTGGATGCTTTATTGTGTTTTTAATATTGTGTTGGGAGCTGCCCAGAGTGGCTGGGGAGGCCCAGCCAGATGGGCAGGGTATAAGTAATAAATGTTGTTGTTGTTTAGTCGTTTAGTCATGTCTGACTCTTCGTGACCCCATGGACCAGAGCACGCCAGGCACTTCTGTCTTCCACTGCTTCCCACAGTTTGGTCAAACTCATGCTGGTAGCTTCGAGAACACTGTCCAACCATCTCGTCCTCTGTTGTCCCCTTCTTCTTGTGCCCTCAATCTTTCCCAACATCAGGGTCTTCCAGGGAGTCTTCTCTTCTCATGAGGTGGCCAAAGTATTGGAGCCTCAGCTTCACGATCTGTCCTTCCAGTGAGCACTCAGGGCTGATTTCCTTAAGAATGGATAGGTTTGATCTTCTTGCAGTCCATGGAACTCTCAAGAGTCTCCTCCTGCACCATAATTCAAAAGCATCAATTCTTCGGCGATCGGCCTTCTCTATGGTCCAGCTCTCACTTCCATACATCACTACTGGGAAAACCATGGCTTTAACTATACGGACCTTTGTTGGCAAGGTGATGTCTCTACTTTTTAAGATGCTGTCTAGGTTTGTCACTGAAGTATTATTATTATTTATTTAAGTAAATAATAATAATAATAATAATAATAATAATCTGGTTGGCCACTGTGAGAACAGGATGCTGGGCTGGATGGGCCACTGTCCTGTTTCAGCAGGCTCTTCTTATGTTCATCCAAGGAGTTCAAGTTGGCACACATGATTCTCCTCCTCCCTGTTTTTAAACTCACAACAACCCTGTGAGGTAGGCAGAGAGACAAGGCCACCCAGTGAGCTTCATGACTGAGTGAGGATTTGAACTCTGGTCTCCCAGGTTCTAGACCAGCACTCTAACTACTACACCACACTCACTCTCCACACTTTAGCCCCTTATGCCCTGTTCTTTGATTCATTAAACTTCCTCATGCTCTAGGAAGAAATATGTGAAAAGCAGCCATCAGTTTGCCCTGTGGGAAATCAGCTCTCACTACTCAGCTGTGATTGCCTGTTAGTATAAATCTCTAATGACAGTCCAACTCCACCCATCTTTTGATGGGAGCATCCTTAGAAACTGGAAGCTTAATGGCTTCCGTTTGCTTACAAAAGTGAACATGTATAAACATTTTGAAACCTTTCATGATGATTTAATCTGGACCTCCTACACAGTTTGTGGAAGGGGGAGGGGAAGCTTTTAAAAACTCATTTAAAGTCTATCCTACCTACCCACAAAGAAGATAGATAATGTAATACTAATAATAGTAATAATCCAAAAAGCCGTTAAAAAGCCTCCATATGTAGGGATGGGAAACAATGAAGTAGGGAGTGCCTGTTAAAAGTACAGTTATCCGTTTGGGTAGCTGCAAAAGTATTACAGGAGCTAAAAAAGGAATGCCTTCAGGGCTGTGATTTCATCACCCTCGTGCCTGTTGAAATCACATGTGCATAAGTGGTACCACTTTAGACTTTTTCATTGGGGGGCTTCCTTTTTAATCTAACTTTCTTATGCAGACATATTTCCCATCCCAATAGGACAGTCTTCCCCAACCTGGTGCCCTCTAGAAACCTTTGGACTACAACTCCCACGAGTTCTAACCATTGGCCATGCTGGCTGGGGCTGATGGGAGTTGAAGTCCAGCATCATCTGGCAGACACCATGTTAGACAACCCCCCCTTTTTCTGTGTTTGTGTTCTGCAATCAGCAAGATCAAGTTTAGCAAGCACTTGATTTGCCCTTATATGTAACTGGTAGGCAGGCAGTTTGGTGGCTTACTAATAGTGTAAGGTAAAGGTAAAGGGACCCCTGACCATTAGGTCCAGTCAAGGCCGACTCTGGGTTTGCGGCGCTCACCTCGCTGTATTGGCCGAGGCAGCCAGCATGACTAAGCCGCTTCTGGCGAACCAGAGCAGTGCATGGAAACACCGTTTACCTTCCCGCTGGAGTGGTATCTATTTATCTACTTGCACTTTGATGTGCTTTCGAATTGCTAGGTTGGCAGGAGGCTAATAGTGTAGGTCTCCTTTAAAATGGTTGAGTTCTCTCTCTCTCTCTCTGTGTGTGTGTGTATATCTGTGTGTGTGTGTGTGCGCACACACACACACACACACTTCAGATCTAAAAATCTTGATGGCTTCTTACATGTTTTTCACAGTATTACTCCACCCACCCATTACTCAAAAAAAATATCACCAACTCATCATTTCCCCTGCTTTCCAGAAAAATGGTTTTTGGTTAATGCCTCAGCTGCTGATAAACTCTGCCCTAATGTAATGAGACCATCTAAGCCCAGTAATGCATAGAATTCTCTGAGCCTGGAAACTGAAGCACGATAAACCCGCACCATATAATTTTCTAGTCCTAAACCGTGATTGAAATAGAACTGGTCAGACAATTGTCCAATGCAGTTCGAGCAACAGTTTCAAGCTTTTTAAAATAAAAATAAAAATACAGTTTTTGGCAATTAAATTTTCCATAGATATTGTGCTTGTTTAGTTTGTCTCTTCTGGCAAAGTAAGTTGTTATTAGTATATGCTTTAAAATGTGTTGAGAGATTAGAGAGGAGTCAGCACAAGTATAGTAACAGTGCGTGACTTTCGGCTTCTGACACAAAATAGCCTACCTTTGGCAGGCTCAACTAGGGAAGCTGACTAAAATGACTGTTATATGCTCTTCATATTAATTTGTCGAAGGCATCTTGGGGCTCGCATTTTTCTATATGCGGTACATTTGCACAGCTAATTTCTACAAAGTCCTACTGGATTTGAAAATGTGGTCCTAAACATAGAAACAAGTTCTTTCCACACCAGCAGTGATTTTGTCAGTTAGTTTAAACATTGGATTATTGGTTTGTTTTTGTTTGTTTTATGCAGTGCTTTTTTACTGGGGGGGGGGGGACGCATACTCTTAAACTTTTGAGAATCTAAGTTTGGCCTCTTTGGGGGCAATATTTCAATATGAGTAGGAAAATGAGAGTACCCCTAAACGTTTTTTTTAAAGAAAAAAAAGCACTGGTTTTATTAAATTTTGAGTTTTTATATACAGTATAAAGTATTTTTATGTTGTGAACTGCCCTGAGAAGAGCAGGGCAGGAACTGCAGCTTAGTGCTTGTTTCATTTGTACATGAGCTTTGGTTGGTTTCCTTCTCTCCTCCCCACCCCCCACCCCTCGTCCCAACCCTGTCATGATCTTTCTAAGGATTCTCAGGAATCTCAGGAAACCAACTACCACATTTATTTGCATCTTGCCTGTGGGACACACTGAGAGGAGAAATCCCTCCATTGGATGCCACCTTCCAAACTCTAGATGAGGAATGGCTATGTATGTTGTTTTCATCCTTTTAAATGTGCTCCAGTCTGATCCGAGCAGCTGTCCAAGTGAGATTTATTCTTCTGCTTGTCCACTGATGTTCCCATCTATGCTAATCAGTCTTTCTTTGTATATCTTGATCATTATCTCCCTCGGGCTTAATTTGAAATCCATTTTCTGGCTTTCATGGTTTTGTTCCTCCATTTACTCTCATAGATCATTTGAGTGACTTAGCATCGAGGCTAATAAATCTGATTTATTTTGTTTTCTTTTTATTATTTTCTTTTCGGTCCTAACCCAATTACCCTGAAATGGGCCCAACTCTCCTCAAATCACATGATGGTTCATGATGGTTCACTTCTCCATATAAAAATAAAATAAATTTCTACATATCGAAAATAAAATTTTAAAAATTCCTCTATATGAGAAAGCAGCATGTCACCCTTCCCTGAGGCCATGTCATTGATGATATGATATTGTGAGTTGGGAGAGTAGAACGGCAGACTATTTCATAGAAAGGTTTGGATTGATGGTATCAAATTCTGCCTATAAGGTGGGGGATAGATGATCTGCCGCTGGAGACTTAACAGAATCTAAAGGATTTCTGAATGTTCTGAGGGATTTTCCATTTAGTACGTCTGATGCTCCTGTTGGCATTTTTGGTTGAAACACGTTGGGCACATTGAATAAAAAAAGAACTTATGTGTCTGTCCGTCTGTCTGTCTGTCAGTTAGTTTTTTTTATTATTTGCATTGGCATTTGCAAGATTCATTTCTCTTTTTTGTACATCATCCCTGGATGTTTCCTGTTGTTCAATTGTTGTTCAGTTGCAGCAAATGAACAACAGGAAGCATCCTGGCAGCCTTGAACACCTTCCTTGAAGGAGAGGCCACCATCTCCTAAGGCAGTCAGCTTCACTGCCAAGACTGCCTCCTAATGTTTGTTTCCTGGCCGTTTCCACCCATTCATGTTTCAGAGCAGGTTTCTGTCTCACTGCAAGTAAGACAGAAATGGCTGCAGGCTTTACATGGATCCTTTGCTTAATATTATCATAAATTTCTTATTATGAAAAACAGCAAATGTGAAAGAGAAACTGAAAGAGAGAACTTGAGAAGGCCACCCAGCCCCTTCCACTCCTCTGGTTGCTCCCAGATGCATTAACCCCTCAGTGGCTCTTACTCTCTCTCAGTACACTGGGTATTCATTTATTTATTCCAACCACTGGTTCTAGTCCTACCATCCGAGCAAAAGGGAACAACATTATTCTTGGGCTGTGTCAACACTCATTGGTCAAATGTCCTTGGCTTTTCAGAAAGCTGCCAAGTCAAAAGTTTTTGATTTTAGCAACAATTGACCAAGAATGCTGTGATATTTACATGACAAAATTAACATGATAAAGAATTCTGAGTTGTATCCATGTTAGTCTTATGTAGAGTAGACCCATTGAAAATAACGGAGAGGACTAATTTGGACACACTATTTTTTAACGGGTCTACTCTGACTATAACTTAGTGGGATACAACCCACTGTCCTAAAAATACATAATGAAGTTCTCATAGAAGGTAAAAGATCGGACCAAGATTGTGTGAACTGGATTATGAAAAATAAACTAAGCTTGTCAAACTTTCATTATATCTTGATTAAATTTAATGTCAACTTGTTTTTAAAGTTTGTTTTTATTTGCATTTTGTATCGTGTGTGTGTGTATACACCTCCTCCAAAGGGGCCTAAAATGCCTTAGTATGGTTTCATTACTGATGATGTTAGACCAACAGTAGCTCATCATCTTTGACCATTAGCCATGCTGGCTGGGACTGGAGCTGTAGTCCAGCAACATCTGGAGGAGGCCATGTTGTTTATCCCTGAGTTTAATCTACCTTAATAATCAGATCACCTTCTTGAAAACTGTAGAGAGAATTATTATTTGAAGCTGTTATCAAGCATGTCCTTGGAGTTTCATTAAACCTAGACTCTAGAGGAATGATAAGAGCAATGGAATCTCCCAGGATATTAGGAACTCTTTTGACTCTCTTTCCATTATAGAAAGAATGCTATTCTGACTATCCAGCCCACATTTTGTAAGCAGAGAAAACCTTTACTGATGTCTATAGGAAGATGTCCTACATTAAAAGATTAAAAAAAAAAAAAAGCAAGAGGAGGAGCCTATGAGCTTTAAGATGAAAACTGATCCAGAAGATTGAAAGTGATTTATACTGACATCTAAGAGGCTTGTGTGAAAAATGTGGCCCATGGTATGCTTTAAGTTATTGCACCCAAGTGCATCTGCAGTGACTGGGGTTGAGAGGTGTAATTAGAACCAGAAAGTAAGATGATTTTCTGCTTACCATTAACAAAAAATGACTAAGTGTGGAATCCTACTCTCCACCATCCATTTCCAGGACTAAATATATTCCCCCTAGAATAACAGAACTGATCTCTTCATTTCTAGCAGAAAAATTGCTGGACAAAAGAAAAAATATTCAGGTCACTATTTCTGAGTTCTGGTGTTAGTTATCTATAAGAAAAGTTATTCATTGTAACCAGAGAGAGAGAAAACAAAACAAAAAAAGGAGATAATTGTTCAATTCTGGCTAAATATACCTATGTACAGTCTAGCATCTACTAGAATCCAATTTATGAATGCCCAATGGGCTCCTACTTTGAACAGTAGATCCTCTTCCTATATACAGCACCAAAGCTGGGATGAAACATTTTGAGAATGTCTCCTTCAGTCCTGCACAATGCCACAACTTTTCAGGAATTTTACATCCAGGATGTAAAACTATTCACAAGTGAGTGGATGATTTGGTCCTGATCGGGAATTCTCACTGAGACAACTGGCCTGCAAAATCAAAGATTTGGAAGACCCAAGAGGTAATCTAGTGCAACTCGTGCTAAGTTCAGGAATCCTGCAGATTGATGGACTTCATTTACATTTCCAGACTGTTGCTATTCAATTGCTAACCAAAAAATATGCACATCACACAATTATAGTGGCTTGGTTCTCTTGCGCAGCAAACTTGCTTCGAAAAAACCTATGGCCTTTTTGCTGTAACAAACGTTATGAGAAAATGCACTGGGATAACTATTTGATACAGCATTGTATAACTCCCCCCCCCTCAACAAATCAGAACAAGCAGCTAGTGATGTACAACTTCCACACAAACTTTGTGCCAACGAACTGGGATAAATGCTCAAAAATCAGGTCATCTGGAAGCAACCTTAGTAAGGTAATCCTCATGTTCTTATGAGGATCCCAGTGAGAACTGTATCACATCACTTGCTAACTCCAACAAAAAACAAACAAACCCTGCCCTCCTAGAGAATTTTTAATCCTTGGAATAATTTACCAGATCAAGGTTTCTGTACAGTTTACTTTAGAACACAGAACATGGAAATGTGACAGCACTGCAGGAACACAAATGATCTCATCTAATCGCAGTACTGCTACTATTTACATCCTTGTATAAATACTTCCACACTAGCATCATAGACTGGGTCCTTCCAAAGCTCAGCCAGAGTCTCTGTCTTGCAGCTTCCAATTCCTACTACTGAACTCAGCATGGGTTTGCAGTCCTGTTGTCAATTTTCCTACGCTGTTGAAGAAAAGTGCTTGCTGGACCTCCAGTAGTCAATGCAGTGGTCGTTTAAACAAAAGCAGCACCGGTGTCCTTCGATTATAAGAATCATGCAGAAACCATGGGGCTGGAGTGTCCCCTGCTTGCTCTGATTCATCAAGGTAGGACCAGGGAGTGAGAGGAATATAACAGCACTGCAGGAAAGGAGCCATCCTATGATATACCCCAGTAGTGAGCATAGTAAAGGTAAAGGGACCTCTGACCGTTAGGTCCAGTCACAGACGATTCTGGCGTTGCGGCGCTCATCTCGCTTTACTGGCCGAGGGAGCCGGTGTACAGCTTCTGGGTCATGTGGTCAGCGTGACTAAGCCGCTTCTGGCAAACCAGAGCAGTGCACGTTTACCTTCCCGCCGGAGCGGTACCTATTTATCTACTTGCACTTTGACGTGCTTTCGAACTGTGAGGTTGGCAGGAGCATAGTAGAGGGGGACAAAGTTCCATATATTATTAGTAAACTCAGCTGCCTTCCTTCTTTTAGTTACAGCTGTTGTACCCAGGCTTCTTTACAGACAAGAACATAAGAATATGGAACCTTGTAAGGAGAGCCTGCTACATCAGGCCAGTAACCTAGGATCCTCTTTTCACGGCGGCCAACCAGATTCCCATGGGAAACCTGCAAGCAAGTGGCATGCTATTTTATTATACAAATACACGAGGCTATTTCCCCCCATTTTCAAAATCACGTTGATAGATAATACAATTAAAATGATGACTACAAAATAAAATCTTCGCATGGGGGGGTGTGGATGTTTGTGGATAAGGCCACACACTTTTGCCAGCATTTGTGGAGGAGCTTTGCTGGAGTTGCCTACAGTATCAAAGATTGCTTGTGGGAGGATATTTCCATAAATCTGGCATGGATGCCACGAGCAACTGTTACCAAAGGAGAAAAAGGAACCCACCTAATATTTCTAAGAAGTCCGCATGCTCCTTGGCCTCCCTACTGGCTTGCAAGGTCTTCTGCCACCATATAACATATCAAGCACGCGACATGAGGGTAGTAGTGGTTTCTCTCTCTGTGTGTGTTGATCTTTTTCCTTCTGGAGGCCATTAATGTTTCCTCAGGGTATCCTGTCTATACTAATCTTAAATCTGCCAGATCCTTACGAAGAAAGGGGGTGCTGTATTCGGAAAAGAGTGAATGGGACAAATTTCTAACTTCACAGCTAAGAATTATCAGCCCTTCCCCTCTCCAGCGAAATGCAGTCTTGGAGATTCATGCTTTGTTCTAATATGAAACAGAATTGCCTAAAGGCCTCAAAGGCTGAGCTGGAAGTAAGGTGCATGAACTGTAGATCATTTACATCCTTCATAAGGCTATTTAAGATCATTGTTTACTGTTAGGGAGACCATAAGTGATTAGTGCTAAATATGTTCAGCATAAGCCTTTCCTTTCAAAGACAGACAGACACAAAGATGTAATAACTGCCATATGTAAAAAAAGAATTAAATTAAGATTTTTTTTTAAAAAAAGATTCAATGGTGGGGGGGGAAACAGACTTGAGCAATGCTGTTTTCATTTCCCATAAATTCAACACTCTCATAAGATATTGTGACTATTCTGCTATAATAGGCTTTAACAGAGGAGTGAAGGGGGGGGGGCGCTGTCTGCTGGCTTTTATATATGCAATCTCCATAACCCTTTGACTGAACCAAAATTATGTAGGCTGAAGATCTTTGGGTTGGAAGCAGTATATGTAGAAAAACATTCTCAGATCTATGAGGAACACAAATAGTTATCTGTTACCCTTTCTTCCAAAACACGGAATTACTGTGCGTTCCTAAAACGTTTTAGTTTTAAGCCTTGAAAAGTGTCATGAACTGGCAGGACAACTGGGAGGAGGAAGAGGATTCCAGCAAGGGGTGTAGGCAGGACTGGGACACACCAAGGGAAGCAGGGGATGGGAAAAGAAGTACTCACAGGGTGACGGAGGATGGCAAGAGGATGGGGGTCAGTGCACAGGAACCAGAGCAGCAGGATCCATCACCAGAGCCACAAGCCCCCACAAACACGACAGGCTCTGAGGCGTAGGGAGCAAAAGAAGGGACCTTCTAGGAGGCTGAGGCAGGCCGAAGCTCCCTAGCTGGCCAGGTGGGGCTCGCTAGCTCTTGGAGGAGGTGTGTGATTCCTCAGCTGGAGTAGGCTTGGGACAGGTGAGGATCACATGCCTCATGGAGCCCAGATGCTGCAATCAGCAGGCAAATTATAAAAGGGAGGTGCTGTTTCTGCTCAACTGCCTATGTTGATGAACTGCAGCTTAGATGCTCCATGGTCTCTGTGGCACTTTTTGGACATGTGCAGTTTGACCCTGGACTGGGGACTTGACATACTGACTTGCTGCCAGGTAGGCCAGGGATTCAGGACCAAATGGCTCTGAACAACAGCAGCGATTGTTCCTTAAATACATACCTGTTGCAATAACAGCCATTGCAGCAACTGCTTACAGAATATTAGAAAAGGCAGCTTAATGAAGGGATAATAGAGAGCAACACTCTCTCCCACAAAATACTCTTTTCCATCCTTGCTGAGCTAGGCCTAGCTGGCTCTATTCTCTTCCTTTATTCTTCCATATGTTTGCTCTGGTCTGTGTTGCATTGCACTTCTCCTGAAATCCAGTTTGTTTAGGATATTTTCTAAAATTATTTTAGAAATTGAATTTCTGTACTACCCTTCATGCAAGGATCACGGGGTGGTTTACAATATAAAAACTCAAAAATACATAACATATTAACAAACAAAAGCAATACACCCCTCCCCAGTTCAAAGGGCCATAGGTGGTTTAATCAGACAAAGGCCTTGGAGAAGCATTTTTTGCTTGGCACCTATATATATATATAATGAAGGTACCAGATGAGTCTCTTTGGGAAAAGCAAAAAAAGGGGGGGGGGAGGAGGAGCTGCTGCTCTTGCTCTCTCACACACATTATTGTGGGGAATGCTCTTTGCCTTTTTGGCTGGAACACAAATGTGTTGGGTTTTTAATACTTTTGATATGTTTTGATTTTTTTTTCATTTGCATTGTTTTTATTTGCATCTGTGTTTATTCTTTGTAATCTGCCTTTGTGGCCAACAGCGAGAGAGCATGGGAGTTGTAGTACAGCAGTGTCTGACGGGCACCATGTTGACTATCCCTCATATAGGCCATATGTGCTCAGGGCCCTTTTTGTTCAACTTGTGAATTGTGTGAGCAAATAAAATAAGAGACAGAAGAAGTTAAATGGTTGCTATCCTGAAAGTAACTTCATATCAAACCCCAGTGCTTTTTTCTGGGGGGACGCAGGGGTACACATACCCCTAAGCATTTTGTGAATCTAAGTTTGGACTCACTGAGGGCCAGTATTTCAATGTGAGAAGGAAAATGAGAGTACCCCTAAACATTTTTTTAAATAGAAAAAGCACTGTCAAACCCTATAATATACAGTATGCAGACCTATAAAATAAGTTTGTTTCATTTAGATGCAGTGTGTGGTTATAGTTCTATTTCCCAATCCATCCTCGATGCTGAACCTTTTTTTGCAATAAATAAATAAATACGTATGTTGTATTTCTGCAGTTGGCAAAGATAATCCAAAGATGTTTCTGCTAGAAACTAGAAAAAGCCAAATGTAACAAGGGTGAATGGGGGTGGGGGATATGTTGTGTTACTCCCTTGAGCAAAAATAAGTTTTGTGGCATGTTAAAGCCTTAATAAATGCCGTCCATACTCCTATGTATACTTGCTTGGGAAAGCAAATCCCATTTGAAGTCAGTGGGGCTTACGTTTGAGTAAGTATGCACAGGAACAAGCTGCATAACAAAGAATCATGAGCAAAGGCACAAAGAGTTCCTTTAGGAGAGATATAAGCAAAACAACTACAAATGCTCGGTCTTCCACCTTGATCTCCAAACCAGAAGGGGGTAAAAATGCCCATGGCCTGCAGGGTTTCAGTTCTGAGGGGGAAATGGTCCTTTATAGTTGCTTACACAATGAAACAGTTACTGCTTCCTTTGAATCAATCTGCCTCAGGCAGCCACCTGTTCAGGACACATTGGCAGAACTGAAAGGAGGCCATGGATTGAGAGTTCTAAGTGACACAGATGCAAAAAAAGAGAAAAAGAAAAGAGAGACAGAAGACAGCACAGCTGTAAACTCAAGGGCTGGCAGGAGTCTCTAAAGACTTCTTTGCAGCACAAGCAGATGCATCTAGCACACTTTATTAGATTTTGGGTCTGGCCTTAAGCCTCATTTACTTGTGCCGGATTGTAACAGCCCTAGTTTTTGCTATTCAGATATGAGGAATAACTGTGAATAAATACAAAAATCTTGCAGCTGAATGTGAGTGATTTCCTAACCATGTTTTGTTAAGCACATGTCAAGAAAAATGACTGAATCACACATATAGATTTAAGCAATGATAGTCTTGTGATATTTCTAAATAATATGGTTTCCAGCAGGGCTTAATTTAAATGAAGAACTCTGGTTGATCAGATAGCTCTGCCCGTGAGAGTTTGCATCATTTATCATAAATTGCAAACAGTTTTATCTAGAACACATCAGCGAAGACACAGTGTTGATGAAAATGACAAGAAAATGACAGTGTGGCATATTACGTTTAATCAAAGTGGCAGGAAAGCTGATCATTCCCCCAATACCTGTATTCTAAAGCTCAATATTTTTACATTTGCTGCTGTACTGTGTCAAAATCAGACACACTGTCAAATTAAAAATGGGCAAACATTCACTAGTCTGATTTAGAATTAAGAAAAAAAGAAAGAAATCAGCATTAACTGGGTGTGTGTGTGTGTGTGTGTGTGCGTGCGTGTGTGTGCAAAGGTTAGTCTATTTCCCCCAGTCAGTCCTGAATCAGGCTGAAAGGAGTCTTCACACATTCAGGGTTATCAGTAAGCTTATAGGTTCACTGTGTCTCCCTGTTTTCACCCGTGTAAAATGTTTTGGAGGTGTAAAATGCATTCTTTTGCACAGGGGCTTGCTTCATGGCTAGGTTTAAATCAAACACCTGCTAGAAAATTGTGATTTTAATATACTTTATTTAAAAAGTACACAGTTTGAAACCGTTTTCCATGGAACAAAGCAGAAAATAATGACCATCTGTTTCTATCTACTGAAGTCCTGTTCTTGATGAATTGTGACTATTGTATGGCAAATCCATCTTTGCATGATGCACCAAAAAAAGATAAATCTCTCTCTCTCTCTCTCTCTCTTTTTTACATAATTTGGAGAGTTTATATCATCCCACCATTTAAAATCATGAAATGCTGATGTTTTGACTATAGTTTCATGTCTTCTAAGTTGCACCTTTTCTCAGTTCACAGTTTATCCATGTATTGTTTAGCATGCCAAGTGATTGCTTCTCAGTCAGTGTCACCTTGAGAAAACGGCCAGAAGCAGAGGAAGCGCAAGAAGAGCAGGCCTAGCACTCAGGCCGAAAACACCACCACATTCTCTGGCATTCTCCTGAAAAACAAACCCACAGTAAGTGAAGCGGGAGAAAAGCAGAGTGTTACAATCGTTCAAGCCAATATTTACCAACACACACATTTTAATAACACATTATTAACATTCTAAGCTAAATGGAATGTGACCCTTACAGCTTTCCTTAACCCTTTTTAATGTTAGAAACCATGAGTGTAGATCTGTCCACAGGCAAAGACAGGAAGCACACGGTCCCCTCTTCGCTCACCAAATGACTGATCTGGTAACGGGGAGGAAGCAATATGAATATGAAGCAATATGAATAACCACCAAGGCATTAGGCTCTGCACACCCCAGCACACTCTCTCTTTTCTTTTTGGACCCCTGCCACCAAAATCATTGGATGGGGTGAGAAAAATTTGCTTGGGGAGCCAGATCAGGCCCTTAAATGGGGGCTTAACCACCCCTGTTTAAGAAAGAAATATGGGAAAGTCCTTCTTGTGTATACCGAGTCTGCGATAACGATGAAGCACCCTAGCAGAAAACAAAGGCAGTGGGAGATGCAGAAAAGGAACAAATACATTTCCGCTCATTCTTAAGACACCTTTTCAATGTAAACCAAAACACATACCTCAGGATGAAATCCATGGCAAGACTCTGGACGTCTTCTAATCTTGTGGGATTTTAAGCGTTCACATTTTAGGGATTCATTATGTTCTCAGAAGTTAAGGATATGCCTTAAAAATCAGGATTTATCAAGCTCAAAGAAACTCCCAAACCCCTCTAGTCCAATGCCTGTCACAAAACAGGAGCATCTACTTGCAGTACCACCTCCCCACAGGTGCCAACTCCCTGGGGCCCCGGGTGCCCAGGCACCCACATATTTCAGTGCCAGGGCCATGCATGTGGCATGGCACCCATGGCCCTGGGTACCCACAGTCGCGGGGCCAGGCTGGCACTTCTGTTTGGTGCAGAGGTGTGTCCTGAAATCCACAAAGCAAAAACCAGATAAGTTAAACCAACTGGACTATCAAATTTGCCACCCTTCCCAGTACCCTACTGTTAAAATAATTATCTAATCTAGCATGCTATCAAATGAAACCTCATCACTTCTGCTACACAGAAAATATAAAATAAATCATCAAATAAAGGTATAGTTTTATCATCTCTCGCATTTACTTTTTTTGCATTCTGGACTTGCTTGTCTTACCAAGAGCATCACTGAGGCAAGTGCTGACCAAGAGCACTGGCCACAGCTCCAAGCTTGCCACTGCTGCAGAGAGACTATGGCTGTGGCAAACCTGCTATTGTTGAATTCACAAGTGCTCAAGATTTGGCTTTCTTGGTGATGGAATTGCATTTGTGGGGTGGGGCAGGGAGGTTATATGCAGTCAATTAGCAAACCAATTTACTTTGGACACTTTACTAAAAAGTTCATATCTGCATTGCTTGTCTGAGGTCGTGCCTGCGTCAAGTAAAAGGATATACCTTATTTCTATTGGTTCCATGGTAATTGGCAAAACAGACTCGCAGTCACATTCATTACTTACTACCACCATGAAGAGATTGCTGTTTTGAATTTGCTGGATAACGAAGGACCTGTGAAAATAGAGTCAATTCAAATATCAGCCAAAGAAACACAGAGGAAACAATCCTGCATATGTATGTTTACTCAGAAGTAAGACCTACTGTGTTCAAAAATGCTTACTACCAGTTGTGTGTACACAGAATTCCAGCCTTGATTTCTAAGGTACTGTCAGGGAACTGACATCGGAGCTAGAGGCGGAGGGAAGGCTCTCAAATGATGCTGGAGAAGGGCCCAGCAGGGAGAGAGGCAGCTCCGCAGATGGGGAAGCAATTCAGCGCAACACCAGGAATAAAGAGGGGCAGATGGGGGAATCGGCGAGAGGGCTCCCAGACTCTTCACCGGACACCAGCGGGGAGAGCACGGGTCCTCCGCTACCCACGCCCTCCCTGCACAGAAGACTTCCGTGCAGGGAGAGTAGGAGGAGACTGGGTGTCAAACAACTTTTATGTTGGAAACGGTTTAAGAAACGCCCACTGACGGATTCTGCTAGCGACTGAGGCAGCCACAAAGTGAAGGGCTGTCCAGACTGAAAGGTTTAACAAAGCAACAAAGCCAGGAGAGGCGGCAACTTACGCACGAGCAACCCATACTCTTTACAGGTACCAATAAAGATTAAGGCATTCTTCACTACTGGAAGCTCAGTGGCAGAGAATCTGCTTTGCCTGCAAAAGGTCACAGGTTCAATCCCTGGCATCTCCAGGTAAATTGTCCCCTGTCTGCAACTCTGGACAGCCTTTGGCAGTCAGTGTAAATAATACTGAGGTACACGGAATGTGTCACTTATGACCATTATTAACAGAAGATAGCAGAAAATATTTTTTAAAAAAAGTCAGATCAGAAGAATTTTTATTTGCAGCAGCCACTAGCCATGGCAATAAAATAAAATAAAATGTACTGAAGATAGAGGTAAAAACTTAACTATACAAAATACATTTTGGAGGTTTACATGAATAATCAAATAACAGATCTTATTCTAATTGCCCCTGCTAAAATTGTTGCAGTTTTTGCTATCACCTGATTATCTTGATCTGCTAGAAGAAAGGACACAGTAGCAATGGTTGAGTGACCCAGCATGGACAGTATAAAGACTGAAAGCCAGAAGCACATGGGCCACTGACTCAATACTGCCATCTCCCCATGGACATAACTGTTTTTCCAGCTGAATTTTTTGAAATCGACCCTCAAGTACAGCCGATGGTAGTGGCGCCCGCCCTGTGGAACGCCTTCCCATCAGATGTCAAGGAAATAAACAACTATCTGACTTATAGAAGACATCTGAAGGCAGCCCTGTTTAGGGAAGTTTTTAATGTTTGGTGTTCTATTGTGCTTTTAATTCTGTGGGGAGCCACCCAGAGTGGCTGGGGGAACACAGCCAGATGGGCAGGGTGTGTGTGTGTGTGTGTGTGTGTGTGTGTGTAATATTCAATCTTGCATATGTGAAAGCGCATCTGTATTCTGGAATTGTTAAATTTTGCAAATATTGCAAATAGGGTGCCAATGTGTCAAAATGGAAAATAATCATACCATGGACAAAATTTCCTAATCGCGGCCAAATTATTCTGTCACTCAATATCATATAGGCATGGTCAAATTAAATTATTTGTTTTACTGAAGCAAAGTGTTAATAACTGTTGTGATAAACAGAAAAGTAAACTTTTGGTTGACAATTTTAGTCCAAGTGCTCTTATGACTATCTTGCGATACTAAAGGTAGTAGACCAGTGGGGTTTAAATTTAGCCAAAACCAGTAATTAAATGTCCTACACCAAATCTGCAATTCAACAGAGGAGAGATTTGCCTCCAAGTGCAATGAAGCATTTAGAACATAGGATGAAACAGAAAAGAATTGCCTTAGGAACTTAGACTGAACAGCTTCTGTAGATCCAAGGTGAGCGCCTGTCCAAATTTGAGCCCCATATAATAACACTGCTAGGGTTTTAGCTTTAAACACTTCAAGTGCTGATGGTATGTGCTTGTCACCTTTTGTACAAAAAGAGCTGTCAGAATTTTGGCTATTTGAGATGCTTTTTCCTTTGCATATTTCTGATGTGCTCCCCCTGACCCTAATGACTGAAAAATAAGGCTGAGGTATTTAAAGACCCGTTCGATCAACTGATTATCCATATACCATCTATGGGCCCTATAGTTTCTTGATAACACAATGACTTTAGTTTTCTTGTATTTCACAGCCAGCTGTTCTCTTTGGGAGTATCCTGAGAATGCCTCCACCAATCTTTTTAGGCCCACTTTTGTTTGAGATAGAAGTACCGCATCATCTGTGTATAATAATATAGAGATGGCTTTTGTGGCCAATTTAGGGGCGTAATACTTCGGGGATGTTAAACTTTGGATAATATCATTTATATATAAATTAAACAGTGTGGGAGCTAGGATACAACCTTGCTTAACTTCCTTTGTGGCTGGTACGGATCTTGTGAGTTGCCCATTTGTAGAGCAACGCACTTTCAACACAGTGTTTTTATATAGACATTTAATCAAGAACAATAATCTTTTATCTATACTTGAAGAGTTGAATTTATCGCACAGTCTTACTCGAGAGATTGAATCTAATGCAACTTTTAAAAATGTAAGTCAACAAAGTATTTTAAATTAATCCATAGATAACAGTATGGGGGGGGGAGGGGAGAGAAATTAAGCATTGAAAGAACTGCTCATGCATGATGTAGAAATACCAGGAGCTTAGAAATTACATATGATTTCAAAAGGCTCCTATAAAAGTCTATCCTTGCCCTGTCAAGAGAGGCGCATCCCAGTGTTCTCCTATCTCCCCACAGTAGTAACTGTGGTTAACCTCTATGCTAATCTTTACATCAGTTCAGTATAACATGCTGTGACATGTATTGCCACCAAATCCAGAATAGATGTTTTCAGTTTGGTGGTCTGGCAGGGAATGTCTGAAGTTAAGTGAGGACTTGACCATGTGTAGATGTGGACAAAAGCATATTTCCACTCAGATGTCTCTACTTAAAATACATATTGTCTTACTAAGAAAATGCTCTGCTTTTTCCAAAAATCACAGAAGATGGGGGGAGGGGGGCAGACGTGAAAGGGAGGACGGCGTCTTTGAACCAATTCTGGGAATGAAACAACTGGGAAGTCTGCAATTAAAGTATCGTCAACAGAAAGATTAAATGCTCCTTGGTATTCTTCAAACCTACGGAACCTCCATTAAAGTTACACTTACCCCTATCTGTAGTATGAGAGCTTTGTGATGATAAACACAATGTGCATTTTACAGTATCTCTCTCACACACAGGGTTTGAACTTTCTACAGAAACCTCCAAGCAGCTGGACCATGTAGGGAGGCTGACATCACTGCAGCGGAGCATCTGTGGCTTTGTGTGTGGGAGAGAAGGGGCCAATAAAAAGGAAAAAAGAGGAAAATTCTTTCACAGAAAATAGCAGCTACATTTTTATATACGGTGCTATCTCAGAAAGTTATAAATATATCGGGTCTCGAGGGGAATAAAATGCAATTCCCGTTTATCCATTTCAAGAACTGAAACAACCCAAATCCTACATGTTGTGCAATATTATATAGGGATTGTATGTGTAAAATTAGCTTAGGAGAAGCCTGAAAGGAGATACTCTGTAGTGTTGACACAATTGCTGTTTGCCTTGAATCGCTCATGGAATTTTTTTTTTAAAGAGGGTTTGGTGTGGGGAGGGCTGCCATGTTGAGGTCTGACTACAGTACGGTATTGTGCAGACTGCCCCACGCATGGAAATGCTGCCAGAGGACATTCAAAGCATGGGAGGAAATGTAACATGACAGACACTGGTGGGCTGACAGTCTCACATCGTGCATGCCGAGGATGTACTGTAGTAGCTTTTGTGCTAGAAAACATTAAAGCCTTCCCTAGAGCTTCACCTACCTCACGGAGCCAGCATAAAAAAGAACCAGCCTTTAAGGTGGCAGTTAAGTGTGCATTATTAGATGTTAAAGGGGAAGGATTTCTGGCAATTGTAGCAAAGAACCCACTTTCAGCAAGTTCTTGGTTTTCAAAGAGAGCTCACAAATATTTGAATCGGAACCTATGTGTGTAAGTTTTAACTGCAGGCGAAAACACCACAAAAACCAGCAGGAACACGGGGCACCTTGCTACTAAACATCTTGCCAGATCATGTATTTCCCCAGCCAGATACCCAACAGCCAAAGAATTAATGGCTACTTCCCTATTTGGAACAATACAGCAATTAATGCAAAGACCCACATGAACGCCTCCCCCCCCCCCTAATCCACCAGGAACTGATTGAGGTAACACATTCAAGTACTGACTCCTCTGATTCACAGCAAGTTTCAATTCAGCTGACAACACACTATGAAGAAGAAACCATCCCAGAGAGAGCCAAAGAAACCAGTCCAGCTTCAAGGTACATTTAGAAACAGATAATAAGCATCGTCATCACAAAAACAACATCTCACCTCTTCCGACCTCTCGTATGTCTCACTAAAATAAATCTTCCCATACTGCTATTCAAGCTTCAAACATTATACCTCTGGAGATCAGATAACCTTCACTGGCTCCAGCTGACCCCAGTTAGCACTCCATGGACTAGAATGGATCGGATTTCTAGAACTGGGCTGGCAGGTCATTAGCATCAGAGCTGAACCATTTTCAAGTCCTTTCAGGGCTACCCCATCCTACTATGACAAAGCTCTCTGTGTACAATAAATAGACCACACACAAACCACGTGCTGTCTGTAGAAACTGCAGGTAAAACTTTTTGGATTTCCTCAAGTCGCTCTTATCACAAAGTTTTCATGTGTGCATAATTTAACAAAGTATTGGCTGCGTCCCCGTTCCCAGAGCCTAATCTCGACACAAAGCTGCA
Source organism: Podarcis pityusensis (assembly GCF_964106645.2). Classification (NCBI taxonomy): domain Eukaryota; kingdom Metazoa; phylum Chordata; class Lepidosauria; order Squamata; family Lacertidae; genus Podarcis; species Podarcis pityusensis. The sequence goes on along the minus strand of NC_138029.1, from coordinate 83,087,532 downwards.
ATGGTGAATTTGTATAAACGCCCAGGCAGTTCCACGCTGGGTCATAAGCAAAGGATTAGGTTGTCACTGTCAGATGAGGATGAAAGACGTGGCTGGAGTAGTGCTCTGTCTGTAATCTCTGATGTGCAATTCATCAGAGGAATTTATGCTGCCTTTCTGCTCGGTAGAACAGCAGGTCACATTATTCACAAATATGCAATGGGTTTCCCATTCAGTAGATTGACTTCAAACAGTTATGATGCCTGGGAAAAAATTACTGAGATATGCCACATGGTATGTTTTCTGATGCAATTCAGGCAAGTTCTCAAATGCATGTTTTTACTATAACGGGTGAAACCCACGGACTGGAACTGGGAGTTCTAGCTTCACATCTGGACATGACTGGACTCCTCAATGACAACACTCATGGCTACCAAGGCTGGGTCCTTAAAAGGGCGCTTGTAGAGTCCAGAGCCATGTGAAATGAAATAGTTTTTTCTAGTGTGGCTTTCTGCATCACTGTACCATTGTGGTGGAATTGTAGTAGTAGCAGCTAGTTGGTTATTACCCAAATGTCTCCAAGTGACTTACAACACACACATCATTAGTGCAAGCTCTGAAGCCTGCCAGATGGAATGATCCTCTCTTCTCCTCCCCATGGCACTGCTGTGGGGGTTATTCTAACACCCTTAGCCAATTTTGGGAGTGTGGGAAGGGCACAGGGGGAAGAGAGGGGGAAAGCCCCATTGCTTGTGCTGACAGGGCACATTAAGTGAATCCCACCCATTATGCCACATAAAAACAAAGTGAAACAACTCCCACAACAGTCATAGCGAGCTTAGCAGCACACTAATAACAAAACAACATCGCCTTTGTCTATCAAAAGTCTGGGTGGGGAGGAGCTGGCACCAAAACAAAGGCACTGAATGGGCCAGGCAGACCTCACAGGGGAAAGCATTCCACATAACATGAGCCACCACTGAAAAGGCCCTTGTCACTACCCTCCGAGACTGCCTCAGAGGTGGAACTTGGAGACAGGCCTCAGTAGAAGAGCTAAGAGGCATTCCAGAAGGTCCGGAGCCACAAACAGCTTCAAAGGTCAAAACCAGCACTTTAAATTGGGCTAGTAAAGTTGTAATAGAATTGGGGTTATACAATTGCTTAACTTTAACCTGTTGACCGTCAGGCAGCTGCATTCTGCATTAATTAAAGGCCTCTAAATCATTTTCAAAGGCAGCCCCATGTACAGTGCTTCACAAGAGTCCAGTCCATTCATTAGGTTACCAGAAGATAGATTACTGTAGCCAAGTCAACCCTGTCCAGATAGTGCCTAAGCTGATGGAAGGCACTCTGAGCCATCAAGCTGCACCTGATAAAATTCTGCTTTCTATGCAGCACTTAAAGGTATATGAGCCTTCTTATGGCTTGTAAATTACACTCAGTGCATGAGTAGTGCCTTCTCACTGTGCCCTCGTAACACCACTCCTTAGGCGAGAAAGCAGAGGCAAAGGGGAAGAGAAACATAGGCCACAATCATTCTTCTTAATGCCCTACCTGCATAGTGGTTTTGGCTAACACCTGGAAGGTGCTCTGAGCAATCTACAGATGCCTACAAAGAAACCTACTATTAAGGGAAAGGGATTGGAGAAGTGATGGCGCCTGGTGGTCTCCCAAAGCCATAACTGTTGTTCAAGCTGGTTTAAAAAGAAAAATGCATTTTTGTGGCTGCAGCATGAACTAAATTAGACTAAAACTAGATTGTGGGGAAACCAGTCTTTTCAAATCATTTAGAAAGGTTTATACTTATGGCCTACCCTCAATTCTTTGATTTTTAGGGCAGGTAAAGTTATTTTTTAATCTTTTGTTTCCATTTTCAGGTGGAAGCGAAGATGAGACAGTGGCACCCAAATCTACTGACGGTAAACTGTAATTTGAACCTAAGGCAAGCAACCTAACTATGGATTACATTGGCTCTATGCAGTCAACAAATACAGTTGCAACTTTGGTGAAGCTTGTAAAAATACAGGAGAAAAATGAAAAGCAGAAGGGATCTCACTGCAATGGCTGCAAAGGAACTTTTTTATATATAAAAAAACACACACACACAAAAACAAAACAAAATCCTGCATTAAAAAGTGCTCTGCTTTCAAAGGATTCTTCGAATCTTGGATTTTAAGGTACCCTCAGGATTTCAAGGGAGAGTGTGTTCTGAATCACCTGCTGAGCTAAGGTGACATTTATGTCACTAGCGATATGGGAGCTGCAGCTCAGGGGAAGATAAAGGTTTCTTTTATTGAGCTCAACAACTGGTCTAAAAATCAAATGAAGGTCTAATGTTGAATATTTATGGTGAATGTTTCATGTTTAAACAAGAGAGCTCTTTTGAAGTGAAGTGACGTAAATCAAGAATTTGAGCCATTGCCTTTTACAACACTGTCGTCGTCAGCATCATCACCAACTGCCATTTGAGGTAAGGTAATGCCACAATAGATAGCAGCAGCATGCGAGGAACCTTTTCTTTTGAAGCCATAATTCAAGACCCTTCTTAATTATCTCCACTTGTTTGAGACTACTGCTGAATTTAAACCAAAGTATTTCCTGTGCAGAAAACTTCCTGAAAAGAAAAAAAGGCCTCAAAGACTTCAATTTTCTTCATAAAAAGCAATGTGGAAGGAAGGGGGAGATAAATCACTCAAAAGAAAGAAAAAACAAATACTAGATTGCTAGCAGCCTATACATTAGCACAAGGGTATGTTCAGGAACCTAATCTTCCCTCTCCCAGTGAAGAACCACCCCAAGAGGCCACTGATTTTGGTGGTAGAGGTGGCAAAAAGAAAACAAATTTAAAGTTTAGGGAAAGTTTATGTTTGATGTTTTATTGTGTTTTTAATATTCTCTTGGGAGCCGCCCAGAGTGCCTGGGGAAACCCAACCAGATGGGCAGTGTATTAATAATAATAATAATAATAATAATAATAATAATAATAATTTAGACACATTGCTGGGGCATATGGAGCCCAGCACCCTGATCAGGAGGCAAAGCCTCCCCTTGCTGGTCCTCAGACTGATCATTTGATGTGCAGAGAGGTGATGAGGGAGGGCATAAAGAGAACCATTTTTTTAAAGCATCAAAAAACAAACAAACAAAAAAAACCACTGGTCAATAACTGGTTTTGCTGAAAAGTTTATTTTGGAAATAGTTGAATAGCTGTACATTTTGATAAGTTATGCCCTTGGTCATGTGACCCTTTTCTGATTGGGCAATCCCCCTTTTTTGGACACACATACCCACAGACCACAAATGCTGCCTTTATATTTAGAAGTGAACTTGTGCAGGTGCCTTTTACTATGGCAGGCTGAGGGAGATGGAGGGCCTTTGGACTGCAGAGAGCCAAAGGAGGGGTATGCAGTACCCGAAGAACAAGCCTTGACAAAGGAGAGGCACCAGAGCCAAGCTAGGCTGCCCAGAGGGAAAGAGAGGGCCTCTGAGTCTTGACACTCATGGCGCCACTGCTTCTGCAGCACAAGCAAGGGAAGAAACCTTCTCGCACGCGCCATGACAAGGTCGTATTTGAGAAAGACCCTTCTCAGCAGTAACAGTCACTCCTGCCACAGCTAAAGACAGCAAAGCAAGGCCTTCCCTGCTCTTGCAAAGCACCAGAACCCCCCATCATATCCAGGGATCAGCAAACTTTTTCAGCAGGGGGCCGGTCTACTGTCCCTGAGACTTTGTGGGGGGCCAGACTATATTTTGTGGGGGGAAATGAACGAATTCCTATGCCCCACAAATAACCCAAAGATGCATTTTAAATAAAAGCACACATTCTACTCATGTAAACACACAAGGCAGACCCCACAAATAACCTAGGGATGCATTTTAAATAAAAGGACACATTCTACTCGTGTAAAACATGCTGATTCCTGGACCATCCGCGTCAGAAGGTGAATGGGCTGGATCTGGCCCCCGGGCCTTAGTTTGCCTACCCATGATATGTACCCTTTAGGCCAGGATGACATATCACACTGGAAATACAGCACAATCAAGCAACAGCAGTCAGAAAACATTTTAGGTTTATGATTATCAATAAGCCAGGCATTATGACCAAACAGGTGTGAATGTGTGAAGGGCCTGTTTATTTCAGGGACACCTGAAGGCTTCCTGCTATGTATGCCAAGTCAGTTACACAGATTTCTGGATTGTGACTTCAGTTGGAAAAAATGGCAGGGGCATCAAGAATCTAACTTCAATCCCGATTAAACAATTTAAACCTGCAAAATCAACAATGAAGCTCCCCGCCCCCCCCCCCCAGGACACGAGTTCATTTTCAGAGGATCAGGATCCAAAGAACCAGTCAGCCAATATCACGAACCCAAGGGATATGTGTGTTTCAAAATGTGTGCGATCACACTGCTGTGGGGGCAGGAAGGCCTAGTTTGCTATTAAAAAAAACAAAAGCCCGATAGGGACTGTAGGCCTTGTGGGTAGCCAAAAGAAGGCTTCTAGATGGCCACAGTGGCTGAGAAACTGCAGGGCTCATTGACTTCCTTAGGTGCTATAGGTGCTGGGCACCTGTTAAAACAAAGGCCTTTTCCTACGGGGGCCAAGATAGGCAGCTAACTTTCAGGCATTCTATTTTAGCTTGCATTCTTTAGTGGTTACTATGGGATCTCATTTCATAGCTGTCACATTTTGATTTTTCCTATTGTTGGTTTAAGTTTAAAAAAGAAAACACACACGCACACACACACACACACACACATCAGGATGTCGTAAATGGAAAATGATGTACAGCCTATACTCAAATATCTGTTACTCACATAATTGTCAGTTGCATAAACCAAACCCTAATGGAGTGGAACAAACTTCAACTGTTCAACATGCAGATATCTGTTGTTCTGGTTTCCAAGTCCTGTAATGTGTTTTCCAGGCTGCTGGCTATACTTCTAACTCACATTTCTCTCATATCCATTTTTTAAAAAGAAAAGAAACCATGAATGAGTGTAACATCTATATTGCCGTCATAAATTAGGCTGCTCAGGTTTTTGAACAGTAGATGAAATAGAGAATGGAACATTTTGGGACAATTTAAAATAATAATATGTATTCCAGTAGCTATGGCTCAGTGAACCTTAGATTTAGATACATGAAAAGATAAATCTTTAGGTCAGACTTTGTCTGAAGCATTTGTGCATCTAGGTCCATTCAGTCATCCCCGCCATGTGCAAGTTGTGTGAACTATGTTTGGCCCTGCTTCTGAAGTCCACCCTGCTCGCAGCACATCCAATGAAACATCTGCAATGTATGCTGTAGATGCATAGGTATTCTATTGGATTGGGCACCCTATGTGATTGGGTTTCCTGACTGTGCAGTGTGCCAACAAGCGTAAGCTATACGTGGTGTGCCACTGAACACATGGATGTGAGAAGGCAGGCCACCAAGGCGTGGCAATGTAAGGGTGCAGCCACTGAGTGCAGTTCCATGTCATTCTTCCCTGCAGAGCCTACACATAGAGAGAACAACTGAACACACCCCCTCCAGTGATATGGGACCCACTGTTTCTCTTGAAAAATGATTGCTAAACTGTCTGAAGTTTTATACTATAGTGTGCAGAGAGCAGGACTGAAGCATTCCAGATTATAACAGGAATTGCTCCTATAAGATCCCACACTTTGCCTTTCCTTTTCCAGGATAATACAGGAAAGCAGATCTTCACATGCATCTCTCCAATGCAGCGCCTAAAGGAGGATGACTGGAGATGGGAAAGTTTGCAGAGTAGGAGAGGTTCTTTGCCGTTGTGCAAATGCTCAGCCTCTGACCCAAAATAACTGGTGATCAGAAACATCTCCTGCTGCACTCTCCCCCTCCCCTTCAACAGCAGCAGCAGCAGCCACAGCAGCAGCAGCAACAAACGACATGGGCTGAATGTTTTCCATGTGCTCTACTGACAGGGGCTCAAGGTTTGTGTGGGAAGCCCCCACCCCCCAAAATATGTTCATGGTCAAAGAGTAATAAGCTTGCTTCTATACCGCCCTTCAGTTCTAAATAACACATGGATGGTGGGGAAAGAACCCTGGACTCAGGGAATTAGTTTTAATCTCCCTGTATAATTTAGTGTAACAACTCCTATTCTACGCTGGAAATAAGAGTTATCATTTGTTTATTATTCATTAAATTTATATCCCTTAATCTTTCAAACTGAATCTCCTGTTTCAGCAGCAGTAATGCTTCAATAGGATTGTTGTATTGTGTATTTTAATGGTGGATGTTTATATTTTAATGTTTCTGAAACTGGTGTTTTACTTTGTAAACCGCTTAAAAGCCTATCTGGGCATTAAGCAGTATGTAAATAACAGTAGCAGCAGCAGCAGCAGCAGCAGCAACAGCAACAACAATAGCCCACCCATCTTCTCCAAAGGGTGCCTAAGGCAACTAACAACATAAAATCCAGTCAACCACATCCAATAATTAAAATGGAAGTTATAAAACCTATAGTACAAAAATATACCTAACCACTTGCAAAGGCCTGGAGGAACAAGAATGCTACCTCATCCTCCCTGATCTCCCCAGGAGGGAGTTCGGGGAATGGGGTGCCACAACTAAGAAAGCTTCCTCTTGCATTCACAATCTCCTTGACCATCCACAATGGTGTTTCTATGAGCAGGGCCTCTGTCTCTGTCATAAACTACAGGAAAGGCACTTCTTCAAGTAAGTTGGAACACTAATAAAACAGCAGAACAAAACAGTGAATAAATTTTATTTTCCACAGCCACATTAATATATTGTTTGGTGCTGTGTATGCAATAAAAACATTTCCTCTGACTTGTGAACCACTTTTGAGTTTTTCCCAGTGCTGAAGGTATATTCTATGATTACTTAAACCTCACATTCTCTGACATGCGGCACCAAGATCACTGCAGATGGCAGAGAATGCCGCATTCTTGCTTTTCATCAATCAAACATTGCTAATCAACTGCAAAGATTTATTATTCACTAAAACAAATCCTTACCTAAATAAGGGCTGATTCACAGGAATATCTAACTTTTTAAAGTTGGCTGAAATGTATTTCTATTCCAGTTTTAATCAATTTTCTTAACACAAACAATTCCTCCCATATATTTCTAGTGACTTAGCTGAAAATATTATGACAATAAAAGTCTCCTTGTGTTTAAAATGATCCCCTCCCTATGTAAACTATAATCATTAGGTTTAACTTTTTCTGTGGTATGTTACAAATGGAAAGTCATTCCTTGGACTTTTCAGCAATGCCTTGTTATTAGTATTTTACAAGAAGAAATATAGTCAGTCCCAGATTGTGGATGGGGGAAGAAAAGGTCTAGTCATGGGTGAGCTCCCCTCTGCTAGCTTCAGAAAGCATTCAGTTTTTCCAAGCTTTTTCATAATCTCCTTGGAAAAACTTTGGGTCTTTCCAAGCCATTTCTGCGAAAGCTCGGAAAAACCAAACATGGAAAATTGTCTCCAGTACTCCCTGCCACCCTTTCAGTCAAAGAGGACCTTGTGAAGACTTGGGGGGACTGGTTGTGGGAAGGGCTCCCTGTAGCCCAGAGAAGCCATCCAGGTTTCTTCTTCACTGGGCCAGATGTTACTGAGCATGCTCTAGGTCAGCACAGCCATTTCCTGTGATTTGTAGTTTCTCAGGCTTCCTGATTCATAATAGTTTACCCTGGCCCAGAGTAGAATCATAGAATCATAGAGTTGGAAGAGACCACAAGGGCCATCGAGTCCAACCCCCTGCCAAGCAGGAAACACCATCAGAGCACTCCTGACATATGGTTGTCAAGCCTCTGCTTAAAGACCTCCAAAGAAGGAGACTCCACCACACTCCTTGGCAGCAAATTCCACTGTCGAACAGCTCGTACTGTCAGGAAGTTCTTCCTAATGTTTAGGTGGAATCTTCTTTCTTGTAGTTTGGATCCATTGCTCCATGTCCGCTTCTCTGAAGCAGCAGAAAACAACCTTTCTCCCTCCTCTATGTGACATCCTTTTATATATTTGAACATGGCTATCATATCACCCCTTAACCTCCTCTTCTCCAGGCTAAACATGCCCAGCTCCCTTAGCTGTTCCTCATAAGGCATCGTTTCCAGGCCTTTGACCATTTTGGTTGCCCTCCTCTGGACACATTCCAGTTTGTCAGTGTCCTTCTTGAACTGTGGTGACCAGAACTGGAGTAAGGACTGTCCTGGCGCCACCAGAGAACCACACTTGCCACTGGTCACCCTGCCCCTTTCGCAAATAAAAGTTGGTTAGGGAAGGCAGGAGGAAGTGGGGGGCTGGTGTTGGTCAAGTCCAAGTACAAGCTGGGTCCAAATTCATTTGGGCTTGGACGCAATTCAATCTGGGTTCATCTAGGAACTCTGCACACAGCCCTTCCTGTCACTACACTTATGGTCCTAGAAGTTCACAAATGACAAGGTTGGAGAAGGCGGAGATGATAACGTCTCCTAGGTAAAGGTCTGTCTTTGCACATTCTATCAAGGCACAAAATCACCAGAAAGAAACTAGCATTGCAGAGTTAAAAACAACAACCCTGTTTGATAGAAGAAACACGCCCTGCCAAAGCAAATCTCTGCAATGCACATGCAGCGGTTCCCTCGCTGCAAGAAGCCAAGTTACAGGGAACCAGGCAAGGGGCCTTCTCAGTAGTGGCAACCGCCCTGTGGAACGCCCTCCCACCAGATGTCAAAGAGAAAAACAACTACCAGACTTTTAGAAGACATCTGAAGGCAGCCCTGTTTAGGGAAGCTTAGGGAAGGTTATTGTATTTTAGTGTTCTGTTGGAAGATGCCCAGAGTGGCTGGGGAAACCCAGCCAGATGGGTGGGGTATAAATAATAAATTATTATTATTATTATTATTATTATTATTATTATTATTATTATTCACAGATTCCTCCCCACAGAAAGGAAACTGTGGAAATGTTGACACAGTTTATACCTTCAACAGGTTCTCTCTTCCACTGTTAACATTAAATTGGTAAGCCAATCCTACTCAAATATACTGACATAATGTTCATGCAATGGAATCTAAGATGTTGGAATGGTCTAGCGGTTGGTGATCAACTCCTCATAAGTATTTGGCTGCAATCCTAAGGATGCTTATTTACTAAGTTCTCATAAAATCAGTATGGCTTAGGGCTCATTCACCCTTACCTTTTGCCCCATGCTATCTAGGAACAGCTTGTTTTCCTGGTCCATGTCTGAGTGCTTCTCTTTCTCCCCCTGCTGGTTTCCCCAGGAAAACCTTATCTTTACTGCTGAATTGGAGCAAACAGCAATTCAGGTTTTCTGCAGGTTGCTGTTTGCTCTGATTTAACGGTAAAGAGTGGGTTTCGGCAAGGTAAGTGCCAAGTCCTACTCAAAGCAGATCCATTCAAATTAAGGTGCCAAAGTTAGTCATATGCAGTAACTTCAATGGGTCTAGTTGGAGTAGGACTAACGTTGGCTCCCACTCATAGACACTGGATCCCATTTTACCTGTCATGCTTAGAGCAGGCTCATTGAAAGTGATGACACCTGTGCTGACTCTGAACATAGCTATGTCTGCGTTCAACCCACATTGACTAATCTGCATGAAAAAGAATTGGCTTGAATGGAAAAGCACAGTGATCATTCATTTTCTTTTTTATTTTAGGTGGGTGGGGCATGTAGCTTTCCAGTTTAAATAACCAGCAAGAAGGTGATATGAAAGACAGAAACCCTGTCACTCAGAATGGACAATAATGGGTGAGATGAACAGAAAGTCAGACCAGGCATGAAACAGGTTCCTAAACTGTAATAACAAATATTTGCCTTTATATCACTGTATGAGCATTTCAAACTAGACATTGCTGTTGTTATAAATCTGGGGGTGGGTGGGTTGTAAAGGTAAGCGCCCAGAATCCCTGGAATCTCACGCTGCCCAGAGATTGGGGTGGCATGCAACACTATGTTATGCTGAGAGGTGGCTGGCTGAAAGGACTTGAAATGGTTTTTAATACAAAGAGTTATAGCTATTAAGAAAAACTTTCATTTCCCCACCCCAAAACAAATTAGAAAAGGATTTTTTTTGTAAGTTTACAAAACGCTCCTTTAAAGAATCTGTCATGTTTCAAATTCTTATTTATATATTAAGTACAAATGCATTCAAGAGTTTTTTTGGGCCTCCTTTGATCTGCAAAGCTCATTTAAGTCTCTAGCATTGATGAAACCTTTCCAAAGTAAACAGATAAAAGGAGGATCAGAGCCAACACATATAGATTTGTACAGTTTTGACAACTCATCAGGCAATCTCAGATGAAAAAGTGACAAGCAGATGTCTTCTTGACATTGAGATGTTCTGTTGCACACTTGAAATTGAAGATCATAAATATGCTTTAAGATAAGAGAGATACTGTATAGAATGCTTTCAAAGTGCCCAAATCAAACAAGTTTAAAAGATGATGGGAAACATGTTTCATTTCACCTATATTAAAGCTGTGCATTTTTATAAGGTGCAAAATATTTATTAATTCCCATCCTTGGTGAGTGTTAAAATATCCAGAGAAAACCCTTTGCTATCACACATTTCTAGCATCTTGCAGAAACTCCTTGGATATATTATTCAGTGATTGCAACTTATACATTATGAGATCAACATTCTAAAATATTTTTTTTCCTGGTGGGGAATATGAATCTCCCCCTCTGTCATAGCTTCCAAACAACTGTTCTCTGAACTAAAAATGAGTTAATAACAAAGTACAATGATGATATCCAGTTACACCCATCTGCCAGGGAAGCAGATACCACAGCAGAATTGGACTTCCTATTCCTAGTGATAGGAGATTAATTTTTATGCTGTGAACCTTGAGATCTTTGGATGAAAGGTGGTGTGCAAATTTTATAGATAGATAGATAGATAAATAAATAAATAAATAAATAAATAAAATGGGAGAGAATTTTGATTTAGATCACATTTTAACATGAACCCAGCAAATTTGCACTTTCTGAAACAATGCACAAACTGAAATGCAGCTACCCTCCAAAATTCACACTTCTCCAGATTTTGCAATACAATTCTCCAACTAAAAATAGTGTACAAAGTTGCATATTTTAGGGGAAACTGTCACAAAAGTGCATACATTAGCGAAAATAACATAAAAATGCATTGCATTAGGTGAAACGGCTTCTAATAAATGAGGCAAAATTGCATTAAAATGTATATATTAGGGGAAATGCTCACTAAAATGCTGATGATTTTTGTGAGGGCATTAAAAAAAAATAGCAAAGTGATGCGGAAAAGTAGTGAACTGAACTTAAGAACAGAAAACAGACAGATTTGCCCATCCCTACTCTTTATTTTTCTTTCCCACTGACAGCCTCTCTCACACACATCAAATCTGCTTTAGAAGAAGGTGGGGGAGGAGGAGAAGGAAAAAGAGGAAGAGGAAATATACCCATATAATGTTGGGTATCACCCAAAGTTCCTACTGGAAAATAGTGGACCAACAGAGCCATTCCAAGCACCAAAAATCACTGTCATGCCACACCAGGCTCTCAAGGTCTGGACACAGAACCAGTTTTGGCCAGGAGATGTTTTGCAGAGTTGGACTGTTACTTAGAGCTGTAAACAACTAGATGTACCCTGTCTATGCTGGTGGCCTGTATAAAAAGCAAGTTCTTAACTTATCATCTGAACATAGTCAGGGCTTAGAATAGCTTACAAAAATTATGTTTCTTACATATAACAGTGTAACGATCATATAGAGAAGGAATCATTGGCCAGTATCACATTGCTCAGTTATAGACACTAGGCTGACAACAAGGGGAAGCCATCGTGTTGTGGCAATTTGGCTGAAGGGAGAAGGGAGGAGTGTGGTTTCCTCAATCCCCTCTCTCCTTTCCAGTGGCTCCTAGGCTATATGTGGGCTCCCACAATCATGGCAATCAAACATGAGCTGGAAGATGCTGCACATCTGTAGAGCTCAAAAGTGAACACTGTGCTTCAAACTAGTTCTCCCTGTCAAGGAGAGCTATTATTCACATCATGTACTGTGTGCATTGTAAACTATGAAACACAACCCAGAATCAGAATCATAGAATTATAACAATTTATAAATTGTTTTCTCCACGTAACACATACAGAGGAGAATGAAAACCCCAATTTCCACTTGAAGAGGGTTTCTTCCCCACCCAACCCATACGGTGTTATAGCATTATACTGTGTGATACCTGTCAAGATCCGACTTTGTATATGAAGAAAATCAAATAGAACCTAAATGGGTGCTAATTTTAACACATTTTAATGTGGTTAGCTGATCTGTTTACAAGTAAACAGTATATGCAAAGGGTATATAATTTTCCTCTCCCATAGGGAACTGAAGTGAAAGTTAACATTTTACAGCAATTTGGCAGAGCAACAGAAGTTAATATCCTTTAGCAGCTTATGGTATTTCTCAGCTTTAAGTGGTTTATTTTTTTAAAAAGGCATTTTAATGCTTACAAGTAATTCTATTCACAGCACTAACTGGTGCTGCTTGCTTCCGGTATAGGTCTATATTTATTTAATAGTTGCTGGGTTCTGCAGAAATTCATTCCAAATTAGGCATGAAAAACTCTTACACAAAATTTTCAGTGGTAGCTACTGCTTCCCTATGCCCTGGATAAGCATATATACCAGCTTTGCTGAAATTTCAATATAATCTGCCTTCTTTTCATGCCAAATGATGCAGAACAATGTCACCCTTCAGTAAAGTTATAATTGTACCTGATACGCTGCAGTAACTTTAGTACAAAAGGTTTATCACTGATGCAAATCAGAGGCACTGACTGTGCTCACACCTTTAAGGTGTACAATATCCCATCTTAAAGTTCTGGGCTGGGTTTCTTTCTGGGTGTTGTCTTACAATAAATGTCAGCAACCCATGGCCAAGGTATACATTATAATAGGCACATGTAACTCTACTCTTGTAACTCTACTTTTGTAACTCTATTCTTTCATTTTATGCTGTTGGATGGAAATTGTAATGACATCACAGAACGTGTTTCCCTGTTCTTGTGAACCAATGATATAACATGGGGCCAGGAAAACATGCAACATAATTATATAGGCTGTTTGTTTTAGACGTTACACAGAAGAGAGAAGAGAAAGCAATGGAGAGCTTTTGGTTTTGTTCCTCTTATAACATCTTGTTTGGCCATTGTTTGGCCCCATTAGATGGGCCCTTAGTTAATTATTTATTCCCAATATTTATTCCATTTATTCCCAAGACTCATAGAATGTATATAGAGTTTCTACACTCTCGGAGCTACAAACTGCAAACAGTTGGGGCTGAAATCTATTCATAGAACAGTTCCATGACTGTTTACTCAGAAGTAAGTCTCCCTGTGTTCAGTGGAGCTTACTTCCTAGTAAGTGTGTTTAGGATTGCAGTCATAGTCCAGGAAAACAGCTAATGGCATTTGGAAAGAAGTAGCTTGTAATTTGCTCCAAGTATAGCTGGTTTGAATTTTTGAGTGGTGAACTTGTATTTCTGTGAAATACGCATTTGCTGCTTTGCTCCTATAATCGCACCAACACAAAAAAAGTGTAAGGATGTCAAATGCCACCACACAGATTCCTCCTAAGACTGGTGCTCTATCATATTAAAGCCAAATCATTTTAAGGACCCTGCTATTTAGATATAAAAAAAGCACAGGCAAACAGAGTCCTCAGATGAACTTCACAAATTCAAATCTCAGCTCCCAAAGAAACTGATCAACAGCAATTTCCTTCAGTACAATCTGATAGCACAGTACAATCTTTGGTCAACAGACCACAGACCTTGTGCAACTCCTGGATGCCAGGAGAAACATCTTCTTCCCTTTGCATACCAAAGAGTTTACAATCAACCTCTAACCAATCTCAGATCTCAACTCTCTTTGATAATTCCTTCAAGCTCTTTCTTTCTTCGCCTAAATCCAGCAGGATTGTAAAACTACCAAATCACACTTCCTTCCTCCCCATATCTTCCCCTGGTTTGATGTTACATTTATTTATTAATTGAAAGTTATATACCAGTGTTCACAAAAAATGTCATGATGTTCTTTTCCTACTCCATCATAGGAATTGGGTAACTGGGACCCCCAATCCCCTTTCTGCCTCATCCTATGTAGATAACTTTAGGAAAACTATAACAAAGCTTCCATCTCAGCTCAACACCTTATACTACCTTTTCTTCCACTATCCAATGAATATTACTTATTCATATGTTAACAAATAACACAGGAGGCTATTGCTACATTCCATGCCAAATACATTCTTCAAATACCTGCAGGGCACTCAGAGAGAAGAAGGCAAAGAGGCTCCCTCAGAAGGCAAGGCTAGATCCAATGGACTCAAATTACAGGGAGAGGGTAGATTTCAGCTGAATGTCTTGATGGTAAGAGCAGTGCAACAATGGGACCGGTTACTTTGATAGGAGGTCTGTTCTTTCTCTCTGGAGGTTTTCTAGCTGGGCAACTGTCTGTTGAGGATGCTCAAGGTATGGATTTCCTGCACTAAACAGGAAGTTGGACTGGATGCTCAACTCCATTCCAGAAAATAATTGAGGGACTCCCTGGTTCAGATTATCTTCTGCATGTGGAAAGGGGAGGCTGAAAAGATGGGTGGAGGTCTGGGAGCAAGTCCAAGGACTACTCCTAACCTCACCATGAATTTATTTGGGAATAAAAACATCCTAATAGTCCCCCTCTCCGTCCTAAACTATCATAAAGATGAGTTAGTGGCCCTGATTTATTTCCATTGTGTGCAATCTTTAAATATGTAATTGTTAAAATTTAACTAATGCTACAGGGACACGGGTCGCGCTGTGGGTTAAACCACAGAGCCTAGGACTTGCCGATCAGAAGGTCGGCGGTTCGAATCCCCATGATGGGGTGAGCTCCCGTTGCTCGGTCCCTGCTCCTGACAACCTAGCAGTTCGAAAGCACGTGAACGTGCAAGTAAATAAATAGGTACCGCTCCGGCGGGAAGGTAAACGGCGTTTCCCTGCGCTGCTCTGGTTCGCCAGAAGCAGCTTTGTCATGTTGGCCACATGACCCGGAAGCTGTACGTCGGCTCCCTTGGCCAATAAAGCAAGATGAGAGCCGCAACCCCAGAGTTGGTCACGACTGGACCTAATGGTTAGGGGTCCCTTTACCTTTACAGATTTCAAAAATACTACAACAAACAAGAGGATAAATCATTTGCGCCCTGATAGGCAAATAAAGAGGCAGACATATAAGATGGGGTTGAACTGGGCCACTTTTATTTAGACAATAAATTGAAATCAGCAGAGGGGGATGGACTATGAGGTGGAAACTAACTTAACTGTATAACTGTAGACATTGGGCGATCCGCCCTTGCCTAAGGAATTAGGGCACGGCTTCCAAGCCTGCCCCAATTCCTGGGCCACAGCCTGAAGGTGAGAAGGGAGGCCTTATCTTGTCACCACCTCCAGGGACCACAGAACCCCAGGTAGGCCCCATCTCACCTTCTGAACCGCGGAGTCCAAGAAGTGAGCCTCGGGGCTGACCCATCACCTGAAAGCTGCCTAAAGGGCATCACCAGGCTAAACCAAACTATTTATTTTCTTGTACCTAAAATGCCCAAAGTGACCAAATCAAGAAGATCAACCTATTTAAACAACACAGCATATCATCTAGCACTCCATCCCGCTATTCAGTGTGAAGCAGGCAAAAAAACAATTTGCGATCCAAGATGCAGATTGGGAAAAATTTCTAGCGGCGACAACAAAGCACGCTGGGAGACAGGCAGGGAAGGAGAGTGCTGCTGCAAACAGAGAGGCTGGAGGGAAAGCAGATTGTACCTTAACTAGGGATCAAGCCCTGCCCACTCACTCAGACCACCATAGAAATGCACCAATTGGTGCAGGGAATTTTCCTGCTCTGCCTCTCTTGCCCAACAGCTCGCAAAAGCGTCCAGCCTTCTCGGCACCATCTGGGCCTTTTGGCTGAACGTTCATATGTTACCAAAACTGTTCTGTGAGATGTGCTCATTTTTCTTCTTCATAGGATCAAGATCTGACTCTAAAGGTTGTGTTGCAGGGAAACCTAATAACCAGTATCAGCGCATAGCTTTAAAATGTATTTTAAAACAAAAACAAAAAAACTTTAGTTTTGATTCAGCTAAAGCGAGTTGTGACTACATCAACAAAACAACTTGAATTGAATGAAACAACTCTGCTGAAACCAGTCTAATACCTGTTTTGCTTTCAAAGTGGCTGAGGCTGCAAGCCTTAACACACTTACTTGGGAGTAAAGTCCATTGTGCTGACTGAAACTTGTTTCTGAACAACCATGCTTAGAGTTGAACAATCAGTTCATTTTTGCTTGATTGGGACGGCCAACTTATTCTGTCGATAGTATAATAGTGTGAATCTACTTTAAAAAAACTGCATTTTAGATGAACAAGAATAACTTACTGGAAAATACTAAAAGCAATCCAGTTTTGTGTTCTTGTTGACAGCCCCAGATGCTTAAAAAAATATGGGCTAGCTTGTTTTCAATTGCTTTTTAAGTAGAAGATTTAAAAGATTCATAATCAGTGGGATATAGGATGACAAAAATTATCGATTGGGGCAGCCAAACCATAACCATAATGGCATTCTTATATAATCCTTATTTTCTTTCAGGCTCCTACATTCTCTAAGGCGTCTATATTTTGGAAAATAATTTAAACATTGCACATCATGAAGTGCGAGTTATTTCTTCATATCAAGTGGAAAGAAAGAAAAGTAACCCACACCCATGTATAGGATGTTGAGGACTGGATTAATTATTTCCAGGTTTTGATCCTGGGTTTTCTTTTTCCAAGTCTAAGAAACTAGCAACTGCATTACTGTTGGTTGAGATGAGGCCACTCACTATATTGCAGTTTTCTGAAGGGTGACTGGACCCATGACAGTACAGCTGTTCACACAACATTAATTATGGTGGATGAAGCTTTGGTTGGGAGGACAACACCCATGAACATTTAGTTCAATATGTGCACATCTGTGCATGCTAGTAGGCCTCTTTTCAATCAGTTGGGGCTCCTAGTTATAGGGAGAAGTCCTCTACCAGCACTGGGGTGAATACATGTAAAGAGCACACAACAACCCCAACCCCAATACATTCAAGTTCTTCTGTGATGTATGTGCCTTGAGAATGAGGGTCTGCATGCAGCTGAATGCAATTAGGAATCAGGAATCCTGATTTCTGACCAGAGAGGACTCTAACAGTGTCATGGTTAGACTCACCCTTTGGACCTTTAGGGTAAGGAGAGGAGAGGGCAGGCCTGGTACTCACAGGGTCACTGGAAGCAAGGCCAGTGCGTACCCCCTGTGCCAGTTTGAGTCCTCACACGGTCACCCCAAAACCTGAAGAAGGCTAGAAAGTTCCACACCTGTATAGACTCAATGGATTCAACTGAATGCTGGGATAGGGCCTGTCACTGCGATGCCCCTCCACCACCTTATTCACTCAGCACCATTAAGTTTCATTTTTTATTTCTTTATAAAACTATTTATATAGCATACAGAAAACATCTAAGCAGTGTCCAGCAAAACGAAATGGGCAAACACTTGAACATTTTACTTACAGCAAAGCATAGCTGTCAACTTGCAGATTTGAAAATAAGGGACCAGCAGCCTTGAAAATAAGGGACCTGCAGCCTCACCTGTTCCAGGCACTCCAGTCTTCCTGTCCTCCTGCAGTCTGGTCAAACTCATGCTGGTAGCTTCGAGAACACTGTCCAACCAACTTTGTAACCAGAGGTTCAACTGAATAGAATCTGAATCACATGCACCACAAGGCCTATGCAGCCTCAACTTAAGATGGCTCCCCGGCCTGGCTTTGCACTGCAACGTTTGCAGCAGCACGTGCAACAAAATGGCGTCCAGCATTCAAAAAACCCCTCAGCTTGCATTAACTAGCCACACACAAGGCATGCAAGCTCCACCCCCCAGTCGTTCTTAGACTTCTTATTGGGTGAGCAACACAGCCAAGCAACACAGTTGGCGCCTCCCTCCTCCCTGGCCGGCAGGGAGGGAGGGAGGGAGAGGAGCTGCTTCCTTTGAAATTTAAGAGACACCATTTAAGGGACATCCATCAATAAGGGACAGCAGCGGGACATGGCGCTGGAATAAGGGACTGTCCCTTCAAATAAGGGACACTTGACAGCTATGCAGCAAAGCACTATACAAATTTCATTAAATAAGTAAAGCTATAAAGGCAGAAAATGTCATAAGAAACTGGCCCATCACATAAAATCCATCCAACTGAATACGGCTGTTGTTGCACGAGTAGGACTTGGGACAGGATCAGAAAGTGTGTCTGCAAAGGGTTTCAAGCCAGATTATTAAAACATTTAGAAAGAGGTGGTATCAGGGGGGCAATTTAAATTTACTCTTCCAGATGTGGTACCTCACTGGACCTAGGGGCGCCACCTCAGAATTCATGTGCCAATATGTCAGCAACAATATTAGGCTTCACATTTCATCATTATAGATTAGGGAGAAGTGCTTAGCCTGGTTGTAGGATGCAGTTTTAATGCAGGGAATCTTTATATAAGAAATCTCCCTTTCCTATGAATTCTGAACTAAGAAAGTCATGTGAAAGCACTATGCTGTCAGAAACAGAACATTTGAATCTGCCCAAAGTCATAATTTGTTGATTGTTAATGACAGTAATTGAATAAATTACACAGTGAACGAAAGTGTTCCCATGAGCCTCTAACACTTACTCAAAATTATTTCTTTTTGGTTTACCATTGCTTCCAGAGAAAAATAATGAGTGTCTTGAGATTAGAGTATTACTGACATAGGGAGGTTTTCTTTCCACTATGGAATACAAAATGATTTTCTATGAAAATTATCTTAGTTTATTATTTTTTAAAATACTATAATTTTCAGTAAACTCAGTTTCCAACTCACTTCATCCAAGTACTGCTGAATTATATTATTCCGTTTGACCTGAAATTATCTTTAAAAGAGTCGGCTGGATCTCTGTCTTTCATCTGGGGAGAAAACTAGCCCTGTTTAATTAAATCTTTTCTTCATTTACCGGTAACTAAAGCCTTTTTGAATATTGAAATAATAACAAAAGGCTGCCATCCTAAACACACTTACAAGTGAGCAGGACTCATTCAATTCAGTGGAATTTGTTTCAGAGTATGCATGCTTAGGGTTGCATTGCGAATGCTTTTCAAAGTTCTCAGCTCTTTGAGAAAGGGAAGCCTAGTTTGGCACCGGGGCCTGGAAGCCTATGGCCCTTGCAAGGGCATTCTGGAGACCACAGGAAGTTCTGTATCTCCCCCTCTGAAAGAAGAGAGGCCTTATATTGCCAGTGGAGAACCAACATCATTGGGCCCCTTCCTACCACCAAAGAAAACTCTGTGACTTGCCATCATTTGAGGGTGAAAGAAAGCATTTACATATACTTCAGGCATAAAGATATAATGGTATAAGGGAAATACTTTCCCACGAAAAAGCAAACACAAAGTAGACATTAACCCAGAGGTTATTGGGATATATTGAACATTATTTTGCGAGGAAATCCTACGCCTATGTCTCGGACAGCACAAAGATGCATGCCTTCGTATTGTTCACAAGGACCCAAATCAAGAAAACATTGGGATTGGACTGTAAACGAAAACTCTAGGAAAGGACAGAGGAGTACAAAGAATGCCACTCCACCCACACATCTGTCCTGCCATCACAAGCTAAGAAGGGAAATGGTAGTTCATCTAACTTTGCTTTTCCTTCCTCATGCATCCACAGTGTGGAAAATATCACAGTGATTGTATTGAATTAAAATACAGGCTGCAACCGTTTGGGGCATGTAACAAAAAGGGCCAGAACAGGGCAGGGGCGGAATGAGATGTTCACAGGCTTTTTCAACATTGTTCCAAACATGCGCGATTTCACTTAAATGCCCGGTGCCTTGGAACATAATCCCTGTGTAAATTGGGAGTTGCCTGTATCCCCCCAATTCTCCTTTAAAGAAGGCCAGTCCACTTAACCTGTTCTCATTCCAGGGGTGGATTTAGGGCAGTGTGACCAGTTCCACTGTACTGGGTGCTGAGCCTAGGGAGTGCTGCAACTATGATGTAGTGAACAGAGCAGAACAGAAGGTAAGGGGGGGGGGCTGAATTTTGGCCTCACACAGGGGCACCATTGAAAGGCCAAAACCCGCCCCTGCTCATTCCTAGGTTGGTATATTTAGGCATAAAGATGTAATGGCACAGTGGAAATTCTTCTTACGACTGACTTTGCTGGAAACTCAAACAATTGACGCAGATGTTATTGGGTAACATTAGTCATTCTCTTGTGAAGATATCTTACGCCTGTGGGTAGAACTTCACAAAGCCGCATGTGTCCATATAGTTCCATTTAGCAATGAGGTCTACATATCCTAGAAATATGTACAAAACTTTAAAACTATGAATCTTCACTTGTTTAGTTGATTCTTGGTGGATGCAAATAAATGGTCACATAGGAGAACAAAGTAGTAATGTGTGGTTTGACAGCTGACAGCCGTTAGCTTCAAACAGTGAGAGTGCATTCCAAGGACACTGGACCTTCAGAGTGTGGTCCCATTTTTGGATCCAAGTAACTTTCCCCTTAGATCAACATGAAATATTACATTCTGAAGCCACAATCCTCGAACTTGCCAGCTCTGGGGTTGTCCCCTCATGACCTCAGAAGTAGAACAACACAACAGAAAGTCGTCTAGTGACCTTCAGATTCCAATGCCACTCTCAAAAAGCTTTAAAAATGTAGTAGTTGTGCCATATGAAAATTTAGTATTCAGGCACATTTCTGATGTTCTCAACAGGAGAAATACAAAAAACACGGACAAGTCCTTCACTAGAATTAAGATAAACGACATGTTTTAAGGCTTGCCTTATCATTATTAATCAGCAGACTAGGGCTACATGCTAGCAACAAGACAGATTTGCCAGCATCAGAAAATTAACCATTACAATTATCCATATACAGGACAATCCTTGTTTTCAAAAAATGTTTTCATGCTGAATTTATATGCTTCCCATGTCAAATGTCTGGTTTCAAGATGCAACACTCAGTGCAACTTGGATTCATTTTTAGTTGTGGACAATGCCACAAACAATGAATTATCTCTTGAGGGAGGCCTTCTTGGTCCAGTGTCTTTGATAAGCAATACACACACATACACACAGGCTCTGTAATGTTTTTATTACAGCACTGCTATTTTTATGCAGTCTTATGAACCTTATTCTTTGCTGCTTTTATTTGCAGGGTCCTTAGTGCAGGGTATGAAGTATAGAATCATAGAATTGTAGAGCTGGAAGGGACCACAAGGATAATCTAGTCCAACTCTCTGCAATGCAGGAATGTTTTGCCCAGTATGGAGCTCAAACCCACAACCCTGAGCTATCCCTCGTAAGATAGACACTGTGACAGACAAACTTTTTTTGTGATAATCTTTGGACTGAGATATGGCTGATGAAAATCCTGGCCTTTAGCACCTAATATTACTACCACTACTACTACTACGACGACGACGACAACGACTGTTATACTGACTATTATATTATTATACTGTTCACATAGATGGCTCACATTCTATTATATCGATCTTTTGAGATACATGCATCTCCAAATTTTATTATGCAGCTATCCAACCAAAAATGTGAATAAAAGTGTATTCTAGGGGGTAAGTGTGCAAGAAAAATTATTACTAAAAGTAACATTCAAAATTGTTATGCAGGAAAATTGATTGCAAAAATGCATATAATAGGCAAAAGTCTATACAAAAAGTATATTGGGAGAACTTTCATGTGGATGTAGTTGCTGAGTATTGTGTTCTAAGGTATGATAAAGTAGTCTGGGATGTGGAGAAAAACTAAGCAAACACAGAATCATAGAATTGTAGAGTTGGAAGGGACCCTGAGAGTCATCTAGTCCAACCTTGTGATGTAGTTGCCTAAGTTATTTAAAAGAGTATGTCCCTTATGACTGTAGCTCCTCTGTAGCTGAAAATACAGCTAAAACTAACAGAAAGAAGGTTGAAAAATGGATTTTTAATTCCTTTATGCTTGGTACAATTTGAGGCTACAGAGCCAGACTCCAGAAAAGTTACCCTGTACTTGGAAAATCTGTTATCATGCACACATATAAATAATATACAGTAAATTGTACATTTTATTTAGCAACGTTCACCCTTGGCTAGGAATACTGAAATTGATACAAATTCTTAACAATAAGCTGAGGAGGCTTTGATCAACAAACTTCATTAAAGGACTAACAGAAACTGCTCAATAAAGCTGACATTGTCAATTCAGAAGACACAAGGACTCAGCACTCTATCCAACTTTGAACTCTACATCCTGAAATCAGAAGAAAGGTTGGCTGTGTTCCCCGGGTTGTGAGGCACCTGCAATGGGACTAGCCATCTGTGATAAGAGCTTCAGTACAGTTTTAGAAACAATGTGGGCACCTAGTTTGTTGATAGATTGCAAAGTTAGCCACTAGGAGAGCTGCAATTTATAACTAGCTAATAAGCTAATAAATCAGATGGAGATACAGTGATTTGAATATGGGATCAGACCCAGATCAACCATGTGATGCAACTAGTTGCTATTGTTGACACTTTTGACCAGCAGAGTCCTGGTGGCTAGGACCACACATAAGTCTCTTCCAATAAGCTAGAGTAACTCATATTTTTATAGATAGCCAACACATTTCCTGGTCTCCTTGACAACTTTATGAACATCAAACTTTAACCGTTATCCATTCTCCCAGGATTAGACTAGACTAATTGCAGCAGTTTGTAGCACAGATTTTGGTGTGAAGTTTAGAATTTCGCAACCAGTAAGAATTAAGTACTTACTTGAAACAATCATCGCAATCAATATTGCCTGTGGTCTCCTTGATTGTGCGTTCAGAAACAAAGGCTGGGTATTCAGTGTCACAAGGCTCTAGGGTTTGTTTCAATCTCTGAGCTAAAGCAAATAAAAGAGATTGATGGAATTTGGTAATAACTTCACTCAGAATCGTACAGTGTAAGATACTATATCAAACGCCTTACAGTGGATGAAAACGTTACTCTGCTTCTGCCACCCTGTGATTTATATAGGTAATGCATAAACTTTATTTTACAATTAACAAATCCATTTATGAAGAGGATGTTATTTTTCTAGGGGATGTCATTAAACTAGATATTCACGATTTGCCGTTAGCTAACCCAGGGTGCACAAACATTTCTGACACAAGCTAAACTGTGTGCATGAACAAATGTGACTTTAGTATCTAGTATACAAAACAACAGGGCTGAAGGTGCTGTAAACACTCTCTGACCAACAAACCCCATTACCGGGCTTACGCTTGTTGCTGTGCTCATTCCGGCAGCATCACAGAGGCTGAGGAGAGCAGTGTGAACAGACTAGGTAAGGCTGAAGGCTGCATCACAGAGGTGGTTAACCTGCAGTCCGCAGACTGCATTTGTGCCCCAAGGGGTTTTTGGTGGCCCCCAAGACCCAGCAAAATTCGTCAATTTTAAATTTGTTTTAAAAGTTATTAGTTTTTTTCTTTTTGCTCCTCCAATGGGTCCCCTAATGTGATGCAAAAAATTTTGTAACCCCTCCCAAGATCTCTAAAATGTGTATTTTCAAAAATAAAAATTGCAATTTTTTGCATGCTTGCTTTGATATGCAGCTCCCAGACAGCTGACCATGGATCAGTATGTCCCTCTGCCCCAAAAAGGTTAGGCACCCCTGCCATATAACAGTATTTTTGTACAGTTTGCCAAGAGTGTCTAACCAATAGTATTTCATTATAATTGCTGGAGCATCCACAATTAGCTCTCATTTGAAAAACTCAATTGAAGGCAAAATCTTCTAAGTTGATGAACGTATCCAAAATAAAAGTGAACTTGCAGGGGTCCCCCACATTCTTTTCATGTATACTTGACAATGGATGTGAACACACATATACTCATTTCTGCCCAGTTAATCTCCATTCTTTATGGCCTATACCGGCTACCCATTAGTTTGTCTGGGAGTACCTGATGCCATAGGATTCTTGCAGTTGTGAGCCCTGATTGGAGACTGGATATGTGACCAATAGGAGCCACCTAAGTCGCCATCAATTTTACAGATTAAAAGTGGATTGCAAGCATAATAAAGGAATAATTCCAGGAATATTTCTCACAACCACAACAAAAGGATAGGGCTACTTTGAGTGCACTGTTCAGGAAAACAGACCCAGTTGATTTAATTCTCAATAGAATAGACAGAGAGGAAGACAACTCACTGTCTAGCTCAGGGATAGGGGCTCAGTGCTCCCAGACTTGGTTGGGCTCCAACTCCCATCATTCACGGTGACAGGGACTGATAGGAGTTGGAGTCCAACATCATCTGGAAGGCCACAGGTTCCCCATCCCTGTTCTAGTTTCTGAACCTGCTCTCTTTAATGCCTGCTAACCACCTTCCATATCACTGCCAGCTCATCCACTTCTAAACTATAAACACAAGCTGCATTAAAATGATACCTTTCTAGTGATCAGGATGAGGGGGTACTTTCCAGTCTCCTGGTAATTAAAGAAAGGGATCAGGTGAAGTGTATAATTACATGCTCTGCTTCCAGCTATAATGTGAATGAATACCCCTCAGGCTCAGTATCTAGTGAGGTAATGGCAAACCTTTGCCCTTGAGGAAGGAAGGTTGCAAGGTAATAACACTGTTACAGTGGTAACACACATTTATTTCTATTTGTTTTGAGGAAGAGAGTCACGGGCCGAAAGGACATTTCATTGGGTAGCGTAATGTATGCCATTGGTGGCGGCAGGGCAGGGGTCGCATAAGGACACTGTATGATTTCATCAGTACTGCCCCAATCCAGCAGACAAGAAGAGCATCAGAGGACTACATTCGGCTGCTGTGTGCTACCCACACATTCTCCTAGCAGACTGCCAATGCTGGAAATGCTAGCAAAATGACCAAGATCACAACCCAGATGGTCTGCTGCACCTTGCATTTCTGTGTAGGATCCCCTGGGTAGGAGGAGCTGCACCAGGAGCTGTGTCAGGGGCAGGGGGCAGATCCTTCCCCCTTTGTCTACTGTAATGCAGTGCTTTGCCCCAAAGACATGTTAGCCCCATTCAATCATGTGGGAAAAACTTTAAAAAGTACCCTCAGGGATCACTAGAATAGGAGCTAAAACTATCCCTGGTCCAGGAGATTCATAGAATTGAGGAGCTGGAAGAGAGCCTGGGGGTCATCTAGTCCAATGCATGAATATCAACTAAAGCATCTATGACAGATGGCCATCTAACCTCTAATTCCTCCACTTGGGGAGGGAATTTGGGGGCAGTGCTATTTTTCTAGAAAAAGAGGTGCCGGAGCTCACCATAAACACCTTCCTTGTTTTCTTAAGAGTAGCAATGGTGCCCGCATGAAAGGAACTGAGTTCCTGTGAGTCCCCCCCCCCCGAGAAAAAGCCCTGCTTGGGCGCATGATTTCACTCAATTTCTCCGTTGGGAGAAGAAATTCTCCAACAGCTTTTCAGGCGTGGGGTCACCACAAACAATTTATTTGTTTTGTCTAAAGGTTTTTGGTTTTTTAAGTGGCAGCAGCAGCAATAGCTTTGGCAGTCTATCTACCATTTCACATTCCTGGACTTATTGTTGTTCTAGGGGGCAAATATTCAGGTAAAGTTTGCAAAGTGGCCTTTGTTGGGGCCCTGGGATGAGAGAAAGAAAAGTCTTTGCAATTTTATCAGCGGAGAAAAAACTTCTGGGAAATTTCTGCCCTGCTCTCAGAGAAGGGACAAATAAGGAGCTCTTCCCATGTTGCTCAGTTGGGAATACCGCTTCCAGCACTGGAATGGGAAGATCAGCAATTTGCACTGGTTTCCCTCTCTCTTTGCCCCCCACAACCCTCTGGAGAAGATTTAGGGGGTGTGCAGAAGCATTGCAAGGAGCTGGACTGCTGAAAACTGCTTCCCTTTCCCTTCTGCAGACAAAACCGGACACTGAGATCCAGCGCCGAGAGCCTTCTGGCGGTTCCCCCATTGCGAGAAGTGAGGTTACAGGGAACCAGTCAGAGGGCCTTCTCGGTAGTGGCACTCACTCTGTGGAACACCCTCCCATCAGATGTCAAGGAAATAAGCAGCTATCCTATCTTCAAAAGACATCTGAAGACTTCAGGGAAGTTTTTAATATTTAATGCTGTACTGTTTTTAACACTTGATTCGGAGCTGCCCAGAGAGGCTGGGGAAACTCAGCCAGATGGACGGGGTATAAATAATAAATTATTATTATTATTACTGTCCCTTGAGTTTAATGAATGAAATAACTACAATAAATCAACAGGTAAGAAAGCTACAAAGCTCACTGTGGCTACAATCCCATACACAGTTACCTGGGAACAGATCCTACTGAACTCAATAGGATTTCCTTTTGAGTACCCATGCATAGGATTGTGCTGTAAGAGGAAAATGGTTTGCATTCTAGAGAATCATATTGGACCAAAGGAGGAAATAAGTTTTGCTCTACAATATTCCCTTTTGCCTTTGCTGAAAAATGAAAGTGTTATTTCCAAATGGTTAAACATTTTGCTTTATGCCCTGTAATCTCACTGCAGTTTTAAAGCAAGGCTGCCATCAGATAATGTAATGGGCTTTGGCTGCAGTCTTCAAACCACTTACCCTTAAGTAGTCTCCATCATCTTACTATGCTTGACCCACAGGTTTCAGGACTGTAGCCAATGCCTGTCATCAGAAGCCCGCATGTGCAATGGAAAATGTCCCTGTGCATGGCAGGCTTCCCTTCTCATAGCAGAAAACTGGAAGGGCCTGCACACATGGAGTTCCATGGATCTTTTGGAATGCTGCCTTGTGTTTATAAAAGCAAAGAACATATTTGTTAATGTCGCCATGAATACAAAGTGTGCTTACCCTTTGTTGTTAGATCTGAATGCCACCAATTGCATAGATTAAATTCCACCAGAAACCTAAACCACAAAAGATCAAATATATCAAATGATTACATCTGGCATGTTCATACCATTAGCTGTCAGTAACAGGATTCCTTTCATTCTATTCAAAATAAAGATAAATGTAGCTTAAGATGAACTCTTTTCTAACTGTTGTTAATTTTAACCCAGTTGACTTGATCCTGCCACTCCAAATTCTGCTAAAATTGGTATTCCATTGTATAATCAAGAGATTCCATAGGTAAAACTTCTAGTGTTTCTAGTGTTTGGCAGTCTTCAGCTATCTTAATTTTCAGATAAGTTGCAGAGTTATTTTTCAGTACGGTCTATTTTGATTCTCTAATTAAAAATAATATGTAGATTGAACTTTCATTGCTACTGTATTAAAATTCCATTGCTATGGTACACACCTTCATTAGTAAGGTAAAGGGACCCCTGACCATTAGGTCCAGTCATGGCCGACTCTGGGGTTGTGGCGCTCATCTCGCTTTATTGGCCGAGGGAGCCGGCGTACAGCTTCTGGATCATGTGGCCAGCATGACTAAGCTGCTTCTGGCGAACCAGAGCAGCGCACGGAAATGCTGTTTACCCTCCCGCCGGAGCGGTACCTATTTATCTACTTGCACTTTGATGTGCTTTCAAACTGCTAGGTTGGCAGGAGCAGGGACCGAGCAACGGGAGCTCACCCTGTCACGGGGATTCGAACCGCCAACCTTCTGATCGGCAAGTTCTAGGCTCTGTGGTTTAACTCACAGCACCACCCGCGTCCCTTTACGTCCCTTCATTGCTATGGTATAAAAGAAGAAATGATGACATTATGCCAATTCTAGCCTTCATTCTACGCTATGGTATGACACTGGCATCCTAGATGTTACTGGACTTCAACTCCCATCAGCCCCAACCAATTTGATCTATGGTCAGGGATGATGGAAGTTGTAGTCTAGCATCCATCCTTGCTATAAAAAACAATATGTTTTTGATCATAACTATGTAGGGTGCAGATTGCTTTGTTCAACTTGATCTTAGTGATCACTAAGTTTTGATTTTGAATTTTACAAAGATTTTCATTGGCAATTAGCAAACACACCCACACATTTTTTTTCTTTGCTCCATTCAAGAAATTCAGCTTTAAAACTGCATGCTGGAAGTCTGCAAAACCAGGTCAATCATATATTCCTTGGTCTGCAGATAAGATTATAATAAAAATGTTAAAGGTGTTTTGTACAATCTTAGTGTGGTTGAACTGCTTAGGAGCGCTGCCTACTCAAGCTTTCGTCCATTTTCATTATTAGATGATGACAATAATTTATTATAATGCAAGAAACACAGACAGAGCTTGCATAAGCTTCACGTGTGACAGCCTATGTGTTTGACTCCCTTATGAAACTGCAGAACAGAAGATCCTCTGAAAAAGGATACTTGGTTGGGAACAGCCCACCCAAGCAGCACTGGAAACAGCCAAATATTCATATTAGATTTAACTGCAACCACAATAATAAATTTAGTTTGCATGTTGGAAATGACTACATCACAAAAACAGGTTTTAAGCATGTTCTGAAATTATGCGCAGGAGATTTGAAAATCGATGCAAATTGCTGTATACATGAAAAAACATGCAAGATGGAAAGGTACAAATAATCTTCAAATCTTAGCAAGTGTTACTTACAAGACAAGTTCAGTCACAATCCATTTTATTGCAGCAAAGAAAGCTTTATAAGGCTGGAGAGAAGCAATTTGTTTAATCAAAAGACTAGAATATATAATATTTAAGTGTACCAAGTGATGGATTTATGTAATATTTCAAGAACATATAGTCTTTTGGTGGTAAATACCACCCCTTCAAGATTTTGTTGTTCAGTTAGTTTTGTAATACATTTTTTAACAAATGAGGATCAATATAATCAGTGGCCCAGAAGGGAAATGAATAAAAGGGATATTTGATTTTTTTATTGTTCAGTGGCTATTTCCCAGGCTTGAGCAGATTCTGGGAAGTGCAAAGATCTGGAGGAAGGATGAGGAATTTGCTAGTGGATACATTTTGTCAGAGGAAAAGACACCATCAGACATCTCCCAGTGATGACGTCTACCTGAAATGATTAACTCTGAAACCTAATGTACAGTAGAAAACAAAACCTTGTATATTTCTTTACCTTACTTTTTCCATTCTAAAAAGAACATGATGGATCATAAAACAGTGAAGTTAAGGATTTCTAATGAAGGTTAGGCTGAGGTAGAAAATAAAATTCTTTCCATTGCGACTTTTTTTCCTTTTTATTTTGCTTCTGAAGAAAAATCACCCAAAACTGAAGAAAATACTTAAGTCTATTTCTCAGTTCTTTCAAAATACTCAATCATAAGCCAAAAAATATTCCATTTCATTGTATATAATAAACGGTGAAGGTTTGGTTTGCTTCCATCACTTTGTGTTTTCAAATTTAGGAAATGGTAGGTACAAAACTAAGCTTCCTAATCTACAGAGCTTCATAATTTTGCAGAATTCTACTCATATTCTGTTGACAATTTTAGCAACCATCACACTGAAGACTAATAAATAGGCAAGGATTCTATTGAAAGTGAATTAAAAATATTCATGCTATATAACTGCCATTTTGCAGTTGTGGCAGTCGGCTTGCATGATGAAAATATGCTTGTGCAATGGGGCTACCAGTTTTTCTCCCCCCCCCAGTCCTCCATGAACCCAAACAATCTGCTCCCCTTCCATTCATTAACCATACTCACAAATCTTGCAGAAAATCCTGAGGCTCAAAATACACTAGGCCTCTCTCTTTATAATTTTAATAAAGGTGCATCTGGAGGAAGAACCCTTTTTGTAGGTCTACAAGTTAGATGCTTAGAAAATGAATCTATTGTTCATTAATGGCTGAAGTGTTGTTGGTTTTAATGTTAAGCTGTGGGCTATTGAAATTCCCCTCATAATTTAAAATATAGCAAATGTTTATAGGCAATTTACAAACTCCAGAAAGCAGGTGTTCATAACAGACAAAGACAGCGACAAAGCTTTAGTGCTAGTCTGGGAGAAAATGCTACTGTAGAGTGTTCTGAAATGGCAAATGTGGATCACACTGGGTGGTATGCAACACTAGTCCTACTCAGAGTAGACCCATTGAAGTTAGGTTCATTATTTTCAGTGGGTCTACTCTGAGGAGGGCTAAGATGAATACAACCCATTTGCCTTGATTTATTCCAAACCATTTTTCTCGTGATATGGAATAGCGCTGAAAGGCAATCTGAGAAGACTTCTGAGGCTTCTGAGAAGACTTGTAACATAAAGATGACACACATATACTGCATTTTTTCTCTCTCTCTCAGCAACAATGCAGGGATGTTCATGTGAACTATACTTACATCCAGTAAGCTATGGGCGCTGTCGCTACTTTCTTTGGTTGTTTTGCACATGGCTTGGTAGTCATAAAGAGTAATTCTAGAGAGAAGAATAGAAAAAAAGGCTTGAGTAGAAGAAAGAAAACACATCTGGGGAAATAAAAAAAATCCTTCCAGTAGCACCTTTAAGACCAGCTAAGTTAGTTCTTGGTATGAGCTTTCGTGTGCAAGCACACTTCTTCAGATACATCTGGGGAAAACCGGGTGAAATACAACAGGACTTGCCCACAAGGCAAGTAGAACAAATAAACATTTAAAAGGGAGCAATGGGGTTAGAAAGGATCATTAATACATATTCCAGATAAAGAAGAATAAAAGGCAAAGGGGAAGAAAATACTGTAAAGTCTGTAAGTATTCAATAAAGCTGTGAGATTTTTTTAAAATAGGTATAATTAGAAACACTACAGACACAGAAAACAAAATGGGGGGGGGGGGAGACAAAGAAGGCAAGGAAATGGGTAGAATGCACTCCATGTAATGCTAAGACAGCTAACCCTTGGTCCAAAATTAAGGGCCAAAGCTCATTAAGATTCAGTTAGTTTCAAAGGGAAAGAGAAATGTGTGCTTAAATCTCTACCATTATAAATCAATGGGACTCAAAAGTGTTTAACTTTGGGTTTGTCACAGTCCTGTGGTTGAATTTTGGCTTTAGAAATCATTTCCAAAGCAAGGAGACTGAAATATTCTTGCACTTCCATTTTTTGTGGCCTCCTAAGGTGTAGGTGGTTGAGTTTCAGCCAGAGGAGTTTTCATTACTTCAACCTAAAGTATATAGACAGTTCTACCAAATAAGCCATATTTACACTTATAAATGAGCCTTGATCAGCACAAGGTGGACTGGCACATGACTTCTGCAAAATACAGAGGAAGGTAGCAACCGAGTGATGAAGGAAAGTTTTCAACTATTTGTCCATTTCGTCTATTCATTTTACATTTCATAAAAGCGGTTCAAGCACAGACCTCGTCTGCGGTAGTTTTATGATGCTGTTTTATGGTGAAGTAAGAAGAGTGGTGGTTTGGAACATGGGAGAGTCAGATTTAAATGTCCATAAAGATTATACATTGAGGTGCTACATTTAAAAAATGGTTTGAAGTGTGACTTTCTTCATACTTAAACATATTTTTTTTAAAAATAGGACCCACAATATGACAATATTTGCAGAACTATCTTCATGAAGCTCAATGCTGACTACATTCAGCTATAAGACCTACAGTTTTAGAATTGCCATTCTAACACAAGTAGTTTCTCTTCTTCCCCACAATATGTTGCAGAGGCTGAATATGTCACAGTGGACAATTTGCCACAGGTCTCTGTGACCTAGAGGGGAAGGAAAGAAATCCATTCCGAGTTGGATTAGCCCTTTGGCTAAGAACAGATGTATGAATGGAAATATGACACAATTTTCTTATAGAATGAACGAGTTTGTTTGGGGAGGTATGTGGAGCTGGATATTAAACAAATGGTTCTGCTGTGCCTCTGAAACAAGTGAAAGAAACACAAAGTATGCCTTTTTTTAGCCAAAGGTGCTCAATGTACATTATAGAAGAGGCAGAAATGTACAATGGGTGAAGTGCTCCTTAGCCAACACTACCTGCTAGATCAGCAGAAATTCCGTTTATAAAGGGGTACGTTAATACCTAAAACTGTAGAGTTGGAAGGGACCACAAGGGTGATCTAGTCCAACCACCTGCAATGCAGGAATCTTTTGCCCAACATGGGGCTCGAACCCACAACCCTAAGATTAAGAATCTCATGTTCTACATCTGAACTACCTGCTACCTGTAACATTACATAACATTGGTGCGGATGGGTAGTACAGTAAAGGAAAGGCGCTCATTACAGTTAAAGCAGTAGCTCCCAGTAGGTGGTCTATTGGCTAAGGAAAAACAGTGTTATGACCTTGGCTCTCTTCCCCTCTCCATTTCTCATTGCCAAAACTGGAACAGGATACCATACGGGACTTAAAAGTAACATAATTCATGGGTTACAGTTGAAGGCCCGGTGTCCAAATGATCATTATAGAAGAGGCTGTACTGAACATTTGTCCACATTAGAGCAGCAAATTGCAATAACATATTTAGAAACCTTTTCCCATGGTACGCAATACTGCTGTCTGACTTTCCTGTTCCTTATCCAATTGTTGTCTCTGGCACAATGCCCCTTGGCCTTTTCCAATCTCTCCATGTAATGCATCACAATATGAAGATATACCTAGCTTTACTGTTCTTCTATATGACTAACACATTAATATTATAGGGATATCTCTGTACAAGAAGATGATGGATCTTGCATCAGTGCAAGTGGCCTTCTAGTTGTTGTTTTCTCTCTGGGCCAAAGGCAGATAAGAGAGTACGGGAATGTTTACTTTTGCTATCTCAAAATCTTCTAATATAGATATACCTGAAGAAATGTCTCCACCCCCATTCGGACACTAAGGTCGTCCTCTGAGGGTCTTCTGCTGGTTCCCTCACTGCAAAAAGTCACGTTACAGGGAACCAGGCAGAGGGCCTTCTTGGTAGTGGCACCCTCCCTGGGGAATGCCCTCCCTTCAGATGCCAAGGAGATAAAGAATTACACAACTTTTAGAAGACATCTGTAGGCAGCCCTGTACTGGGAGGTTTTTAACGCTTGGTGTTTTTATTATATTTTTAGATATGCCATAAACTGCCCAGAGTGGCTGGGGAAACCCAGCCATATGAGCAGGGTATAACCAAAATAAAATAATAAATAATAATAATAATAATAATAATAATAATAATAATAATAATTATATTACAGAGCAGTTCAAAAAAGCTGGTGGTGGGGGGATTCCATCACAGAAGAGCCACTACTTCCTAAGTCCTGCTGGCTCACAGCAGCCAGGGAGAAAGAGGAGTGAGTACATGAGAGTGGCCTTTTCCATTCACAGTTCCCATTCATACCAATGAGACAGAAAACAGCTATAACAGCTCCAGAGCTGGCAGAAGATGCCAGGGGAAGATGCCAGGGGAAGAAGGGGACTTTGGATCCATTCCAAAGTGTCCCCTGATCCATCCCTAACACACCCCATTTGTGGACAAATTGTTCGTGGAGCACTCACCATGGAAGATCAATGGCTCCAGAGATCTCCACCACCGTACCAGGGAGGCCTCTGCCTGCAGATCTCCCTCTTCACCCACAGAACAGGGTGCCCACAGCATCTTGCAGCCCCTCAGCCACCCTCCCAGAGAGCAGAGGATTGTTTATTACTTGTCCAGTGCAGTCCTGTACATATCTATTCCGGAGGGAGTATCCACTACAGTGGTACCTCAGGTTACACACGCTTCAGGTTATAGACTCCACTAACCCAGAAATAGTGCTTCAGGTTAAGAACTTTGCTTCAGGGTGAGAACAGAAATCGGGCTCTGGCGGCGTGACAGCAGCAGGAGGCCCCATTAGCTAAAGTGGTGCTTCAGGTTAAGAACAGTTTCCGGTTAAGTACGGACCTCCAGAACGAATTAAGTACTTAACCTGAGGTACCACTGTAGTTCATTGTCAGCTAAGTGGCTACAGACTGCAGCCTTAATTGCCTATTTTATTATTGTTTGTTTAAAATTACAGAGCAAATGACCCAGAGTAAATATTATGGAGGGGGTGGGGACATAAATATCTTATATAAATAAGCAATAATAATTCTTGGTGAATTTAAACTCTGCTATAATCGGGGAAATGTGCTTGTTTTCACCCCATTGTTTAAAAACTAATACACCTGAAATCCATTTCATAAGATCCCAAAAAGATCCTACTGGATCAGGCCAATGGCCCATCTTGTCCAGCGTCCTATTCTCACATTGGCCAACTAGATGCCTGTGGGAAGCCCACAAATACTTGTGAACTAAATGCTGCAACACAGGCTTCACTAGCCTGGTGCCCTCCAGATTTTGGTGGCATGGCAGTGCTGGTTGGGGCTGATGGGAGCTGAAGTCCAAAATTCATGGAGGGCACCAAGTTGGGGAAGGCTACTGCAGAAGAATAACTTCCAGATTATCACCCCTTCTTGTAATGATTGTGTATCTTTTGAGTATCTACATTTTACAGATAGCCGTTTCCTCTTTTGCTGATTATAGCTAAAGAACACACTAACTATCTGCTTTCCCTCTGAACTAAATTTAAATCCATAAAACTGGCCCAGC
Organism: Podarcis pityusensis; assembly: GCF_964106645.2. Classification (NCBI taxonomy): domain Eukaryota; kingdom Metazoa; phylum Chordata; class Lepidosauria; order Squamata; family Lacertidae; genus Podarcis; species Podarcis pityusensis. The sequence goes on along the minus strand of NC_138029.1, from coordinate 83,053,029 downwards.
CCAAGCCTTGGGCTGTGCACCACTGCACTTAGCTTCTGTGCTTTATTTTAGCAACTGATAATAATATGTCTGAGTATTTCTGACATCACTGTGCTAACTGTCTGCAACCTTGTCATTATCAATGACCATGGGATAGTTTCTCTGTGTATCAGGCAAAAAATCAGGTAAAACACATTCATGAGAAACGTCTTCCTGGAAGTAATGCCATAGAACTTTTTTTAGCGACTTAACATGCATCCTTTTAGAGCAAACACCTTGAGACAAAACCTACTCTTTTATAGACAATTTCCTGATATAGTAAAAATCAAGGTTTGAACTCTGCAATGGATTACAAGGAGAAAAGAAAAGCTGTCTGAAGTCAATTTAACTTCAAAGGATTACCAGCAGCTCAGGTTATGCCAGCAAATTATAACAATGTTTGCCCTGGGATGCTCTGTAGGCATCTCACATTTCAATGCAAAGTGTTCAGTTACATTCTCAAAGAGATATTCATGTGACTTACATGAATGGAAGGTCTTTACTTTGAGGAAAGTATGATATTTACCCTTGGAGAGTTATTGAAAATATTCAATACATTTGAAAAACTCAAACTGGCAGTACAAAAATAGATTTATCAATATAACATTATGGTCCAATTCTAGAGAACTACTGTCCATTGATTTTTAGGTTAGCATCATGTCTGGAAGCATATTGTGCCACATCTTTCTCAGAAGAATGTAAAATGCCCCAATAAAAAATTGTCAGATCAAAGCGACTGCATGGAAAGGGAATTCTGTTCCTAGAAACAGGAAGAACATTTGGCTTCCATACCATATAAAACTGCTCAAATGCACGTGATACAGTTTTAAGGATAGCAAGCCTACGTAGTCACTTCATGCCTTTAAAGATTCATTCCAATTTGCTCACAATACATGAAACACGGTGGTTTTATTTTGGAAGAATATATGCACTGTGTACATTTCACAAGAGGGAGAAACATTTGCTGTTCTTTTCCACCAGAGACTAGTTAGCATCTTGGCTTTATTGAAATGGAAAGAACTAACATTTGACAATATGTATACTTTACACTGTCCAGTTGAAACTCCTCCAATGTTTTATAAATGTTCACATTTACACCTGCCGTGGATTTTAGTAGTAATGGGTGAAATCACAGGCTTGGGTCCATAAGTCTGACAGAATTCCACTCAGGAAATGCTCCTGCCCAGGGAAGAGGGGGGAGTCTTATTTTCATCAGTTCCTCATACCCTCCCTTCACAAAATCTTGAAAAATGAGAGTTGGAAGTACCTGTAGAACAGTGTGGGACATGGCACAAAGAGGGGAAACTACCACCCTCATTCCAGCAGGATTCTCCACTAGATCTCAGCCCCTTCCATTCATGTAAGAGACACTCTGCATCCAACTCATGAGCATTATCACCAAATGCTGCAGATGTGCATTAAGTGGTGGATAGGTGTCATTGTGACCCATGAGTTTTCCCCTTCCAGATCTCAGGGGTTTGGGATTATGCATATGTTAAAATAGGGGTGTGTGTATGGGGGGGGTTACTCCCTTCCAGCTCTTCATTAGTCAATTAAAAAACGTTGAGTGCAGAATAGATGTGGTCATATCCATTTTCCACAGTAACTGGGAAAATAGTCCAATTGGAAGCTTCCTGCAAAACATGATTGCAATGGCAAAAAAACAACCATCATCAACAACAACAAACAAACCCTCTACTGATGGCTTCTAACTATCCATTTTGTAATGTATTAAGGCTTAGACATCTGCCTATATGGAAACCCAGACAACAGATAGCACTATAAACTGGATGCAAACTCCAGCAACAGTACTGGTGCAGTAAATTTTTAAAAAAGGAGAAAAAAAGAAAAAATGCTCGTAAGAAGAACATTTTGCATAAGCAACATGGTTTGAGACTGGTCTTGTAATATGACAATTCTGTAACATTTTGATACAAACTGAGTTTATCTGAACACATCACTGCAACACTTTAAGCAGCAGGGTGCCCATTAGTTATTATATTGTTAAGCTCTCTGAAAGGGGAGCTTTCAAAATGCATCCGTCCCAGGTGAAAATATTCCTTAATCCAAAATGTGTAGGAGATGGTTGTGGCTACTCAGTGTCACGCCGTATACATGCTCAGAGGCACTCTCAACTTTCTAGACTTGGCAACTTCCAGCCTTAGGTACCGTTCATTGCAACCAAGCCTGACACGAAGGGAAATCAGAGCCAAACCACAAGTACAAGCCTCCTGCGCCATTTTGGCTGCCTCTACTTGACTAGGTTGCCCTGTGTCCACAATAATAGCCCCTGTTAATTGGAAGCCATGTGAGGCAAGCCGGTGGTGTTGTTCATTCTCTTCACTACTGTGGGGCCTTTCTTTTTTGGGGAGGGGTGAGCAGCACAGGTGTGGGAAATGACCACATTGTGTACTTGACATCTCTCACATGGTTCCTGTTTAGAGCAGTTACTGCTGCAGCATGTGGAACTGCCAGCCAGGTTGTTGCAGCCATTTAGATGAATAGGCCCTAAGTGACTATTCATAACTTTGACAAAGGAAGGGGGGACTGCAGAAAAGTCTATGTTGCAGCTGGGCTATTTTAAAGACCTCTGCTGTTTGCCTGCTTTCTCCCAGCCTACAACAAAAATTATCTGTTTTGCAGAGAGGGAAGAGGCAGGTGGGTTACTTAGGAAAATTACCCTATTTGGGATTTATCTCCTTTTTAATTGCCAGCTCCTGTTGTTTAAATAACCACCTCATTTTCTTTGTGTGCTGTCTTCAGGATGGAACTTGGTTCTCAGCGTATTAACTTTTCAATCAATGAGCCGTCTCAAATTAGATACCAAGGCTATAAAAGGGGCTACACCCACTTTAGCTTTAGTCAGTCTTTCCCTAACTTTCCCTAACTCAGTATAATGCTCTACATCATATTACATGACAAAAATATAAGCCATGTGTGAAGGTGTGTTTGTTTGCTTTTTTAAAAAGCTAACACATTAGTTATACATTAAAGGTAAAGGGTAAAGGGACCCCTGACCATTAGGTCCAGTCGTGGCTGACTCTGGGGTTGCGACACTCATCTCGCTTTATTGGGCAAGGGAGCCGGCGTACAGCTTCTGGGTCATGTGGCCAGCATGACTAAGCCACATTACTTGCAATAAAATATGGTTGTGGGATGAGATTAGCTTTTCAATATAACTTGGAACTGGATTTCTTAATTTCTGCAGGTATTTTATTTGTTAACTTTTAAAAACACTTCTGTTTCACCTGAACAACAAAGTCTATCATGGTTTAGCAATGATTTGACAGTTGTTAGATATTACACTTCAGAAATATCTGTGTGTAATACAAAGGCAAATTTCCCCTGAGTACACCTCTAAGGTCAGTAACTACTTACATCAGAAAGTTAGCTGATGTAAATAAATTGTCCAGCCTCACTGAAGAAACTTTTTTTAGAGAGCTTCCATGCCTCTCCCAACCACTGATCACTGATCAAAAACCCAATTCTTCCAGGGAATATGTATATGGATTTTTCTATGAATGGCCCACAGAGCAGGAATAGTAGCAAGACAACTAAAGATGGAGGAGAAATTTATTCCGTTTGCATTTAAAGGAGCATCTATGTAATTCAAACAGTATGTGAACCAAAACACAGGTATTTTTCAAAATTTACACTTTACCATTTGTGATATATTCTGTCAACAGAATAATGTGTACAAAAAGGCAACAATTACAATATGGGCTATAGATATTGGTTACAACATAGAATTGTCTGCATGGGAAAAATTATGGGGGCGAACCATGAATTTCTCTGCCTGCTATCTTATTAAGGAAAACCTACAAAAGATGATGTACCAGTGCTCCTTGACACCCAGCAAATTAGTGAAAATGTACAAAAGGGGGTTTAATTTATGCTGGAAGGTAGAGGGAACCCTGATTCATATGTGGTGGGCGTGTAAGTACGCTAGAGAGTATTGGGAAATGATTCACATGGAATTTAAAAAGATTGTAAAACTCACATTTCCCAAAAGACCAGAGGAAATAATAGGTGATGACACTCCAAAAAAGACACTCAATATATTTTTATACACAACCGCTGCAGCTAGAATAGTATATGCGAAAAAACTGAAAGAAGAAGAGTTTTGGCAGAACAAATTGATAGAATACATATAATTAGTAACTATAACCGTGAAACTAAGGAATAAGGATGAGTTAAAGAGAAGAGAAGAGTGGAGGTGTTTCGGAGATTAACTTAAGGGTACAATATACAATTTAACGTACAAGTAGGAGTTAACATATAAGCAGCAGATAATATCAAAAAAGAAGACTTGAGAAGATAATGGGTGAAATATCAGGATATGCAGCAAATCAAGATTTGCACAGAATGCCATAGAGAGATGGACTGAGAAAATAGTTCAGTGATTGGTATTGTATGGTGTGTGTATAAAAACTGTCAAAATTTCATAAATAAAAGCTAAAAAATAAAAACAAATAATGTGTATAAAAAATTCATATACTATTGGAAAGCGTGCTTAATATTAGCAAAGATATACTAATACAGAGTGTAATACGTTCCATCAGCAGAAGTATTTGCAAGGGTGGGGAAAGCCTGGAAAAGTGCACTTGGGGGGGGGGGTTCCATCCATTAAGCCAAAATGGAATGATTGTCTTAGTGTGAATTCCTTCTACTACATTAGAAGTACTACTACTACTACTACTACTACTACTAGAAGTAGTACTACTACTTTCCATTAGTGGAAAGATCCAGTCTGGATTTCTAAAAAAACAAGTCAAGCCAGATGAACCTCATTTCTTTTTTACAAGCTGAGTGGATTAGGGGAATGCTGTGGACATAGTGTATCTTGATTTCAGTAAGACTTTTGACAAAGTCCCCCATGATATTCTTGTGGAGAAGCTGGTAAAATGTGGGCTAAATGAGGTAACTTGTTAAGCGGATTTATAGCTGGTTGACTGACTGAATCCAAAGCGTGTTCACTAATGGTAACTCCTCATCATGGAAAAAAGTGACAAGTGTGGTGCTTCAGGGTTCTGTGATTGCAACAGCCACAGTTAATGAAAACTCTTCCGGGTTTGTGGGTGGGTTGGTAGAAGAAATACCAACCCAGAGCACTGTGACGCCCACAGGGGAAAGAACCAGGCCCAATAAGCTGCCTCAGACAGAAAATCAGGATAGAAATAAAGGAAGCCATTACACAGAAACAAGCAAAATGATTTTTGAACTTGTCTTCCTATGTATTATCATTTTTGTTTGATGACTGAAAAAAGTAGTGGAGAGTAGACTTCTTACCTTTTAAAAGAACCCATTATGAGCAATTTGTTCATCACTGCACCCTCAACCTCACCAAAGAAGTTTCCAGTCTGCAAGAGAAAACATAACCGTGTCCAGAGATTTAAATAAATGCCAATCTATGCTGGCTGCAATGTACCATGGCAGCTCCTATGAAACCATTGGAGGAGTTTTGACAGCTACGTAATGAAGTTTTAAGGGGTACTTCTCTTTCATAAAAATTGAAAAAGGATTTAACTGTCAGGACACGTTACAGGGATTACAAAATAATCCCTTGAGCAGATGTGAGAGCTTACACAATAGACTGGGATTCATTGCATAACATCTGATGTTGGAAATAAAATAAAAAATACACTCAAACACTAAAGCTTGTAAAGAAAATACTCTAATCTGAGCATAAACCCATGTGATTAAAAAGCTGCTCCATAAAGATATAAACAGGGTTTGAAAGGATTTCCTAAACAAATCATAAAAAAGTATTTTTTTTGTAATTCCTATATGACCTGCTTAAACTGTTTGAAACTACATTTTATCAGACATATAAATGTTTATATTCTGTTTCTGTATGAATAGCTTCATACTGGGGAAGCCTGCATTATGGTCTTGTTCACTAAATTAAAGAGGCCTGGGATAATGAAGATAAATCTTGGACAGGAAAACAACCGTTTGGGTTATAGGTTTTCTGGGCAATCCCAAAGAGACCCGTTATCTCCCAGGCAGGCCTCTTTCCTGACATACAGTTTCGAAAGCCCCATACATATGTACTGAGGTGTCATTTTGTAGCGCAGAAACAACTTGTTCGTTAAAAACCCTTGAGTACATTGCTTCATACAACCGCCCCACCCCCATGAAATTCCTGCATGCATTCTATCTACTCCTTAAAGGAGTAATCCCAAAATTTCTGTGGGAAGAAAAGGGATGGTGTGGATTCCATGGGTTTTGTTTTAATGAAACCCTGATACCATGGCAAATGATAGACATGGCTTCAAATATGCACCTGGGAGTTTGTTGGCAAAGAAATTACAGGCTAAGCCAAAAACGGAAGCATTCCTCTGCTTAAAGAACAAGCATTGCCTTCTCTACCCGAAAGTATTTGGGTGTGTAAATCTTGCTAGGAGCAAGGAGATCATTTGTACTTTATTGCTTTAATGCATCAGGTTCACTGGGGCCCTGCGAGCAATGAATATCAAGAGGCTAAGGGTGTCAGGCATCAAACAGGCCCCAACAACTACACTTTTCTCAGATTCACAAAAATGACAACAACCTATATCATTTCACAAAAAGAAGGAAATCTGATTCTACAACTATGCATCAGTTGCAGTTCAGCTTTAAAGGTTAACTTTCATCGCATAATAATAAGCTTTGGATAATTTGAAACAATAGTAGAATGATGCAACCAAGCATGTTTAATTTCTGCTGGTTTATATGGGGGGGGGTATTTAAGCATGTATTGAGATCATGCAGGTTTAGCTGAATAAGGTTTCCAGAATTTTCTGCTTTACTGAACTTAATTTGACCTTTCCATTGAAAATTCCATACTAAGAATTTTCTAGAAAACACCATGCGAGTGCTTCTCTAGTTACCCATAAATGAGGAGTTTTCACAATATCTATAGGATGAAAAATGGAAGAATCCTTGTTTATCTTAAAATTACTATAATTTCAAATATTTTGTGTACCCAATATCCTTTGCCTCTGTGTTGCTAGGACCATTTCCAATGTCCTCACAGACCTCAAAAAACTATGATTAGATATTCAGATTGCATTTCTAGGATATCCAGGAGGGGAAATACACATCAAGACAGTGTTAACTGTGGCCATTCAACAAGATGCTGTCCTCCTGGGTCCTGCACAACTCTAAGGAGATATCTGCCCAATCCTCCTCTGTTCTTTCACATACATTCTCTCTGGTTTGAGTAGTTAACTCAATCTGTTTTACCTCTGCTATGCCAGGGAGTGTATCATAAAGGGGAAATAGGTAGGGTTGCCATATGTCCTCTTTTTCCAGGACCTGTCCTCATTTCCATGAGTATGTAAAATGAGAGTTGTCATAGAGATCCATAGTGAAAAGCAGAAGTCAGCAAATATGTCCTCTTTTTTGCTCTTCAAAATATGGCAACCCTAGAAATAAGTGTAGCACTGATCAAGGAAGTCACAGTTAAGGACAAGGATTTTGGGACAGACCGATCACAAAGTACAAAACAACTTGTGGAATTCAGTGACTTGAGCTGTGATGGTGCCCATGGTCAAAAAAGAGGAAACACATCATCCAGAAAGGGCACTGATCTGCAGAAATTTGCACATGCTAATTTATGTGTATAGATACAAATTTAGAAATGATTACTATAATGTAAACAGAAATATAATACATCCCCACACAGTGGGGAAAACTATGACCAGGGACCTGTTGTTGGGCAATGTCAAGGCTCCAGCTCTCCCTTCTTACGGTTCTTTATCTTTAAACAGGACTTTGACCAAGCCGAAGACTGCTCTTTGTAAAGTAGGGCTCATGGTTCCCCTAGAAGGCCACTAGTTTAAGTGGCTTTAAAAGGAGATTAGACAAATTCATGGTGGATAAGTTGAAAAATAAATATCTCCCAAATATCTCAAAAGTATTCCAAAAATATTCAACCATGCAGTCATAGAGTTGTTATCAGTGGATGCTTTTCAATTTAAATATTAAAATTTGATATGTTCTGCAGACTTATGGTCATTGTTTTCATACACTGTTTGATCCAAATTAATTTAGGTTTACGAAGTTACTTCAGCATAGATATGTATTGCCAGAGGCTGCTATATTGGGCCACTGCTAACCCGTATTTTCTGAAGTCATGCATAACAAACCACATTCTACTTGTTCCTAATTCTTCCGGTATATTCATTAAATAACTTGATTTTCTATCCAAAGCCATGGGCAAACTTTAACACTCTATATTAACAGCCATAATTGTATCGCTCATACAGAATTGCTTTATCTTCAAAATGTTAGAACAAACCTTTCTAATTTTTTTTTTTGGGGGGGGGAGACTTTCAGAGAAACCTCCCTCTCAAGGTAAAAATTCCTCAAGAGTGACAGACATGTCTGCAGAAAGGGGTTCTATAAATTTAAAATTTTATGAGCTTTAGAGCAGACCCACCCTGCTGTGAGGCAGAATTATTTCAGACCCCCATAAAGATAGACTACATGCTTTTGGGCAGGGAGGTTGCATTTATTTTTTAATCTTATGCTACTTATTTCCTCAACACAGATCAGACAGAAAACCTAATTTGTATGAAACTGATTTTAAAAAGAGTTTTACACTTACCTGTGTGTAATCTTCTGAAACTAGTATAAATCCATTATTATCAATGAGGTAACAGTTAATATTCTGTAACATAACACAAGTTATGATCAAATGCTTGATTTCAAGAATTAAAGAAGTTCACTGATGAGCTATATAAAGGGGAAATGCTTTATTCATATGCATTGGTAAATGTTCACTGTGGAGATTCTGTCTTTATGTTTCTCATCCAAGCACATAATAGTGATGTTTTCCATCTCTCACAAAAGGCACACTCTGCGCAGGTCTGGAGGCCAAACAGCACTTCTCTGAGACTGCACAGTGGTGCAGTTAGTTAATATTAATCTCTAATATATACTTTACACAAGATTGTGGCGTGTTCATTCTTTCAAGAGGGATATAAGGGGACTTGCCAGGAATGTAATAGTGAAAGGCTTACACAAGCCTGCAACCAGCTATCTGCTGTGCATTTAACAGGGGAATGTAAAACTCTGCTAAGTAAAGGAACTTGCTAGCACAACTTAGGAAGGATATTAATAAACAATATATCCTCTCCCACCTCCCTGAACATTCCCACACTTGTGACCTCCTCAGTTGATGGAAGAGAAGATTTGGAGTGACCTACAAGCCACTCTGGAGGGCTTTGTGCATTACTTCACTTCCTTCAAAATGTAGTAAGCCAGCCCTGACCATCTGCTAAATGGGGCCTGAGACCTTTGTCCCAAAGTCCTGTTTTGATGACATCATGGACAGTGAGAGAGGATAAATGCATTGCAATATCCAACAGCATAACGTGGATGGGTGACATGGGCTTGAGGATTTTGCTCCATGGTTTGTAAGAGTTTCCATTCAGGGAAGGAGATGTGCACTCATGGAAGGATTCAAAAACTTTGGGTCCAATTCATGTTGTGGAGCTCTAGATGTTGGAACATATCTATTTTGCCACAGTGTTTGCAGATGACAGAAGGTGTGCGCATGTATTTGTGGCAATTTGTTAGGGGTGCAAAGTCCCCTGCCCTGCAGATGCTGTGAGCAGTAGGCCTCACCACTCCACAAAGCCCGGCCAGCGGAAGGTGGAAGTTTGGATGGCATCCAAACTGTACAATCTCAGGTAAGGATGCAGTTAAGCACATACCTTGAAATGAACTCATTCTTCTTTTAGTCAGCAGCACGGAAGGGGAATCTGTAGCCCTCAATATGTTGTTTGACTCCAAATCCTATAATCTGGCCATTTTGGTTGGGGCTGATGGGAGTTGGAGTCCAGCAACACCTGCAGGTTTTCTATCCCTATCTCTGGTCAAGAGCCTTAGCACAATATAAAAGGTATAACCCATTGCTGGGCAGCTTTGGGGAGGAAAAAAAGTTTCAAGAAAATGTTGCTTTATATAAGTAATACCAGGCCAAAACAATGGAAAACTCCACCTTTCTGTACATTTAAAATAATGGCAAAGAGAAGAAAAGCCCACATACTTCTTAGTAATATGTTTGCTTTTTACATAATCATTCCCCCAGCATTCAAGCATACAACCACCACTGGTATGTTCATATGTCCAGGAAAAGCTTTATCACTGGATCTTGTAGATTACCGCTAGATAAATTGACTCTTAGTCCTTTGGTAGGGTTGGTTGAAGGTTGTGTTGCGTATTCATTTGTAAATACATGCTTTAAGAAAATAAAAATGTCTCCAATTTTTACTTGTGTTCACTTTGCAACCCTGCAGGTATTAAATGTTAAGAAAATATCTCCTGCTTACCTCGTCATCACAGCTGATAGAGCATCTCCCATCCAGAGACGTACACTGTAGGAGAATATATTTATCCCATGAGAATACTCTTTTATTTTTTCTGCTATTGAACTTAACAAAGATGCTTGATTTATAAATAATATTAAGAGAGTAAAATGAAACCTATGTGATTCCTACTTGATACTGGGATCTAGTTCTACAACAGACTAAGAGCTGTACCAAGTACTTATTTTACTTTAATAGATTTCTAATCTACTCTTCATTGCCAGTCCCAGAGCAGGTTACAGTGAGACACAATCACGACACAAAGTCATAATATTCAACGAATTCAATTACATCAGACCCAAGCAGCAAAAAACCGCATCATTAAAACCTATTAAACATACGCTTTTACCATAGATGCGATTCAACTCACATCTCCCACATGTATTAGGGAGGGAGGTTGTTTGTAAAGAAACCAAACACACTCAGACTCACTCACACAAGTTCACTTGGTCAGGAAAGGACTGGTGGTGGGTTGAGAGGCAGGCTAGAGGTGGGCAAAGAGGAAGAGAGTGAGCCAATCAAAAAAGATTGCGCCTGCAAGGAGAAATGTCTGTCCAAGTATGATGAAAGCATAAGGCAATCAGGTTTGGACTACAAGGGGATAATTAAAATAATTATCTTGCGTGGCTTTGCGAGGCTGCGATCAGACTGTCTGACCCAGCCTCGCAAAGTGGCATGGGGGACGCACTCACACGCCGGAGCCCAGTGGAGGAGAGAGGCAGTGATGCTGCCGCAGAGTCTCCACCACTTCCACCCCTCTTCCTCCCTCCTTGGTGGGCAGTAGCAGCAGCTGTGCCTTCCCCTCCCTCTGGGCCTTCAGTTGGTCAGAAATATTGATGTGGAAGATATACCTTGCATTTTGTTAAATCGCCTTCTTAAAAGTGCCTATAGACAGGCTCTGTTTTGCATGCAGTCCTGGTTTGGAGTACCACTTTGGACTTTAATGGATGAGGTGACTGGGGTGACTAAACTGATGGGCTTTATCTAGCAGGGAGTCTTTAGATTTTCTATTTAACCATAATTCATTGGAAACCATTGTTTCATTGGGGAAAAAATGCAGCACAGGTTCTGCCAAGATCTTTACCTTTTCTTCTCTTCGTGGGGTAAAGCTATCCAATACCTAACTGTAACATACCTGTCTACTAGCAGTCCAAAATTTCCTCTGGAAAAACTCAAGTTTCATCTGGATACCAACAGCTGGTGAAATAATAAAGAACAGGGGTTTGTTTTGTAGGCTTTTTATGCTTTCATTTAATAATTTACAATTCAATGCTTTTTAAAACTGGAAACAATTGTAAAAAGAAAGAAAGAAAATCTCTCAGAGTTAATACCTCAGAAGGAACGTGGACAACAAATAGAAATCAACATGCCACTCTACAAATAAGGTAAGCCCAATATGAGGATACAAACTGACTTCTGCTTTCAATTCTATATGCATTTATGTAGAATTAACATTTTTTTCAGTGGAACTGACTTCTATGCAGATTTACTTAGTTTTTGCAGCCACTTCTTGTGGCTGTCTCCACTGTGGGCTTACTCTCAAGTAAAAGGCTGTTATTGGTGCCATAGTTAAGGCTAAGGGGACCATAAAGCATTGAAAGAGCTACTAGTGCATCTTGCATGACCTGCTTCCTTTCCAAGCTAAATTCCTACACTAGTCTTTCCCAGTTTGGCGAGGTCCTCTCCCCAGCAGGCTATTTATTCAGGGCCCTTTTCTGAGCCTGCTGGCCTTATGCTGTTGACCCTTGTTTTTCCAGTCTGAATAATTCATTTTAACAGATGATAAAAAAACAGCAACCACGAGAATGCATCTAGTTTGGTGATAGAATACTGATATCAAATTCTAAATTGTTTTATTACATTGGTTCTGCACAAGTTTGATTCCATGTCTTCCTCATTTTTATTTATCTCTCCCCCCCCCCCCACGTAAGAAATGTACTTTAACTGAGCAAGATAAAGCTAGCCTTACGCGACACAGCAGAAGCCAATTGCCCTCAGTGCAACTTGCCTTCCGCAAACTGGCCAGGGAAAACAAAAATACTGCAACCATTCATTTTCCGGAACAAGAGGTTTAAAGGCAGGGTCCAGGAATAGTTTCTGAGTAATACTGTGCCAACATATGGGAACTAGATAGAGACAGCTACTTTCCAATTGGCTTGAAAATGTCTCTTGTGGTGGCTGGAAAGTGTGAAGAGCCAGTAATCTGTTGGCTTCATCCATGTGGGGAACTGTTATCATGCTCCTTCAGCCACTTGGAAATGCAGAGATGAAAAAGCATGACGATGTTGGATTCCACACGTAGCTGGAACCTCTCGTTGAATGGCTCTCCTCGTGGATGAAATCCCAACACCGGGAGATATCTGCATGCTAAGGAAGAGGGAGGCAGGTTCCTGGTCCTCCAGACTTCAGCTTCAAGGACCGATAATGTGATGTCTGAACTGGGTCTAAATCTCGAATGCAAGCATGTGTTGGAGGGTTGTGTAGTATCCACATCAAAGCACAAAAAACAAACAAACATCTTTTAACAACCAGCCTACACCCAGCTTATAATGGTAACATTCACAGGCCTTCCCAATGTAAGGACAGACACTATTTAATAGTGCCTGTTCTGCTGACAGAAAGCTCTTTGATCCAGCAAAGCCTTCCATGCATAGAGAGGGGAGGGGAAGGTGAATATTCTCCTTCCTCATGCAGCCCCTCCCACGCCCTACCAAAAGAACAAGATCAAAGGGGAAATGAGAAAGCAAGACCAGATCACAAGCTAAGAGTCAGGCCCAAAGAACAAGTCAAAATGCATTGGAGAGAGAATACCAAGAGAGAGAATACTACAAAAAAGACCACTGAGTCAGGAAGTGCTCTTGCTCCATTTCCTGCTCAGGCAGAGTTAATGGTCAGCCTTGGTGGAGTCAGTTCAGAAGGTTATTCCCTGAGAAGCTTTAGTGATGCTACTGTACATGGGGTGATTTAGTGATGCTACATGGGACAGTGGTCAGCTCTTCTTAACAAGATTACAGAAATCCACATTGTGAGCAGGTAACAATCTTTTCCCAGTAGTGATGTATGGAAGTGAGAGCTGGACCATAAAGAAGGCTGATCGCCAAAGAATTGATGCTTTTGAATTGTGGTGCTGGAGGAGACTCTTGAGAGTCCCATGGACTACAAGAAGATCAAACGTATCCATTCTGAAGGAAATCAGCCCTGGGTGCTCACTGGAAGGACAGATCCTGAAGCTGAGGCTCCAATACTTTGGCCACCTCATGAGAAGAGAAGACTCCCTGGAAAAGACCCTGATGTTGGGAAAGATTGAGAGCACAAGAAGAAGGGGATGTCAGAGGATGAGATGGTTGGACAGTGTTCTTGAAGCTATCAGCATGAGTCTGACCAAACTGCGGGAGGCAGTGGAAGACAGGAGTGCCTGGCGTGCTCTGGTCCATGGGGTCACGAAGAGTCAGACACGACTAAACGACTAAACAACAACAACAACAACAACAACAATCTTAGAATTACTCAGGGCTTTTTTAGCTGGAACTCACAGGAACTCAGTTCTGGCCCCTCTCAGGTGGGTGCCATTGCCATTGTAAGAGAACAAGGCAGCTGTTCATGGTGAGTTCCGGCACTTCCCCCCCCTAGAAAAATAGCACTGGAATTACTGGCCTTGGAATAAGATGGGGAAAACTTCCCTTACTAATGCACAGCAATGTAATACTTTTGATATCTCATTTTGATGACAGGCTTCACATTAAATATGCAGAAGAGTGGTAAGTTTATAGTGGATAAATCAAAGAGACTTTATGTTTCTTATAACATCCACACTGCATGGGAAGAAATTAAAATCTGTGATGAAACAATTATACAATGGATCATCTAGAAAACATTCCATGTGCAGATTATTTTTCTACTGAATGGTACTGCGCAATGTTTGACTCCAAAGGACAATTCAAATCCTGGGACTGATTTCTGCAAAGCTTAAATTATTCTCATTTCAAAGTAATGAGGAAAAGCAAGAAATTGCTATTTTGTGTGGTGTCACTCTTAAGTGTTTTAATGATTTTTTTTTTTTAAAAAACTGGATTATATAGGAAATAAAAGATCAGGCAGAATCAGTGGACTTGCTCCTGCTTGTCTGCATTCAGGTAGAACACCTACCATTTTAATGGAATTTTTTCTTGTTTAAAAATGGCAGGACTGGATTTATTACTATTTTCCCAGGTGTTCCATCCTTTTTGATATCTTAAGCTTTTGGCTCATAATACAGCTGCAGCATTAACTTGCAAGGTACAGCTTAGCTATAATATTTCAGATGTGTAGCTGAGGCCATAGACTCAAACTGCATCATGATAAAATCAACAAATGTCCCATGTGATTCTTTGATGGGAGAGAACAGAAGAAAATGCTCCCACACACACTTCATGGGAGTAGTGGCTGGACCAAGAGTTTGCTTTGAAGAAACAGAACATAGCCTGTCCTCTTACTCAAGCCTCTTTTATTGTTTATATGTTGTATTTTACAACCTTTTTAGGAAGACTGCATAGGGTTTTATGTGCCTTTGGAATGTCTCCCCAGAATTCATTTCCCCCAACACACTACGCTTTGAAAAGTCATTGCCATATGAAGCATAATAAACGGCAATTATGAATGTTTCCTGCTTTTCAGGTCATAGTGATTTAATTGAACTGATTTTCAGAAGAATTAGCAGCACTAGTGAATGGAATACTAATTTGCTTTTGAACTTCAGTGGCAAAAACAAAGCAATGCTGCAGGATTTAGTGTGAGAAAATATATGTATATTTCTTGTGCTTCTCAAGAGCAATGAAACAAACATAGGTTTGTTTGTTTTTTAAATGTTTGGATCATCTAATGCTCTGAGAACCATTCCACTACACACACACACACACACACACACACACACACACACAAAACCCTTCTGGAGCCAGCACATTCTTCTTCTGCACATTCTACAATCCAATCCGTCAATATACCAGAGCTTCAGAGTTCAATAGATAAACCCCAAACTGGTTAATATTTGTCAGCATCCTACAAATCAGTTGCACTTTTAAAAGGCAATGACTCAAACTTACAGCTCCCATGCCGTTAATTTCCTGTACAGCCAGGTTCATGAATATAGTTGTTGCTTTTAATGGATGAGTCAGGAAACATTTCATTGATGCTGACAACATGGTAGGGGCATTAAATGGCACTGTGCTGAGCCATCTCTATTGACCAATAATAAGTGTGGGGTGGTTTCCTACCACTGTGTTTTGGGACATATGTGTTGTCATTTCCTAGCAACTAGTAGCCGACTCATTGGCCACACTGGCAGAACGCAAAAGGAAGGAGCTTATGGCAGTGCCAGCGGGTGTGCCCAGCAGCTGGCAACCTCATGCTGAGCTGGCATCCTAGGCAAACATCCCCTTTCCGCTAGAGCTCTGCTGGCCCAGGGTTCATCACTGACTATCTGGAAATAACTTACAGACTAAATGCAGATGCTTGGGAACCTAGGAAGCTGCCTTATTCTGGGTCAGACCATTGATCTGTCTAGCTCATTGACATTCACTGGCAGCAGCCCTCCAGGGTTTCTTTCCCAGTCTGATCTGAAGCCATCATGGCCTGAACCTTGGGACCTTTCGCATTTAAAGCATGTTCTCTACCACTGAGCTATGGCTCTTCCTGGTAACACCCTGTCTTCCCTCAATTTATTTCTTTTCTTCTTCTTTTTACACCTTTGACACCTAACTACCTGTTTGGACCATTTCTTACTGCATTAAAGGATGCTCTGTTGTTAGTTCCAAGAGCACAGGATGCAATCCAAACACGTCCAGCTCTCATCAGTGCTTGGATGGGAGGCCACCTAAGAGCTCTCATTGACAATGCCTCGAGGTGGGACACAAACATATTAAATGAATACAACAATAACTATAAGAAAGGGTTGAATCCAGGAGTCCTCTTTCCATTTGCAGAACAGGCTCTGATCCAGCAGAAGCTACTGTTGGAGAATGGCTAGCGGGTGGGAGAGGCAGTTTTTGGCCAATCTCTCCCTTCCTCTTCATCATCCACCCAAATTGGATTGGATTTCAATGTCTAGAATTAATAGTACATCAATAATATAAATAGTAGGGCTCCAATGAAATCTGCCACCCCATTCTGGGTAGGGTGGGGGCACTTGCCATAGTGGTGAGAAGTAGCTCGTCAGCAGCAATCTCCCCCCAGTGGCTACAACCTGCCATTCTCCCCACCACATCTAGGATACCCCTAGAATGATGTGGCATTTTGAGGGAAGCTAAATGGATTACTGCAGGGAATTAACTGAAGAGTTCGAAGTACATTTTAACAGTTTAGACTTAATATAAAGCGGGGGGTGGGGGTGGAGAGAGGAAATTGTCACAGTTTGGCTCATTTCCTTTCCAATCCATTCCAAACCATCCAACCCACTGTGAAGCAGAGGGAAAACCTCCCCCACCTCTTATTTCATTTTGGCTATATGCACAGCGGAGTTCACAACGAGGTTTGTCTTGGGTTTTGTCAGCGTGCCTGTCCTTTCGCAAAGGAAGAGGAGACATGAGCTGGAAACCTATTCATTAAAGCCTCTATATCTTGCCCTCCTGGTGCAAAAGCATCACCCAGGGTGGCTTACAACATTCAAAACGGCAATTTCATGAAACATGATAATATAATAAAACAATCAGCCAAGGAGGTGAAACCAGCTGTCAAGACCAAGCATAAATGCAGTATTTGCCACATGCTACAAAAGCCTGCTGGAATAAAATGGTCTAATAAATGATGAATAAAGTGACCTGGGAATGATCGGAGTTCTAGTCCATTACCTTTTGGGCACCCAAGCATGGAGAAGGTTGCATTACATGAACACAGGAAAGATGGGAAGCAGGACCTACAACCTTTCATGCATCTATATCCCTAAAAGATATATTGTATACATTCATACCAGTAGATATATTAATATGTTCTAAATCAATATTTTATTTTTAAAAGTATCACCTATCTGCATAAAGATGCTTTAGAATCAGTCACTCACTCATTCAGAGACTTATTTGCTGGGCTACCAACATGACACAAAAAGCAAGTTTAGGTATGTCCTGATTCCTAGAAAAAAATCTGACAGTGCGCTTATCTTCCTAAAAATGGTACCTATGAAATTCAGTCCAAAATAATTGAGGTAATTTACCACTCTAAAAGCTGAACTATGGTACAAGCATGTACCATAGTAAACTTGGTTGTTGAGAAAGTCACCACCCTCTAAAGTGAAAAAAATTAACGTGAAGATCTGTCTGAAAAAGAGCCACAAATCAATGCTGGATATATTTGTATGGGCAGCAAACAACAAAGCAACAACAACAACTTCATAAAAAGCGCTGCTCAACACATGTTGAGAAAACGTCTCTTCAAGGATTAATGTTACATGTTCTGTTTAAAAATATGGGCAGTTCGGTGCTGGTAGATGCCAGCTGTCCCATGACAAAAGCACAGATTTTGGAGGTACTGGGGAGACAAATGTGCATTTATTAGACATATACCAGCAATTATGTACAAAGAGCCCACATAGTTTGTATGAAAATGCATGTTCCTGTATTTCTATAATAAGGATGCTGGCATTTATAGAGATTAGCTGTTAAGAGTAAATTCCTTTAAAGCAGCTTACTCGTTTGTTGTCATTATCTACTCCTAGTCATTCATTCATTTAATATTTGTTTTTAAAAATGCAGCAGTTTCTAATCTGTGCAGAAGACAGCACCACACTAAATTGTTCAGCAATACTCAATGTTCAATATAAACATAAGGTACTTACTGGGTTGGCTAAGAGCCATCTATCCTGAAGTACCCTGATCTTTAGTTCTAAGCCATGTTGAAACAAGAAGTCATTAATTCAATCCCAGCAAGATTTTAATGTAAACTGCAATGCTGAGATTTCCCTTTTTCTAATCTACCTTCATCCTGTAGCCTCTCAAAGCAGGGTAGGGTTGTGCATATCTTTCTTTTTAAAGGACAGAGCAGTTGTGTTTATATAGCTTCTCAGAAAGATAATTGTAGGTGTGCCTGGTAAGATTCTATTGAAATCAATTTTCAATGGTGCACTTATAATAACTAGATACTGGCAGGATCATTGTAAAAACCTGCAGTTTTAAAAAATATATATGAGATATATATCAGAACAGATGAATAAAAGAATAAGTTAAGACAATTTGGAGTATGCAGGAAAGGACAAAAATAAATGTAAGGAACTGCAGAAAGAGGGAGAAGGGGGGTTGAAACTGAAAATTGTAAAACTTTGCAAAATTATAATGTATGAATAAATGAAAATTACACACACACACACACACACACACACACACACTACATACTGAGAGCCTCTTGGTTTAAAATAATTTATCATTTCATTGGTATATGGTAAAATGGGGAAGCAGAAGACATGATCCTCAGAACTGATCCACTGATTCTCTAATCCACTGAAATCTATAAACTGTGACATGATTTACATCCTATGCCCTTTTAAAACGTGTTGGGGGTTATTGGGTTGTTGTTTTTATTTTGATTATGTATTCTGTGGTTTTATATTCTGATTTTAGTCTGTGAACCACCCTGAGACCTGTGGGCATAGGGCAGTATATAAATAATAAATAATGATAATAATAATAATAAATAATGATAATAATGCAAGTGCAGTGAAGATATGGAACACATTAGCTAGGCTGAAATAGGTCACAACTAATACACAATACTCTTTGTAACTTGCCAAAATTGCAAACAACCAACTTAAGTCCATAATGGTGGAGAAGCAATGTTTTCCCTATACCCTTTTGGTGTGATGCTAGAGCAGGCATAGGCAAACTCGGCCCTCCAGATGTTTTGGGACTACAACTCCCATCACCCCTAGCTAACAGGACCAGTGACAGGGATGATGGGAATTGTAGTCTTAAAACATCTGGAGGGCCAAGTTTGCCTATGCCTGTGCTAGAGCATGAAAGAAGCCTAGGAACTGACATACAGTAGATTACAGTTTATTATTCGTCAGTTGTTACAATGAGAAACCTATCACATTTACAAAAAGAAAAACGCACACCAATAAATAAATTTTAGAAAGGGGCAAGATTAGAAAAAAACAACCAAGACTCCTTGTGCTCCACTCCCCCTTTCTTACCACCCAGGATGGCCCTGCCTTCTGCCTGCCCTTCAGAGTCAGCACGTCACACAGGGCTGGGTCTCCTCCTCCTCACCCACTCGCCAGCAGCCACTGCAAGCTGCCCAAGGGAGGAGGCCAGCAGCGGAGACCATAGAGATGTCTTGGAGAGGTGACGGAATGCTTCCTCACAGCTGCTTACACTGCTCAGGACAAGCGGTAGCAGTACTGGCAGGGGGAATAGGGACATTCTAGGGTCAAATCAGACGGCTTTCATAATTCCAGCACTGTTCCTGGAAAATCGGGACACTTGGAACGTATGCCATCATAGGAAGTGCAAGGGAAAAAATAGTAAACACTGTAAATAATAATTCACTGGGGTGGCGTGAGCAGACACTTCTCTTTGGGGCAGCTCAGAGACCAGGGGCGGTGGCAGCTGCTGCCTGAAGGAGAGGGAAGAGGAGGCTGAGGAAACACATCACAAGGGAGGGTGTTTGAAAAGGGGTGAAGGGCTGCCAACTCTGCAAAATGTTTCCCCAAAGGGAAGCCTCAGAAAGAATGTAGTTGGAGCTGTAGACTCAAAAAGTTTGAAAACCTCTGCCCTAGGGAGAGCATTCTTCCTAAAATATCTAGATTTTTCACTACTCACATCTTAGCATCCCTTGGTTCAGTTATTAGAAAGAACATGTTCCAGAATTGCTCAACTTCTCTATCACCATGTGTGCAATACAGACAGCTACACTTATTAGGGACATTACAGTAGCCTTTATGTTCATGTCCATTGACTGTCCCTTTTGAATATACATTTTGATGCAGCACCCATTCATTCTTTTGCCAGATGTGACTGAATTCCACTGAGCTTCCCTGATAGCAGAAGAGGCTGAGAGTGCCTGATGATTTTACCTGCCAAATTACTAAAATATATCTAGGCATTTCCACTGGTGAAACACTATACACCATCCCTGAGCTTAAACGAAAGCAGATTCCACAGCATTCTTGCTGTTTTCGTAAACGTGTGCTTTGCAATAGATTTTCTTTATAAAACAAACCCCATAGTGGCCTGCTTTGGAAGTGTTCGACAGCGAAATCAGTATAATTCATCCTCAATTGAGTGTTCCAAGGATTTATTATTTCTGACAACAGCACAATTGTGGTACATGTGGTGAAGAATGAGAAGTTCACCCATATACCTTGCTTTCCTCTCCGCCTTCATATATTTATATACATATATATAAGTTTTCTGTGGGTGGAAAAGAATTTTTAAAACATGGTGGGCAGAGGCTAAAAAAATCTGCTTGTAGTTAAGAAATATGCCAAAAGCTCTCTAGGATGTTGTGGCAGATATAAAACTCACTGCGCTGTCTGCTACATCAGTTGAAACAGAAGGTTAAAAAAAAAAATTGCTGGAGGAAGAGGAATGGAGACACAGGAACAGCAGCCTGCTGTATATTGCCTTGTAAAACATACCTGCCATTGAAATGAAGAACAGCAGCAGCAAGCAGAGGTATCCCATGTCGTTCATGCTTGATAGCATCATATGGAAAGTTTTTGCCCCCTCTGTGCACCATTTGGGAAATGTCATAGAGAGCAGTAACACAGATATTCCTGTTTCTCCCTGGCTATTATACTCACATACACTATGTGGCTACGACAGCTACTGATGACTAAAGAGGACCACTAGGTAGCATTCACCATTAAAGGGTATAGAGAGCATAGGGAGTGTGACATTGAACAAGTGGGACTCTCTCCCTCTGGTTTCCTACCCACCTTCAATTGTCAGCCAACATTCTGTGGCCATGGGAATGCTCAGACCACAATGGGTTACTTTGCTTCTCCCTGCCCCTTAGGTTCTTACCCAATCTTTCTGTACTTCTGCAAATGTTGGGGTCTCCTCAAGCTTCATGAAACTTACCTCCTATGTAGAGGGTCTCAATTTGGCAATGTAAGTAAGCCAGACTTGGAGAGTTTAGTTCAGTGTTAGCATACACACACACACACACAATGAAATGTTTGGGCTTTGGTACATCTTTCAAGCACTTATTTCAAAGAAATGTCATCTCATGGGGAAACTGCGACATCCATCTAAGCAGATCTCAAATAGTCTATTCAATAGAAATCTGTAGGGAAAGAGGTCTCAATGCTCTTCACTATATGGCCATTTCCCACTCATGTGCTTGTTTATATTTTAATGTAGGCCTACTACTGATCAATGTATGTGAAGTTCTTTTTGTGTATGCAAGAATAAAGCAAATCACAGAAGCCAGTATTTTGAATCTGAAGCTTTTTTTAAAAAAACGGGCTAAAAAAAACTAATATAAAGGCTTTGCATCCTTTTTTCTTTCTTTTTCATTGATACTTTGCTTTAAAAAGATTAGGCACCCAACCCCCTCAAAACAACTCCATAGTCACTCTAAGATAGAATGTATACATTATTTCATTATCATTGCATGAGATTGACAAATGTAATGCCATAATTTAGAACAACCGCATAGCTACCAACTTGCAAAAAAGAAAAGCACCAAGACCAAGACAACATTGGAATCTTCTGTGATGTAGCCATGGATAATGTGGGCTATCCATCATAAGTGAAAATGAAATTGAGTAAAATGTATAGCCTTTGAGAAGAAATGATCTAAAATATCTAAATAAAACAACATGTAAACCCTGCGCTTAATCTCAGACATGCTTTTCTAATTCTTCCTTTTTCTTGATCCTTTTTGTTTCTATTACTTTTATGTAAAGTGTCATCTGCTTCTATTTACTGCAACAATATGAAGTCACTAATTAACTTTAATCATGCTTATCTGCCCGACATTTTCTCTGTATCTGCAAAAGGATGCACAGCACACACAACTCTGTATGTAAGTGGAGAGTTGATTGAAAAATTGAAACCTGTTTTTGCTGCCATCACTAAATAGGCAGACACATGAAATTTGATTTAAAGTCTCTGGCTACTACTTTATTTAACTTGCAATTAAATGTAAGCTAACCCAGTCTCTCATTTCCCTGGGGTAGTACCAGACTCACAAGGCCCCCTTTCCCGCAAACCAAAATGCTGGTGCGTAGGGGAGCCTAGCTAGTGTAGGAAAAGATTCTTGTATCTGGGCCAGATCACCGAAAAGCATGCCCTATGTATTTATATCCCACCTTCAAATGCTTATGGCTCTCCCTGCGCCACAAAGAGACCCAAATTTTGGGACTATCATACCAAGTTGCTCTTAATGAGTCATGGTTTTTAAAAACAAGTGAATGGATTCAAGCTGATTCTCCCAATGGAATTCGAAGTATAACCTCAAGCTAAGTAGCAGCAGAGCCAGTAGATAAACTTCGTTGCATCCAGCATAGAATATAATATATGAGACTTCTTTGCATAATATTGGAAAGATCTCATCATCAAACCCCCAATTTGCTTCCCAGGATCTAATGGCTTAACTTTTAAAGGGATTGGGGGGTGGGGCGGGGAGAACCAAATTATTTTACCTACCGGTAGCAGTTGAAGAAACCCGATCCAAGTCCATTGAAGCCCAAAGACTAAAATTATTCAAAGTTTTGGACTGAGTCCAGCAGTAATATAATATGATCTCCTATTAACCCACTGGAAGCAGTTGGTATGTCTCTCACTAATCACCAAGCCACTTAACAAGGAGGAAGCAGAAACCCTGTATTTTAAACTCTCTCTGACATATAGTTCAACATTCTCTTTGAATAAGGGATCTTGGAACATTAATACAAAGTTCATTTAGAAAGCTCTGAGAAATAGAAGCTTTAGAGATCTTTGTTTCATGACACAATACATGCAAATACATATTACTGATGTCCTTGTTTTATGTCCAGAAAAGCCACTTAAGCAGCAGACGGTTTGGATTGAAGAACCAGTTTGGGAATGTGTTTAACCCATTTGGGGACTGATTTCATAGCTCCAAATCATCCCCAAACTTCTTTCCCCCCAATTCAAACGGGCATTTTGGAATTGACAAGGGGAATTGCTTGGAAGGGCGTGTTTAGTATGGAGAAACGATTGTGCAGAAAAGACTACTACAAACATATTGTCTGTAAGTGGCTTTTTTCAGGGTGGGTGGGGGCAGTGTTATCCAGTGCTTTATTTGAAAAAAAGGAGGTGCCAGTACGCACCCCTCCCCCCCACTTTGCCTATTTCCTCCTCCACCACTGCTTCCTGCCCCCCCCCCGGCATTTTGGCATGACCCACCAAAGCGGGTTTACCACAAAGTGGTGCAGCTAGAGCAGCCGGTGCAGCAAGGAAAGAAGGGAATGAAGTGTTGGCTGTTCTAACCCTGGCATGTTGTGATAGAGCAAAGCAGTCCTCCTCTACCACAAAGTGGCATGGCTAGAGCAGCCCGGCTAAACAAAGGAAGAAGGGGGAAATGTCAGCTGCTCTAGCCACACCACTTTCTGGTAGGCCCACTTTGTCATGTTGCACCAAAATGGCTCCAGGGAAGCCACGGGGGAGTAGGCGAAAAGAAACACCTGGTGTTATCAAGGTTTGGCTACACATGTTTACTCTTAGCTCCTACTTTCTAAACACAATGCATCTCCAGAAAAGCATTTGTTAGGCAAGTGTTCACATAACGAGCTGATGATTTCCATCATTTCCTATAGGAAAATTAAAAAAAATGTCCAGTAACACAATTTTTATTTTTTATTTTTATTTAAAAAACATATATATTTCAACTGCGTCAGACCAACATGGCTACCTACCTGAATCTATTTCCTATAGGAACACTTCTAATCCATCCTTTCCCCCTCTATGCTTTCTGCCCGAAACTGCTGCAGCCAATCAGCAAAAACCAAACAAAAACTGATTTGTCTGATCTCTCTTGTTCCCTGATTTCTCCAATCTCTTTTCTTCCCTCCATGGTTTATGCCTTAAATGTTTGCCGCCCACCAAACAAGTAAGGAAAGGAACAAACATTGGCTATTCGGATATGTGATTCAACCACTGGTGCAGCGAGGTTTGGGTATAACTTTGTGTTTGGCTGAGATTTCAGATGATGAATGTTCTGATAGCGGGACCTGCATGCAATTTTCTCTGACTTCAGAAGGTTCAGATAGTGTCTTCTGTATTAATTTTTGAACATTTGCTGAAACCTTTTTATGCGGTTAGGCTTAAGGGGGAAAAAAATCTATTTCTGTAATAGTGAGCTGTGATTTAAGGGGGGAATTGTGTGTGGTTTTTATTGTATATATAATTGTTGTAAACCGTTCTGATACTATTTATGAAATTGTGGCATATAAGTATTTTTAAAAACAAATAAATCAAACAGTGCAAAGGCAGCAGCTTGTGGTTGCTGACCAGTTTGAATCTTGAAGATCGTATTACAACAGTCCTCAAAGGGACGCACTGGCTGCCAAGGTGCTACCAAGCCAAATAAGTAATCACTTATAAAGTCCTACACAACCGAGGACCTAGATATTGGAAGGAACATCTTCTAACACAGTAGCCTGACTGTGCACTAAGATCAGGTCTGCCAGGTTTTTCTACATCCTAGGGACAACCATTATGGTCCATGCACTTGTTACTTCTAGATATGCTTGCTTAGTGCTTTTTTCTGGGGGGATGCAGGGGGGTGCATACCCCTAAACATTTTGTGAATCTAACGGGAGAAGAAACTAATTTAAAAGAACTTTTTAGTTTCTTCTCTAGCGTGGTGAATCGTCAGTTCTGTTGCTACCCCCGATGGCGGCCTCATTTCCTGTCACTGTGTTTTCTGAGTCTCAGATGGAATGAGAGTACCCCTCTCATTTCTTTTTAATTTTTCTTTGTTTGTATGCTCTTTCTTTTTTTCTATTTCTTTGCATATTTGATGTGTGTATGTATATACAATATCAAAATTAAATTAAAAAAGAGTGTACCCCTAAACATTTTTTTAAAGAAAAAAAAACCACTGTGCTTACTGTAATTTGCTTTTTGTGGGGGTCACCCTTGAATTTAGTCTGGAAGCAGCAGCTATTGCAAAATGCTGCTTCATAATTGCTCTCTGGAGCAACTTATCAGCAACATATGATACCTTTGTTTAAAGCATTGTGCTGACTGCCAATCTGATTCTATTTTAAGTATTATTGTCGTGAAATGTTTTACTGGTGACTGGATTTTCAAACACTTGTACAAACATCAAAATTTGTGTAAAAGGTTGCAAAGAGCAGCCACAGAGATGATTTGCCCCATCTCTGTAGGAAATCTATGGGGTGCCTTCAATAGAGAGGTAAAACTGAAACAGAGTTTTAAGCCTATTGCAAATTTTACCTGCGCTGTGAAGTGGCTTCTCCCTATTTGCTGCAGATACAAGGCTAGTACTTGTCAGTTTCACTGCTGCTCTCTGCAGCCTGTCCACAGAACTTCTCTGAATTTATGACATTCTATCCAACCCACAAAGGCTGCAAAGAATGACACTGAAACTGACAGGCTCAATTCAGAATAATTCCCCATAGACGTAAAACTGGCAAGGGGTTTCATATATATTGTTAATTACTTTTCTACTATTAAGGAACTGCTCAGTTCCACTGCTGCTCTTTGTGGCCCTTGAATTGGGACTACTTAATATGGAATTAACCCCTAACTTTCCAGAACTTGCAGCTGGTTGGTGGGGGTGGATGCACACCTGCACTGAACTTGTTTGGAAATGTTGAAGATATCGGAGACAGAGCTCCTCTGGATATCTGACACCCAAGGCTGGACCAACAGAAAACTCCCAACAACATATAAGGGACAATTCTGTACACGCCTAGTTTAAGCAGTGAAATAAAAGTTGCCAGACTACATTAGAATGCCAAAAGGAAGCTTGCTATTTTTTAAGTGGCCAGTTTTAAGAGTTTAAGAAATTATTCTTTTTTGTGCTCACAAGTTTACATTAGAGTTTTATCACAAAGGATAGGTAGGGTGGGGGAGGAAGGGGAAAAAAGAAAATTAAAGAGCACAGGAACATCTGTGTACCCATTTTTATTGCCAATACCCTCAACAGGAAGACAGAAATAGCCACATAGGAATAAAAGGTAACTTGACAGCTCTAATCATATGTTGCCAGAAGATGGACCAAGTAGGAAGGTTTGACTAAAAAGGAAAAAACAACAACAACAACCAAAGGGTAATAATTTCTTCTACCACAACTCAAGAGTGCATCAAACAAGGCCTGTATTATTGTTGGAAAGGAACCTCACACAGTGCTGTAACTTTTCACTGACCCTGCTCTGTGAACATCTTTTCAATTTGTTAGTGCTAAAAATAACACAATTGTAGTTGCAAAGGATTACCCAAACTAAGAGAGGCAGTGTTTAAAGCTTCCATTCTGTAGCACAGAGAGCTGCAGGATCTTGGGAAAAACACCTGGCTTGGAAGACTCGTCTTAAAGACAATGGTTATAAAAACAATTTGTCATCTAATAGATATGCGAGCCAAAGGAAAAGTTTACTAAGTCTATAGAGAATTCTGAGCCGAGGAAAACCATAAAAGCCACAGCAGGAAGCAATAATATCTATATTACTGTTCTGTATCATACATCCCATTCAAGACTCATGGGTGGAGCCTGGTGACAGTCATCATAATGAGAAGTGATGGGCTATGTCAAGAGTGGAGGGAATTTTATTTGTAGAAATTAATACAATGAAGCAGCACATCAGAACTTTCAGGTTGCCACAGATACTAGCAGCAAAATATTTTGACCCAACACTCACGTCTAGGTTAAATGCAGAAAATGTGGATTGAAGAGTTGTTGAGTGGCGGTGTAATGCCTTTACCAGCTCACACTTCAGATCACATTAACTACACTTGCGTCAAAAACAGGGCAAAGCAAATGCAGGTAATGGCTATTATTGTCTACTTCATTATGTAGTGATCTACTCAGCCTACAACTTCAATACAAGATGTCATCTTGTATGGGACATCTTGTATTGAGGTTGTAGGTTTTGGAATAAACCCCCTCCTGAGATCTGCAATCTCACTTCTTTATTGGCCTTCCAGGGGTATGCAAAACACTTATCCCGCATTTGGCCTTTGGTTCAGCTGGCTAGAGTTACTTGGTTCTACTAGCTTTTCTGTTTTTGTTGGCTGTTGAGATAATTCATTTATGATATACCAGCTTGAGTGTGGAAGCATCATCCTAATCCACACAGAATATTCAAATAGATTCATCTATTCATTGTCTTGCGGTTACATCTGACTTTTTTCAATCATGGGACTAAGGTGGCCTGATGTCATGAGCCCCACAGCACTGCTGGGATTGAGTTTGGGTTGGCAGACCCTGATGGAGAAGCAGAAAGAAACAGAGGGGGAGTTTAGCTGAACTGGAAAAACCTGGGTTGGAAGAAGGGGGGTGGGTCCTCTATTTCTATCCCAACTTCAATTGCTTTAGAAGGGGAAGCAGAGATGCCAGCTCTCGCCTCCACACTTCCTGCAGAGAGGGACACCTCAGTGGAGGCTGGGGAGTGCTCTGATCAGCCAAGGAGGTGAGCTGAATAGGCAGCAGCAGCAACTGAACAGGAGCCTGAGCAGGAGAGGGTAGTCTTTTGGCCTAGAACCAGGCACTGCCTTCACAGATGGCAGCAGAGCTGCCCTGATGCACGTCCAATCCCACAAGGTGGGGAAGTCTCGCAAGGGTGCATGGCACTCATCTTTAAAACCTTGACAGGAGAGGTGTGGAAACACCCATCACTTGTGTCCAGTTCTGAACTTTTTGCCCTGCCCTTGAACTCCTGAGAATTCTGTCTGTTGTCAAGCATGTACCATTGCTTGCTCGATTACTTCCAAGTAAGTGCCTCTGTCTGCGTACTTTGCACAGGAGTCAAGAAGAAGAAGAGGAGGAGTTTGGATTTGATATCCGGCTTTCTCATTACCCTAAGGAGTCTCAAAGCGGCTAACAATATCCTTTCCCTTCCTCCTCCACAACAAACACTCTGTGAAGTGAGTGGGGCTGAGAGACTTCAGAGAAGTGTGACTAGCCCAAGGCGACCCAGCAGCTGCATGTGGAGGAGTGGGGAAGCGAACCCGGTTCACCAGATTACGAGTCCACCGCTCTTAATCACTACACCACACGGGCTCAAGACACATACATGTCACTGTCTATCCAAGGACTGCCTAGACTCAAGCCTACTGAAGTTCAAAAGTGGTGGCCCCATGTCCTTTCAGACCACACCCTGTGACAATAAGGCATGCCCCAGTTAACACTCCCCCATTATATATCTGCATCTGAAGAAGACAAGTAAGGTTCCAATAGGACAGTAGGAATCCACACAGTACAATGCCAGCAATGTATTGACCTTGAAGTGCATACCCATTTTAGGAAACGGGGTTTGAAGCCCAGCTTGAGTGCTGCACAATCTACATTCACAGGATTCCAGTAGCGTCATTGCCCTTCAGTGTTCGCAACATATCACTCATCAAGAGCATTATGAGCTAAACTCTAGCAGATGCTACAATAGCAGAACAAACATTTGGATGAGAAAGCATATAGAGTGAATGCAATGTCCCAGCCCATGTTCAGCTTGGCCCACTTTCCCTTAGCGTCGTCAGATCTAGTACCACATGCAGCACCTCAAAGAAAAGAGGGACAACAGAAAAGGTGCCAGGAAATTTTTCTGATGGAAGTGCATGCAGTATTGGTGACTAGCCTTTCTATCAGCTCTGAAATACTAAAATATAAACTATATCTTAATTAGTTACCAATAGTTTCTAATTGTGTTTTGCGATAATCCAGATTAGAACCATTATAGATTCATAGAGTTGGAAGTGACCCTGAGGTTCATCTAGTCCAACCCCCTGCAGTGCAGGAATCTCAACACACAAGTCTCCCATCCAACTTGAAACCATACCAGACCCTGCTTAGCTTGGCAAATGTGGTAGCAGTTTTATTGCTGCACCATTCCGCAGACAATGAAATAAATGGGATACCTGCAAAGGGTGTGTTTGATAGATTCCCTGCTCAGACCACTCAGTCCATTTCAGTAGAGTAAAGCAGTTTCCCAACTTTTTTTTTTAAACTGTGGCCCCCTTCTGATCTTGTCTCCTTCCTGGAGTGTAACCAAGGGGGGCAAACAGCTACCACCCATAAGTAAAATAAATACAAATCAAATCATTACATATTTGAGGTTCTGCCCCCCTAACAAAAGCCTGCCCCCTAACAAAAATCATGACTATGCCCATGCTCCCCCCATCCTACCAGTAGAGAAGCTATTTAAATGTTTTGTTTGTAAACAGAACATGTTTTATTTATAATTTTTATAATTTATACAAAATACAATGGCATAAAATGATAGGAACAGAATGAAATATTGTTGAAGCACAAAAACAGAATCATGGAGCTGGAAGGGACCCCAAGAGTCATCTTTCTAGTACACGCCCCCCTGCAATGTAGGAAACTCCGCTAAAACATCCATGACAGATGGCCATCCAAAGTCTGACTATAAACCTCCAAGGAAGGAGAGTCCAGAACCTCCCGAGGGAGATCCATCTTCCATGTATTATAAAACGTAAACAACACTTATTTGACCCCAGTTATTTGACACAGAGGGAGAAACCTACAGATACAGCCCAAAAGCTGCACAGGGAGTTTTGTATATATGAGAGAATTTTAAAAAGCCATTGTTCCTTACTTGACCTGGTGTAAAAAGATCTTGTTATCCGGAGCAGCCCTGGTTGCCTAGATAAAACACTATAGCCCCACACACCCTTACCTGAGAGTAAGGCCCACTGAACTCAGTGCGGCTTTCTTCTGAGTAGACACTTAGTTATTTACTAGATGCAAGTCAGCAGCACCAGACGATCCTGCTTGGCTAGGCACTGGGGTGGATTTCATCCTGCACCTTGCAGAGTCGCACTGACACTGCCAATGGGCCCTGCTTCATTCGGCAACATCCGAAGGCCCTGATCCACTAGGTGCTGGGGTGGACTGCACCCTGCACCTTGCAAAGTCAGGCCCAGGCTGCCACTGGGCCCAGCAATGGTGGCAGCAACAAGCAGCTCCGGCTTGCCCAGCCCTACCCATTGCCACCCCACCGCTGCACTTACCTGACCTAGGGGCTCTGGATTGCGGGTTCTACTGGTCAAAATGGGAGCCTCAACGATCACCCTCTCCCACCAGAAACACACCAGGACTGCTCCAAGGAAATGCAAGGCCCTGGTGGTCTGCCCCCTTACCCACTTCTGATTGGTCAAGCAAATAGCCAGCCAATCAGGATTTTTTAAAAAAATGGATTTCCCCCTTTCACTTCTCATTTCCCTGGAGTAGAGTATGGTGGACTGTGAATTTTACATCTGGTGAATTAGGGAAGACTAACGGACCTGGCAGGCCCAGGCAAATCTACTATAAAACACATCCGTTCTGTAATTATCAGTTTCATTTTAGTACTCTGCTGAATCTTCTGTGAAAATGGCAGCCAGATTTCACTGGAAACGTGAAATTGTGGGACTGTAGAAGGAAGTATTATATTAAGAATTAAGAGAAATGACTGGATCCATTGGGCCACAATTCTTCCCAGTCCACACCTTGAGAGCCCTCTGGGCACCCAACCCCACCCCATTCACCAGTGGAGAAACTGTTTCTAGCATTTTGTATTAGGGGCTGGTCCTCTTCTTTATGTGACCCAAGCACTTATTCAGAGGTTTGGTAGGGAGTTAGGAGGAAGAAGGAGGGTGTTTTCCTCCTGTTCCCTCAATGGCAACCTAACCTCATAAGTGAAAGCGATGATGAGTTATGTCAGGCATGTTCAGCAGCAGTGGCACAACTCACTATACCCACAACTGCAGCATAAAGCTAATCCATATATCAGTTAAGGTTGTTCATTCTTGTTTGGGGAAAAAGAGAGGACTCATATTTTGAATGTCTGAAGTTCTTGGGCATTTTTTTTTTCTTCAAAAAGAGAAACACAAAAATTTGTTTTCCCCCTTTACAATAAAATCCTGTCAGCACGGCTAATCCCTAGGGAAATCTAAAGTATAAGCCCCAGAACAGTAAACAAGTGCACGGTCAAAACCATGTAATCAAGATGAAGGCCTCCTCATACTGAGATTACACACCCCATTGCCTCCAATCACAGCCAAGGACGGCGGGAACGCAAGTTCAGAGTCATCTGATTTTGAACGGATTGACAAAGCATGGCTAACAATCCAACAGAAATCAAGAACTACATGGGATTTAAAAAGTCAGCTTTATTTTTGTGCCTTGGATTTGAGGTAGATTAAATAATTGAAAAGGCTAGGCTATTAGGTCATGATTTCTGTGTTGCAGCTGTCTAGCCCAGGTTGACAGACACTCTGCAAGGCCTGTTGATTTAATAAGAGAGGCATAGGAAATCTCTGTGGGTAGCAAACGAGCAGTCAATGAATCTGAAAAGAAACATGATTGAATGGGGAGGGGAACTAACCAGCATTTATAAAGCTGTGATTAGCTGGAGGTCCTATGGCAGCTACAGTTGTGTTTTCTGAATAAGTGCAATAATGCATATGCAGCAGTGAAGCAACTTTGCTACAGAGAGTTATTGCTTCATATAAAACTTGAACTGAGACCTGCAAGCTCGACAAGTGAACAGCCATGAAAGGTAAGATATACTTTTATGTAGATGTATTGTGAAGGGATATTACTTTTGCAAATAAACTATGCTTTAAAATCCAGACAAATCAATAAACCACATTTTTTTTGTGGACTCAAGGAAATTGTTGCATGCTAAGCATGCTGATTCAAAATGCATCTCCTTATCTTCCTTATATGAATGCAACATTCAGAAACCGTAATCAGACATTTGTAGGGTCAGTTCAAATATTTGTAGGGGGACTTCAAACACTATTTTTGGCAATGAAGTTTGAGAAATTATGTACAAGATAAACTGTAATCTCAGAAAGTGAATGGCTTCATATGAAGGCTGACATGCTTGGTTATGAAATCAAAGGCTCTTAAATATCTGTATCTTTTAGGAAATTTAAGTTCTACATTCAGTGACTTTTCCTGAATATTTCAATACTATTTGACTTGAAGCTAAACCTTGTGCATGTTTGCCAAGTGGAAAGTCCCTCTGATTTCATTGGGATTTACCCCAAAATAAATGTACACAAGACTCAAGCCCTTAAGACTCCTGCTTAGAAATAAGAGATACTACTGATCTGCCTCAGGGACCATTCATGAAAGGAGACGGAAAGCTTTTATCAATCTGGACATATGGCTCTTAGCTATCATTGCCTGGTATATGATTGCTTTTACTGTGTGCATACATACAAAGAATGCTGTCTGAGAAATATTATTTATAAAAAAATAGTACTCATTATATTGTTTGTGCCATTGTAAGGAACTGTGTGAACTTCATTCACTGTTTCAAAGAAGGGAGACATTTAAGATACTAGAGAATGCTTATGGATTATAGACACGAACAAGTGAACCATAATATGAAATACTGGTAATAGAATTAATAGAACTATAGATAATAACAGCAATAGAGATGTTTAAGAACATTTGTTCAAATAAGAGTTACTAGTTATTGTACGGTGTACAGTACAAAAAAGTAACAGACTCACTGAAATTAATGAAACTTAGTCGGGTCTATTCACTTGCATGGATCTGTTGAGAATAGGACTACCATTGGATACAACCCTCTGGTTTTTTTTGTTGTTGTTTTTTTTGATGTTTGATCCAGAAAAGCATCCCAGACGCTTGCTCAACACACCGGACTCAGTTCACTCAAATGTGCATATTGTCTAGATCGCTAATGCATGTTGGCTATCTCATTCATTTCAATGTGCAAGCTGGGGAGCCACTGGAAAGGAATTCATAGAACTTAACAAGGAAGCTCTAGAAGGCTGGAAAGTTTCTAAACGGTTAAGAATGCTGTAGATCAGGGTGACTACAGATCACATGACGAAATGTAAGAAGCTGAGAAAGACTTGCTGAAGTAAACGAGGTCACTCATAGTCTTAAAGTTAACCACTGGTTTAAGTGTTTTTCTTAACCATGGTCTTAGTGTCTCCCAGGGAGCAGCCAATGCGAGGCTCATCAGTGAATAAGTAACATGGATGAAAAATTCCTTAAGCAGCAGTTGGACCTGCTGTTTTATTATGAGGCTTGACCAAACCATTAATACTGATAAAAATAAAATTACAATTACGCTCCACTGAAAATAGTCTGCTGAATGTTTTCTAGCCCTCCATGCTGTCAGTGGAATTCATTTACTATGCTGGGTGTAAAATTCATAGGGCACATTTGCACTTCTGATAAAGTTTTAGGATTCTCCCCAACAAAGCTTTGAGCTAACCCTTTGAATTTAATGGATCTAAACTATCCATGGTCATTAATTTCAATTGGTGTACTTTGAGTAGGACTAGCATTGGCAACAACCCATGGAAACTTGGTTCATTTAGATACTGTATATTTGAGAAAATTGCTGATATGCATGACATGAGGATTTTATGACTATAACTACAGTTCATCCTGCTATTCAAATATGCAAACTTACTCTGTACATATCTTCAATACACTAACTGCCATCACAAGATGCAGAATGTAACACTGATACTTCTTTTCTTATTGCATAGGTTCATTGCTTTTGATTTCAAGTGTCATCTTGCTAACAGATGTGCTGAGTGGCTGTCCTCCAAAATGTCTGTGTAATCGCTTTTTAAAGACAGTGGACTGCAGGAATCGAGGGCTTGTTGAAGTTCCTTCACACTTACCTGCTGAAACTCAAATATTGCTGTTGTCAAATAATCGCATTCAGAAAATCAGTCAAAGTGCTTTTGTTGACACTCTGGCCCTCAAAATCCTGGATTTATCTAATAACTCTATCACGGGTCTGTTGCCTGGCACATTCAAAGAACTGCAACATCTACAGATACTAAACCTAACAAAGAACTTCATTGAATATGTAGACAACAAAACTTTTAGTTCGCTTTCTCGCCTAAAAGAGCTGGATTTATCCTCCAACAATATATTAAGTATGCCCGGAACTCTGGGAAAAAATACAGGGAACATAACTTTATTGTCTATGAAACATAATAAACTTCAGAAAGTAGACAGACTTCTGTTGGAATCGCTCCCAAACCTGAAAGTTGTTCTGTTTAAGGGTAACTTCTGGCAATGCAATTGTCAAGTCTTTGGCCTTAAACTGTGGCTGGAAAGTTTTTTATATAGAGGTAAGTAATTTTTCTCTGTTACACATATACTGTATATCCAGCAAATGTCATTAAGACATATCTCACCTTCGCTATTTATTGAAGTTTTAATTCAAGGGAGCATCTAATAACATGGAAAATGGATTTGGTGGAGGGAGTCGCTGAGTATGGATGACTTCCTGATGTAGAATTTACTGTATAGCCTATACACTTCCTACACTTGATACTGTGTAACAAGGTTTAAATATAGCAATAAGTGATGATGGTTAGGGTTGCCTATATCATACATTACAACATTCTTAACTCTATACAGCAGTTGCTATGACTTCTGCTTATTGAGAGGGTTCATATTACGTTTAGTAGTACATACATGGCTTTAACAAATTGTTGACAAGGCAGCTACTTGCACACTGTAAGAGCATGTTGGGAAGTCTGGACCATTCACTTATGTTATATATACTGAAGCCACAACATAAGAGCCTTGCTGGATCAGGCAAAAGATCTGTTGAGCCTGATCTTTTGTTGGTAATGGTGACCTGCTAGATGCTTTTCTGATGTTTCTGAACAGTTGTTTGTCCCCCAGCAGCTAGTATTGGGACCTTTTCTGTAAACTATACCTTTCCTGTAAACATGGAGCCAGGGGCCATCATGGCAGCAATTTATTTATTTGTCATTTCATATCAGTGTCTTTAGGTGACCCTAAGTTTTAGAATCTTGAGAGAGAGCTTTGTATCTGCATTAATCAACAACTAACATCAATTCATTGGTTTTTATCCCAATCTGTACTGAATTAAATGAATTCATGAATCAATGACTATCAATGGCTACTAGTCATGAAGGCTATGCTTTGCCCCACTGGTCATAGACAGTAATGCTTCTGAATACCAGTTTCTGGAAACCACAGTTCTTGTGCTCATGCTATGCTTGCAGGTTTCTCAGAGGCATCTGGTTGGCCACTGTGAGAACAGGATGCTGGACTAGATGGGCCTTGCCCTGATCCAGCAGGCTCTTATGTTCTTGAAATGTTATAAATGTGTGTATTTATTGTTGATGTTTTTATTGTTGAATCACTTCAGGATGTTTTATGTGAAGCAATTGATATAGTTGCAATTCAATACACATATTTCAACTCAATCAATTCAACCACTTACAAAGGAAACAAGTGGAGACACTGCTGTCGTATTTCCAAAATTCAGCATGGTTTCAAACTAGTAGTAGTAAGAGCAGATATACTGACCATGAAACAATACATCATGCAGTTCTGTACTCAAAATATTTATTCCTAAGTAAACTTCCTAGTTAGCAGGCTGAGGAATGAAACTAGAGGAGTCCAGCCTTCTTACGTTATATGATGGACACCTTAGCTACTGCTTTGAGAAGACTACATGAGATCACGATTAAGCTAAAATGTAGAAGAGAGAATTGGGGGATGGAGCTTGTGGGTTTCTTTACACCTCCTGCTTTTCCTGGGGGAACCCAGCCTGATGGGTGGGGTATAAATAATAAAAATATTATTATTATTTCAGAATTTGAGTACTGGATAAAATATACTCCCAAGGTGGTCATCACTTTCCAAGAGCCTTGAACGGTTAAAATATTACTAAGTAATTTCTTTCCATCCTAGGATATATTGCTGGAGTCATGCTCCATACAGACATCTTCTTGTAAGCAAAAGAACATAATGAATGAATATAACTTAACTGTTAAATTTGTAGAATAACTTCATAAACTTATCTCGGGGAAAGAAGCTTTCCAAGACAAATTAAGAACCCTTTTTGCTTTTCCCATCTTTGCACTGTTCTAATCTGCATACATTTGTAACATGAATAGAAATCAAGTTACTATCAATGCTATCTGGGAAAAGCACATGTTGTATATTCCACCAGCAATTTTTCATTTCACTAGCAGTTTTCTTGTAAGACTTACATAAAGCAAACTGATATATCCTGTGTTAATGATGCCCAATCCTCTCCCAGATCCACTAAATAATCTGCCCTACCTTTATATCCCCCAAATGGATGGATGGACGGGCACACACACACATGAACAAAAAGAAGAATGAAATGTCCACCTTAAAAAAAACACCACACACAAGTAAAACAGCATAACAATCTGAATATTACCTATGCTAAAGGTACACTAGAACAAAAAGTTTTAGCCTGGTGTGAAAATGTCCAGTTGTGCAGTTAGATAATTGCTGAGGATGGACGTAATAGAGGACAGTGAGGACGGGGGGGGGGGGGAGTTAGATGATAATATGTAGTCCTTCACTTACTACAAAATGTGGTAAGCAGTGTTTCAAAGGAGGAACCTTTCTGCTTGTGGGAGAAGCTATATTTTTGTCCCAGGAAATACAATTTAATCACATGGCATCTTTCTGGCAACATTAACAACCCACTGTCAGAATACAAAACCGCCACACTGCCCACCTGTCAAATTTGGCCCATGAGGCAGAACCTGATAAGGATCTCACCCATGGAGTGAAAAAGTGTTTGTATATAGTTCTGTTCGACCTTAAAAAGTTCCCTTGACTATTGTATGTCACATGCCTGTTTACTTCCAGCACTTGCTGGGAACTTCTGTTTGTATATAGCTTTTGTGTTATTGCTGGAGACGAAGGGAAGCAGACATGTTTTACTCTATTCCTGAACTATGCTGAATAAAATGCTGTACATTATGCTTACACATTTCTCTGTCCACCTCTTCTGCTGTGAGAAGATTTACACACTTCGCTGATAGAGCGTGCATGGGTCTCTAAGCATATCTGAGGCTTGTGTCGCTAATTGATGCTGTTCCAAGGGGAGAACGGCTGCTGGCCAGTGGCTGGAGCCAGCTGGGGGCCTGCCTGATGCCCCTGTCTTCCTGGCAGTATCCCAACAAAAAGATCCTCCCCACCACTGTTGTGCATGTTCTACTCAGATGAACATTACAGTGAGTCCAATTGGGCTTATTTCCAGGCTACTGTGCATGGAATTACAGCCTTATATGATTCTTCTATTGTTTTTTCCAAGCCATTCATCAGCAGTTGTGGTGGACAATCCTATTGTAATTATTTGCTGGACAACGGAATAATCTTCTTACAAGATTATGACTGAATTTTGAGTCTCCATTATTCTTTCCTACCTAATCCCATCAACATGCAGTAAATTGCAGCCCAATCGTATCAATTTTAATGCACAAGTAATTTCCACTGAGTTCAACTCCTACATAATGCGTTTAGGGCTGCAGTTGTAGAGAACAATCCTAAGCAATCAAAATTAAATCCCATTCAGCTCAATGGTGTTTACTCTCTGGTAAGAGTCTTGGGGTGCAATCCTATGCACACTTTATGGGAGTGAGTTCCACTGAACTTAGTGTGCCTTCATCCTGAAAAAAACATGCATAGGAGTGAGCTCTGAGAATCTTTATATTACACTGAAGGGCATCATAGCATTTTTTAAAACAAAAATCACATAAAATCTTACAGTCATGGCAGCATGAATTCTACATACAAAATACTGCAGATCTGACTAAATTCCAAGTCTGAGAGAATGGGAGCGAACATTGTTTGAATATGCAAGGAGGGCCTTTTATATACAAGTTAAAGAAGGCAGACAGAAAGCAGATTTGTTGAAAAATGGCTCGCATCAATTCAATAACTCTTGGGATAGCAAAAAGCAACAGACATATTACATCAATTTTACTACTATATAACTTTTATATCTGTAAGTTCTGTGTCCATACTTTTTGCTCACTTCATTTTATACCTATATGTATACTTATAAACAGAAACAATAAAATGGAAAAAATAGGAGATTCTTCCCACCCACCCCTTTGTATGCTCAAACTGAAATTCACTCCTCAAGTGATTGAAGACATGTGTGATAACATTTTTGTCCCTGGAAAAAGAAACCAGAACCCTAGAAACCAATGTAAAGTCAATCCAAAACTAATTTCTCTGCGATCTTATACATACAGTTGTTTAAATATAAAGTGCAGTCAAAGAAAGTGTAGTATTTCCTACCCGTTAACTATCTCCTACCCTCAGTCTATCTCTGTTTAGTCTCTCTTCTTTAGCCAGTGTATCTTCTGAGCCCCTACGTCCTGGTCCTATCTCCTGGTTCGTCTTGCTACTGAAACTTCCCTCAGCCTCTTTGCTTCCTGAGCTCTTTGTCTCTGCTCTCAATTTCCACCAAAAGCACATAGACCCTCTTGGTCCCAGACCTTTCACTTCCTTCACAACAACTGTTGTTTTGTGGCATGCCATCACTCAGATCAGGCCAACTCTCTGACACTGAATGGAAAACATCTGATCATTCTCACATTAAAATAGGACCTAATTTGCTTTTGTCTCTGCTCAGCATCTATTTAACCATGGTTTCCAAAACACAGTTACTATATGGTGGCCATTTTAAACTTCCTCCATGTTGGCTTTAATCACGGTTATGTTGGGCTTCAAGCCAATGGTGTATTCCCCCCCATTTGCAACCTTATTATGACCATTTGTTTTCCTTGGTTGGACTGTTTTCCAATAGCATCTATGAATGAAAGGAGAGCTTAAGTTTCACAAATGAGTAACAAAACTGAGGTTTTTCCATTGTTGTAATTCAACTGTAAACCAACTAGCATAGAAGATGGTTGTCATTTTTATACAGGAGAAAAATCAGTTTCTTCATTACTTTAGTTAGTGGGTGTTTGGTTGGTTCTTCTGAGTGAGCAAGAGCTTGACAAATTCTCCTTCTTTTCAGGAGGAATTAGTGACAGTATCATCTGCTCAGCACCTGATCATCGGAAGGGAAAAGACCTCCTGAGAATTCCTTATGAATTGTATGGAATCTGCCCTCCTACAGCTTCCGATATCCACCAGGCCAATGCTCTTCACTATACTTCTGAGCACAAAAGTTCTCCAAAGCTTGCCCATCACAATGAACATGGAGGAGACAGCAGCCGGTCACACTGTGAACCGAAACCAAAGCCACGGCCCGTTAGCTTGCGTCATGCAATTGCCACTGTAGTAATAACTGGAGTGGTCTGTGGGATTGTATGTCTCATGATGTTGGCTGCCGCTGTGTATGGCTGTGCTTATGCTGCAATCACCGCAAAGTACCACCGTGAAAAGAACCCCTCTGGCAAGGAGAAGAGGAGTCTTGAGGAAAAAGAGTCATTTGAGAGGTCATTGGCTTGAGTTACTGATTGCTACGGGCTTTCAGAAACATATACTACTCCCCTTGCCCAACAAGCTGAGTAGAGTCGGAATATGGCTGATTTATTAGTTACTCTTACATTTTGATTTTCCACATTCAAAACTGTTTGCATATAACTACAGAGGTGCCAACAAGATTTTTCTGGCCACTGGTATACCATATGTAGACTGGGCAATCGGCTGCACTTGACAAAGACACACATTTGCATAACAAAGTATATTCAAATGTCACGTGCAGATTTGTACCCTCTTTTGCAGGTGGAGGTGGAGTGCCAAAAATAAAGCCAGTAATAAGTTATCCAACAGATGGAATGGCAACCAGTGAAGCTTTCCCCCTAATTGTAGTTCTATACTCCAAAAGACTTACTCTGTTTAATATCTACCTGCTACATACCTGTTAAAGGTACAATAGCCCTACAGTCCTACAATGCCAGGGACGGCTTTCAAATTTCAGCAGTGTCAAGTGCCAGTCCAAAATATGGTACTTCCCCACCTCTCATCTTCCTTTCTGCTCAATTCAATATGTCATAGGTCTGATGCCCTGTGGTGCCCCCTAGTCTAGATGCCCAGTGCAGCAGAACCAGTCGTGCTGCCCAAAATCCACCTCTGCCAATACTAAATTACACAAAGAACTCAAGTTTCATGAGTTGCAAACAAGGTGTGTTACTGTAGGTCATGGGTAGCCAAACTAAGGTCCAGGGGCTGGATCTGGCCAATCACCTTCTAAATCTGGCCTGCGGATGGTCCAGGGAAATATAAAAAAATATAGTCCGGCCCCCCACAAAGTCTCAGGGACAGTGGTCCGGCCCCTGCTGAAAAAGTTTGCTGACTCCTGCTGTAGGTCTCTCGTGTGCTGATCTTAGGGCTCCAATACTATGTTAAGTGGAGGGAGTAAAAAGTGATTTAAGATTCATAGCAATTCTGTTCAGATACTCATGCTTGGATAAATTCAAGATTTAAATAGTTCAAACCCCAGTATTCATTTGTTGTGGTCATTTATTAATACCCCAACAAATACACTCATGGAGTCTGAACTGGCGGTGACGGACCAGGACTGAGACCATGGGATCATAATACATGGCTTGATAAAGCTATTGACCCAGTGTGCAACAGTGGTGGAAAAAGGAAGTTTGATGGGAGGAGGCAGCAATGCTTCAGAATAGCAATTTCTGGAAACCAGAGGTGCTCTTCCACTCAAATCCTGCTCGTGGGCTTCCCATAGGCATCTGGTTGGCCACTGCGATCACAGGATGGTAGGCTAGATAGACCCATAGGCCTGATCCAGCAACAATAACATTTTTTTCCTTTTTCTTTTTTGAGCCAAAATGATTTGACACATCCACTCAGCCATGAAGTTTGCTCGGTGCCCTTAGGTTGGTTTGCCATTTTTCAAGCAGTGAACATTTGGACGGGGTTTTTTTTTGGGGGGGGGGCAAAGTTTTGACTAAAGTTGTTGGGCTTTTTTGGCAAAAAGAGAGAGCCGATTTTGAGCTATTTTTATGGAAAATTGGCAAAAATGGCACTGCTGACATGGGCTGCCGTACATCCGGATTTTCCCAGACATTTTACCAATTTCCACCCAGACACTGCTGCCGACTGCAGTATTCAGGATATGTCCAGGAAATTCCAGATGTACGGCAATCCTAACTTAGGCCAGATTCTGTTTCTTCACCTAACCTACGTCACTGAGTTGTTGTGAGGGTAAAACAAAAGGAGGGAGAACCCATTTAAGTTTTTATACCAGCAGCCCCACTCCTCCCTGGGGAAGGAGGCCCTAAAGGGTAGTGTAGCAAAGCAGAGTTCAGCGTGAGGCTGTTATCTCTCTCAAGGCTGGTCTTATCAGCATAAGTACCGAGATGCATCTCACCTCACTTGGTCGCAGTCTTGGAGTTGCCAAATTGGCTACATGTCTATACAATAGCAATGAAGGCGCAGCCTACAGCACCCCAGCTCTGGAGTACCTGTGACTCATTTTGTGTGTCCCCTGTCACAGTACTCCCACTCCGAGCATCAGTGTGCCCTTTTTGACTTTGTACATTTAAAATCATCTGCACATTACATTATATAGAAATATTTAATGTGTTCCGATCGAAAGGTCGTGGTTCGAATCCCCGCGATGAGGTGAGCTCCCATTGTTTGGTCCCTGCTC
Organism: Podarcis pityusensis; assembly: GCF_964106645.2. Taxonomy (NCBI): domain Eukaryota; kingdom Metazoa; phylum Chordata; class Lepidosauria; order Squamata; family Lacertidae; genus Podarcis; species Podarcis pityusensis. The sequence continues at coordinate 83,011,092 of NC_138029.1, read as the reverse complement.
CTGCCAACCTAGCAGTTCGAAAGCACGTCAAAGTGCAAGTAGATAAATAGGTACCGCTCCAGCAGGAAGGTAAATGGCGTTTCTGTGCGCTGCTCTGGTTCGCCAGAAGCGGCTTAGTCATGCTGGCGACATGACCCGGAAGCTGTACGCCGGCTCCCTCGGCCTATAGAGCGAGATGAGCGCCGCAACCCCAGAGTCGTTCGCGACTGGACCTAAGGTCAGGGGTCCCTTTACCTTTACCTTTAAGCCTATGTGTACAACTACCGTAGTTGCAGCAACATGCTTACTAACACTGCTGATGCCGGCAGACATTTTAGACATGGAAAAATATAGATCTAATCATTTAAATTAACAAATGGAAAGCTAGCGTTTTGCAACTTGGGGCATTTTATGCCTAATGTAGTTAGATGAAAGGCACCATTTGCTATATAAGAACCACAAATTATCTTCCACAAATGCTTGCAAGTAATTTTCAAATGCATTGCAAGTTATTTTTAGATACTCATTGGGTACCAAATAGCAGGAATCCCTACTGGAATGCCCTTAATTTGCAAAGCACTGGTGTGAACATCTGCTCCTAAATACTGAAATTATCTGCATGGGCTCATTTAATTTTATGTCTCAAATAAAAATATCAAAAGCAGTTTTCTAGATTCTGAAACTTAGAATGGAAATACATTTTATTTTATATCCGATTTAGAAACATTTTATGGTTGTTATTCCTTTAACATCTTTCCAAGAGAAGTTGCCTATGCCATTTTGGTTCCAGAAGCTATATAGTATGAACAGACTTGTAATTTTTAACTGTGATAAGATAAAGATTATGTTCGCATGCCATTTATATACCAGAGATCATCAACTTTTTTATACTAGTGGGCACATTTTGAGTGCACTGGGGATGCCAGTTAAAAAATAGCTGCCAAGGGCCCATGGCATAGCATAAAATGGCTGCCATGAGGAGTGTGGTATAACACAATATTAAAGAGACACCCACCATTCCCCAGGGAGAAAACAGAGACTCAGGGCAAACCTGATGTGATACTGATTGTGAATGCAATTGATGTGCACATATTTGCTATGCAAATAGCAGTCATAGGGAAGGCTAATCAGCCTTGTTTAACTCTCTTTCAGACACAACTGAAGTCCTGACAAAAATCACCTCTCGGAAGATATATTTTTTCCAAGTGAAGTCTCCAATTTGATTTCCCCTTGAAATCCAAAAAGCAGTCTCACTGAGGAGATTTCTGTCAGGATTGTGTGAAGGAAAGAGTTGAACTCCTCCACAGCTGCTATTTACATAACAAAAAAGTAGCACATTAATTGTGATAATCATGTCTAGTTTTAGCCTGCATCATTTAGGTTTATGATGTTTCAGCTAGGGTGGGCATTCAGACAACCCAGACAAACAGAGACTAGGATATTACCCCTAAACTCTATCTTTAAGGACTGGGGATGAGGGGAGTAGGGAGGAAAAAGAATTGCTATGGTTCTTGATAGACACCTCTAGCTTCCAACCAGTGAATAGCTTTACCAGGGCTCTTTTTTTAAAACTTTCAATCTCAGTGCTTCTGGAAGGGATGTAGAAAGAACTCAGCTTTTCAGCTGGTGCCAACCGAGCAGAAAACACACGTCTCAAACAGTTTATCATTCAGCATACTTCCTAATTCTTGCATCTATCCTATGTAGAAGGTTATTTATTTTCATGTACCTCTATGAAGTATGCTATTTTCATTCAAATTGCTCTGGAAAACATGGGAGAGCTGCACCATGCCCAGCTCCACGTTCACCCTCTGAACAGTGGGGGCTCTGGCGCCCTCAAAAAATACATTGGGGGCAGGTCACAGTGCCTTGGGTCCTAGGAGTCTGTGCACAAGCCCTGTTGCACTAATCTGTGTGAAACTTTGGCAGACTTCACCCCCTCATTTGCAAAGAAAATAAGCTATAGGTATACCCTAAAATGGAAAAGTAAAGGTGACTACACAAAATATTCTTTAACCTATTTGTCTGAAATATTGCAGGTGTCGCCCACTCACTAGCAGCTAATACACCTGCAAATTTCATCATTTTTGAAAAAGTTATAGTTATTTTACTATGCAGTCAATGGGGCCCCATTGAATTTTCTGATCTATGGCTCACTTCTTCTACTTCTACAGAAAGTTCCAACACTGGAGTGGAATGGGCAACATGTTTCTGACACTTTCCCCATTTCCCATTACAGATTACAATGTTTAATATAACGATTACAATGTTGAGCGGGTTGCATTCTGAAGTAACAAGTAAATATATTTCTTGATTGAAAAAGGTAGCATAGACTCCATTTTGTTTGTGATGCACTGCATTTCCCCTTACACTTCCCTTGAAGCCATAGCACTCCAAGAAAATCTCCAATAGAGTGAATATTGTTGCAAAGGATTATTCATGCTTGTAAATGAAATTGTTTTCCATGTTTTTGTTGGAAAAATCTATCAAAATAGATTTTAGACTGGAAGAAATAGATTATATAAACTAGTGTCAAAGTTGATAATAAATCAATAATGCAAGAAGGCCTTCAAGAAAAAAGAGATTTGAGAGCAAAGAATATGGTGTGGTGTTTTTTTTTATTTTTAAAAAAAGCTCTAGTCCAGCTTCTCAGTTTTAGGATCCTGTATTCAGTATTTCTTGGAGAATGAGGTGGGCACATATAGAATCCTGAAGCTACTAAGCAGGTTACAGTGCTTTAAAACTGTATGTTGGGCATCCCTAGAATATTTTCCTTTGTGTTAAGAGGACACCAGCAACAGTGAACGAAAAGACACCTGTTAAATGCAGCTGATACTTCTTTGTGGTACATACCTCACTGCTATATTTAAATCTCAAATAGCCATAGAAAGAGGATACACCCTCAGAAAGATAGTGAGCATGATAGCAAAAGCTAGAAGGCACCTTACTTTCTCCTCTTCATATTTTCTCAATTGAAATGAAAAACCAGCAAAAGCATTTAAACCCAGGAGTAGGCAGACTTCAGAGCTAGGTTTTAAAGACATGCTGTTAGAATGAAAGAACAGGGTAGCTCTGAACACATTCTAAGCATATATCTTCAGTAGAAAGTGATTTCACAGACCTTTCCCACAAAAGCCCAGTCCTGATTAGCTTTCTTCATTTGCTGTTTTGTTGTTGCTATTGTTAAACAGCTAGGCTCCTTTGGGAGTAAGGGTGGGATATAAATTTAATAAATAAAACATCTGGGAGTCTGCTAGCACATCCTGATCTGCCTTCTGATCACCCCTAATCCATATACGACTTGGGAAAGAATCAACATTGGTGTTCTAAAATTCTTTTGGAATGCCAGTAAAAATGTTGATAGTGGAAATCTGATTTATTCACCTTCGTTTTGTTTGTTTTGCTAAAGTTTTCTACAAACTCTCTCACAAAAGGTTCCTAAGTAAACTTAACCACTTGGTTGTGAGCCTGAGTTTTAGCTTTTGTGCAGCCAACTGAGTTAGAAAGATTTCAGAGATTTCAGAGAACTCAGAGGACAGTTCCAAGTACCGGTAACTAATATTGTGGTGAAGAGCACCTGTTCTTCTCACAAGCCAGTTTATCTAATAATAAACTATTTCCTGCCGTAACCTTTCCCATTATGAAAGGATAGTGTTTGATGACATTCAGACCACATGGTCAGCATCCTATCTTCAGTGAAAGATAACCAGAGCATCTGCTAATGTGCAATTAATGCTCAGTGGCATCTCCTGCTCTTCAAAATGCTTCTCATTCAAAATGTCTAATGTTACTTTAGCACATCCTGAAACATTAAACATGTATTATACGCAAGTGTTCCTTCATTGGTTGAAAGTTGTATAATCTTCTTAAAAGCACCTTAGAGTTTTTCTGACTTGGCCAAGACATTCATTGCTGCATTTCCCTGTGGGGAGGGCTCTCTAAAACAGCCAAATATTGTAAAAATGCATTGAAGCAAAATTAAAAGTTATCCTTTCAGTGTGTCCTGGAAATGTATCAGGACTGTATTGATCCTCAAGCTGTGTGGTTGGGCTAGGGATGTCAGAGAATTCCAGCAAAAATGGAAAGTGGAACAGAAATCACCAACATTAACATACCCATCCCATTTCCGGAATACAATTCAGTCTAGAGAATACGATCAGTATTCACTGTTGTGATCCTTTTCAACCCACAAAGGATACATAATGATATGTAACTGATCGTTCTCCCTACCACTCTGCAATTTGCCCTCTGTTTCCTTTGCACTGAAATGAATTGTGTGGAACAATTCAATGGTAACATATGATAACATAATAATAAGCTGACCTGAGTCCCTGTCAGGGGAAAAGATGAGATATTACTTAATAATAATAATGGTTAATTATGTAATTAATTTCAAAAACATTTGCTCTAGTAGACAGTGAGACAAATAACAGAAGAACTGTGACAGATCATAAACAGCGCTGATTGAAACAATTATGTGGGAGTGGACATTCCTAGCTTGGACATACTTAATATGTGATAAGAGCATGCAATAAAGTTATTTAATAACAAGTGTGCCTTGATAAATTAAGCTACATGTTGGGTGTATTCACCACTGTATGCCGAGAGTGGGAAAGTTCCACGCAGCCCAAATCCCCACCTCAGTGCCATGAGGGGTCAAGAATAAGGATGTACCAGGAGTCCTTAGCACACCTGACAGCTGCAAGGAATCTCTAAACCAGCATTGCTTTCCCAGAACGCAAGCTCCCAACTACTTATTATTATTATTATTACGGAAGTTGTAAACATTTGAACATGTAAGGGGGACTCTCGCAAATGCAAGTATCCCTAATCAAATGTTTGTGAGGAGAACTTGGGCAAAGGCAGCCTTGCTTGCCTAGAGGAGTGTGTAAAGCTTATTGGCCTTGGGTTAATTTGCCAATATTCATATCAAATGCCCAAATGACTTACAGCAGCTGAGTATCATATACCATTTTTTAACCTTTTGGATATCATTATCATCAACGGTACCTTATACTCAAATATTATTCACCAGTAAGGTTAGAGGAAAGTTCTGTTCATTTTGTATTTTAATACAAACTAATTCACACTTCCTTGAACAGCTACCTTTAAAATTCACACTGCTCTGAATTTTGCGATGCAGTTCTTCACCCCCCCAAAACCATTCATGTATGAAAACAAGACACAAATGCATTATGTTAGGGAAAACGGCTTGCAAAAATGTTTATATCAGGCAAAACTGCTTGAAAAAAGCTGTACATTATTATTAGAATGTGCACTAATCTTTTTGTGATTTTAAAGTGTTGTGGGAATGCAGTGAACTGAACGTAAGAATCAACAGCAACAAAACAGCAGGGAAAGGCACACAGGGAAGAGCGTGGCTATACTGGATATAAATAAAATGCAGCATTACTGTTCTGGCACTATTCATTACAAAACGAAAACATTGCTACAATTTACATTGTAGTTTTACGTGAACCAAGTTCTAATTTGGTTATTCAACTATTGGTTCTGCCCCCAGTAACATTTCAGCCTCAGGTACTCTTTCTATGCATACACCAGCTCATATACAAAGTCCGTACTTTTTGTGTACCCAAAATGCCTGCTTTGCCTTGAACAGCAACCAGGAAATCCAGTACTCTGGAAGTTGGGTGGGAGGGTGGGTTGTTGTACCTGACTGACGCAGGCCAACTTAAAGATGCGCACCCACACCAGGATAATATGCTAGCCCAGTCCCACTCTTGAAAGTTCAAGTTCTCTTTCTTTAAGCAGCCCAGATACCTCATCTCAACCTGTAGACGGGAAAGGATTCTTTCATATTTGCATGGATTTCACTACACAGTGACTGATAATTTTACAATGTGGAGGGGAGAACACCATAAGAAGCGAAGAATAAGACTGCTGTGGGGGAGTGAAAGGTTTGCGAATAGCAAAGATGTGTTTCAGAATGGTTTGACTCAAAATACTGCTTTTCACACCACAATTTAAAGATACTTTTCCACTAATCACATTTGTATCATTACATAAGGAGTATCCCAGATCCAGCCAGCTTGGTGCTCTTCAGATATGGCTGGACTGCACCTCCTTCCACCAACTTTGGCTGCTGGCTCAGCTGCGCAGCTACCTGGGCAGGGATAGCCTAACTTCTGTTTTCTGTGCTCTAGTAATCTCTAGGTTAGATTACTGCAACATACAGGGCTGCCTCTGAAGACAGTTTGGAAACTTCAGCTGGTGCAGAATTCAGCAGCCAAGCTGCTTGCAGGGTCAAGATGGTTTGGGCATATTAAACCCAACCTGGCCTGACTGCACTGGCTGCCAATCAGTTTCTGAGCCCAATTCAAACCTTAAATGTCTAAATACTGTAATACCTCAAAAACCACCTCGCCCCGTATGAACCAACCCAGACCCTGCAACAGTAATAGTAATAGTAATAGTAGTAGTTATACTAATAATATATTTATATGCCACCCATCTGGCTGGGTTGCCCCAATCACTCTGGGCCGCTTCCAACAAATTAAAACACAGTAAGACATCAAACATTAAAAACCTCCCTGTACAGGGCTGCCTTCAGATGTCTCCTAAAAGTCAGATAGTGGTTTATTTCCTTGACATCTGATGGGAGGCTGTTTCACAGGGCGGGTGCAACTACTATCATCATCTGAGGCCCTTCTTTGTGTGCCCCCTCCATGGGAGGTAAGAGGATGGCAACATGAGAATGGTTCTTTTCTGCAGGAGCTCCCCGCTGTGCAATGTTCTCCACAGAGATGCTCACCTGGTGACTTCGTGACATATCTTCAGGCACCAGGCAAAAACATTTCTCTTCTCCCAGGCCTTTGGCTAATTAAACCATCTATGGCCTTATAAACCGTGTGTTGTGGGGAGGCATTGTTTCATTTGTTATTATGTGTTTTTGTTTTTCGATCCCGTAAACCACCCTTTGATCCTTGGATGAACAGTGGTCAATAAATTAAGGGAATAAAACAAAAAACATTAGAAATAAGTGCCCATCAACCCTGACTCTTGGCCATGCTGGTTGGGGCTGATGGCAACAACATCAGGAAGTTAGGACATTGAGTATGAAATAGCTTGTAGAAAACACTGGTGAACTCCAGTGCTGCTTCAGAAGTACTGTTGTCCATTGATGTTCCTGTTAAGTTAGTTGTATATATTGTTATTCTGAATATATACATTTGCAGCTAACTTCATACACAAGTATGACTAATAAGGGTCCACCTATGTTAATTAAAATTTATAATAAGAAAGGTTTGTGATTTCAGATTTGCCATACTAAAATTTCGGTAAACACTGCCTTGTAATACTGCAAATTAAACCCCTTCCAACTTATAATGAAGGATTTTCGTGTCTTCAGGGCATTCAGAATCAAGCATTTTAAGGTGAGGAGGCCTCCGATGGTCCAGACATTAGGTCATTAAGTTGCACTTCATTGAACTTACTTCCAAAACAGTCTTTAAGTGAGAATTTTTATAGGAAGTCTAAGTAGCATAAGAAAGCAAAGCCTGTTTACAATATTGATATAGAAAAGGAGCAATAATTTTTACCTGCTACCACTGGAGATTTTCTGTCATCTAGAAGCTGAATGGCAGTACTTGCTGTTACCACATTGCTTTTGTTTGCTGTTTCTACAATAAAAAAAGAAGCAGTTATTCAAATTAAGATTCTAACTATGTATTTTTAAACAACTGTTGGTATGTTTTCACAGTAGCAGATTAAAATAAGCTTTGCATGTCATCTGAACTGGAGATTGTAGTCAAGCTCCATCCTGCTAAACCATAATCTGTAACCAAGAACAAACCTTGGTTAAGGAGGGGAGAGATTAACCATGACCCCACATTCGAATGACATGCTAAGCCACACATTAATTTAGTTGCTAGGTTGTGCTGAGCTCAAAGGAGGGGCTTAAAGGACTGTGGCTGCCCCCCTGGAAGCCAGTACGTTTGTGTGTTCACGCTAAACAACAGTTCTTTTTGTGCACAGTGCAATTAGAAACTGCGAAATTACAGCATAATATTAAATTAAATCCTGCAAATCTTAACTGCCTGTAGTTTTAAGTAAGCAGAAATATTGGGTACCAATCTGGATTGATGGGTGCAATTCCTTCCTTCCTTCCTTCCTTCCGTCCGTCCGTCCTTCTTTTTATTTGCTTAAAGGTTTTATACCACACATTTCACGTGTTTCTCAAAGTGGTTTTGAGTGTATGAATTAGCTATGAATCAAAGCACAATTAAATGACAAACCTGTGCTGAAAGGGATTGAGTAGACAAAGCTTCCTGGTATCTGTTCTGCAGCTCTTCTGTACCAAAGCGGGAAATGATCAGCATTGAAAATATTCTCCTTGTCTCCAGCTGTCAAGAAGTCTCTTGAAACAGAAGAAAACATAATATGTTTGCTTGTTTTGGTTTTTACATCTTAAGCGCCTTAAAAAACAAAAGTTTTCTTTCTTTCCTTCCTTCTTTCTTTAGTTTTTCTGAAAGTAACTTTAGAATAATGTAAGCTACCCTCTAGATACCAGAGTCACTGGTGTCAGGATGGCAGCCCCACATGCGCCTGGTTACAACTGTGTTTACAATGCCTTCCCAGGTAGAATGCACATAAAATAAACATGCTGCAGTGAATAAGCATGGCTGCTGCTAAGAAACAGGAGCTGGAAAACCTGTCTCCTCCTCAGCTTGTAGGTAGTCCCAGTAAGTAAGCAATGAACATCTTCCAGGAAGCGTAACAGAAAAGCACATTAGGCCTTACTTTATTGATGTTTCAATATTTGGTTTCAATATTTGTATTTTTGTTATTTCAGTTTTGATTGTGTAGGTTACTTTGAGACCCTTTGGTTGGTGTAAGAAGCAACAAATAAATATAATAACAAATAATAATAGTAAAGTAGTCTTGAGATTCTGGGCATTCTCACTTAAAATGTTATTTTGTAGCTAGCAATGCATGATGAATTGGGTGCAAATGAGGAACCATTTTTCTTGGGAGATTCAAAGTGTGTGGGGGGGGGGGAATCAAGGGGATAGCTATCCATTGCCTTTTGGGGGTATATGAGCTGTATTAAACCTGCTAAAAACAGATCTGCATTCTTTGTGTGATGAGGCAGGATGAAACAGTTTGAAAATTGAATGAACAATCTGTTATGTACAAGCTTCCCAAATTAAATTGGAACAGAGAAGGCCTTCCCTGGTTGCTACCAGATGCATTTCTGCAGACTGTAGTGCAACCAAGAGGACCTCATTCTGAGATCATACTGGCTAGTCTGGTCTAAAGAGGTGAAGGTATCTCCTCATATAGCCAGGCTCCAAGTTGTTCAGGGCTTCCTAAATCAACAGCTGAAGCTCACACTTGGCCCAGCAGAGCTTAGGTGTCCTTTGTTTTGACACATAGAATCTGAACTAGAATGCAGAGAACTAGTGGGAAAGGGAAAGAAGGGACTATATAAAATTATGTGCATGGTTCTCTACTTCCGGTACTGCTTTCTTATATTGCCATATACTACTTACTGATTAGTTAGCTGTTCCGGTCCCACAAACAAATTGACACGAGAAAGACCCGTCCGAGTTCCAAGGAAGGCAACTTCCACTCCCTTGTCTGAATTTCTGAAGGAGAGCAACACACAAGGAAGAATTACATTTCCAGACGGTAAATGGTATGCAGATATTCTGAGGTCACAAGAAGTGCAAGCACAAACCAGGACTGCAATTTTAATCAGTTTTAATAAATACAATAATCAACTTAAGCTTTAACTGAAATTAAAATATTTCCCCAATTAATCAGTGGGAGTTAGACTGAAAGGATAAACAGTTAAGCAGTCAACACAGATGCACAATCTCCCTAACCTATAGTTGTGTGCAAATGGCCGCTTGAAATTATCTGAATTATCCTATACATCTGAAGGCAGCCCTGTATAAGGAAGCTTTTTAAAGTTGAATGTTTTACTATGTTTTTATATATGCTGGAAGCTGCCCAGAGTGGCTGGGGCAACCCAGTCAGATGGGTGAGGTACAAAATAACAACAACAACAACACACCCTACTTTTTGATGGGTGGGAGCACCATTTCTCTCACTTTTTCAAGGTGGGGGAATAAGAAATTACCTAGCAGGTGTTTTCAGGGGGTGGTTGTGGGGTTCACCATTACCAGTGGCTGTAGCACAGCCTCTTCTGTTTTCACCTAAATTTCTAATATATATATGGCACTGGACATGATGGCAGAAGCAACTATGTTGACATTGTGGCCACCATTTTGCATCCTGCACAATGCCCTGGACCCAGAATTGTTCTGAGGTCTGGTGGCAGAGAAAAGGGGGCTGCTACCATTTAATTTAATTTAATGGTGGAGAATATTCTTGGGAAATTATGTGAGGTGAACTTTTTCTAGGGGTACTGGGGGGGGGGAATCTCAGAAATTTCCCCAGCTCTAATCTGATGCTCTATGGACAAGGCTGCAACCCTGTGCATTCTTAGGAGTAAGGACTAGCAAAGTCATGCCAGGATATTGTTTTTCATTGTTCCGCTTACCCTTCAAAAAGAAAAAAGAAAAAAAAGAAATGACACTCCACTATTCTTCATGTGCTTTTAGACAATGCCCAATTGGTCCCTTAAGTGAATCTTCTATATTCCCTTCCTAGTTTCCCTTTTCAAAATTGGTTTTTAATGGCCTCAAATGTGGCTTTAATGCACTGATTTTATGCAAAACACTCTGAGAGCAAGTCAGCAGGGGCACTGCATGTCAATCTTGGTTTTTTAAAATTATTATTAAATTAAATGCTGTCCATGCAATTTCATTTTGCCGCTCCAGAACAAATGACGCCATGAGGGTTGTCAGGTGGCTGCCTAGAGATTCCCCCCACGGCCCTTTAATGGGCTGCTGACTTGGAAGACAAGAGAGTCCTCATTTCTCTCATCCATTATGCTGCAGGCTCTGTCGTCAGACTCCCTCCTCAGCTGATGTACAGCTCACTTGCTCATTACAGCGGGTAGTAGATGATTGTGGGGGAATGACAGGACTGAGGATAGCTACACAGCTGCCCAATCTTTTGTTTTAGTAATGGGTTTAAAGGAAGAGAGAAATAGCTGGGTTTCAGCTTAGCAACTCTACATGCCAGGGCTCCAAGTGAAGTCACATCACAGCCCCAGTTTTAGAAAACGCCAACAGTTGGTAGCAGCACCTGAGAAGAGAGAGTAGTGGCACTCTCAGGATGCCAGGACAGCAAAGCCTGTACCAGGAGGACAGTCTAGATCAGGGGAAGCCAGCGTGGCCATTGGGCTTTGGGTTGATAGCTCATGGATTTCAACAGTACCTGGATCACACCACATTGGAAATCTATGATTTAGGTCATTATTCTGGAAGTAGTATTTTAATAATATATAACACCCATTACTCTAGTACAGAAGGGGTTCTAAAGAATGTATACATGAATCAAATCTTTCCGCTGATACAAATGGAAGAGTCTATAAGGGCAGGTGAACTATTTCTGTGCATCATATATTTAAAACAATTAATGAATTGGTGAAAAATAAATGATGTAACCGAGTGAAGACATTATTAAAAGAATCATAAGCAATGCTTTGTTCACTTACTCTGATTTGTTCAGTGCAAGGCTGGTCCAATAAGCTTCTATTGGTGCGCTGACCACTGCATCAAACAGTACTTCCTGTATTAATTCTTTATCACCTATAAAGTTTTAAAAGCATTAATAAGGAGCATGTGTGCAGCCTTCTTACGACAGTAAACTTGGAGTCAGTAGATATTGGCAGGAAGGCTACATGTCTGCTGTTAGAGACTGTATGCTTCACTGCGGACTCTGGCCCCAGAAGAACGTATAGGTACGCAAGTGATGGAAATCTCACCTATCTGAGATGAGATGGGGAGGAGGGAAATCTCACATACCATGGCTAGCATCTTTCTCTTGCACATGAAAATCTAAATTTCCTGGATTCCTTGCACTAATCCTTATACGAGTTCCATATGTCCATACTATTTTTCATCCAGGGACTATCATGCTTGGTAGCATCATTCCACAATACTGGTTATGATCCACCACCACCTATATTCTGTCCCAGTGCCAACTATAGAAGACACAATTAGATGAACACATGGAACATTTTCTTTCTGTGGCCAGCAATTGAAAATTCCCAGTTTCATGTGAAAGGTTGTGCTGCAGACAGTACTGTCTCACATCCCAACCACAGCTCAGTTGAGTTTTTGTTACCAAAGCACATACAGGTATGATCATCAAACAGTCTGAACGTCAAAATCCATCTTGGTTTTCTCAGTAATACATGCCAATGTATTTCTAGTGATGCAAGCAAAAGTTTCAACCCAGCAGTTTGTTGTATAACATCCAGTACAAATGGAACTTTCTTAAGTAAAGATACTTAGTGTTTATGTAGTGTTCAAAGAGCTTCCAAATCTTTATTGTGTTATAATCCATTCAGTGGTAGGTCAGTATTATAACCCCAATATCACAGATGGGGGAACTGAGGCTGAGAGAAAAAAGCTTGCCTAGACCAGCTACTGATTTGATGGTTCAAGCAAGCTCAGTCCCCCACCAATGATGTACGCTGCCCATTTCCTGTGTATTGCATTAAAAATGAAGCTAGTGTGTTATTCTGTAAAAGGCAAATACAGTTTGGAGGAATGCCGGCAATACTTATCAAAATTAATCAACAACTCACAAGGAAGCAATGGCTCTTTCCCCATGAGGTAGTTTTGAATAGCCTTCAGCTGAGTCATTTGGCGGTGCTCAGGATGCAAGTCTGTGTTGCAATATGACCTGAGAACATAGCATGGTTAAAAATAATTTCAACAAATATTTGTAAGCATGATCTCCCATTGTCATTCTGCAAAAGGAGTCAGGCACACCACACATGAACAAAAAGGGCAACACAAATCAACAGCATGCTTTATTGAAGACTTACCATTCGTCTGCCAAAGATACATCAGGCTGTTCTAAATCATTCAATCCTGAAATCAGAATATGTGACAAGGGTCATTTTCTGAAAGCTATCAGTATCAGTTCAGTGTCTGTATACAGTTCATGACAGTCATTCTTCCTTCTTTGGGGTAGGGAGTGGACTGCTAGGTTATATACCATAACTAATCTAAATCAAGTGTATTTCTATCAGTACTCAAAAATATGCAAGAACCAAGGGAATGCATTTGATTAAACCTTGGGAACTGAATATCATTATATATACAGGACCACATAGGTTAGACAGCTGGAAGACACCTGTACAAACTTCAAGCTGGTCTTCAAGCATGTTAAGACAACAGGCGCTTTTACCCTAGTTGTCCCACAAGCATGATATCCTAAGGATTGTAATCAGTGGGTTGTATCCAATGCTGAGTGAGTGGAATTCCATGCATGCGGCGGGACTTCCTTTCCCTTTCCTCTCCTAGTACACCACCCAAATATACTTTTGTGAGTGTGCAGGGAGCTGGAGGGGACAGGAAAGGAAAAGGAAGTTCCATCGCATGCACGTTAGTCGGTTGCACCAGTGAAGCTGCAGTGTTGGGAAATAGCCCCGTGTGTTCTCTATTCCTTTAGTGACCTTGTGGTACTGTTACATATGCTCTTTTGTTACTGCTGTCTGTATTTTTAAAAAGTTTTTTTTAAAAAACAAAACTCATGAAGACGCACAAGCATAAAAAAGCATAGGAGGTGGGTATGAGAGATAATCAAAAAGGCAAGTAGCTGAGGATAGGAATGGAAAAGGATGCTGAGATTATGAGTCTCAAGCTCTACTGACTGAGATGACAAAACAGAATCTTTAATACAAAATGAAGATGACCAATGTAGGCTTGGGTAATTGTTTATACAGGAACATAGGAAGCTGCCTTATAGAAGACCCTATGCTGTCCACTCTGGCAGGCAGTTTCAGAAAGAGGTCCTTCACATTACCTGCATCCAGATCCTCTTAACTGGAGATGCCAAGGGCTGAACCAAGGAAATTCTGCATGCAGAATGTGTGGTTTAGGCTGGAACTATCTATCAAGAGTAACTACAGGGGAATGAAAACTCTATCTTAACCTCAGCTATCATTGTCTGAACAGCAGGACCCAGGTTCTTTTGTATGTTTTGGCTCTGAAACATTCAAGAGTCCCACAACTGTGGTTAACAGGCATACAGGTATAATTCAAATAGTAAAAGTAGGGGATCTGCTACTCTGATGATGATGTTTTGACCATGAAAAACACAAATTGGCACAGATAGGGTGGGGGTTGTCTTGCTGGGAAGCAAGGTGGCTGCATAGCTCTGCGGTCCGATCCACCTAACAGGCCTAATCAATTAAAACCACAAATCTAGCACAAAGATGCCCACAAAGTGAGGGATAAAATGATGCAGCCATTCTATGTTACAATGAATCTTTGTTGTGGGCACTGTCCCCATAAATCTCTCACATATATCTTTCATCCAATTAGATATGTGTGCATGCACTCTCTCTCTCTCTCTCACACACACACGTCCAAAACATGCACAAGGTCACTGGGCAATAGAGCAGAAAAACTGCTTGAGAGACCTCCATGCCTTAAGCCCCATTATCATGCAACAGTTGAACAAATGCCTAGGAAATCTGATTTGCTGTGCAAATGCTACCTTCTTCTATGGTCACGTTTCCTCTGAAGAAATATTTGCCGTGTCCTCTAGAGAGAGCCACACCTAAACTGTGCAGATAAACAAAAAGCAGGCCATGAAATCTGTCCCACACACAAAGTTAGGAAAGTGCAAGAGAAAATATATACCATTTCTCCTGGCATTTTTAGTCCGTGCTCTAGAAACAATTCAGTCTTGTTTCCAAAACCTTGGTGGTTGCATTTATTGCTCAACCAGCCACTTCAGTGCCATTTCACTTTTACTGTGCCAGGAGCAATGGACTGTATCTATTTGTGTGTTTAGGGGTGCAGTAACCCGTGCATTCTCTGGCAAGCTCAAATGCAAGCCCCACCAAGGTCAGAGTGGTTCTTCCAGCTGCTTCATTTTCCAGCCAAGATCTGAACATGCCCATGGGCTCACCGAGAAGGAGGCTCAAAAATGAAAGTCAACTGTGTGCATGGGGGGTGGGAACGGACTGCCCTTACTGATAGTTTGGGCGCCTGTAGAGCTGCTGAGTGCAAGGAAATACAAGAATGTGTTAATAGGGGTCATAATGACCCACTTGGCATAATTCATTGTTGCATATTTTGGCATGTTAATATTTTATGTGATGGAAATAATACCGCATTGGGCTTATCTTCTCCATATAACACGGTCACACATGGAGGACTACTACTATATAATGTATAGCATGGACAAATGGCTGGAAGACATTTCCTCTGTTTTCTAAAGCATTCATGAAACTGCAGTACAGGTGACTTGGAGGCCTGGCAAGAGATCAATAGGATAAAGCCCACATGGTTCCCACTCAGAGATGCAATCTATTCTCTGTGGTCAGGTATCTAATTTGTTTGAGAATCTACAAGCCTTCGGAGAGGAAATTCCAAAGACTCTTTTTTGGTACAACAGAAATGTATGCTATAAAAGTACGTTTCCTTTTCTGCCCTTTAAACCATCTGCACTACTATCTCTTATCAATATAAGACCCACAATAGAAAGGCAAGGATCTGGAAAACAATGTTCTACAAAAAAGCTTTTGCACTGCACTTCTGTTTTGCTTATACTGCTCTCTCATAGGTAGATGGGCATCCAGATCCACAGCAGAGTTAAGACAAGGGGCCAGCCTGAGGCATGGATGCCACAAATGCCAAGAGCCATTACCAGAATCCGGTAATCTTCAGGCTTCTGTGCCAGTCACTGGTGCAGTGAGCTACCAGAACTATGGTTTACAACAGCTTTCGCCAAATTATTATTATTTCCATACCATCCTTCATCAGAGGGTCACAGGGCGGTTTACAATATAAAAGCACAAAATATACAGCACAATACATATTAACAAACAAAAACAATCCTCCCCCATCTAAAAGGCCTGGGAGAAGAAGAATGCTTTTGTCTAGCACCTAAACATATGTAACAAAGGTGTCAGATGAACCTCCCTGGGGAGAAACTTCCACAAGCAAGAAACCATCACAGAAAAGGCCTGTTCTCATGTTGTTGCCCAGTGGACCTCTTGTGGAGGAGGCACATGAAGGGCCTCAGATGATGATCACAGGGTCCGGGTCAGTTCATATGGGGAGAGGCCACTCTTGAGGTATTGCACTTTCCATATGTTTTTACTCCAACTCCCATCAGCCCCAGACTGGATGGGATGATGGGAGTTGTAGTCCAAAACATCTGGGTAGCAATGCATTTTCAGGCTCCGGACTACCTACCCTGATTGGCTATTGGATCTTCCTGGACAGGAAGAACTCCAGAAGGCTTCCGATTTGGGATGAGAAAACTTTGCCTGAGCTACAACAGGCTGTCTCTCAGCTCCCTTGCCACTTGGCTCTCCTCTGTCTGATGCCTATGGCTCAGAGCTGATATGCAGGCAGTAGGGGCTTACTGCACAATTGGGCAGGAAGAAGAAGAACTGGGGGCCCACTGGTGCCACAGCTAGGACTGAGCTCTTCCCTGCTTCCTTGAGGCAGCCCAGAGCCTTTTACAGGTGTTGTCCCTGGAGCCACACAAATTCTCTCAACCTCTCATGCAATGAGCTTCTGGAGTGGGGAGTCTTTCATATTCATGGAAACAATAGAGAACTTTTATCTTCCTGAGTTCTCCATGAGGGGCTCAGAAAACGTGTGGGATTTTGGGGAAGACAGCTCTGGAGCCCTGCTGTATCCTTGTTGCCCCTTCAGTCTAGTTAACACCTGGTCAGAAGAGGCTGCATACACACAATATCATACTTTGAACGGCCTGTGGCTCAACAAGCCTCCTCAATTCAGATCCATGGTGCACACAGAGATGCATTTGTTAGTGCAATCCTTTAAATGGTACTATTCCTTTCCCAGAGCTCTGTGCAAGCACTGAAGAGAACGGAGGACTTCCTGAATGGCAGGTCCGGATCACAGCCAGGGAGTTTACCTTTCACAAACTACCCATCCCTGAATGAAACCTAAAAAAGGCACGTTCGGAAACCTTTTCCCTTGCTCTTTGCAGCATTGTCCAGGAGTATTTTATTGTCAGCCCCTCTTGATGAGCTTTTAATGAGCTCGCAAGGCTTGCAACTGCAATGAGCCTGATGAAATGTTCCATTTATTATGGCCAGCCCTACCTGAAAGGAGTCCCCTTGATGTCTGTATAATAGTAGTCATTTGTCATCACCAACACCCGCTTCTAGATTTAGAAAAGGAAAGAGAAACAACAACATGCCTGTTAGGAAAGGTTTGCAGGGTTAAATGCAAAAGCAAACTTAAAATCTGTGACAAGATTAATAACAGCAATATGCACACATACATACAAATGTTTATATCTGACCCACAATTAATAAACACTGTGGACATCATGTCTCAGGGAAAGTTTTCCACTCCAAACATACACTTTAAACCAATGGTTTGTGGGTGTTTTTTTAAAAAGCAATTATTTGTTTTACTTCTAGCTGAAAAAGTATTTTCTATACGATACCCCTTTGTCCACGGTTTTCTTCACTTCCATAGAGAATTTTCCTGTTTTCTGATTCACCATTGCATTTCGAAGCTGAAAGTAAAATACAGTCATATAGTAAACAAGGAATGAGAAAAAAATTATCTTCTTTGTAGATATTTGCATATTTGGGCAAAATGAAGATATTTCGCATAGCTGCAGAAGGTGTGTGCACACAGTAACCTTCCACTTTCGTGTAATTTAACTATCAAGGATGAGAGGTTTTCAACTCATGTTAATGGATTATAGATTAGAACCTGATAGGATAGATAAAAATGAATATTTGGATCCACAGGGTTCTGCTTAGACAGCTTCAGGCAAAGTCCTCTCAGCAAAAACATTTTCCAGCAGTCTTCTTGGTCATGGGTTAAGTGTGCGGACACAATTAATATGAGGTTTGTTTGTTTTTCATGCAGCAGCCTTGTGTGGTGAGCATCAAAATCAAATTTTTTCTCTTCTGGCCATTGTTCTGACAAAAAAAATCACTTTTCTGAAGCTGCTATTTTCAATGAAAGCTTCTGCTTGCAAGGAGAGAAGGATTAGTATGGAAACAAGACACAACCTACTTTTTTTTAAAAAAAATTACACATTTTTAAATATAATGGCTGCCAGAAGCAAGAGTCAGGAGCAGGTCAGCAATAAAACACCCAGTGTCAGTGAAGTTAACTCTTTATTGAAAATAACCCAAACAGCACAGGCCTAGTGATCACAGCAACTCTTCCCAGTAGGTCTTGCCCCAATGAGCCAGTTGTGAGGACTGAAGGTTCCCGTCTTCCCACTACTCTCTAAGGCTCCTCCCCCAGCAGCCTAAGGCTCTCTCAATGCTCCACCCTCTTCATTTCTCTGCATGCTCTGGGAGATCACAGCTACTCACAGCAGGAGGGGGAGACTCCCTGGCCTCTTCAGCAGCCTGCCTCTACTTCACCTCTTGACCCCCTTTGCTTCTGCCGCTGATTCTGGGCTGCTTTCTGCCACAGCCTCTTCCTGCTCACTAAATCCTGTTACCTCTTCAGTTTCGAATGTCCTCCTCCGAGTCAGTTCCACCTTCTCCCTCCCTTCTACTAAACTACATGGGCATGTTCAGTGTTGGGGTTTTTGGGTTGGATAGAACATGCAAGAAATTCTGAGAAACCCTAAAAGAGTTCCATCCAAATTTGCAAAAAAATATGCATGTGGTGATGGGTACCCTATATATCTCCAACTGGGATCCTTCTACACTGTGATATTACTTGTTTCTCACCAGACTAGATGACCTTTCGGAACCAAGGTCTGCAAAGAAACACTCCACACAGTGAGAAAGAGTCATAAGACCAGAACTGCCTCCAATTTTTAACCAATATGCAGATTTGAGGTGAAGGTTTCTGCTCAGGAGAAATATCTGAAGAGTTTCAGAGAAAGCTAAAGGAATTTATATAAAACTGGTGGGACTTCTAAATGGGTTCCACACATTCTTAATTTAAATTTCTTTCTAGAGATTACAGGATGTAGTCCAAAGTTGGAAGCTCCCTGTAAGCGTGGTTCTGTGCCTGACAATGAAGTAATATTTGTGGGATGGTCATGTGAGCATCAGAGTTTTGCATCTGAATTATGGACTGGGAGTTCAACTCATAATTTTAGTGCCAGGACATTTATTTGCCCAGGCGTTTTAATGTTTTTACTTTATAGTCAATTTAAACTGGTTTTATACACTGTTTCCTCCCTCCTCCCCCTAGCTTTCTATATTTACATTGCTATAAATGATGTCATTTTCTTGTTTTTGGTATATTGTCATTTTGGTATGTTCTGTTTCCCATGCTTCAACCTCCCTGGTATTTATATAGATGAAGAATGTGCTCAATGCATGTCAGACTCAGAAGGAAGTTCCACTAAGTTCAGTGGGGCTTAAACCTGAGAAAATGGATGCAGGATGCCAGCCTGAAGAATAATTTCAATAAATAAAAAAATCATTTCTGCTTTTCTTTTTTTCATTTTACCTTGAACTAGCCTAACAGAGCACACACAATATAGCATTTGAATGTGTAAATAATGCCTACAGCCCTGGAGAAAGAACATTTCAGAATACCTTAAGACACTGCTGCATTCCAGGATTTGAAACCAGTGAGCTTATTCTGCTACGACTGCACCTATTTATTCTTCTCCAATCCACTTGCAGGCATCATGGATGATTGATTGGACAATAGGGACAGGCTTCTTTCATTGTCGATTTGCTATCAATGTCCTCCTGAAGGAGGACTGTGCTGTTGGGGTATGTGTGTGTGTGGAATTGTTGCCAAAGCTCGTCAGGGAAAGAGCTGTTTTTGTTTTTGTGAAGAATTTGAGCATGGCTGACAAACTGAAAACTGCAATGTTTGCAGCTCTTTAAATTTAATTCTGGGCCATCTAGATCGGAGCTAACAATCTTACTCTTCAGTCAGCGAGTGTAAAAGAATAATTTTTCGCTGGAGGCATATATAAAATAAAACATATATTTTACTGTAGGTTTTTTTGTACATATATATATATATATATATATATATATATATATATATATATAACACAATGCGTAATAGGCAATTCTGGAAATATTTTCCCTTTTTAACTTTTGTGGTTTTGGACTAGGAGAGCTGGTCTTAATTAACAATCTACTTTCTAACGTTTAAAGAACTGTTCCATTTATCTTTAACATGTTTCTCATTTTTCTCCATTTCAGAGCCTGTAGTCTTCCAGCGCCCACTCCCCACAACCCTCGGGCAAGGCACAGACTTTACAAAATGGGCCCCCAAAACCCTCATAGCTTTTAAGATCAAGTATGCATGTGGGAATTATATTTTTTTATTTTTATACTTTTTTTACCCTCTGAATGGAGTTCTTGGCTTTGTAGCTCAGTTTTTCATCTATTCTGTAGACTTTTGTTCTGCTACCTCTCTGGGGTTGAAACTGGTGACCAGCGATATGGATGCAGAACATCTTTCATCCAAAAGCAGGCCAGATACTTCTAAGTAACACAATGTGCACTCCCAAATATAAAGCTTCGTTTTCACTATGGAAGACATTTTACACACAAAATAAAACTGTGCCTCCTTTAATCTAATTAAAACTGCATGTTTTCTAGTCTTGTTAATGGACACAATGCCACAAAGCAATCTATAGAAAACGGGTAAAGAGGCAGGCAGACATGCTGACAAATGTATCACAATATAAGCTTGCATCCTCTACACCAGCCCTGCCAACTGGCAATGCACTCCCTGAATTGTATACAACCAGGTATTGCAGCTTCAGGTTTTGGGTGGCCCTGAGCAAGGTGTTGTTAATGCCCACCCCCCACCCCCAGGCAAAAAAAGGTCCCCCCAGAACTCACCGCCACTCCTCCCCACCCCAGTGATGTTGGTGCTGGAACCACCAGCAGTCTCTCTGTTCTATGAGTGAGGAAGCCAAATGGGCTTTTTCGTTTGTGGCAGTAGCACCATAATAGTCTGGAAGCCACACAGCTGCTCAGCTCTGATGGGTACTTGGCAGCTTCTACTTATCTCTATCAACACTAAGGAAGCCTTTTTGGCTTGAACTGTTTGGTGGCTGCAGTATTGCCATGGTTGACAGCAGTCACATTTGAACCAAAAGAGGGCGAGAGCAGGGTCATCGACTTGCCCCCCCCCACACATTGAGGGTGTGCGGTCATGTGACATGATGCATCACATGATGCCACCTGGAGTGCGCCAGGCAGGGGCAGGACGCATGGAGGGCAATCTCTGTTTGCTCATCCCAGCCACAGTCCAGGAGCTCAGAAGCCAGGTGGAGGCTGGGACGAGTGAATCAAAGATTGCCCATGCTCCTCCCAGTCGTGCGGAGTTTGGGACGAGCGTGGGTGATCTTTGCTTCATTCATCCCAGCTGCAGCCCGGCTCCTGGGCTGCTGGGTGGAGGCTGGGGCGCACGGAGGGCACCCAGTGGTGGCTCCCTCAATATTGGGGGGCACTTCCCCCTGCCCAAAAAATACTGGGGGAGCTGAAGCCCCTCTGCCCTCTATACCTGGCGCCGCTGGGCCAGAGTGGTGGCTGAAGTCACAGTAATGCTGAGATGAGGATGTGGTCCCAAACAAAACACCGCCCCCCCCTGCAGATGTCCAAGTAATTGGAAGCTCACACTGGACATGTTAGTGTCCAGAGTCAACCCAAGATATTGCGTTGGTGCAGTTTTGCTGCCACTGCTATAGCAGCAACAGCTGGATGCCATTTGGAATCAAGATAGTGGATTGAAACATCCAGAGTTCCACCAAATAGCTTCTATGCCTCTGAGATGTACTGAGTCAGCAACCACACTCTCAAATATTCTATTGACTGGCAGGGAATAAGAAAAATAAATCTCCCCACCCCAGCTCCAGCTCCAACCACGGAGACAACAGGATCTGAGGTGTACTAACTGTTTCCTACTACCCTTGGTCCCTTTTTTGATGAGAGCAGCATTATAACAGCAGGCCCCTCCCTTGACCTCTGCAAACTAGTTTAAGGACAACATGCATATTGTGGTTTCAATTTGAAGGGGGGTCAGTCTTTCCCCTTCTTCTAGAAAGCTTGATAGTGCAGATGCTCTCCAGTGAGTGCTAATGAACAGATTAAACAGAAGTCTCTGAGCCTCTGGTGAGATGTTCAATGGACTCCAGCAATTGCAGAATCTGGGTATTTTGATTTGAATTGCACAAGTGGGGAATTTCACTTGCAAATCTCATTTTGAAATGAATTAAGCCCAAGTTCAGGTTGAAAATGCAGAAAAGAATGTAGGAAACATCACAAAATCTAGTGGAAATGTTTAGGAGCAGAAATCACAAGAGCTGAAGGGAAGATGTGAAAAGTCCCTGAAAAGATGAGCTGATTTAATCAGCAAAATAAAGAAAGACTGGCACTGCTAAACCCATGAAATGTTTCATTATTTATAAACTGAGTAGGGGTGGGCTGACAGAATCAGACATATATTTTGCAAGGGAGAATGAAAACATAAACTTGAGTTGGAGAAAAAGGATAAGAAATGCCTACATCTGAATGCTGATAATGCTCCAGAGGCAGACATACGTGATGAATCCCAGATTTCAGAAAGACGTGACACTGTAAATATGGGAACCTTCCGTTGATATATTCAAAACCTCTCCAAAATGAGTGGGTTTTGGAAGGATATAGGGGATGCTAATGTACTGCTGATATTTGAGAAGAGTGCTAGGAAATATCTTTGAAAATGCAGACATGCAAGCATGACTTTAGTCGGCGCAGACATTATGGGAAAAGCTCAATAACAGGAACCGAAAGGAGAACACCTGGAAAGTTATGATTTAATTAAGGACAGTCAGCATGGATTTGCACAAAACGAATCATGCCTAACAAATCAGATTTATGGTGGAAGTAACAGAAAGACCAGGCAAAGGTTAAGCCATGGACATAAGGAAAACTTTTGATACAGTACAGCTCAAGGAATTGACATGTAAATAAAGAATGACACAGAAGGGAGATGTAAACTGACCGGACAACAGAGATACGGACAAGGGAGGAGCATGATCTTGGAACAGAAAGAACTTAACTGAAAAGATTAGCACATACCTAAAAGAAGGTGTTAGATGGACAGCACTAACATGATCCTGCAGTTCTGGATTCTGGGGTTTGGACAGAGACCAAAAATGTGGTTCTTTTTAAAATATTGGTTGGTTTCTGGCATTTTAAACTGCTTCATAAGCAACAGGAAAACTTATTCACAGATATAGAGCAGCCTGGCAAAATTTGGCACAGGATTTGTTCTTGTTGTGTAATCTAACATCTAAATGTTATTTACTCAGCAGGATCCAGAGGTGACTCCTGGCTTTCAAAAGTTTAAAATTCTGCCCCTATGGAGATGGTGGGCTTTGGCACCTCCTCCTCATTCATCTTACCAAGCTCTATGGCTGGTGGAGCTTGTAACAGGACTAGCCTCCCTCTGCCAATCCTTATAGCTGTATGTATCATCCATCCTGTGATTATTTATCACCTTTATTTCCCATCTTTCCACTAAGCACATTCGGGTTATTTATTTATTTATTGCAATATTTATACCCTGGTTTTTCACCTTTCAGGCTTCGCAAGGTGGCCAAGTGTGTTTGTTTCATTTGACCTATACAGCTATGAGAAGCATTATGCTGAGAGAGTAGGCCTGAGCATGGGTTTGAATATGAGTCGCCCTAGAATTATATATTATGCCAATCCTCTCCACATGACATACAGATTCTGGCTTCCTGAAACCTTGCTGCACCTTCCTACTGCAGTTGGTATATCAGCTGGGTTTCCACTAGTGGGGCACAATAGTTGAATCCCACCCAGGCTCCACATAACACTGGGCTGTCTTCTCTTTTCCCCCTCCCCCATCACTGAGCAGCAGACTAAATGAACCAAATGAACGAAAGCAGTATAGGGATTTATACACACGGCCTCTTATTATGTGCTTCCTTGGACCACCACCCAATATGGCCTGCCCTTGAAGGTCACTTCCATGGTAACCAACGGAATGCAAGATGTTGTGCAGAGCAAATGGCAATATATCCTTGGTACATCTGTACATGGGGGTATGTATGTACGAAGCGGAAGGAGAGCGAGAAAGTCAGTACTGTATACAGTGGTACCTCAGGTTACATACGCTTCAGGTTACAGACTCCGCTAACCCAGAAATAGTGCTTCAGGTTAAGAACTTTGCTTCAGGATAAGAACAGAAATCGTGCTCCGGCGGTGCAGCAGGAGGCCCCATTAGCTAAAGTGGTGCTTCAGGTTAAGAACAGTTTCAGGTTAAGAACGGACCTCTGGAACAAATTAAGTACTTAACCCACGGTATCACTGTATACCTGTGCAGCGGGGGTGGGGGGGGAGACTAATACAAAATGAGAAGACAAAAATAAAATTGGAACGGAGAAGGGGAAGAACATGGACCATTATCTTTTGCTTCTCTTTTCTTCCTGCTGCTTAACACTTGAAAGTGGTATATTAGTGAATGCAATGACCTTTCTGACAAGCTCTGACAGAACAAATCACTCACCACATCATCTCTGTCTTCCCACTCCACCTCGGAAAGGTCGACGCTGCTATAGTTGGGCTTCCTTCGCTTTTTTACTTCTTCATACTAGAGTTTAAAAGAAAAATTTGTTGTTGTTGTTGTTTTAAAAAAGACATTGGACAAAATGATGAGCCATTTCTTTACAACCTCAACTTCAGCTTTTATGCTAGATAGGTATTTAGATGCAATTGGTGGTTTCAGCAATGTCTTTGGTTAACCCTGAGGTAAGCACACACAGCTTTACACAAACAAATGTTTTGTTTTAACACAACTCTTGGGGGCTCCAGAACGGATTTCCTTTCATCAGAACGTGCCCTTTTCACAGACTATAAGAACAGCAATTGTCAGTGTACCCTTGACACCAAGGAATCAGGGACAAATAAACTTGGACACCTAATAAAAGAAAATTGCTTTGTATGAGCACCACAGATACATTAGACTACCAGCTACTACACCATATGGAAAGTATGCAAGTCGTACTCTCAAAGTTTATAAAATACATCCTGAAATAGTTCTTGCAGCCATGCAGGAAGTGATATTTCCTAAAGTGTTATCAACAAAACGTTTACATATTTCTCTTTAAAAAAGATAAGGCCCTACTCCTAGGAAGTTTGGTGTTAATATCTGCTGATACTGTAGTTTATCAGCCCTTTCATGGGGGCAGATGGGTGGGAGAACACAAGAAGCACGCTAGACATGCTATTTGTTTTTATCACTAATATGGTAACACTGTAAATCTCACATTTTAAAATAAGCATCGCATGATGACAAATGGCTTTGACACTGGCGTTCCTGTAATGTGGGAAAATCCTGCCCCCTGCTGCACATCACAACTGAGGGACCCTGAAGAAACACCTTGTTATGGGTTACAGCTAATACCTACAATGAAATGTTGTGAGCTCACCCAAGAAAATAAATCAATGCGTTCTGTTACGAGTACATCTCAAGTGCACACAGTTAGTTATTCTGAATTACTCAGTGTTAAAACTAAGGCTGTACAAAATCCACAGAAAGACATCCATCTGAAAAACTCTTTTGTGGCACCAAGCTATGAATTCTGCCAAAAATCTAACTGCCTTTACGAATTCTGCCAGCATTACTCTGAGGAATTGTTTGCTTCAGGAAAAGGTGTTAAATTATTTTAAGCACACACCCTTTGTTCACAGCTGCACTGCACAATGGATTATGTAATCTCAGTGTGGCAATCTATAAACATTTTTACCTTTATTCACACAGACGTGAGAGAGGGCTAAATTTCTGAGGATTGTAGCATCTTCTGAACATTTTTATTTTGGCCGGCATGTTTCAGAACATTTCCACATTTAGGGCAAAATACAACTTCCCCACTCCACACCAGCAGGGTTCTGCAGAGTGGCAGAATTATTTACTGCACCTACAGCTCCGCTGCAAGGGAAGAGGGGGAAGACCATTCAGACCTGCTCCTTCACAAGCTCCAGGCTAGCATAGTGATCGGGCTTGAATCAGGCTTGAGGCCATCACCCAACAGCAGTGATACTAGCTTAAGATCCAGCAAACTGCCACTCTCAGAACAGCACATTTGGGGGCCTTTTCTCTGGGCTCTGCTGACATTTGTATAACCAATACTCTTGCCTACCCTCATATATGGCAGCAGGCAGCAGGCCTGCTCAGACAGAAGAGCTGAGCAGAGGGAGACTTCCACTCAATCCAACCCTCTTCCACAGCCGGGCATAAGGAAAACTTGGAATGTCCTCTCAATCTCTCTCTAATCCTCTTGAGGTATTACATACCCTCCAACATTCCTCAGATGAAAATAGGGACATTTCTCCCTCCCTCCCACAACTGACCCTCCTCAACCCCCCCCATTTTTTGTCATCTCCCCCCCCCCAAAGCATTTCCTCCACCACTACACACCCTCCACTGTCCTGAGATTTTGTTTTATTCTTTGGTAGACTTACAAAAAGAAAAACACATACAAATAAATAAATTTTACAAAGGAGCAAGACACACAAAGCATTTTTTAAAATAAAAAAAATCAAGACACCTTGTGATCCACTGCCGCTTTCTTCCTCTGTCTGCCCCTCACGGGACGTAGGGCTGGTGGCAGCCTCCCCTCCCCCTTGCCCACTTTCTAGCAGCCACTGTGAGCTGCCCAAGGGAGGAGGCTGACAGCACTGGCATGCTTATAGCAGTACCAGCCTGATGGAACATGTATGAAACCCATAACAAACATGGGAAAGCACTGAAACTCCTTGTTTCTGGAAGGCTTTTGGGTAACTGTTACAGGTTTAATCTGGCACGTTGCCGAAACGTTAATATTGCTTTTCTTATTGTTAACATGCTTTTATAATTATTTCTATCTCAGTTTTTCTCTTTCTTTTATCTTGCATTGTTGCTCTGATGATTTACTCAAGTTGTTATAAGTAATGCAGGGTGTAAATCAAGTTAATATAAATAAAACAGATTGGCTTGAATCCAGATAGTTGATGTCCAGGCGCTGGGGAACAACCGTGGGAGAGGGCTATTATTGCCTGCATGTCCTGATTGTTGACTTCCCAAAGTCATCTGCTTGGCCACAGTGAGAGACATAGGATGTTGGACGTGATAGGCCTGTGGTTTGATTTCAGCAGTGCTCTACTTCTGCTTTAAACTTCACTCACAGAATAATCCCATTGCGGGGAAAGGAGAGGGGTTTTTCACCATTTCCCCCCTCTTTTTGGAAAGCTTCCCCAGAGAGTTGGGAACCCTTCCTGAAGAGAAGTGAAAGGTACCCCCCATCTTCCTGCAGCAGGAACCTCTGCTGGATCTTGTTCCCCTGCATTGATGGAAGAAGCAGAAGTTAAAAAGGGCATGCAACACTGCCAGGT
Source organism: Podarcis pityusensis (assembly GCF_964106645.2). Lineage (NCBI taxonomy): Eukaryota > Metazoa > Chordata > Lepidosauria > Squamata > Lacertidae > Podarcis > Podarcis pityusensis. The sequence continues at coordinate 82,983,662 of NC_138029.1, read as the reverse complement.
GTTGCTGGTGGGATAAGGAATTTGTTTAGTTCAAATATCCAAATGACTCAAGCATGTAATAGGGAGATGGGGAGGGGGAGGGGGAAGGGGAGAGTAACATCTTAAAAGCAACATGCAAATCCAGTTTGCTAATATCCTTGGCGCTAGACAACATACTTTCTTAGCGAGGGAGCACTTAACAAGGTAAGGCAGAAATATCACGTGACAAGTCTAGCCTAGGGAACCCCACCCAGAGTTGGGTTTCATTATTAGAATGGAAGTTAGGCTTCAGCCTTTGGAGTTGCAAAACTACCTCTCTGCTCCATTTATCAGAGTTAAATTCCCAGAGGAAGAATTAAGTTGGCATACGTACAACTCTCCCCCTGGGGATGTGTCTGGGAGCAGCACGGGCTCTCGGTTTAAATCTCCACTGGCAGGCTTTTAAGCTTTTTTTATTTAATTTGCTTAAAAAAAACCCCTGGTTTCCTGCAATCCTAGTATCATGTGAGCTGCATTTATTTTGTAGCTGAGCATGATCCTTTACTGAGCCCTGCTGGGCCCTGAATTTGTAAAGCATTTGAAATGTGTTCACTCATAAAAGGGTCCTTGTAAAAGCAAACTCCCAAGATTAAGATTAAGCAAAAGTGTGACTTTCTTTGCTTTCTTATAAGAGAATAAGAGCTAACCTTTTCCCTCCCTTTCCAAAGAAAGAGCTGCAGACCAAAGCTATAATTTAAGATTTTAATCCAGAAATTCTTAGATTATGGTTGGCAATGAAGACCAGTTATTTTGGATTGGATGTCCATGCCAGCTGGCAGTAGCAATCTGCCATGCAGTAAAATTTCCAACCCATAATGCAATGAAAAAAAAACCAACCCTTAACTATGTCACATAAAAGGAGGGGCAGTGGGTGGGGGAATAAACCTCAGCTTTCACACAGGGGGGAAAAGGCAAGCAAATAAAGATGTACAGCCCTGAAAGAACCCCCTGGCAATGTAACGTATGAGAAAATTTTGATTTCTCATCCCCCCCCCAAGTACACACTTATGTTACAAATAACACAGAACACATCTAAACCTTTGGTTCTCAAAGTGAAAAAGTCTTCTAAAGAGATATAAACAGCTGTTGGTACCAGAGAATTATAGAATTGTAGAGCTGGAAGGGACCCCAAGAGTAATCTAGTCCAACCACCTGCAATGCAGGAGTGCATGAAAATATGAATGTATGCAAAGAAGCTGACTAATCCCTCCTCAGGCAAGTCTTAACATATCATAATCATAACAATGTAAGCTATTGCAAGGAATCCATCAATGCAACTGATAATGAGAGCTATTGGAACTTCCCCCACCTCTCCCATAGATATTTTCAACTTTGGATAACTTTGAAGCAAAAGGTAGATCAGAATGTACTGACTATACAGAAGATAGATCAGCTTCCACTAGATCTCAGTCTGATTTACAGCATATCAGCAAGGATTCTGACTGATAATGTGTGATTCTGACACACTGATAATAACAATAACAACAGCACCCTTCTAAATTAGGCTGCTGAGATACAAGTTTGTTGGGGTAGGATTTTGTGTGTGACAGGACTATGAGGATATGCTCAGAGGCACTCTGTTACTTAATTCTAAGAATATGCTGCCACCCCCATTACTGTTCTGACTCTCGTTGGTGGATCCTGGGGTTCTAGTAAAAAAACTAACTAAAAACAGATGATATCCCACAAGCCTGGAGTCTAAAGGCCCTCAAAGCCCCATTCTTTCTGAGCTGAGAACCTTTGCTATAGACAGATCATACAGCTGAGGTATCTGTATTTTTACCTTGGCCGTCCTCTCATGCTACCTCTGAGGAGATAAAGCCAGTCCTCAGTACAGCTGGAACTTGCTGCTTTCCAAACCCCCCCCCCCAACATGGTAAATACTACTTTCACAACGTGAAAAGGCAGCTGTATGGAATAGCCTGAAGCACTTGGATCTTGTGGTAAAATGCCTTGTGGTAATTATGTCATATGAAATAGAGAATCTGCCCTTTGTTTTGTATTTCTGGAGAGCCAAATGGATCAAGCATGACTAAAAGGGGCTTCCTTACTACAAGGCTTTAACAAGTATTGATCAAAATAAGGGGTAGACAACATGGTGCCATCCAGCTACCATTGGACTCCAATGCCCATCAGCCTCGGCCAGCATAACCAGGGATGATAGGAGCTAAATAAAATTTGGAGGGTACCACACTGGCTACCCCTGGTCTAAATTAATGACAGAGAAAATAGTGCACAGATCTTTATGTACCTATAAAGACTGGGTAAACAATACCTTCAGATCAGATCAACCACATACAAGCAGATTAGTAGTGTGACATGTACTTGATTCTTTCCACGGCAAACCCTCTTAATTTAGGATTTAATTTGCATTCTTAAGACCTTATCATTCAGGATTATGTAAAACTGACAGCTGCTTATAATTATATCTCCTTAGAGTGGAAATAATTTAAACCATCTGCCATCATTTCAACATTACCAGACTTAAAACTCGGTGAGCTTGTTTCTACCTAACGTCAAAGTTGAAAGTAAAGAAGCAAAGTAAACTGCAAGTATATTACTACCAAATTTCTTGCATTTCATTTGTATGTGCAACTGGTTTCTCCAGCAAGGCATTCAAACTGTTAATTATCTTTTTAATATATGTAATTTAGGATTGCTAATTAGATAGCAATTTAATGCCCTCACAGGGATTCAGATGCTCTTTCTTTTTTAACATGTAAACTCCGACAGGAATAATTGTTGACATTCCAGTAATTGAACTCTTCAGTTATTTAAATGAACACAAGGCATTTACACTGTTCAAATCATTTAAATATTCCACTGTCAGCTACAGCTGTAGAGTTTTATGGAGTCTCTGAAAAAGCAAGGGTAAGTGTAGGTTATCTTAGTTTTCAGGCAGGACTCCCCAGAGAGAAATGAGATTTGCTGCTTATGAAAGGCTAACACCGTTTAAGTGGGGCATTAATGTTTCCTCTGAGACTTGGATTTCTCTGTTTTTCTATATTAGGAGAAACAAATTTTCCCAGAATTTACAGCTATGAAAGCCTTAATACTGGTTTAGCAATCTTTAAATACACCGGGTCTTTTTTGCTACATACAATGCATTGTGGCTGTTAACATTTACCGGTAACTTAAACGCAGCAACTTGCTTTGGGTACAAAACTGCCATCGTATTTAGGGGAAGGTTTTTATCTTTCGTTCCTATATATATACACAACTTCCTTTACCAAGGCCAATGATGAAAACAATTGTATAAGGGCAGTTATAATTTTGTGAATATTTTTCATGTTAACTTCCTTTTGAAAGAAGAACAAATAGGATTTTGTAGAATATAGGATTATTACAAAAATGAAACCAACACTGTCATCATATCTGAACTAATGTTGGGAATTTGTGTTCTTATTATATACATGAGTTGCAGTTTGCCTGTAAGTAAAGGAAAGTTTCATTTGCACTGAGCTATCCTACGTGACTAGAAATAAGTGTGAGATCACGTGGCCGACTGCGCCTGCAAAGAAACAGCCGAGTTAAGCTGTCACATGCTTGTGGTCGTAAGAATAGGCGATCGAAGAGGAGTGGAACTAGAAGCAAACTGCCTGATTATTTTCATGCAGGGCAAATGCAGAGAGCTCAGTGCAAATGGTACCTGACCTGGCTAAACTGTTAATATGGAGATCTTCCTTGATGGAAAATACATATTGTTAAAAGAGATAATATACTGGTGTTGATGGCCTGTATGCAGTGCTAGCATGGAGTAAGTGGGCCTAATGTTTGAAAAAGTAAGAAACTAGCTTTGGCGATGAGCTGATATCCTTTCATCAATTATATGCTTCTGGGTTAGAGTGCTCCTAGTGGCAGATTTGCTCATTGAAATCACAGGGTTTTGGCATGCAGGTGTGAAGGTTGGTGGGCATCATGAAATGTTTTGATAAATTGATGAAAGAGGGTACTGACCAGGTGTCCGTGTTCTTAGCATATGTGGGCACCAATGTAAATGGAAAAAAAGAGTATACCCCAGATTCTGGAGGCAAGTGGCAGCAGGGGGCTATTTTCCGCTTGTCTTTGTATGATCTATTATAGAAGCTCTTAACAACGCATGGAAAACCTAGTGTGTGGTTTGAATCTCTATTTCAGTTTTTAAAAATACCATTTATTGGGGGGGGGGATAAAACCCTGTGGCAGATTCTCAATGTATTTTTCTCGCTTATGGTTTGATAATGCTAACATTACATTCCTACATTAAATTGTGTCTAATCCATGATGTTTCTCAATCCAGCATTGGTGCCTATAAAGAAAACAAAGTACAACAGCTGATGAGGTTCTTTTCAGAAAATGAAAGTTCAACAGCCTGCTGTAAAATAATAACAAATAACATTATTATTATTATTATTATTATTATTATTATTATTATTAATTATTATTTATTATTTATACCCCACCCATCTGGCTGGGTTTCCCCAGCCACCTTGGGTGGCTTAAAGCATATCTAAAAGCATGATAAAAACATCAAGCGTTAAAAACTTCCCAATACATGGCTGCCTTCAGATGTCTTCTAAAATTACCTCTTTGACATCTGAAGAGAGGGCGTCACTACTGAGAAGGCCCTCTGCCTGGTTCCCTGTTACTTTGCTTCTTGCAGTGAGGGAACCATCAGAAGACCCTTGGAGGAGGACCTCGGTGTCCAGGCTGAGTGATGGGAGTGGAGACACTCCATCAGGTATACTGGGCCAAGGTCATTTAGGGCTTTGAAGATCAGCACCAACACTTTGAATTGTGCTCAGAAACATACTGGCAGCCAGTGAAGATCTTTTAGGGCCAGTGTTATATGGTCCCGGTGGCCACTCCCAGTCACCAGTCTAGCTGCTGCATTCAAGATTAGTTCTAGCTTCCGAGTCACTTTCAAAGGCAGCCCCATGTAGAGTGCATTGCAGCAGTCCAAGCAGGAGATAACCAGGGCATGTACTACTTGGGTGAGACAGTCTGCGGGTAGGGTCTCAGCCTGCGTACCAGATGGAGCTGGTAAACAGCTGCCCTGGACACAGAATTGACAGCTGTGAGTCCAAAATGACTCCCAGGCTGCGCACCTGGTCTTTCAGGGGAACAGTTATCCTGTTCAGGACCAGGGAGTCTCCCCCCCACCCTGCATCCCCCTGGCAAACCAAATTATTAAACTGAAATGTGTTACTTTATTATCCCCAAGGCCTTTGATACATTTAAGGAGGCAGGGAGAACACACACCACTTTGCTCTTGGACAATAATAGTACTGGAGTCACAGATTGGAGTTAACATTTATATACGACTTGATTTTAGTAAAACTTCAAGCAGTTTACAGAAATAGTTCAAAATCCTAAACTCTCAACAATAATCACATTTACTCGGAAGCAAGTTCAAATGATTTCCAAAGAATGACTGGTGAATTTTCCTTGCTACACTCTTGGGGAACAACTTTCTTACAAATATACTCTTGGAGCCATTTTCGCCTGCGCAAGGGCTTCCACTTATGCAAAATGGCTTCCTTCTCTTCCGCTGCACAACCAAAATTGGGTCTGGAGGGGTCAGGAGAACCCTCAGAGCTGTGTGTAGGGAAAGAAAGGGCTGATCATTGTACCTGGCAAGCTGAAATGCTTGCACAGATGGAGTGTCTGTAATAGCACAATATTGAGATCTATCCTATACAACAAGATTACATTTAACACATTCCAAGGAAGGTTCATATTTTATTGTCTCTCAAATCGTGTTTATGTCAAACATTGGAGTATGCTCATATTTACTATTCTGTTCCATTTGGAACCATTTTACTAGCCGCACTGGGAGGGCGGCAGGTCCCTCAACCCGAAAGTAGCGGATCAACTGCTTTTTCAAGACCAACGTCTTAATGCGGTATCAATGTGAAATTGGCTACGACTCAGAACTGGAAGCATTTACACATGCTATTAAACTTTATTAGAGCGAATAGTCCCTCAGAAATAAGTTTAAAGCTGTATAACTCCAATAAGCAAACTGAGAAACTTACACCTCAACTGAAACCAGATTTTACTGAAAAGGGGCACTGATTTCAATAGTTATGAGAGCCAAAATTCCATATTCAGAGGCGGTAAACTTTTAATTGCCTCTGATTTATACTAGCGCACTATTTGGATCAGAATGCATCTGAATTAAGTCCCATTTGTTTCAGCTGGATTTATTTCTCAGTCCATTGAGAAATTTTGACAGTATGAGGAGAAATATCCTGAATGTAGTTGGCATTTTAATTTAAAACACTTCCAATGTTATTTATACAGTATGGGCCTAATTTTGTCCCACTTGCAATGTCCATGCTGATACGTGGTGGCTGAAACATCTATAACCAAAGGAGAAAGATCGTGTACGCAAACTTGGCTATAGAGCTGGCATCATTGCATCTACCACAACAAGGCACTTTACATGGAACAAATGTTAAAGAATGGTTAGAAGGTTCCTATGGATGAGAGCAAGGCAGCTCATTTCTTGATGAGGAGCTTTGGATGGTCCAAGCACAGAACACCACTGCTGGTCCACAGGACAGCTTGCCAGGTAGCTTGTGAAAACCACTGAAAATCTGAGTGTATATGTGCTCGCACTGAAAGCCCAAATAGTGTAGGCTTTTAAGGGTGCAGTTCTAACAGGAGCAAGGGTGTGCAGTGGCAGATTCATTGCTGTTGGCTCCTGCTGGCTAAGGCAGAAGGTGAGGGAAGAGATGCTGTACCTATTTTGCTTTGCCAGCTTCAGGCTGCTGCAGCTCAGGGGTCCAAAATTAGACTCCTCTCCAGGAACTGTGTTTGCTTTGATCCATTGCCAGCCCAGCTCTGACTTCTCCCCCAAATCACTCTGAGGACCTACTGCTGGTTACCGCTGCTTGAAATACCACCTTTGGCAAGGGCCTCTGCAGTGGTGCAGCCCACTGCCAGTGAGGCCTGTCAGGAGGACACCTCCTAACCATAGCGAGCAGCACAAACTGGGATTATTCTGCCCAAATTCTAAATTGATTGGGTCTCTCAGAGCAGTTACTCCCTTATAAGCCTTCATTCAGCCCAATTTCTTTTTCATCACTTGGGGGAGAGGAACTAGGGGATGGCAATGCTCTTCAAAGTTTTAGGAAGAGTCTCGACAATTTTAGAGGTGTCAATGAAGTGACTGAGTGACTTTCACTCACTAAAAAGAAAAACTAAGTTACAGATTGAAGTGGCTGGACTCAGAGCCCAGCTGACATTCAGCATGTGAGAATGTCTCTGTGAATGATACTATATCATGATGTAGGGTAACAAAACACAGTCTCTGTGTGTGTGTACGCACACACCTAAGAATGTATTTTTTTTTACAAATAATATATATATATATATATATATATATGTATGTATGTATTAAGATCACAATTTTATGTTTTTAAGACACACGATGAGAACAAATGGAATTAATTTGAGGATGTTTCCTGTGCTCTGTATTACACAGTATTACTATATATTCTCATCTGTAATACAAGAGGAGTCATTACTATTGTGTTTTGAATTGTGGCTGGTGTTTTTCCTTTTTTGTCTCTCTGACGCCTACTAGCTTTCCCGTTGTGGAAGAGAATATATATATATAAACTCTGTGCGTTTTAAGTATATGCATTTTTTCAAGGCTGCTTCTTTGGACCGTGGAAACATTTCCTGTTAATATTTCTATACTGCAGCCAAACAGAGCTGTAGCAGAAAGTGAACCATATAGAGTTTCTGTTTCCTTGTTGCCATATATGATTTTATGCCAGTGGGGCTTTGTTTCTGCATTTTAATAATACTGTGTTTTGCAGTAAAGAGAAACACATTCAATACAAGTCTTAACTTTCACTTTTTACATAAACACAACATATTCAAAACGTGTGTGTGTGTGTGTGTGTGTGTGTGTGGAATAATGGCTCTGCCTGCTCAGATTCCAGTGAAGGCTATGTCAATGGTTGATTATACATGGCAGTGCTATGCTGCCATCTAATGTCTGATCTTACATAGTTCATCACCAGCGCAAGTATCTATAAGGAAAGCTGCTCAGATGATTTGAGTTACGCTCACCTTTGTTTATCCACAGGGTTTGGAAGATTCTGTGGCTAATTTAAACTTACTGCACTCCTCTGAAGGTCAATACTAGCTTTCTTCTTGAAGACTTGATCAAGAGAATGTCAACTTAATTGGCAATGATCACAATTCAAAGTGTTATTGATGTCAGGAATGCTGAACCCTCCAGATTGCTGTTAGGCTCCAACTCCTATCAGCCCCAAGTGGCACGAATGATGGGAGTTGTAGTCCAACAACCTATGCAAGGTCACAGGCCCCCCCTTTCTAATTTGTGTAAACCTGGCAGGAAACAGAATCTCAACAAGATGATTCAGTTATAAAGTTCAAGTCAGCAAACATATCCATCAAAATATGGCTGAAATGAAGAATTGTTAGAGAGCTTTAACTTGACTTTTTGTATAATACACCTACTACACATGTTAGCCAGTTTTTCTAGTCCCCTTCAAAGGGGAATGCATTTCACAATACCTCCTCCTATTGCATGGCTAACACGTCATTTTTAAAAATCTTCATAGTCCCAATAACTTATATGATCTGAGAGCAAATTTCCTTCATACACATAATGACTTCTGGCCCATTCACATTTACAATTTTCCCACCGTAACAAACCATTCCAGTAATCACTACACCACCAAAAATAAATAAAACATTAAATGGGAATTTTCTATCATTAGTTACTACTGGTTATTAGTTTATCATTTGAGTTCATTGCAATTGTTGCTCTTCATCCCACAAGCACCTCTGACCTGCACAGCATACACAAGCTAATCAGGATATATGTTCATATCCTTCAAATAAGTGAGGAAATGGAGATGGCTTTTAAGTTCCTTCTATTGCTGTGCTGATATGAAACCATGCTGAAGGATCCAGATTAAAATAAAAATAAAAATCAGGACCCTAAAAACCCACGGAATGCATATAATGTAGTGAGCTCCCTGGCCTCACAGTTTTATTTATCTGTGCACTTACCATTGGAATGATTGTGTATGGTAATGAGCCAGAGATGTGCAGTGATGTGAGGAAGGGAAACATCCACTTTTTCCCATTAAAAAAACTGCTGTCATGAACAAAAACAAGGAAGGAAGATTACATCATTTGCCAATCTGTCTTGTATCATTTATTGTTGCTGGAATTCATTCCACATTTCCCTCCTAAACAAGGAATGCATGAGATCTAGTTTATGGAACCCATAATTAAAGAGAGGAAGAAGACAAGGTAAGGGCCCTTGTGTTACTTTTAAGTTCACAGAGCCATGTAGGAAGATATCTGCCTTGCAGGACCTACTTTGTACTAGAATCCTGAGATCCACCAACTGGATTAAAGGATTCTGAAAGCCCAAGAACTTGTTTTGAATACTAACTGAACAGATCTCACAGTCTTTACACAGTCCTTTAGCTAGGAGCATAACTAAATGGAATATCAAAGCATATCCTCCTGGATCCCTGTTCTACAATTAGTATGTGCATTTTGTGTAGTCATAGATTCCTTGCAGAAACAGGATACCCATTCATTTAAATGGAACAGAAAGGTACGTACCGCTGAGCAAAATAAGGGGGGTGCTGCACATACAGGAGTTTATGTGTTTACTAATGGTCCACAAAAGGCTTTGGTTCAAATGCTCTTTTTGAATGAGATATGTATTCCTGCAGCATATACATATTTACACAAATGAATCCTTTCGTGTCCTTTTGAATCATTATAGAAACAGGCCATGAAAGAAAATGGGATCTAGTAAACACATAGGATGAAATCTAATGTCTCATGAGTGGACTTCCCTGAACACCACGGGGCTGCCCTTCCCCCCTTCTCTCTCTCTCTCTCTCTCTCTCTCTCTCTCTCTCTCTCTCTCCTTCTTTCGGAGCTCCCAATAGCCCCCAAAATCTGCTCCAAAGGTTCTCCCATAACAGAGCATACAAGGGCCTGCAGGGGGAGCAGAAGGGGAAATCCAGTTGTATGAGTGGAAATCCTGTGTGTGTGTTTGCTGGGTGGGCACAATAGGCTCACAGCCATCTATGTAATGCTCATTGAGGGAGATGAGAAAGACTTTAGGACCACTCTAAACAGCTCGTGTGACTTTGTTCAGTACATCAAATAATGTCAGTAAAATAGGATGTGGGAGTTCTAGGAAACTGGGGAGGACATGAGGTTTCTAAAAGAATCCATGAATATTATAAATGGTCTCTTTTGACATTTTGTTCCTACGTATGCAGAAATTAAATAGCATCTAACAATGTTATTAGCAAAGCTTTCTGAGGACTTTTGATTTACTTCCTAAAGAATTCATCTTGATCTAGACTAACCAGAAAAGAACATTCTTCTTATAATGCTCTTAAAGTGCAAAACTGGTTTCAAAGAGTGTGGATTTTCCTGTAATACATTACAAAGCATTACATATATCTACAAAGGAATATATAAAATTGAACAAAAGTTGAATACTCACAGAAAACTATATTTAAGTGAAACAACAACATTTGCTGAGTGTGTGTGTGTGTGTGTGTGTGTGTGTGTTCCACCTAGCAATAATAAACTAGAATTAAACTCTCCAGGAGTTTTCCTTTTAAATTTCACTGCTGAGAACAAGGCATGGTGAGATATTTGTCCATATTTTCTATAACTTGTTAATGTAGAAAAGGTGGGGAAGGAGACTATACAGGTTGTAAGAAATCCTGTTTACCCAAATGACATTTTAAAGAGTTATTCACAAACTGATTAAGTGTACTGATTATATCTTGGCCACATATTAGTGGTACATGGTAATTATTTGTTGTTGTTGTTTCTGAGGGGTGGGGGACACATCAGACAATATGTATGCACACAAACAGGTTTGTCTCTTGTACCCTCCCCCCCCCCCGGAAGCAGGGTTACATATACGACTGAACATAACATTTACACTCTGCATACAATTCTGACCAAGGGTGCCCAGCTGGAAAGGACAGTTAGTCAGCAGCTAATCTAAGAACTGAAGAGCATCCACTGCTGTTGCTCTGCTAGCACCACACTTCTCTTCCTTGCAGCCCCTTCCATGCATAAGAGGAAATCATTATGTGAGTGGAACTTCACACATGTGGCGCTGGATTCAACCCACCACTTCCAGGCTAGCTTTGTACAATATCCGTTGCAGCCACTGTGTTGGATCTGGGAGATTCTGGGTTTCTTATTCCCTTTTACAGATTCCCTGACAGCAACTAACCCACTGCCTCCCAGAATTTGTTCCCTATTTTTAAAATGGAAACAACGCTGATCTACCTCATGGGTTGGTATTGGGGGGCGGGAGCAGGATGGGAGAGAGAATTAAATAGGAAATGCATAAGACTGTTTCAGCCATTCTTCTCTTGAACAATTGTAATCACACCAGGAAAGAACAAGGTTATGCTTGCTGGTTCTGACCCCCCGCCATCTACATGTGGGGGGGGGGGGGAGTCTGAAGCAAAGCCCCACCCCATTAGAAGACTGAATGATAAACTAAGGAAGGCTCCATTCAAGCAATTAGCAAATGAGTGTTTTGAAATCTAAAAGCAAATTGCAGGTGCTGGGAGTGACTATGGCCCCAGCACAGGAGGCCGACACAAGAGGCAGACTGTGTCCTGTTGCAGTTCTGATTTGGGGTCACAACACCTGCTATTTGCTATTAAAACAAAAGGGAGCTTCCCTCTCATTGAAATCAGCCAGTGCAGGGGGCCTGATCTAGACTGAGACCACAGCAGGAACACCCCACACCAGGATCCTGCTCCTGATTTGCTCTGCTCATGCCTGCAATTCACTTTGAGAAGCAATTCACATAATTGCTAATAGCATGACTAACATCACATCTGCTGCTACCCCCTGCTTTACACTGCTGCTCCCATCCCAAAATACTAAGCAGATTTTATAGGTAGGATAATTTGTCTAAATTTGTCAATGTCCCTTAAAACAGTTTATACCAAAAAAGTAATTCCACTGCCTTTTTGCACTGTTCTCTTTTTAAAACAAAACTTCTTGGGAGTGGAAGGAGGAACAGCCAGGAAAATGTTGGTGTTCTGACAATTTCATTTCATCTTCTCATCAAAACCACTCAAATGTAAATATTAACCAAGTGTAATGCCTAATCCAAACGTTAGAGGGATAAATGTTTGTGCAAGCTCCAATTATGACTCCATCAATCCTTCTGTACAATAATCCTGATTTTTTTAAATATGCAAATACTCCTCTGAGATATATTGCTGCTTTCTGCTTATTTATTGTTGAATTCTGATAATTACATTAAGTGCCTACCTGAGAAATGGCATCCATATTATATTATAGTGAATTCACTAATGCCACTCCTTTAGTTAGATTCAATGGTGATGAAACTCTTAAAGTGTTCCTATAAAACCAAAAAAATGAAGCTACAGCCTATGCTATCATTCAATAAACTTTTATATAACAGGCACATCAAACTTCTTTCTGACTTTGGTTAATTAAAAGAAGGCAAAAAGGGTAATGGAAATGAATTTTCACTTTTTTAAAAAAGAGTAATTGGGGGAATAATCCTTCAAGCGAAGATAAAGAAGAGAAGGAGCTTGCATACAATATCCACACAGTTTTAGAAATTTGAGTCCACTTAAACATGACAAATAGGGGCTATTACTTAGGAACACAGAATTCCACTTTAATGTAAGTGTACATAATTGCAGCAATTTATGGCTTTGCCTTGCACTTACAGGGGTTTTGGGTCTCTCACCATACAACCTGTGCATTTCTATATCACCCAAAGGCTTATGTTATTATTTGCATTGGAGCTTCTAGGGGAAAAAATGTCTGCAGCATTTATTTTTAAATAGTAGCCTTTTTAGTCGTCGTCGTTGTGAAACCATTACACTCTGCTCTTTAATTCTGTATATCTTAAGAAGAAGAAGAAAATGTAAACATCTCTATCTCGGCATGTATAAAATCGGACAACATATTTTTTATCTTACCAGAGGCCTGAGTTCTGGATGAGTCAGAATGTATCCATTGTTCGTGATTGCGAATGCATATCCATGAATACCTAACTGTAAGGATATAGGAAAGAAAAGAACCTGAATAAATAGGGCCTACAGAGCAGGTAAACTTTTGGAACACAAACCATCAGGAAGTTCTCTGGCACAAGACCCATCTAAAAAATGTGAACTGTACAGAAATACATTTCAGTAGTGGGTTTTCAGGAAAATTTCCTGGTGCATTGTGCCTTGGCGCCTCAAACTTGGCAATTATAAGCCTGTAGCAACAAAGCATTTTGCTCAAATTCAAGTGAAGTCCCTTTTCTTTAACATGTAGTAAAAAAAATCCCTATAGCTGTGGGGACTTCAGTATATTAGGGGTGGGGAGCTCTGGGCAACCTTCTTGGGGGTGTCACATAACAATGATGGGTGGGGCTAGAAGCAAAAGATAAAAGGCAAATTCTACTACTACTACTACAGTGGTATCTCGGAAGTTGAGCAGAATCCGTTCCAGAAGTCCGTTCGACTTCCAAAATGTTCGGAAACCAAGGCACAGCTTCCGATGGGCTGCAGGAAGGTCCTGCAGTCAATCGGAAGCCGCGGAAGTTGCATCGGACATTCAGGTTCCAAATAATGTTCACAAACCAGAACCCTCACTTCCGGGTTGGTGGTGTTCAGGAACCAAAACGTTTTACTCGCAAGGCCTTCGGGATCCAAGGTACGACTGTCCTACTACTCTTTTTATTATTGAATTTGTATACTGCCCTTAATCCACAGATCTCAGGATGGTTTTTTCTACACACATTTCCCAAGCCTGCTCTATCTGCCGTCCAGGCAGCAAGAGCATTACCAGAGTTCAAGGACACTCAGGGAGGATGCAAAGAGGGGCTGGTGAGGTGTGTGGCATGGGGACAAACTGAAGGGCCAGACAGAGAGGCTTGAAGAACTGAATTTGGCTCCTGGGCCTGAGGTTCCACATCCCTGCAGGAAACAACAAAGCTACAATATCCACCTCATTGCATGCATCTTTTCTCACTCTCTTCTGTATTTTAGGGGAAATAAACAGATATATACACATCAATCGAACACATTTAGTGCTGCCAGTAGTGGTTGTGGGATGGATTCCAGGGGTCCTTGGGCACAGTGGGGCTCTTGGCCCCTTCTTTTCCTCCTCTAGCCACACCTCTCTCTCTTGGCCCCATCCCTTTAAACTAAAACACATACTGATCAGTATGGCAACCCAATATTGTCAAATGTTAGTATTTCACTCGTTGCCTTTTTATTTATTTATTAAGCCAGCAGTATAACTTGGACGTCACCTAATCCACTACCCTATACACACTCATCTGGGAGTAAATCCTACTGAACTCATTGGGGCTTATTCCTGAATAGACACATATGTTGGAATAGGTAAAAGTAAAATTATTATATGATGGATTTCCCTGTCACAAGTAGACACCTATCACTTATAGAATCCCATGCCAGGAAAAAGTGCAAGAAGATGCTTCAGAAGGCTCTACTTGCCCCCCAATCTCCACAACCATCCTTAGAATACATGGAAGCAAGTCTTGTTTGTTTTAGTTTCTGTGGTTCCTTTGGAAAGCCCCCCCAAATACAGTCTTCCCAGAAACTGGCACAGCTGTCACTGACAGAGCTTATGACTGAGCTCAATGTGAAATCTCAATTGTTGTGCTTTGCGAGAAATCCAGCTGTCTTACTAAATTAAAATGAGGGAAGGAGTTTCAAATATGCCTGCTCAGGACTCCTCAGATTTTTAAATTAAAATATCCTGGATTGGGCTATGATGCTTACCATTTACACCCCAGGGTTTTGGCAGGGCAAACTTGTCCAGTTCTACTGGCAGCAGAACTTTGGCTTTACAGAAGGGAAGAGAAAAATGAAGCATTTCTGCTTCCTTTACTCCAAGTTAACTGAGCAATATGATTTATCAGAAATGAGGAACCTAAAACATAATTAGCAAGTGCAGAAGATGTGCTGCTCTTTATTTTCCATGGAAAGTGGAAGTTGTTGTTTTAAACTTATTGGAGAGAAGGAAAAACCTTGATTTGGTTTAAACCACTTCAGTACTGAAAGACAACAGGAGACTCTGGTAATTGGACCTAGGCACCTTACTGTCTGTGATCAAGAGAGTAAAAAAAAAACATAGATGGACATAATACTATATGCATAAAAAGAGACTATTTCTAATTCAGAGGCTCATACAATTTCCACTTTCAAACCTCAGAGATATATTGGAAGTAATCTGAGAGCAATGTAGTGTTGTATTAGGCCTGAAAGTACATGCATAATCAAATTTAGCACTGCACTTATTTCAATAGCAATCCTACCCCTTTTGACAATGCTTCTGTTACACAGCTGACTGCCCTCATTGATTGCAATAAATGTATCTTCAAATCACTGATGTCTAGTCATTAAAATGTCCCCTAGTGAAAAACCCCCGCTGCTGATAGCTTTGGCAGATGTTCTGTACAACACAGCTTTACCACTGGGAAGGCAGATCAAATACGGAAATAGTTTTAAACCTGCTGGGTTGGGGGGGGGTGTTTTGCAGTGCATAATACAACTTATTTCTAAAATTGCCCAAATCATCTCTTAATCAATTGTGACTGTTCTCAAGACATTCTCTAGCTTAAAGGTCACATTACTTTATATGAAAGGCCACTCTCTTCAGATAAGGTTCATTCTAAAGTAAGGATCAATCTTATATACCACCAGGGAAATGGTAGGATGGATCCAGCGAAGCATAAACAGGTTTCTGCTTACAAAATAGGGCTTTTCTCTCTTCTCCATCCCATCGCTTTCCCATTTCTCCCATGGCCCTGAAAAGCTGCTCTTGAAGGTCAGGGAAATGGTGTGGTACGGGGCATGAGGGACTATATTTGAAGAGGGAAGCAGCATAATTCAAGAGCCCCAGCTTTGATGGTACAAAGAGGTACATTGGTACATTGGTAGACTTAAAATTGTGATGTAAGAATTTACTATTACTGCCAAAGCCCTGTCCTTATTTAGCTACAGTTTGAACCCAAGCTAGTAATGTGCTGCCTTAGATCTTACTATTCACCTCAGCAAACCTTGAAGATACCAAATCACATATGAGAATTTCTCCTCAAGACCGCTTTGTAGCTAATTCAGAACCTTGGGCAATAATTGTAATTGCATACCCAAATTGTAACTCCAGTAAGATAGATAGCCACAAATCTTACAGAACATAAAAAATGTGTTTGAGGAATCTATGAAGAACTGCTTAAGTCAACAATTAATATCTCTCTCTCTCTCTCTCTGTGTGTGTGTGTGTGTGTGTGCATGTGGGCATTGCTGTATTGTCCTCTTGTATATTTGCTTATAGTTTTACAAGCAAAGGAGTGCATTAGTTGCATAGCAACAACTTCAATCTAAAATTCTCATTTGCCCAATATCTTATGTCATTTTTGCAGCTTGGCTAAGCAAGAGGAAGTCAGTGATATATTGTGCAGCCTGCAGTGTGGAATGTGGGAGAGGAAAAGCCACACATAGGCTTGTGTGGGTTATAATAGGCCACAACTTTATTGGTTACAGCTCACTGAGTTTTGGAGTGGCATAGGATGGGATCTAGTTATCAGGCAGCTGTTGGTGGAAGTGCATGACTTGCAGGCCAACCACTGTGTGCACTGATACCATGACCCTATCATACAGCCTGGAATGCAGTATGTGTGCTACCTCTCTGAGGCCTTGAAGCACCACCCAGGATCCCTTAAGGGGATCTCCCAGAGGGAAGAGAGGTGATCATCCCTGCTCTGGATTCAACCCAATGCCTCTCCACCTGCAATAATGAGTTGTGGTGAAATATAAAATAATGAACAACAACCATCAGAACACAAATGTTGCTACGAGGAAGGTCAAAGACCCACACCAGTTGTGAATGTGTGTGAAATTCCTTCCCAGCCCTGTAGCTAACCTTCCTTCATAGCAAACTTAAGTATCTTTCCTAAGAGTTTTCGCTACAGTCTGCTCCCTGGTTTTGCTTCCTAAGCTCCACTGGCAGCACTGGTTGTTCCTGAGCAGTGGTAGCCACACAACTGGGCAGTGCCCTACAGTGGAAGCAGCACTAAAAGGATTTGGGTCTGCTTCCCTCTCACATCCCACGTGGTGCAGCAAATTGATGTTTCCAGAAAGTGAGATCTGGGGCTTGTAAGTTATTATCATGATCGTGCAGGAGCTTGAGGATACGCTTAGCAAAGTTTTGAAGGGTTTCTTTAAAACCACAACACACTTCTTTTTAAAGGATTTGGGAACTGTAGCCTTTTCTGAAAAAGGGATAGTACATTACTGAGTAATATCTAAGGTATTAAGATATCTGGGATTCCATTTTGGGGGGAATGATCTGTGAAGAAAGCTTACCTAGACTGGCTTTATTATGCATAAGAGCACACCCAATAAATAATTTGTTTGAATAATATGGGTTGGATCCCCCTCTAGAGCTACACCCGTTGAAGAAATGATAGCACTGACAATATTCTGCAGATAACAGAAGGCTCAGCACAACATAATTTATAGCATGAACACATCTTGGAATGGTGTGCAACACCTGGAGCAATGCCTGGCAAACAAGGCCTTGTGAAAGAGATTGCACAAGAACTTGCGCTACAGAACCACACAGTTGTATTTCACTTAGAATCATAGAATCATAGAATCATAGAGTTGGAAGAGACCACAAGGGCCATCAAGTCCAACCCCCTGCCAAGCAGGAAACACCATCAGAGCACTCCTGACATATGGTTGTCAATAGAATCATAGAATCATAGAGTTGGAAGAGACCACAAGGGCCATCTCTTTGCTTGCACAATGGTTGTGTGTTACATTAAGAAAGGCCCCTTCCCTTTAAGAAGACGCTGCTCATTTGCGGAAAAGGATATCCGGATTCAATAGATATTTTGCAGCATATAAATGTAATTTACTTCTAAGTCAATACAATGAACTGGTAATCAAAATGTTATTTACCTTGTATTTTGGAATAGTCTTTAGAAGTTCTTTCACTGGAACATCTGTGCCCACCACTCCCAAAAGAATGCCTTTCGATCTCTATTTTAAAAGATTGTTTGGAAAAAAATGCAGATTAGTTGGAACAAACAATTACAGTTAGAGCACAGTAATTCAGTCAATAAGTATTTCCCATATGGATTAAAACTGCACTGAGCACTGCCGATAACTAGCTAATTCTTCCAACTATTTGACAAGGTATTATGGGTGGCTGCAGCTAATCTGGCTGAATACGCACACAAACAAAATCAATAGATGTCTTCTTTCCCCTACCCTAGAAATAAAATCAAAGGTTGTGTGCAAAGTTGCAGCTGATAAGGATGCTTTCAATTAAACACTCTGACTCAGGAAGCCCCATCCAGACAAAATATGGCATAGAAAAATGCAATTTATCTTCTGTTTCAAATAGCTTGCAAAGCCCAGGAGGCAAGAATTAAATGTGAACGGCAAGGTAAATGCAAATATAAAATGTAAATAGATTTTTAAAAACCAAGATCCCTATTATAGAAATATAGTAGAAATACTTCTGGATATATACACTAGCACTAGTCTAAGAAAAGAATAATTACAGACATTTGCTCCAATCAGAAAAACCACAGTGACAGCAAAAGCACACATGTTTGTGTCTGTGTGCACAGATGTACAGTATCTTATGCACAAACATGTGCACATGTTGTTGCAGGGAATTTCTATGGTAAAATTGGTTACAGGTGCACACGTGTTACCTTTTTCCTGCCTGTGATCTATTCCACCTTGAACAGTAGGCTGCTGTTCGCCCAATACAATAGTGTGGCAAATCTGAACACTTCAGGGAAAGATTGGGGTGCTTAGATCCTATTGAAACCAATAGCTTCCAAGCATAAATAAAAAAAGTTTAGCTTTACCTGGATTGCATCCTATTTGAAGTCCAAAAAACCCCAACTATGCTAAACAGTATTCAAAACCTTGTTATTTGTATTTTTAATGTGTGCTTCTTCTTAAAAAGGGACAAGGCGTTTTATTTCAAGAACCACTGAAAGTTTACTTTTCAGTTCTTTGCTGCTAAGTATGTTGTATGGCATCTATTTTAACACCAAGTACACATTTATGGGGAAAAGGTAGAGGATACCAACAGTCGAGAAATGCATAGCTTCATCAAGACGTTCACATTTCTGCTGATTTTGTAGCACATGGCTGGTGTATGGCGTGAGTACTTACAGTCTCATTTTGCTTACTAAATACTGGCATGGCAACAGTGGTCATCAAAACCAATCCCTGATCGTCTGCAAGCTACATTTAAAAAATAAGAAGAGATATTAATACAGAGCAATATGAGATGGGACCATTATCAAATCATAGCTATGAAAGCATCCAAAGAAGTTATCTTCTGATTAATGGAAATGATGTTTAAGAGCCCATTGCAGCCTGCATTGCATTGCTTTTTAGTGCATCTGAGTGAGGCTCAGTCCAAAACATGTGCCTATCGGAAGGTGTTGTTGAAATCATCTTTCATTTAAAGAAAGAGAAATCTATTATTGTAATCTTTTACTCATCTGTTGGATATGTATTGAATATTTTTGTATTCAGACAAATCTCCCTTAATTTTCTTTACATTTCCACTTCTCGTGGGATCCAATTTACAACTTTTTGCAGGACGAACACTCTGATGGTAGTAGATGACGGTAGCCTTTGGGCTAATACCTACACTCCACTGGGCTGCTTCTTACATGGCTTTCATGCCAGCTTGGTAAGAAGTGAGTTGAGAGCTTATGGCTCTCAGCCATAGTCATTTCCACAATCTCCGATGCATTGCAGCTATGTTAGAGATCATGTACGACAATGCTGCTGACCTCCGTGAACTCCTGGCTCACAGACTGCATACAGCTCATGCAAACACAGATGACAGGCAAATTCCCTGTTAGCGAAAAAACAGTGCTATTCGGTGGCTGAGCCAGTCTTCTACCTCCTGCTTTCCCATGGCCAAATTCAGCCCCAGCATTGGGAAACAATCAAATTCTATGTTGTCACCAAACATATGGCAACCACATATTAAGATTGTGACTAGGAAAACGGGGACATATTTTCCCCCACCCCCGGTAGATTTGTGATGGATAATTTTGACTGTTTGCGAAACTGTTCCTGGAAGAATATAAAACTAAGTCTTTATATGATTTCTCATATCTCAAAGTTCATATCTCCAAGTTTTTTTACCTGTAAAGCTGGTATAATGTGGTTTTGCCAGTCAGTGGGAGTTGAGGCATTAATAGTTAATATACGATAGCCTTTCATGTATTCTTATGAACAAAGTACACATATAAAGAATTGCTTTATATGGATTACTACTCAATATACTATTTATTTACAAAGCACATTAAGTGGCAGATTAACATGGTGACAGGATATACAGAATTAAGTCACACACACACACATGCACTAAACTGTGGTCAGGGGCAAGCATATGTTTGGAATTAAAAAAAAAAATTCTCTCTGGATCTTCCCTCCCACACAATTCCCACACATCCCTCAATCCCCTCTAGCCAGGGGTTGTTCAAACGTCCCCTCCCAGCCACAGTGACATCACTTGTAGGAGCACAACAATGGGTCCAGACAGTATGGCTGAGGTTTCCAGGGTGTAATGCCAGGAAGCATGTAGGTTATGCACTCAGGTGCGTGCCCACAGTGTCCTGGAGCACAGCACTTTTGGTGGATGCAGAGTTTCGCCGTCTTACAAATGTACGTATATTGGCATGGATAGTTTACAGATACAAAGAGCTTTCAAAACACGCTGCCATTTCCCCAGGGAGAAACAATTGTTCAAGCAGTCCACTGCCACTGAGAGAACGCCACACCTCAAAGTATTTTAGAAAGTCAAGAGCAAAACACCAAACATTTAGCAGAATGTATATTTAGCTAAAGCACCTGATTGACAGTTAGGGATTGAATAGAAGTTATGGGCTGACTCCAGAATTAAGCATCTATAATGGGGCCGGTGGAACTGATTTCTCCACTCCTCTTCCCTGTGAAACAGGGTGCACTGTGGCATGGGGAGGGCTGAGGGGGAAGGATGGATCCTGAAAAACTGGGCAAAAGTGTATTTCACAAGCAGAGCTCCCACTCTCTGGGGTTGCCTTTGCCTGATGGGGGGGGGGAATCACCCATCTGCCCATGCTGCAGCCTATACATTCAGCAGGGTCCCCCAAACCTTGATGGACCATTTTTGAGGAGGCTGCACTGCAGAGGAGAAAGGAGGCACGTCTGCTGCTGCCAGCATTGTTATGTATGCTTAATTCTGAATCCAACTATTCACTTTTGAAATTCTTTCATAGCCATTTTATTAAATGGCTCTTTGATATAATTAGGCAAAAAACAAGGCCAAGACATGATGGAAGCTGGAGGGTGTTGTTTTCTCTTTGAAGGTGGTGAACCACCCAAGAAATGTTGTTCCTGGACAGTCAACAAATGCCTAAACAAACAAATGCTTTAATTGGTATGTTCCACTGGAATCCATAGGAATTCTGTTATCGTGAAATAATGTAATCATAAGCACGTGTAAGTTTAAATCTAAAATAAAATACTTTTTAAAGGTAATAAACCAAGTGGAAATTAGCTAGCTTCTGAAGACAAGAGTCTTAACGTAGTTAGTAAAGGAGTCCCATGGGTTCAAACAACATATTTATTAATAATTTGTATAAACAGAGAAGTAGGACAAAATGTTAAATGGTTAATGCATCAGATTGAATGTTTTTACAGCTGCCAAATATCACTATTTTCTGAACTGGAAAGCACATTGTGAAAGGAATGCCCAACATGAACGAAACTGTTCAGACATTATGCATTTGCTTTTTAAGTTATAAAATGGTTACTTTCTGTTTAAAGGTTGTTCTTGCCAGGGATGCAAAATATCATGGAAAATACAAACTCAAGAAACTGAAACTTAAGAGTGGGAAGGAAGAAGAAACCTAGTTAATATAGGAAACAGAAATATAGTCAACTATATTGCCTTTCCGGCTGGCTTATAGTGTTGGAAGGTAGTTTGAGATTAGTGTATAGAAATGAAGCTGGCAAGCATACAAAAAGAGTGAAGAAGAGCAAGAAATCAGAAGTAGCAGCCAGGACAGATAATACTGCAGAGAAGGTTATGGGAACTGTAATCCAACAACATCTGGAGGGCACCAGGTTGGCGGAGGCGGGTGTCAGGGCCGGATTTAGGTTTGATGAGGCCCTAAGCTACTGAAGGTAATGGGGCCCTTTATATGTCCAGCTGTCCTTTGTCAACAACAAATTGTCGCTGTTTTTTGTTGAATATATGCTATAGGGTAATTTATGGACCTAATAGGTATCTAAAGCCATTTGCACCTAACAAAATAGTATTTCATCAAAGTAATTTTTGAACTGAAATACAATTAAGAAGTATATTAATAGTGAAATACTTTTAACTCCACCCCCCCCCCAAGAGAGTGGGGCCCTAAGCTATAGCTTGTTTAGCTTATACATAAATCCAGCACTGGCTGGTGTAGATTATGTTGCAAACAGAATCCCCCTTGCATCAGGCAGGGTGTCCCTCCACCTAGTTGTGCCAGCCTCTACTTGGAGAGTGCTGCCTATACAGAATTCTCCATTCCACCAGCCCAATGTGTAAGTGGGCAGAAGTGTTACTGGCAGTATTCAGGCTAGCGAAGTGATATACCTGCCTCCTTCCAGTCTTCCACCTCAGCCAGCATGAGCTGAAGGACTGCCGCTCCATTAAGACACACTTCTCCAGCCCCAGAGGTTGGCTGCAGCCTTAGATGCCCTTGAGTTATCTCAGGCAAAGATAACTTAGGCCTTTAAGGACAGGAACTGAGTCGTGCTTCTCCATGTCAACTATGAATACGATGGCTTCCAGGGAAGCAGAAAAACTTTCAGAAATTCAGTGAGGTAATATGTCCATCTTCCACAACACTTTGCTACTGGTTTCAAGAGGCATTCCATTCCTATCCTTTATACCTGGTCAACAGAAGATGCTTCAAGCATCTGGAAAAAAGTGGTCTCTAGTCCACAGTAAGTTATCTATTGCACCATAAATCTCTTAGTCTTTAAGGTACCATAAGGTTAACGTGGTTGCCTTCCTGAAACGTTCCAGCTTCACTCTAATTGTTATGTTAGGGAAAGCATTAACATATTATGTAAGAAGTGGGAAGCCACAAAGCAGAAGCAATTGAAATTAAAAAAACAGAGCAAGTCTTCCAGACATTGCATCAAGCTTTCTGAATGTTTCTCTTTACATAAATGGGTGAGCAGAGCTGAGTCACTTTTCCTAATGGAACTTGTTAACTATGAGTTGGTGACCAAATCAGAGAATTTCCTCCCAAAGATTAATGTAATATAAAATTTAGCCATCCTTGACATTGCTATATATTCCTGGCCTATTAATTCTATTCTTCCTAGAAGTTATTGTACTATATAGCTGAAGGTGTTTAATAAGCTAGTTCTAGACAGGATTTTAATAAAGTAGAAGAGCAAACCAAGTGCAAAGTTTTATAAAGTAAGGGTCCAGAATTCTAGGCATGCATAAGAGAACTGTGGGAAGGTGGGATCAAGTCTTCTTCCTGAGCCTCACACCTGGTACATAGATGGATATGTATGGCAACACAGAAAAGGAAGGCAGAGGTGAGACAGGAGGCTAGTGGAGAGTGCAAACTAATCCATCAAAAAAATCTCCCTTTGTTCCATGGATGTCTCTTACCCTTCCATTTACCACTGAAGGAAGGACTGTTTTCCCCCAGCTGAGACAACAGTGGTAGCTGGTGAGGTGAAAAGCAAGAAGCCCCAACAGTAGGAAGAGTGAGAACCAGTGTCAGGTGGAATCAGCTAATTCTAGTCTGGTCTTCATCATCCACCCAACAGTAAGCAGGCACCAGTGCTTAAAACTCCAAAAAGTGGGAGTGCAGTTTCTGGGGAAACCCTTTTCCTGGATGGAATGAGAAAGCGAGCAGTTCCCCCAGATAAGCGATTTGAAGCAAGCAAGGAGGCAGGCAGAAAGAGAGAGAGAGAAGAAACACTGGCTGAGAGAATGGCTACTTCTTGAGAAGTATGGCTACTTCTTGTGCTGGATTTAGAAGGTTTTAACAATGTATTTGGCTGGCATGCATATTTGTGGTATGATAAGGTAAAAGCACATAAAGCGTTTAAAAACCATATTGTTAGAAAAGCACTGTTTAATGTTTGGATAAGATATAAGGATTTGCTAGAAAATAAAACCCCAAGATGGTTGTCACCAATGGAAGCGAAGGCTCAGAAAAAACTCAATATGGAGGCCAAATGGCCGAAATATTGGGAAATTTTAGAACAAGATGGAGACAGAATAAAACTGCAGAGCTTTGAAAAATTGAAAAACAGAGTGCGAGATTGGCTCCATTACTATCAAATAATGGAGGCATATAACCTGGATAAAAAAGCTGGTTTCCAGGTGGAAAAATCAAAATTGGAAACAGAATTGTTAGATCCAAAAACTAAGAATTTGTCAAAAATGTATAACTTGCTGTTGAAATGGAACACTCAGGATGAAATGGTGAAATCTGCTATGATTAAATGGGCACAAGACGTTGGACATAACATTATGATGGCTGACTGGGAACAGTTATGGACCACAGGTATGAAATTTACGGCATGTAATGCCTTAAGAGAGAATTTAATGAAAATGATTTATAGGTGGTACATGACACCAGTCAAGCTTGCAAAAATTTATAAGTTACCTGACAATAAATGTTGGAAATGTAATGAAACTGAAGGCACATTCTTTCACCTTTGGTGGACATGCCCAAGGATTAAGACATTCTGGGAGATGATTTATAATGAAATGAAAAAGGTATTTAAATATACCTTCCTGAAGAAACCAGAGGCCTTTCTCCTGGGCATGGTCAGCCAATTGGTGTTAAAGAAGGATAGAACTTTTTTTATGTATGCAACAACAGCAGCAAGAATACTTATTGTGAAGTATTGGAAAACACAAGATTACCCACCCGGGAAGAATGGCAGATGAAGTTGATGGACTATATGGAAATGGCGGAAATGACTGGCAGAATCCGAGACCAGGGAGAAGAATCGGTGGAAGAAGACTGGAAAAAGTTTAAAGATTATTTACAGAAATACTGTAAAATTAATGAATGTTAGAAAAATGTTGGAATGAAGTTATATGGCTTTAGCAGAAATGTTATAAGGAATTAAGTATAAGTAGATTAATAGAATATTAAAGGGAAAAATAAGGTTAGAATGTGTTAAGATAATTATAGGATAGAAAACAGAGTAAGATGGAAAGGAATTGCTGAAACAATTAACAGAAGTGGAATACAAAAAGGGAGGTGTGAGGAGGTCGTGGAAACAAGTGAACGAAAGATAAGATAATGAAATGGTTTTGTTTTTGTCTTATTAGTTTTATGTGTTAGTGTTTTGTAGTGTTTTTGTATTGTATCGCATGTTTTTATTTTTTGTTTTTTTCTTTATGTTTTTTCTTTTGTAGTGTTGTGTTTAAATTGTTGGAAAATTAATAAATATTATACAAAAAAAAAGAGAAGAAACACTAAGGCAAGGGAAATTTGAATACCTTCTGCCTGGATATTACAAATTCCACACAAGGTAGAATAATAATAATAATAATAATAATAATTATTATTATTATTATTATTATTGGTTTCTATTTCTTGGACAGAGGGCACAGTTCACAGTAGAAGCAGAGATTGCCGAAAGGCAGATGGAGCGACAGTCCCCAAACCTCATTCTGAAAGGATTGTGTTCTTGGTTTTATTTGTAAAGAATGGTTTTGAATGCTCCCCTTCTAACACGACCAACTCTGTAAACATTTCACACTACGCTTGGAAGACATGCTCTCCCCATAGGGTGACAGCCTCCTGCTTTGGCTGGCCCAAAGACTTCCAAGCACTGTGCTCAGGCAGTATGTGATGTATTGTGTGGGAAGGGAGCTCCCCACCCCCTGGCCAACATGTCGGTGCAGCTGTCAGGGATATAGCCACAGTATGAGGCATTTTGGTGGAGATGTCAAGATTCCCGAGGTCAGAGATCATTTACAAGATTTGTGCCTGCAAATCATGTTGTGTGAACTGGCCCAAAAGTTCGACCTTTTACAACAAGTGTATATCGCTAGGTTAGTGCACGTTGTCTTGCCTGAAATTCTAATATGAAAAACCCCCAACCCACCGTTTGTTTCTGTCAATGTTAATACCAACTCCTCCTTTGTGTGTGTGTGTATAATAGAATTTATTTTTAAGATCTTCAGCATTCCTACTCCAAATAGAAGGGTGTGTGTTTGTCCTTTGAAATGCAAGAATAATTAGATTAAACCCAGTAACGAAGTCCAGATTCTCCCACTCCCATTTGCTTTGATTTTTAAAGGTAAACACATTGCCATTTCTTTTTAAGTGCTATTGCAAAGGAGTATTTTTAGATTTCATGAGACATCTACATTTCCTAATTGTAAATGATATGCACAAAATTTAAAATGGAAGGAAACTTCTTAAGAGATAATGATTTTGGGAGGGAGGGGGAGGACGTGTGGGTTTTTTGTTGAGAAATATAACTTTGGGTTTTATATTATGACTCTCCTTTTGAGGTTCTTATAACACCAGATTTTTTTAAAAAAAAACTATTCAAAGGACCAGTTCAGCATTTAACATAGTAGAATAGTCAAATTCTACAGGCTCACAAGATACCAGGCACTCCAGCATGGGGGGCTTCAGGATGCTGTGCATGTAATATAATAAGAACTGAAAAATAAAAAACTGCTCTTTCCCCCCCTGAAAATAATAAATCAGATTTAGTTACAGCCTGATCCTATGATGATCATACAACTTCTTCGTAGGGGTCTACATGTGTAGAACCCAATCTTCATAGGCATGAATAATGTGATCCAGTATGATTCAGTTTTGCGATATACAGATCAGTGATTAGAGTCTACATGTGTTGGGATCTACCTATGCTGATGTTATGCTCAACATCTGGAAATTAGGTGTGGGTCATGTGTGATCATGATGGTCCTCCAGGCACACAGGCATTATCTTTAAAAAGAGTTTAAATGCACTGCAAAGAAAATCAGCAGCACTCCAGAAAAACAACAAACCATAAATAGCTACTGTACCATTATATTGTTCTTTTGTACTTCAATTGGTTCAATTTAACTTTTTAGATAACTTTAATAAAAATGCTAAAAAAAATTGCTGATGCATTTCCACGGCAATATCAGGGTTGCAAATTTTCCATTTTTTCCTTGTAATTCAGCACCTTGAAGTAGGAAGAAGTAAATGAAGCAGCGAATGATAAATGATGTGTCTAGCTTTTTGGAAACAGAATAGTGTCAAGATAAAAGGACAGCAAGCCTTGCCCAAATAAGTTAAGACTCAAAGAGAAAAGAAGCTGCTGGAAACTTAGAGGGAGGAAGATTATATGCCAGAAGCATATTCTAAAAAACATTTCGGGCAGGGGGGAACAATGTTTTCAATTTAGCAAAATTATTTTTTCAAGGCTGACTCTCTTTCATTACTATGGCTAATATATAGTCCCTCCTGTTTCATACAGGCTCAGTACTAAATACCTCACAACAGGAATAAGATAACACAGCTTGAAGCCTGCTGTTTCAACAAAGCAAGTAAAACAATGCCCCAGTGGGCTATTACACAGGAGTAGCTTATGCCTGAGGAACAGAATAGGTTAGGAATCAGGAGGGCTAAATACACAGATTCAAAGCCCAGAGTAAACTAATTGCTTCTCTGAATTAATTATTTGGGGTTTTATTTATGGCATCATAAGCCTGGAAGGCTCATCCAAAAACCAAATTTATTTGGACAAGTCCAGATCTTATTACAGCATGTCTCTTCTTACATAGTGATCTAAAACTCATATTCAATTCTTATGTTTCAGAAGTGCCACAGTAACCCCTTCAAAGGATCAGTGCCATTCCACATAGAAAGCTGTGTGAAACAGCACACCGGACATTCGCTCTGTTTACAAACTCCCCATGCAGTATTTAACTCTTATGTCCTTGTGTTCATTTCAAGTAGTACAGTTAATCATATGCATTTGTAGATATGAGGTCTGTCTCGCATCTTGCACTCTACCAAATGTTAACTGTTTATATAGCCTGACCAAAGCATCACACAGAACTTCACAAAATAACAGATGGTTACAAGTTGAAAGATTGCCCCATACTGTTAAGCTTGTGTAAAATTTGTGAGCAAGTTGCTGTCCTAGCTACATCTCTTCTCTTTTTATGGTAGTCATAATTTTTAAAAGTAACACTTCCACCTGTTGCTGTAGTTCTGCTGTTTTTCTCTTTAACCTTTAGATGACTCTAGAATGCTTCCAGCCATTACTATAAGAAATGCCACAGAAAGTTTGGTAACAAATACCAACAGAGAGATTGTTCTAGTGAAAATATGTTTGATAAATGTTGACAATTACTGATAAATCATGGAAATGGATTATACTGAAGGCACTTGGTTGTTCTTCAGATGTTCTGTTGAATGACAGAAATAATTGAGTAGCCGGGGCATGACAAATGTTCCCTTTACCAATAAATTATATAAATGTGAATGAAATGTGGTCATTTAGGTTTTAACCTTATATACATTTGCCTAGAAGTCCCATTAACTCAATGGGGCTTACTTCTGAGCATTCCTGTATAAGATGACATTATTACTGAAGGAACTTTTGAGTTGCATCCAATGTTCTATTCAGAGAAGACTCACTGAAATTAATGGGCATTAGTTACTTATGTTCATTAATTTCATTGAGTTTACTCTTAGCAGTAACACTGAATGCAACATCGTTAATTTTCTTACATTTCTTGCTGGCAGCCTAAAAACATATACTGGTAAATGTCAATTTGTCCTGAATTTCTACCAATGTCCATTGCATATAGGCATCCATATTTTAAATAACATGCACACTGCTTCGTATCTGGTAGGAATTTATAGTAATTAGCTTACTTAAAACCATTTTCAATATTATTATTATTTTTGCAATAAATACTTCGAAGTCTACAGTTAATAGGAGCATAAGAAAGAATCTGCCACTTGTCGCCAAAATGGTTGTTTATATCCACAAAGAATAACCACACACAATCCTTAAAAGTTGATATGAGATTTCAGGCAGATAGAAGTTTTAAAAAGTAAAGTTGGATGGCAACATTATTATTCTAGAATCATCTGAAGATTAAAGTGAGCATGTTTATAGAGACATGACCATTTAAAATGTTTATACAGAAAATATTTGTAGATGATACACAGATTCCAACAAAAACACAGTACAAGTTCAGACACCATATGGCAAAGCGTACACTAGCATTGATTCAAGTCATTCACAAAGACAAGCATCAGTCCTGCACTGGTCTTCCTCAAACAAACAAATGCCAAATGGATTTGAAAACTTCTCATCATGCTTCAGTTAGTTGCGGGGAAAGTCTCAATGTTAAACATCTCTGTGTTATTCAATGGGGGGAACTAACTAGTACACTCAACAAAACTCCATTTCCACTCAGAATTTCATACCAAGTTCATGTTAGCTATCAAACAACTCCCTGTTGCTTGATACAGATCTGAAGAAGATGATGTAGCTCTGTAAATATTTCTGTTTGAGGACTGCCTTATGACTTCATGAGCCAAATAAGCCATTAGATAGGCACACATACACTGTGCATCCAATTTACACTGCACGTCCTTAGCATTGCAACTGCTTATGTATCACCAATGACCATTTACAGACAAGTTGCAAGGAATGGGGCTATTGCATATGCAAGCAACCTCTTTTATTGAGCAAAAAGGGATTTCTACTAATGAGTGAAGGTAGATGCTACTAGTGCCTTGAAAAAACATATGCAAATTAAGGTGGGAGTGCTAAAAATACCATGACTGCATCCAACATCTGCTAACCATAGAAGAGGCTGGAGCTAAGCCTAGGAATAAGCAGCAGCGATATTACATTTTAAACCAAACCTGTGGGATGAAAACTAACTATGAGATTTGCAACAATAACTGAAAGACAATTATGATGCTATTCAAGAGAATGAAGTAAAACTGAGACAATAAACTTGACTGATGAGAAAAGAATAACTATTACAATATGGAATCCCTTAACAGTTTTGTAATATCACAAGGGAGACTGGCTTCTGAAGGCTGTTCCAAGTCAACTATAGAGAAACACAGATAAATTGCAGCAAGGTATCTCCAACACCTATTATGGTTTCATACTTTTCACTTTTTATATCCCTCTTTCATTTCCCTGTTTATTTCCCAGCACAGGGCCCAAGGCTGCCTGGAAATTGCACCTAGTGACTTGCAGGTCATTTTCCTAATAACGTCTGGGGGAGCGGATTGTGGTTACCCAATGTTTTG
Source organism: Podarcis pityusensis (assembly GCF_964106645.2). Taxonomy (NCBI): domain Eukaryota; kingdom Metazoa; phylum Chordata; class Lepidosauria; order Squamata; family Lacertidae; genus Podarcis; species Podarcis pityusensis. The sequence continues at coordinate 82,953,241 of NC_138029.1, read as the reverse complement.
GAAATGGGACTGTGCATATGCTTAACGATGAGTTCATACTTAACAGGGCTGTTCCTGGCATTAAAAAGCGGTTCAAAGAATGAACAACAGTGATACCTAAAGGAAATGATTTTATTCCTTGGCGTTTGAGATGCTAAGAAAGCAACAATTCTGCCTTTAGAACCTAGCGTTAGTGACTCTGTGCTTGAGAATATATGGAAGTCTTGTAGATCTGTAACAATGAACAACAGCATATATTCCAGAGCTGGGAACTGGTGGCATGATATTGGCATACTCTTAATAGGAATCATATCTGCCGCTACTTTAAACTGGTAATCATACGCCCATAACTGACATAGTGCTTCTACCTTGGTTGCCTTTGCCTTAACTCTAGTAATAGTCCTAACAAATCACTGACACTGTACACAAAAGCCCCTTTCATCTGTTCATTCCATATTGAATAAGCACACCAAAGTGACAGGCTCCGCCCCCTCAAAAGCTGTACAGATGTTCTAATTCAAGTATTCTCTCTCCCTCCCCCCCTCCTGTGGATGGTTACTCTGAACTGAATGAACAACTAAAAAGGGGCTCGAGCATTTTGGTAGAAGAGTTTAACCAAAAATTGTATTCACTAAATAATGTAGAAGGATAATGAAGCCACATTTTTGCTAAGTCTAAAAAGGCTATTAACTTTTACAAATGGGTTTCAGGAGTTTAAAAAGATTATGGTCAGCACAATCCTACAAAGTTGAGGCAGAAGTAAGTCCCACTGTGTTCATTAGTTCTTGTTCTCTCGTATGAGCATTTAGAATTGCAGCTGCAAGCATCTTCATAATGATTTTGCTTGCTCTGGAAACTAGAAACCAAAGGACCGTCGTTATTTTTGCACTGATAATTGGGTTGGAATAGATTTGGCATTTTAAAGTTCTTGGTCCTCAATGTATTATTTATTTATTTACTAGCTACATTTTGATACGACCCCAAAGCTAAAGCTCCCTGGGTGGCCCGTAAAACAGTTAAAGCGGTTTACACCTCAGTGACAATTTGAGTACTCAATGACCATTATCTTGCATGCGTAGTTCTCCTCACAGAAAACAACACGGAGGCCTCCATGTATGTGTGACCCTGTGTTTGTAATTGGACCATCTAAACTACAGCCATTGGCTCTGACCTGGAGCCAAGCTACACGTGGAGGCAGAAGAAAGATTTTTGTTTTTGTGTTTTAACTTTATTACTCCAAATGATCAAAGTAACAGCTCTGAGGAAAGGAGCTTAAACCTGTCCCTGTAAGCTCCATCCCCCCCCTTAAAATTATAATTGCTTGCCCCTGCAGAAGAAAATATAGTGGGTGCATATGTATTTTTCTCTTCGATGAGAGAAGCAGCTGGGGCAAGGAAAAGCTTAAAGATCGCTTCTCCCATGCCAAAGGTTTTCTGCCACTCCAGCTTTTTTTATCCATACCATGCTACTTTATTCTCTCTGCGTCGATGAAGCAAGTTGTGCAGCTTCATGAAATAAAAGTGAAAAACAGCAGTGGCAAGGGAGGCTTTCCTGCTCAATAATGGCAGGAAAAATCCAGCTGAGCACACAAACAAAGGGGCACTTGGACTTTTCCATTCAAGTCTGTTGATCTAGTAATAATTACGGTAAAACAAACGGGTGAGGGACAAAGCTATTTGGTTGTAATCACACAGGAATTCTGGGAAGCTAAATGCCGCACCCCTAATAACACAATGACATTCTAAACTGCAGCAGTGCGTGTGTGTATATATACACATGTGTGTTTCAATTATATTTGTGAATTATACAAGAATGATGCAACAGGCATCAAGTGATATGTTGTGCTGGCCACAATTGTTGTTTGTGATATCATGAAATGCAATGGGGTAGCTCTGGATCATACCATATCAAAGCAGAAGCTGTACAACAACAAGAGCATGTTGCATGGAAACCTCCTTGGACAAACCATATGCTAGATGTACTGAGAGGCTTTTGATAAGACAATACAATAGGGACCAGTGAAAGGATATAGCCATGCCATGAATCCCATTGTTCCTCCGGTGGGGAATGTAACGGCCTAGGGATGGCTTCTTCGTAACTGCCATGTCCATTTGATGGTTGTCTATTATTTTCAAAGTGATAACAAAATGGATCCTTTATTGTGCAACTCAGCAGTCCACTCCATGTCCATTTTGTTCAAATAGCTCTCACATTGTGTCTGAATTGTAACTCTCGGTGGGTGACTTGACTGCTTACAATGCCTGGCTTTGATTTAAGCAATGTTATGCTCTCCAGTTCATTACAGCTGTGACATTGTAAAGCATTTCACTGATCACCATTGTACCATATTCATGACACTGTGGAAACATGAAGAGTTGGTGATTTCTTTTGAATAAGTATTGATTGAAAATAGTTTACCTTTTGAGCCTGAGGAAGCTGGAAAAAAACAAGAACAGAATAGAACAAGCCATCATTATATAATTGATGTGATATATTAACGTGAGTTTAGCTGCTTCATTAATTTAAAAAAATCACCAAGCTAATAAAAATAGAGGAAGTAACAGGAGAAATATTTCCAATTAATTCAATCTGCTGCATAAACATGGGGCTATAGGAGGAAAGAAAGGACAGCTTGTCTGCTAAGTATCACTAGCACTATGCAATTTGTTAAAACACTGCAGTGCTAGAGGAAAGGGATGGTTTCCCCAAAAGATATGGTATCACACTTGAATTGTGAAGTTCCATCTTCCTGTACACAAATATAATTCAACGTAGAGGTAACTGCATCATTTAAAAGGCCTTTCTTGGATCTTTAAGGCCCCTCTTACAGTTAAGATCCATTCCAATTAATGGACCATTCAAAATACACATTCATAATTGTGTGTGCACATATTTAAACACAAATATGAGCTGCATTTGAGTGCCTGTGCATAAGACACAATTATGATTTTGTAAACGAAAGCTTCATGCTACTAAATGGCAGAATGCTACTGTCACTACTGAAACTGTCACAATTATTTGAGAGTTGAATTGCAAGAACTGTAAAATCTGTGCCATTTGTCTTACGTACTTCCAAACCGATCAAAGTTGCTGTTGATATCTAAATAAAGGCATACGCCAGTGTAAAGCTACACACTAATTTATGTCACTGAAATCAGTGTGAGAGATGATTTAGAGATTTCAGTAGGAGAGCTGAGAAAATATTTGACCCTTCTGTAGAAGTCACTACGCCACTGAAATGCTTAACTTTGCCTACATTACTCCCAAAGAAGACATGCTGATTCAGTCCACATAGATGTACTCATCAGGTATACCATGAGCTACGACTCAAATGAACAATCCAAAATAGGGCTCTACAACTGTATATCATACATTATAGGGATGAAGGAGAAAATGGCTTGCATTTTAATATGAGCGTACTTAACTTGCCCTTCCCAAACCGTTATATGACTTGAAACACAGCTATCCTTCAAACTTTGCACTACTCTCGTTTTTGCAATGTAGTTCCACAGTGCACCAAAGTATACAAAAAGGTGTATTTTAAGGGAAAGTGCGCGCACACACCAAGTCTGTTAATGAAAACAATGTGCAAAAGTGCATCATATTGGTGAAAACTTCCTGAAAAAATGCATACAGAAATGCGCAATGTGTATGAAAATACATACAGGTTTTTGTGAGAGCTTTTAAGTAAGCATTGCAAAGTGATGTGGAAATGGAGTGAACTGAACTTGAGACTGGAAAAGTGAGAAATCCAAAGGGACAGATTTGTCCATCCCTACACACACATTACTAGCTAGGTAAAACAACTACATTGCATAGTCCCAACTCCAGGGGTAGGAGGGTAGCCACTATGTCTGGTATTTTGTCAATAAAACTGAGCATTAACCAGTAGAGTCAATTACAAGCCCCCCCCCCCACCGCCAACACACCCACACACCAATCCTTTAGTATTTTCATTCAAACTCAATTAACTTCCAAGCATGAAGTGCCTGTCTTGATCTGATCCCCTAAGAAACCGTGTCAGCAGCAAGTGCTTTCATTAGAAGCATCAGATGAAGACAGAAAACAACAACAAATTTAGAAAATGCATTGCGTGCAATGTAAAAACACAGATCAGTATTAGCCAATGAGAACAGCTGATAAAATACTTCCCAGCTGGAATCTACAAGTTGCTGACCTCTTCCTTAAATATTCTACTTCCAATTTAGTAGGGAGATGCTGAAAGTTTCCAACAGACAAGTGTAAACATTGCAGGAAGAACCCATGTTCCTCCTAGCCAATTTGACTTCCATCCAGTCTTGCTTGCACTGACTGCCATGCCTTCAGTATCATCAATTGCTTGTTTCAATTACAGGTTGCCATGTATGCTTCTTCACACATGCTAGCTCATGAGTTTTACAGTCTCAGGGCTGACATGCATCAACAGGGATTCTTGCCCATTTTGCTCATGGGAATAAGAATGGCTTGGCTGGGAAGGGTTAAAAAGAGAGAATTATCCTCTGAATTGAAATGGTTCTGGATTAGAACCCTGAGAAGTGCTGCTGTGACATCAATGTCATGCTCCAGAATTTGAAGGACAAATCTTACCAGCACTGAAGCTGAGGCCTCTAGGCTAAAGCATATTGGGTGGTATCTAACTAAACAGCTCTGCTGGTGCAAGCAATTTTGGCTACACAATGGCACTTCCTCTCCCTCTCCTTTCCACTTCCTCCTAAATATATTATGGGGTTTTCCCTAACCCTATGGAGCAGATTTATGGTAAGGTTACCAGACGTCCCCGTTTCCCGGGGACAGTCCCCGGATTTACAAATCACTCCCCATACAAAATCAGTTGAAGTTGAAAAGTGTCCCCGGATTCATTGAAAAAAATCTGGTAACCTTGGGGCATGAGGTAGTTGGAAGAGAGGGAAAGGAAGTGCCGTTGTACATCCAAAGATGTTTGTAGAAAACCAATGGAGCTATGTTCAGAATGCATTTTAAGTCATATGAATAAAACTAAAGGAAGAAGGAAGGGCTAGTTAGACAGGAGTGACTGACTTGATGGGGGTAAAGTTGCTTTACTTGCTTCCTGGATAGGTGAGTTGCTGTTGTTTACTGGGAGGGGAAAGGGCTGGGTTGAGGTGGTGGGGAGGTTGGTGCAGTGGTACGGCACAGCAGAAGCACTGGATTGACTCCACCAGTGCCTTTCGATAGACTGACCTCTGCACTGCTTCATCTCTCCTGGTACGTAGGAGAGGCACATGATTGAAAATCTAGCGTAGCGTCCCAGTCCCTCAGCTGCTTCTGCATTTAGGATAGTCTCTTCCCAAAATCTACTGGACCCAAATGGTTTCCATAATTTTTCAGGGAAGTGTTTGACTGACTCTATCTGGTTTGGCATTGTTTTAGGCACACAGGCAACTGACTTAGTAACTCCCAGGTTGTCTCCTCCTCCTTGCCAGGAGAGTTCAAGCATCTTCCTGGTTTACTGAGGGAAACTGAGGGCAGTGGGGCAGCATGGAAAATGGCTAAAGCGTAGTCAGAGAAAAACTGAACCTGACCATGCATGAGACACAGAGGGCACCTGTTACCATATTTATAGTCAAGATGTCGTTGAATCTGTGCGGTCTCATCCAGTGGAGATATTCCGCATGGTGAAAAGATTGTGAAGGCTTTGAAATAAACTGTATCAAATTTGAAAATAAAACCCTATATACACCCCCTGTCTCTTTCCATGGGGACGTAGGACTCACACCCAGTTCTTAGGTTTCATTGGTGATGCAATAAACACTCCAAAAAAGGGATGCAATTCTATACGGAAAGCTGTATGAAGCACCTTCTCACATTTAGCACCAGGCATTCCTTCTATTTGCAACCCCACTATGCAATATTTAATATACTATATACTTGCACCCATTTCAAGCAGTACAGTTAATCATATGCATCTGTAGGCATGGGGGTCTGCATTTTATCTTATACTGTAGAAAATGTTAATTGTTTATATAGCCTGACCAAAACATCACACAGAACTTCACAGAGCAACAGATGGTTACAAGTTGAAAGATTGCCCCATACTGTTAAGCTCATGTAAAAGCTGTCAGCAAACTAATGTCCTAGGTATACCTCTGCTCTGTTAATGGCAGCCGTAATTTTTTTAAAAAGTAATACTTTTGGAAACAATTTCAAATTCACTGGATTGACTTCAGATGCAAATAATCTGTAGAATTTAAGGCTCCTCTGACTGTAAAAAAGAAAATATTTTAATTGTTTTAAACAACTTTTAAAATGACTTTAAATGTAGTAGTAGAGAGAAGCTGATATAAAACATCCTTTTCACATTCAGTATTAGTGCAAGTCATCATTATCAGCGTCAGGCTTTTGACTACCACCTCAGAAGTCCAGTACAAGAAGTAAGTAAGCAGCAGCTGCCAAAGGCTGGCTTTTGGAACAGCGTAGTCCCTGTAATAGCTCATTCATCAGACTTGAGAATGAGGAACCTTAGCAGTCCCCAAGTGTTGCTTGGCTTGCAACCCCAAGGAAGATTCAAATTCCCGCAGTCAGGGAGAGGGGAAGGAACCCTCAGCACCCCTTCTACACACACATGGCCTGAGGACTTCACACTCGCTTGCGCTTCTCCTGGTCCACAGAGTCAGTGATGGCCTTTAATTTATTCCTATCCCATCTTTCTTTCATCATGGATCCCCAAAGCAATGTGCGTGTGTTCTGGTATCCTCATGTCCAGGCAACTGACCAAACCAAGCTACTGACATTAAAACTGAATCTCAAAGAGATTGAGAAAGCGATTATAATAAGGGCTGAAGAAGGCTGATAAGGGAAAGGCAAGGCAAACAACGCAGATCGTACACTCTCATACAAATGGACAAAATGTTTTTAAAGCACAAATCACAAGCCTGAGGAGTAGACAGCTGGAGAGTACACACACGCACGAGAGAGAGAGAGAGAGAGAGAGAGAGAGAGAGAGAGAGACTGCTCTGGGTCAAAATGAGAAACAACCTGGTCAAGAGGAAGAGAGGAGCCAGTAACAAAGTCCTGTGATTCCTGTATTTGGGCACAAGAGGGCAGCATAACTTATTGATGCCACACGTTTACCACCTCTGGAGAAATGCCTGTTTTTAGGGGGGTGGGGGAAATAAAAATATTTCTGCAAATTCTTGGAAAATCAGCAGATTCCTATGGAAAGGGACTGAAAATAACTCATAGGAATGAACAGATCAGGTTAAAGTGACATGGATTAGAAATTTGACCATCCCTACCTCTTAACCAAATAAAATAAAGATAAAGCTAAGGCACTGTCTGTTCTTGGTAATCCTTGCCCCGTCACATGTGCCCAGACTAACCCTGTGCCTGTTGACAAGCACATGGGCCAGGGTGGACAGCCTACGAAGAGGATATAAAATGACCCTGACTAAGCTGAGCTGAGTTGGGGAAATGATTCAAACAGTTATACAAAATTATACAAAATTTATGAAATATCGCATTTGCACAGCATTACTGATCCCAAGACTTGGGAGTGTTCCTAAACTGTGCCCTGCTTTAAAGGGGAAACACATTCTCCAATGTCTGCGTAGGCCGCTCAGGTGTTTGACAAAATGTCCTCATTCCTCAAAACATGCTAATTTCAACACAAAATTCAAAACTCATTAAACTTTGGCTCAGCTCTTGTATTTTGACAACATGAATTCACTTATTATGATACACAACGATTCTTAAGGAAATTCTAGCTGTTTGGTGAACTTTAGCAAGAGTATAGGAAGAGTTTTAGCTCCCATGGAGCCGGAAGAAAGATTGGTTAAGTTTGGTATGTTGCAGAACACCTCTCTCAGTTAATCTTTTTGATCCACAAAGATTAATAAGTATATTGGGCAGGGTTCAACTAGGTAGGGTGTTGTATGCATGGAACGAGGTCCACTTGTGCAATGGGATTTTCACCCCACGCCTCCAACTGTGTGCCCCCACACTTTCCTCCCCAATGTGTGCAGGCAGGAGAGGGCAGGGGAAGTTTTATTGTGCGAGCAGACTCCATCCAACAGACACATAGCCCACTAAATACTAAAGTACTATGTTGCATTCCACCCATCACTTTGGGTCATTTTGGCCCCTTTAAGAAAGTGGCGTATATATTATAATGAACTGGCCTGACTTTTGGTGCTACTACCTCTCATCTAAAAGGCTTCTTTAAACCATCACATTCCTAATAATTACAAGAAAGTATAATAAGAATACTAAAACATGACTATTCGTTGAATGTTTGCCTTCAAATTTAGTCGTAAAATGCTGTCATAGTAAATATAAAATTGAAAAAATGTCTAGTAACTGCAGCACAGACCAAGAAATATCCAGTTCAACAATGGATGCTTTCACATCTTTTTTTAAAAGGGTGATTAGCCATTATTAACGAAGGGTTAGTTAACTACTAAGGGTCTGACTTGCTGGACACATAGTGTGACAACCAACTAAGTCATAACCAGAGTAGATCAATGAGCTTAATTCCATTTATCTGAATGGGTGTGTTCTGAATATGACTAACACTAGGTATCACCACCTAGCTCAAGCTCTAAGGAACCATTGTGTGATAAATCTTCATTCTGTTGCTAGATTGTTTAGAAGTTAGTTGTATGAAGCATAAGCAACTCACATTAGACCTGGTTAGGATTTTCTTTGAAATTACTTGTGCTGCTTTCACTGACACTTTCCCTCCTGAGAGGCCACAGGAAACAAACAATTTTCATAACAGTAGAAGCAAGAGTTCTTGACTGACCCTTTGCAGCAGAGCATACAAATGACTTATCTCTGCAAAACCTGGTGGGTACTATTGACTCCAGTGGTTTCTTCAGGCTCTGCCAAGACAAGTGTTGAGCAAAAGAAAAGGCTCCTCAAGCTTTCTAATCCTCAAAAGCAGAGTGTAACAGTTCTTTTTCTTGCATCTAATGGAAATGGTTTCTCCCCCTTCCTCATATCTTTGCCCATATGTCATCTGTTTGTCTTTTCAATGCTGGCATTTTTAATTCAGCTTTTTAATTCAGCATTTTTAATTCAGGTTCACATTAGTATCTTACTTAAATAAAGTGCAAATAATCATGATTCAGTTTCAGTCCCTTTCTATGTCTTGCACATGTTTATCATTTTTATTATATATGTTTTGCTAATGTTTTACAAGGCAGACTTATAGGCCAGTCAAAAACAATATCCACTTGGAGGTCCCACTGAGTTCAATGAGACTTACTAGGAAGGATGCTTAGGACTGCGGTCCAAGTAAATTACAAGACAAATATTTAAGGAAGAAAAGACAAAGCTGGCTGTTTTGAGCACTGGGGAATATAAAAACAGCTCAGATGAGAAATCACCAAAGCTCACTTTTCATTATTGGAGGATATTCAATAATTATAACACAGGAAGGGCCTCAATCTGGCTCTGGTCCTACACTTTAGTGTCTAATTTCTTCATGGTTCCTCTTTTCCATTGCATTTGTGGCATTAAACTATGTTAGGAAATTGCATTACAAACAATAAGCATGATAATAAACAGCTTTCCAACACACCCAGCATACGCTTTCCTTTTTTATTGTCATTTGTTAAAATCTGAGAAAAAATGTTTTTTATGTTTACAGAATGTTTTAAAATTATCTACCACTCTATACCTATGGGAAGTAGGGTGTGTGAGTGTGTGATATGCCAGTTGATATGTGGATTTCACATAGCCCTGTTCTATGCATGTATGCTTGGAAGCAAACCCTATTATGTACAAAGAGGCTCACTTTCTTGTAAGTCTGCACAGAATGATCGCCATAAGCAAGCAAGTTGCCCATTCATTTAGTGGAGGGGAAGCTGCAGACACTGACCCCTCTGAACACATTGAGCTATTAACTCATGGAACTCTAGTGCTGAGCAGAACTCTTATGCCTCAAACAAAGGATTAGAGGGTCATCCAAACAAGGACCACTGAGATTCTTTCTGAAAAGAAATAAATCAAATAACGAAAAGGTGCCAGGCTGAAAACTGTGCTGCTATATGTATCATGCCATTTGACTAAAGAGAGAATGTTATCTCAAAGTCTCTAGTTTGGTTATGATGTACTGTTAGATGATTAGGAACACCTAATAAAGAGGCCACATTCTCAAATGAGATCTGTGAAAGGTAACCGGACACCATTTTTCAACTTTTTGGTTGGAATGATTTTGGAACTGAAACTATGATACTAGCAGTCAGTGATCCCCCAGGGGTTTGTCTAATCCCATGCTAAAACCTTCCAAGTTGGTGGTCATCACTAAATGGCAGCACTTTCCCTTATTTTAATTTCATGCTTTACAGTTCCCTCCCACTTCACCTATTAGCCCTGCACATCCTCATAGCCTGTGCTGAGACGGATACCTTCCAAGGCCTAGGCCAAGTTTCCTACATCTGAAATGCAATAAAGTTGTGCCCTAATTTGAACCCATAAGCTGGTGTCATATCTCCTTCTTGGGGGCTCCAGGGACAGGGGTTCAGCGTGTGTGCTCACAATTTCCCTTAGTTTAACTGCGCAGCTCAGTTCAGTTTGTCTTGAATCTTCCACCTCTGAGCTTCCTTGGATGACCCCCAGTTCCACTGGTATAAGAAACAGATAATCTTTTGCAGCAGGTATCCCATTTTACAACACTGCTTTCTATGCCCTGAAAAACAGAATCTCGGTTTTGCTTGGATTGCTAACTTATGTTTGATCTTGTTGTGCACAAGTTTTTAAAACTTTCTTTTAAGACCCATGTCTCATTTGAACTGATGGGTTTTTATTACTGGCTTATCTTTTATTTGCTTTTTCATCACTGCATAAATGTAATTATAGTTGTTTTATATAGTTAATGGGTTGTCTCCAATGATTCTTGAGAAAAAGTTTGGAACGGGAGACTGAAGAGGGGAGGAACTGGTGAAAACAGCCTCCCCCAAACTCCTCTCCCATTCAGGAATTGTTGGATATTCATACATATGTAAGATTTTATTAGCATTGTGAAACGTATGCCTTGCTGAATGGAGCCAGGCAATGCCAAACCACTTCTGCAATTGGGAATGGGGGAGACATTCTATTTTGTTGGCATTGAAGACTGAACTTTGTAGCTTGCACTTTCCAAAACAGGATGTGAACCGAAGCATGGCCATTCAGCAGAATTAGCATTTCATAGGGTTTTGTAGGTTTATATTGCTACTGTCCCATTCTACTACTTCTGCTCTTGGCAGAGCAAAGAAGAGGCTGTGCCTTATCAAGCCATACTAGGCTGACTTTGTTATTCGCCCTCCTCCACAACTTGACAGCAAAAGGGGAGTCATTTCCTGCCCATCTACCTACTGCATAGATAGGACAGAAAATGGCCAAAATAGCAAGAGTGGGGAAACTCAGGCACAGAGCCAACTGTGGCCCGCCAGGCATCTCTACCCCCCGGCTCTCTCTGGCCCTTGGAACTGTTCTCAGGCCACATCCCTCACTGGACCAAACTTTTTTTTGTCTGGCTGGACTGTGTCTTGCAACTCTTATAATGCCTCTTGCTTGTAAGGAATGGACTGCACCAAAGTAAAATATCATTGGGTGGAAGACTGTTTCAAAACTGTTTTAACTGCTTCTTGAATGTTTTTAACTGTAACTGATTTTAGATGTTTTAAATTGTAATCATTTTTTGGGGAGCGGGGAACGTCATACTCTGCTTAGAATATTTTTGTTTTGCTTTTGTTTCAGCTGTCTGCTGAGCTCCTGGGGGAGGAAGGGTGGGATGTAAATTAAGTAAATAAATAGTAAGATTTAAATTAATTCCTCTGCTCACTGTGGTCTCTGGTCCTGCCCGTCACTGGCATGTGACCCTCAGAAGATGCCCCAGCATGTCTATAGTAATAAATAAAACAAATTAAGAATTCTGAAATGGCTCCTAAATTCGGAAACAATGCAGGCCACTAGTGGATTTTCACCAGATTTTGTAGCGAGTATGTTAGGCCACCTTCAGTGAGCATGTATTTGGAAGAAGATTTTGTATTTTCCACAAGTGGAAATGTATCCCTTGAATGGGTGGCTGAAGGAATGTTCCTATTCCTCTCAAACTCACATGAAAGCAGAAAATTAAATTTGTATATATATAAATCTGTAGGAAAAGGTTAAGATACCCAAAATGGAAGCTACTCCCCTCCCCCAGCTTAATATAATTGATTTAAACTCATATGGGGAAGTATTTCACATCCCATATGAATATCCAAAAATAAATGAATGGGCAAGAATAAGAAAAAAGAAGATATGCATATACGTATATATACACACACACATTGCAGATGGCATGTATTGCAAATTGATGTCACTTTCCAGTCATTTTAGTTAAATTAACCATTATATCCCACCTTCAATAAGCTTCCGATACAAATTACAGGGCATAGCTATGGCTTTTTATTCGCTTGCTCTTAGCACTTATTGGCTGCCGTACAAAGATGCTTGCAAAGCAGAAAGCATAATTTTAATTACTGCCAAGCCTAATCATTTTTAAATGAGGTATTTATGAAAATGGATGGGAAGGTGAAACACAACAGCAGGACTATCATTTCTCACACAGGAGTACTCTGGCACGAAAAGGAAAGGGGCATCGACGGATCCCGTAAGTGTATGGAACACACACACACACACACACACACACACACACACACACATTTATTTATTTTCTAGTTTGTGACAAATTAGAAAAAGGAATGACAGGTATAACAACTAGTGTAAAAGGGCAGGAAAATAAATGGCCCTGTATGTAAATGCTTCAGCATATGTAACTCTGGGTGTGTATGGTCCTTTAATTATAGAATTATAGAAGGTGGTGGCACGGGTTCACGTCTTGAATGTTTCTGTTAAGAGGGCTTCTGAGTGTCTTCTTTGCAGTTATTGGCCAATCAGGGGAGATTAGGCCTAGTTGGGAATGAATTAATCTTAAACCCTGAACAGCTTGGCTTAGGTAAATTAGAATATTCATAAATTATGAGAAAATTCATAAAATATTTCATAAAAATATTCATCCTAATTTCTGCGTTGTTAAGTGGATACATTCTGTCAGACAATGATGTGCTTTTGTTAATTGTCTCAGAGTTTCTGCTTTTGCATGTAACTCTCTTTCTGTCACTGCTTTGGGAAATGGGAGGCTGTGGTTTTCAGGCTTCATCAGTTAATACATGGACAAGAAGTTCCTCTGGAAAGTAATAGCAGGAAACATACCTTGGTGCTGATATTAAAAGAGGAGTAATAACTGGGACTGTGGGAAATTTTAATAATGGAGCTTTTTTGTCATTCTGATTGTATACTCCTTCCGTTAGGCCGTCTATCAAACTGTTATATTGATGGATAATATAAATGTATTAATTTGGTTTATTCACCTTAGAGTATGCTTCCATGGTAGATCTTCTACAGTGAACCCTGAAGAAAGTAAGAGAAGATTACAACACTGGAGGAAGAGGGAGGTGGGGGGAGCGCACCACCCCGGCACCACAATCCCAGTGGGGTGCCATCGCGGCTGCCCCCCTGCGCTGGCGCCATGCCCCTAAAGGCAGTGCACCACACCCCCAGGATGTGTGCCACGACCCCTGGGATGCACGCCACACCCCTGCGGGCAGCGTGCCACAACCCTGGGGCGTGCACCATGCCCCCTGGGACGTGCGCCAGCCACGCCCCCACCTGCTTTCCACCCCCAGTGCCAGAGCATGAAGCTCCGCCACTGGATTACACACATTCCCCCCGCACCACCCTCATGTTCCCAAAATTGTTTCCCTCCCCCCACCTGCAGCTAGAATCTCAGAATGGATAGTCAAGGAACAGACCTCTAGCCCTATTTGGGTGTTATTTATCTCCGGAGTGGACTATTTGTAGGGATGGTGAGGAGGGAAAGTAAATAAATATCAATTGTTGCTTTTTTAAAATAACTTTTAAGATTTGATGAACATATATTCTCTGGTAAAGATAGCAACACATAGCATGTGCCCAGTGTAACCTTCCCCAGCCTGGTCCCCTCCAGATCTAGACTTTTTATGGTTTATGGAATATTGTGCAAACAAATGCTTTACATAGTAATGCACCATGGGAGTATTGTGACAACAATTGAAAGGAAAGAGACTTGCACCTGGCACCCCAGAACAGCAACATTCCACTCCATTGCCATAATACAAACCTAGTAAAGTATCATCCAGTTCAATCCTATGCATATTCACTTAGATGTAAGTCCCATTGTTTCTATTTGAGACTATGTCTAGGTAAGTTTGCAAAGGATTGCAGTTTGGCACAACTAAAACAAAAGGATGCATCTGATAAAGGAGAATGTAACCTACCAAGCACATGACACAATCCTTTCATTAACTTTTATGATGCCACAGACAGGATCCGTGTTTGAGTTTACTTTAAAAGACTAGCATGGCTATTCTTCTGGAATGTTGCATCTGCCTCAATCATAGTTTTTCATCTGGATTTTCCAATACTTTTCCAATTCGTTTGTGAAGAGTTCAATTATGTCTAGTGTCGCCAACAGGAACTGATGACAGTACAATCAGTTTCTTGTTCAATAGCTTTACTCTGAGCAATGGACGGTGCACACCATCTGTTAATAAGTCTGAAGTTAACACACTTCAATACTAGTTTTTAAAGCTACAGCTCGTGAATTAGCTGCTCTGGGCCATTTCAGGGAGCTGCTATGTAGAATAAGTATATTTTTGCAAAGGGATACATACTTTGTTCTTTCTCCATACTATAAACAACTCTGTAAAAGACATGTAGAAACTGTAGGCTGACTGGAAACTACAGAAACCAGCCCAAGGGAATAATTGGAATGTTTCCACCATCTGCCATTAGTGCATTTTCAAAAATGAGAATTTTGCATAAAGTTTATTATTATTATTATTATTATTATTATTATTATTATTATTAAAACACATTAGTGTGTTTTTTCCAGTTTGATCTAATACATGAGAAATGCAGAAATAAATTCTTCCTTCATTTAATAATTTGTTGCCTTTTGATTTTCAGGTTTGGGTCCTGACAGGCACAACTAAAATTCCAGTGAAAACAGGTCTGAAAAATCTAAAAGCATTCTTTGTCCTCTCAGAGAAAGGGGTTGTACATCAATGACAAGTTGAAAAATTCCTTGCCCTGCTATATCTCCAGCACACAGGTGTGGAAGACATGTGTAGAGAAGAGTTCCCATTGGGATATTCTGGTAAATCAAAACTGAACACCAAGCCTGCTGCCTGTGATTTATACAGATAATATTCCATAGCAGAAGACTGTGAGTTAAAGAGACAAACCCCTGAGCACTATGAAGAACATCCTCAAAGATGCAGCACAAGATTCTCTTATAAGCAGTTATCCTGTAAATTCTAAAGTCACTAGGGTGCAATCCACACTCAAGGTTCTTTCCTTTACAAGGTACTGCTGTACTGGTATGTTTCACTAATGAAAATGCAGATCAGGGGTCACACTGTAAAGAATACATGTTTGCTCAACATGGTAATACCAACTATGCCTTCCTAGGATCATACTAGCCTGCTGGCTCCCTGTGACTGCTTTGCTCCTTCCTGGTCTTTTCAGCAGAGCAGCTAAGCCAGTGATGGCCAAACGTGGCCCTCCAGCTGTTTTGGGACTACAATTCCCATCATCCCTGACCACTGGGTCCTGTTAGCTAGGGATGATGAGAGTTGTAGTCCAAAAACAGCTGGAGGGCCAAGTTTGGCCATCACTGAGCTAAGCCCAGGATTGGTTTACTGCGTGATTCAAACCCAGGCTCTTTGCTCCTTAGCGATGAGTTGTAGTCAAGAACAAACCTTGGCTACATCTTGTGATTAAAGGGGACAGAGACTGATATAGAGCCAGGGTCCAGGTGCCACACTAAGTCAAACCTTGGCTTAGCTGCCATGCTGCACTGAGCTAAAAGGACCAGGATGAACAAAGCGGCTATGGTCACCTCCCTGGATGCCTGAATGCTCACACTAGGTTTGGTTTAGTATTATATGTGAATGCAACCCCTTTATCTCCCTTGGGATGTGAAATAAAAAAGTGGATGATTCTTAAGTCGCATATAGTGCATTGTATTTCTTTGTGACACCACACTGCACCACACCTTTGTGATTTCTGATCACAGAGAATGACTGCACACACAGGGTGCATTGAAAAGAAGTCTTGCAAAAAGGAGGAGGGAGATGGAAAACAATCACAGTACTTTTCCCTCACCCCTGTGAAAAGTGAAAGTTTGGGGGAAAGGGCTTTCAAATGAAATGCATCTGTGCAGGTGCTTATTGAGACTTCGCACCACCACCCAAAAATATGATGATCAGTCATGGAGGCTCAAACTTCCTTCCCACAGATTCATTCTCAAATAGCGAAGGTTAAATGCTAAAGAAAGGTGAGGAAGGGGGCTGGGGATGTAGTTCTGGAGGATGGAAGGCACTCCCACCAATAATAGTTATAATATAGCATGTTTGTCACACATAAAATAAATCTGAAAAATCCCAGAATAAAGTAGCAGAAGTAGGGATAACTGCAAGTTGGTGAATGAGTCATGATTCATGAGAAAGCAAGAAGCATACTACCACCAAAAAAACCCACACTCCTAATGTGGACTGGGTCTAGGTTAGAGGGCAATTAGAATGTACAGTAGGTTGGCTACATGGACTAATCCAGCAATTTCTCATTTTTGGCACTGTTTTATGGATTTGATGTCATTAGACCCTTCAACACCCCCAGCAACAGTAGAACACATTCACTTAGCCATTTGAAAGGTCTGGATTTCTTTAGCTCTTTTTTAATCAAAGACGGAGTTTGAAATGTCAGCTCATGCCAGGGCTTAGATATAATGAAACTAAGCCACACTGGAGCTGCCAAAATACATTTTAAAAGAATGTGCTAATCACACAAGAACAACTTCAACATCCCTCCCTTTCGTAGCGTGGGAAGAAGGGGGAAACGTGACTGCAGGGATTTGTAAGTTGATGACCAGAGCAGACCAGGTCTCAAAAGTTTTGAAGAAAGAACCACAGATACAGTAGGTGAAAGAAGAAGGGGGGGAATGAACCTGTGGTAGGTGATGAGAAAAATGAGGAAATGGATTGAAAGTGAAAGTGCACACTGCCAAGAGTTGTATAGATAAGAAATACTTTCCTCTCTCCTTAAAATTAGAGAACTTGGGTTTGTGTTTGGCCTGTTCACTGCATTGTTGTCTTGATATATGTGCAGAAGACAAGTAATTGCTGATTAATTCTCCAATCCAATTATGATTTTTGTTATAAAAATCCCGCTCAATGAACTACGTAAGAGAAAATGACAAGCAATGCCAATTGGAGGACTGTTTCTGAAGTTGGCTAACACCTTGGCCTTACTAGATACCAGTAATAGATTGAAATGCAAGACCTGAGTTATCTTTGTGCACCATTGCTGAAAGTCCATGCTATACTCTATGAAAGGGCAGGCAAGAACCAACAGAAAAGTCTCCAACTGCAGGACTTGACATCTTTCCGCAGGGCCTGCAAGACAGAGCTGTTCCACCAGGCCTTTGGCCAGGGCACAGCCTGACTCCCTCCTTCAGCAATCTTCGCAGAGCTCTGGCCCAATGGTTGCCATTGGTTTGATTTGAACTAATTTTATAATGAATGATTTTAGAGTGTTGTGTTGTGCTGTACTGTTTTATTGTTGTTAGCCGCCTTGAGCCCAGCTTCAGCTGGGGAGGGCGGGATATAAATTAAATTTATTATTATTATTCTTAAAAATCTCTATGTGCTTCAGATACAGTTTTCTAGATAAAACTTAGCACTTTTGCTGGTTTCCTCGCCACCACAGGAGGGAAAATGGCTTATTTTCTTAACCCACATGATTGCCTTTTAGTTTCTGATGTTGCACGCAAGTCAAATAACAAATTAGAAGTGAATCTAATATGGGAGATGGAGCTAAAGTTCAGCAAAAATGTCCTTAAACAAAAAGTGGGATGCTGCAGGAAAATTGAAACAATGGCAGCCTTCGACACTTCTGAAGTTACTGTACATGAACAAAAATAATTAGAGTAGTCATTTGTTTCAATTGAAATAAAGTACTTTAATATTTATAGTCTGTGCCAGAATTATAATGACTCTGGGGCTAGAAGTGAAGTGTCACAGCATGTTCCACATGTTTTTAACACTGTTTCTAAAAGCTCTAGAGGCTATTAAATTTAATGAACCCATCTGCTACGAAATAGAGGTCCAACATAATCAGTTTTCTCAGTGCCATATAATGCAGATGGCATTCCACAATCCACGTGCCCGGATAGTTTTGTTTTTTATGGTCTTCTTTAGGTGTGTGGGTATTTATATTTTTATTTTACTTTGTTTTGATGGTCTGAACATCTTTTATTGTCTGTGCTATTTTATTTTACAAATACAGTGTACCATGATGCCTGCAATGCAAAGTTTAACTAATTAAAATAAATACCGCCATTTAATAACACCCTTTCCCCTCCGTAGCAGTTTTGACAACCAGCAATTAGCTCAATGATATAATACTCTGCAGCTAATATAATCATTGAAAATTGCCCTAAGAACTTCCAGGTCTAGCACTAAGACAAAAGCAAACATGTAATTTATCAAATACAAAGGAGTTTGTTTCAAGAATCAAAGATTCTAGGTAAAAGACTAGATGTGCATAATGCAGTTTATTCATGATGTTGAAAAATGTCTTAGAAATCAGGTGTCAATGTGGAAATGGAACCATTAAGGGGCCATCTTGACATTAGCTTGTCCTTCTCATGTGCTCTCTTTTCAAGTGCTTTTATTTTATAAGAAGTGCTTTTACTGAGCCGAGCAACTCGACAGCTTCCTTAACCATTTGGAAGTCATCACAGCCCCTAGACTTTCACTGAAGCAGCATGTACATGCTTGTTCTTATTAACATCCAGCTGCTGAGGACAGGTCATCTTGGCTGCGCATCTACTGATTAAAAAAACATACCACTGCTCACTGCACTTTGAGCTCAAGTTCAGTCAAGGCTGGAAGGGTTCATTACGTTTCTGCCAATTTGCTACTTTAGTTTTTGTGTGTGTGTCATGTAATGCAATGGGTGTCATGAGCTGTTCTATAGTTCACCTTTAACAAAAGAGTCAGTAATGAAGCAAATATGGTGCACTTGTTGAGAAAGCAGGATGTTTGGCTGCAACAGCTAGAACTCTGGAGCTAGGTCAGTCTTGAAAAATGTACATGGATATTTTTGGAAGTTTTTACAAAGGCTTATTCTGAACTTCAGAAGTGTGCCTTTCCCTATATTTGACTGGTTTGTCAGCAGCCACACTAGATGCTTCAGAGTCACCAGTTGGTACAGAATGCACGTATAAGAACTCTTATAGAAATCAGACTATCAGGGCATATTATACATATTCTGTTTCTGGGCCCAATTTGAAGTGCTGGTTTTGTTTTTAAATGCTTTGGGCCAGATTGTCTGAACGCCCAGCTGCACGAGCCTGCCTAAACTCTTAAATCAGCTTCAATTCAGCAGCAATACCATAAAAATATGCCTTACCAATAGAAAAAAACCATGAGTAGGGAGCACTCCTACGTTTCTTGTTCTGTAGCTTTTAAACAGAACTTAGCACTGGCTAAGTTTTAGTTGTTTTCAGTCAAGTCAACACACAGCCAAATCTGATTGGTTAAATAATGTTTAAGCACCAGGCAAAACTTTTCTATTTACCCAGGCATTTGCCCTTAATTTAAAGGGTTTCAGGTATCTGTGGCAAGATATATAAGACCTGTCATTTACCTCTATAGCTGTATTTATTGGGCTTTTATTGGTTTTGTTTGCTATAATTCATTTTTATACTATGTTTGTACATCGCTTTGGGTCACTTTTGTAAAGAAAGTGAACATTCCAACTCTACAGTTCTATGGTTCTATAAAGCGTGTTCTCATTAAAGGAGAGCACGTGTTGCGGCTGGGGCTAGGCAAAGCACCCTGTAGTTGCCAGGCAAAATTGAAGGAAAGGGCCTGGCAAGGATTGGTGATGGTGTTGCTGGGGCAATTTGTATGTTGCCACTTTGGGGGTGGAGATCAGAGGATATTTAAGGAAGGCCCACAGAGAGTTGCTTTCTCTTTCGCTGTGGGCATCGGATCACCCGCCCGCCCTCCCTTGTTGGGCTTCCGCTTGACCTTGCTATGCCTGTCATGGGGTCGTTTGCATTGGTGCGAGGGCCTGGTAGGAATTTTGCCATTTGGCTGATTAGTGTGTGCCATCTGGTTTTTGCCTACCGCGTAGCAAATCGTCACAACTTGTAAGGTTGGCGGTTAGGCATTGGTTTAAATTGGTTGGTGGAGGGGTATGGATTGGCTGTGCCTGCCCCTCAGGTGATGCTGCTGCACGGGAATTCCGTTAAAGGAATTCAGGGGCTTACCATCCTTTCGTCCAAACCCCTGGAATCGGGTTTGGGCCGTGTAAGCCCCTAGGAGCATGTGGGGAGAAGCTGAGGGTCTGTGTCGCAGCTCCAGTTATCCCCTGATCTTGTTCCTCCACACTGGCTTTCGCTGGAATCCGGAAGTCAGTGCTGTCCCCATGGCGGGGGGACAGCTAGTCTTAACCAATGCCTAAGCAACCACTCACAATTTTGTATGATAATAAAGTTGTGGCCAAAAAATTATGCCAAAAACCTTAAACAAAAATTATGTGTGAAGTGTGAGTTATTTGGGATAAGGGTGTTTTGGGGGACCTCAGCACGCAAAAAATAAATAAACATTAAATAAATAAAAGCAGCAATCATAAAAATCTTGAGAAATGGTTTCTACAATGATGGACATGTCATGACAGAGTTTTCATTTTTAGCAAGTAAGGTATCCACAGAGGTTACGTATATGGAGAACTATCCAGTGTTTGATAGTCAACTAGTCTTTTGTCATTCTACCTACAGCAAAAAATGTAAGGGGGAAATAGTAGAAGTTCAAGTAAGAAATCTATGTCTGAAAAGAAAAGTACAAAAGGCTAATAGCAGATGCTACCACAAAGTATGGTGTTTAAAGCTATTTTGATTTTGTGAGATACTTATAGAACAGGCACAAAATGAATTTCATTATTCCCTGCATAAATAACTGATTCACAAATACACTTCCTCCTCTCACCTTCTTATAAATGTTTTTTACTATAATTTGCATTCACAGTAATTGCTAATATTTACTTGCCGTAGTCATGTAAGAGCATTTCAAACTAACTGTGAAATATTGCAATGGGCTTTCAGAGCAGCAATCCATAATGTGCACTAGAAATAAGAGACCCTGGGCTCCTTTTACTGTGCTGAAAATGCTAATTATATTCACTTATGATAATAGCTCAATTAACAAAATACTGTCTTTGGGAATATCATCTGGAAGAAAGAGAGTGCGAAATTACTTTGATTTCTTCCTAAAACCTGATAAGACATGGCTCTTTTATATATAATGCTGAAGAAAGGTGATTTGACATAAGCTCACAAAGTCTCTGCCTAAGTCTAAAAGGAGGAACTCCTGTCCTACTGGATGCGGTTCATCCATAGGGGCAAGCTGTGAGCCACCCTTACCAACACCATGATCTGAATTGAGCCAGAAACTGTTCTTCTCCTTGGTATAAAGAGGATCTATGGATGAAGTAGCAGGGGTGGCAAGACATCAGTGGCAATGACAAGTGGCAGAAAATTCCCAACAAGCTTCAGCATATATGGGTGAATATGGACTAGAGCTCATTTGAAGGTCTACCCAGGAGTAGCCAACACACTGCCTCCCACTGTTGCTGTTCTCCAACTCCCATCAGTCTCAGTCATCATGGCAGATGGTTAGAGATGATGGAAGCTATGCTTCAACAGCATCTGGAGGGCACAGAATTCGATACCTCTACCGCAAGTCATGGTCCCAGAATATAGTGTGCTGAAAACCCCACACTGGGCTACCCTCTAACATATTTCCAAGTGCTACCTACATTTGCCAAGTGTGCATTCATTGAACCCGACAAGGAGACTTAGGACACAGGTGTACCCTACATTTAAAGAAGAGCTGACACACATTTAAAGCCCAGAGCTTCCTCCCCCCCCCCAAAAAAAGCATTATATGAATTGTAGTTTCTTAAGGATAGTGAGGGATATGTTCCTAGGATTCTGTTGTGGAAGCCCTGTGCTTTGAATGTATAGCATGGATGTTTCCAAAGAGCACAAAAATGGCACGAGTTCTATATGCTCTTCCTTGGCTACCTCTGGGCTCCTCTACTGTAGTGGTGAATGATTTTTCCTAAAGCTGAGTGAACAATTGTGCAAGGAGAACTTTCAACCACATTTGTAAAGGGAGAGCTAGAGCAAAAGGGGAAGAAGGGTGGTTTGATGGGGATAAGGAAAAGACATAGAAGCTGCCCATTCCCTCAAAACAACCCACGCATGTTGAGGAGTGAAAAGGCAAGACGGGTTTGTACTGAGTTCAATGGCTAGTTCTCCACCTATGGGTGAATGGATTGTGTTCTTACCATAAAAATCCCTAATGCTAATCATTCCCTGGCGTGCCTGGCGTGCTCTGGTCCATGGGGTCACGAAGAGTCGGACACGACTAAACGACTAAACAACAACAACAATCATTCCCAGTGCTGAACTTTTCTTCTTTTTATTCACCCCCCCCCATTGCCTACTTTTTGGTGTGTTCCACAGAGACCCCAATATCTCTTTCCAGGGTACAGTCAATTTAAACCTGATCAATGTTTATGTGTACTTGGGATTTTATGTGTGTGGCACTTTGCAATTACTTACACTGGATCTTATCAGCCATTCTGTTGCCCAGTCACCCAGTTTAAAGGGATCCGTACGGAGCAGTTCAGAATCTGATTGGGATTTTATTATCCAGAACAATTTGTGTCATCTGCAAACTAGGGAACCTCCTTGTTCACTCCGACTCCAGGTCATCCCCGCCCCGCTGCCCGCCCCCAGCTGGAAATTGCAACTTTAGGTTTCCTGAGTCTTCCCTTCGCTGAAATTAATCTTAGCCTTCAGGCTTGCAAACAGCTTTTGTAAATAATGGAAATATAGCTAATTCCACAATAATCCACTTGAAAACACATTAAAGCTGTATTACAGTGATAATATGTTGATGTCAAGGTAGAGCAATTTGGAGTCTTGGTCACAATCCAGTGATCTTGAATTTGTAGAATTTTTTTTTAAAAAATATGAATACAAATATGCAGGAAATAAAGTGTAGCCTGGATTCAACCAGCCAGGTGCCCACATAGAAGCCAGCTCAAGGGCTCCCTCTAGCAATGGAACTTCCCTTCCTCCTCCTTCTGTGTCCCACCCCCAAATATGCCTTGAGGTTTGGGAGAACCCTCAGAATAGTGTGGAGGGGACAAGAGGAGGACCATGCCACCTGGCAAGCAGAAATGCTTGTGCTGACAGAATGATTAGAAGAGAATGACACTGAACTCCTCCCAATAAATGGAGTTTGCCAAAGAAAGCCGTTTAATTGCACTGCAGTGCAATGTTTATCAAACAAATGTAGGGCTGCCTCTGAAGATGGTGCAGAATTTGGTGCCCAGGTTGCTCACCGGTGCATATTACACCAATCCTGGCCTGACTGCACTGGCTGCCAATTAGCTTCTAGGCCCAATTCAAAGAGCTGGTTTTGACCTAGAAAGCCTTGAACAGCTCAGGACCACAATGCCTCAAGGACCACCTCTCCCTATATAAACCGATCTGGACTCTGCATTCATCATCTGAGGCCCTTCTTTGTGTGCCTCCTCCGTGAGAAGTCCAGAGGGTGGCAACACCAGAACAGGCCTTTTCTGTAATGGCTCCCAGTCTGTAGAATGCTCTCCCCAGGTAGGTTCTTCCGGTGCCTTCATTATACACCAGGCAAAAACATTCCACTTCAACCAGGCCTTAATATTCTATGGGCTTTTAAATGTGTTTGTGGGAGGGGGCATTATTATTTTATTTTTAACTATTTATTTTGTGCTTTTATCCTGTATTTTTATTTTGTGAACCGCCCTGAGATCTTCGGATGAAGGGCTGTATATTAAATACATACACATACATGCATATAGAATTACACTAACAAACGGGAAAGCAAGCATGACAAAAACTGATTCTAACATAGGAAGCTGCCTTTTAACAAGTCCGATCAGCAGTCCACCAACCTCAGCATTGTCTACAATGACTGGGAGAATTTGCAGTCCCACCTGCAAGGACTAAACCTGGCTAGGGCTTTCAGCATATAGCATACAGCATACAGCTGAGCCTCTACCACTGAGGTACAGCCCTATCAGCAGTTTTGTGGGCAGTTACTAAGTGCTTCGGTTATAAAGTTCCAGTTAGCCTTCAACTGACAGATACTGCATCCATATGATAAGATAGAAGAATCCAGGACAGCTGATGCGCACAGCAATTTCACACAACTAACCATTTGGCTCCCAGACACAAAATAACACTCTCAGGGCCTTAACTCAAGTGAGAGGTGCAATCAAAAGAACATTATCAGCTCTTTTCCTGCCCACACGAAGGCAAGCACTTATTGATGACCACACCAAATGTTGCTGTGAAAGACAGATGATAAGCGAGGTCATCATAATTCCAATGTTACTTGAAGAAATCAGGTTTAAAGGTAGCTCAAGAGAGTATGAAAAATGGTATTGCAATTGGAGATGCTAAGATGTGACTAACATTACAAAAGAGGGAGACTTGCACAAAGACAAGACTGTATATATCACAAAGCTACTGTCCTATATTGTGTAAGACCAGTTTGCATAAGTTGCACAAACAGCCCCTAATAGTATAGTTGATATAGTTGATTGATATGTTGGACTCACAGAAGGTAATGCTTCTATCATAAAAAATTCTCTTTATACCCAGGGAATGCAGCCAGTAAATATCAGCTGAATCTATATAGAAGCCAAAATGATAACCAGCTTAGAGTTCCCCACCAACCCACAACACCCTCCCCACTTCTCTTTGCTTGCTGCCAAGCTGGGAAGGGCAGTGGCAGAAAGTGAAAAGTGTGGAGGGCAGTATTTTCCCTCCCTCCCTCCCTCTCAGGGGGCTGCCTTGACAAGGCCTTCTTGGTGATGGCTCCCTGTTTGTGGAATGCTCTTCCTAGAGCGATGTGCTTGTCTCCCTCATTATTAACATTCAGGAGGAATATGAAAAGATCCCTTTTCACCCAGGGATTTGTTGGCTGAAAGATACTGTTTCCAGCAACCATTAACCATTATTAACTGTGAGAATACCTGAATGGTTTTAATGTTTTAGATGTTCTAGGTGTGGAGAGGTTATCCTGTGAGAAGGAGGAAGGGCTTTCAGGAAGTCTTTTGAGGATAGAGCGGAAGTAAAACAGGGATTCTTCCTTTGCTTGGATTATGATCCACAGCAGAGAAAGTGGAAGGTAGTGGACTTATGCTTTCAGGTGACTCATTAAGAAATTCTGAAATTTGTCTCCAAGCCAAGGTAAAGAAAAACTTGACTGGCAACACTAAGAAAAAGCTGCTTTTATAGTAGTTGAACTATTTGTCCACCTAGCCCAGTCTCATCTGCTTCAATGGGCAGCAGCCTGCCGGAGTTTCAGGTAGAGATCTTTCACGTTACCTGCTGCCTGTCGCGTTTAGCTGGAGGTGCCAGGTAGTCTATGCATACAAAAACCAAAATACAATTGTACTCCTGCACAATGCAAGTAGGTGGAATTTATTAATGCTTCTCCCTACTCTTGAGGAACTGTAAGATTCTCCTTTCTGCATCACCCACTTTAAAACTCTCTTATTAAGACAGAGGAAAGAAAATGGGCCTGTAGGGAAAGATTCCTTCTTATCGGGTGCTCACCATATGCCAGACAGTTGATCACGTGAGACTCAATAATAGACTTTACATAATGGGCCTAATTATCCTGTTATAATGTCTGAACAAATATCAACTAAAGATTTCTGCCAGGAAACTGCAATTAGCAATAGGGAACCAGAGCTATCAATTATTATCCCTTTAATATCCAAAAAGACAACACAAAAACCAGAGCCCACAAAAAAGAGGACTAGAGAATATGAGATCAAGATTGGAAATCCACAATTTAACACTGATTCAAACCAAGAAGCATATTAAAATCTATCCATTGTCATAGATTTGTCAGAATAACACAGTTTAAAGTTGTACAGTTCCTTTAGCACAGCAATGAACATGGATTGGTTTCCAGATAGAGGTAATATTAGTTCTCATATAAATTTGCACAAAGCTAATGAATCTCAAATTTATTTATATGTTTAACATTTTCAAAAAGTGAGATTGAGCTCACCTGGTGAGATTTCTGAGATTTGTCTAGTTCTGGTGGAGGTTAAAAAACAGAAAAGAACTATAGAAAATCTGTACAGGCAATTAGAACAAATGTTAGATTCTACTCACACTAAGCTACAAGTGTGTGTGATAGCTATGTTTATATAAAGAGATCCCACCATATGTTATCCCTGTTTAGAAATGTATTGTTTCTAAAATAATTGCAAGTAAGTTCTACAAACAATCAAAATGATCTACTACTTACCATAAAAAACACGTGAAAACGAAACAAACACAAAATAAAAGGTTATATTGTCATTGGAAAACAATACCAGTTCTAATATTTTCTACCAATCATGCTTATAGGCATACACTAAAAGGAGAAAGGGTATTTACTCAACTTCAACATGAAAGGCATCTCCCTTTTAAAAATGTAATAGTACATTCTTAAACATATTGTTCACATACTAAAAACTCCCAAGGCATTTCTGCAAGGTTTCCTGTTGGAATCCTGAGCATACCAGCTTCTATGTACACATATCTTCAGAATATGATTTCCAAACTCACCTTGAAGTTGTTTCCTCCTTTTTTTTGGTTGGGATTTAACTGGAGAGGCCCCCTCTCCATTCCACCCACCCCAGCCTCAAATTAGGAGTGCACAATTTTGGATTAGATCTATCACATATCCACCAGATTCAGCTTAACATCTGCCACATTCATGAAAATGGTATGCAGAATTAGTTTATTGCGTGTAGGGTAAAATATGTAGATTAGGAGCCATTCACATACCTGGTATCCTTGTTAGTAATTAACAAGTTACCTACCTCTGCTTTATAGCATTGGAACTATAACCTTGTGACTTGACCTACTGGTATTGACTAGGGGTATGTGTCAGCAACGTGTGCACCCCAAATAACAAGAGGAATTGGAGTGATTCGGGTCCTGATCTCACATTCCTCAGGCCAGATTGCATCATTAACAATGTATCTCAAGGTGGATCAAGGAACCCATAACTTCCAAGTTGCTCTGTGGTCTCATTCCCCCCAAAAACCATTAAATGTGCAACCTATTTGTTTGAGCTTTATCTAGGGGCACTTCCCTTGTGTCCAGTTTTCAATCTGATTGTCCACAAATAAAATTGGGGAGGGAACATGATTTCTATTTTCTATCACACTAAAGTCCTCCTTTGCAGAACCACTAGATTTTTGAAAATTAGTAGGCTTCATCCCCTCCAAAAGCATGACCAAACATGCAATTTGCATTCAAATCTATCAGGAAATCAAAACATTACAGGTCTTTTCTTTGTTAAAAAAAATAATTTTTAAAGGTTCCTTGCACAAAACCCCCTGGATGGGTCTGCATGAAATTTGACATGGGAGGGCTCATTTGCCTGCAAATTCTATCTTCTTATGTGAAAATAAAAAATGTTATAGCTATTTTGAACTCCTGAATTTTGGATGTAACAGATCAGATTCAGACCCAAAAAAACTAATCAATAGAATGACCAGAGCAGGTCCAAAGCAGATTGGGCTGCTTCCAAATGCTACAAATACAGATATAAAGCAAGTCTTGTGGTTGTTGCACATACAAATTTAATAAATTAAATTAAATTTTAAAAATCCCTAGTATTGACTGCAGTTGTATGAGTTTTATATGCATTAGCTGATTTATACTTATGCCATACATTTGTACTTTATGTGCTTGACAAGCAAAATGGCAGCTTTGTTTACTGGGCTTTAATACACGAAGCCTTACATTCTCTACAAATGAAAGACTTCCCAGTAACTGCTGCAGGTGAAATTAGTCAATTCAATGTAATGTAATGTAAATTGAACTCCATCTTAGCAGCTCATGCACAATCCAGTGTCAAGGAAGCAAAAGCTCAGGACATTCTATGTAGTGTCAAATGCAATATGAGAACAATACCAAATTCCTTTGGGTGTTCTGCAAATAAACACAATGTATTAAACGTTGCCTCTTGAAGACTTACAGTGCTGTCAACATAGGCTTCAGTCCATACCACGTCGTGCTCTTGATCGATCACTTTGGGTCGACTAAGCACATGGAGATATTCCATAACGTTTTCCTGAACATCGGCTAGAGTAGATATCTGAGTGAAAAACCCTGCGGAAGTTCAAAAAACACACACAGAGAGAGAAACATGAGGCCATGCAGACAGAGGGGAGCGTAGAATATGCATAATAATTACACTCATCTTGTCTTCTGTTTGCACAGAAAGAAATAGGGGAAAGGGGGGAGGAGGGGGGACTTGAAGAAAAAAAATTCTGAAGAAGCCTTGTCACGCATTAATTTGTGAAAGCACAAGTCTGTGAAATGATATGTCAGTCCTGAAAGGTTCCATTCCTCAGAGTGTTATACACCATTGCACAGCCTGTCCTAATTTGTTTGGTTCCAAGTCAATTTTTCAGCTTCAGGATAAAGTAAAAGTGGAAGAAGTTTGTTCTTAAAGGTAAATGCTTTTTAAAAATACTAGGGATCTATTAACTTTTTAGAGCCTCCCCCTACCCGCACCCCATTCCAAGTACCCAGCATCACAAACGTAAGGCTGGTATTGTAAAAAATGTCTGGTTGTATCCAATTCTTGCTCTTCACCAGAATACAGAATTCCAAGCACCGTAATTTCTTCTTCTGCCCATTGCCATGGCCAGATGCTACATACAGTGCAGTCCATAGTTATCCACTGAGCCAACTAAATAACTCTTATGTACTGAGAGTACTATGTGGACTGCATCACTAGGCTTAGGGAGTGATCCTAACTCAAAGTTTATTGTATGTTAGGAGTAATCCTAAATCCCAATCTATAATGGGAGTTGGAACCTGTATCCCTTCTCTGGCAGAAGGACTCGATCATGATGAAAATCCCTGCTGTGACCACTGTAGATGTGAGCTATTGTGAAGCCAGTGCAGCAGTGGTAGCCAGAGTAAGGTCCCAAATGGGGTTTTCCAGGGTCAGGGCAGAGCCAATAAGTCTATTTGCTGAAGAAGATCCTGATCTTAGCCCCTCTGCTGTGCCAGCCAGAAGTTGGCAAGGGTTCGAAAGTGTTGGGTAGCTCCACTGCTCTGAGTGGCCCAGTCCTCTGTTAGGAGTGCTCATGCTGATATTTTAAAGACTTTTTCTGGTTTATGTGCATTTGTTGATATCTGGCATTGTGTGTGTGTGTGTGTGTGTGTGTGTGTGTTTGTAAATTTCACGTTCTGAGATTTTGTCAGTTTTGAGCATCACATTAGTCTCTGCATAGAAAAGGACAGCTGTGAAAAGAGACACAGCACAGTACTTGCAGACATTATTACAGCAAGGAAGCTTGAGGGCTAACCACACATATTGCAAGCAAGGCACAGACATGTAAAAAAAAAAAAAGCCCAATGGTTGTTTTTCTCAGGTGAAGTACCTTCAGGAGCAGGATCTGGAGTAGAGAACTAACACAGAGGCAAGGGTACTTGAAATGCTGAATGAGGTCATCCACTGGTTTGAGCAGAATTTATTTGTTTTGTTTATTAAACCATTTACATACCCCCTTTCACTTTAAAAGCACCAAAGCAGGGAAATGTGTGGATGGCACCCAACTTCACTACTTATTTCCATCAGCCACAGATGGAGCAGTGGGAGTGTAAAGTCAGTGCCAGGATGCAGCAAAGGTCGGGAGGATAGCCAGCAAACTGAAGCTCAATCCATACAAGGCAGAGGCAATTCAAGTGGGTGGTTCACCTGCCAGGTAAGTGGTGTTCAACCTGTTCCAGAGGGGGTTTCACTCCTGCTAAAAGGAACTTCAGGCCCAGAGGCTAAACACAGCCCTCTAGGCCTCTCTTTCTGCCCCATGGGCCTCTTCCCCAGGTCACAGCCCCTCCCCAGCCACATTCCCCTCTCCCCAGGCCACACCACTCACCAGCCTTGCTTCACACCCTCGAGTGTTTTTGCCTGGCTGGAATGTATCCTTGAACTCTGATAATGACTTTTGCTTGCCTGGATGGAAGATAGAGAGGGGTGTGTGAGAGTGTAAGTAGAAACTAGTCTGGTGCTCAAAGGTCAAATAAACACCTGTTGTTATGCCCACTTTTGCCTCTAGCCTGCTGCCCACCATAGGCATGTGATCCCTAGGAGTTTTCTCCAGCCCTGGACTACATATTCAGGTTGATAGCCTGGGGGTGCACATTGATCCATCTTTGTCATTGGGGAGACAAACTGCCTGGATTGCCATTGGGTCCGCTTGAGCTGGTATGCCTGGTACAGCCTTACCTGGGAAGGAATAGCCTAGTTTCAGTCACCTATGTACTAGTAATCCCCTACTTGGTTTATCGTACTGTGGGGAAACTGATAGAGGTCCAGAAACCTGTATCAGTTCAAAATACAACTGTGAGATTGATAACTGGGGAGGGGGAAATATGAGTAAAACACTTCATCATCTTCATTGGCATTCAGTCCATTTCCAAACTCAGCTTGAAGTGTAAGGATCATTTCTTCACATCTGTATCTATCTGGACCTTAAGATCCTCAGAGGTCCTTATCTGAGTTTCCCACCTGGTGGGTTTAGCAGATTGCTACAAGTGAAAGGGTCTTTTCAGTGGTGACATGCCAGCTGTTGAATGAGCTCCCTAGAGCTCACATGGCACCTTTTCCATGCTAGACAAAGACCATCTGATTTTTTTATACTGTATTACTTTTTCTTGTTTCCTGTTTTTTCTACCATTAATTAATTTTAACTTTTGTATTATGTTTTGGGTTGCCTGGACATCTAGAGCTGCCAATAAATAAATAAGTAAGATGGACAGTAAACTGGCAAGTGACAGTTTGGAGTAGAAAAGCAGTGAGAAAAAGAACTAAGTGCTCCCATAACCGCTTTTCCCTAGAAAAAAGTCAGTGCCTGCTTTGTTACACTTATGCAGGTAGCATGCCACTTCATCCTTCATTGAAATGTGTGAGCCATTCTCTGCAGAACATCACAATTTAGGATACTACAGCATTGGGTCTAAACAGCCAATCTTTTAGTTACTTCTTAGTGATATAATAGCTTAATAATAACTCCACAGGTTCAACTGCCTCTTGTCACCATTTTGTCCCCACACAGACTGATGTATTGATGAATTTTCTCAACCTCTTTCATCAGTGTTATGTAAAGTGTGAGGCACATGGTGTACAATTAATATTTAAATAAACTAACATTAAAGGGAAGGGACTGTCAAATTACTATAGTGAGGTAGACTATTTTCTTAAAGACTCACCTAATACTGGCTCTTTTGTTTGTGGCTAACTAAAACATTGAAGTACGCCTTTGTTTTCACAGCTGGCAAGCTTTCGGTTATAATTGACTGTTGAGGGAGAGGCATGGCCGAATCCCTTAAAATTTGGCAAGCCAAACCTTTGGAAAATGTTACTTGTGCATCTGAAGATCTTGGTAACAATTTGCCCCTTCTCCTACAAACTGCTAGGAAGATAGTTGAAAACTTTCATACACTATTCTGTCGCGGTTTTGGGGTCTTGACTGTTTTAATGTATTTAAAATGGGCTGCCGCTCTGCCTCATTAAGCCCATGCTCCCTCAAGGTATAGCCTACTTATGTAAGGGAGAAACATGCTGCGGTAGGAGCGGGAGCTGGTGGTGGTCTCCTTCAGTGTGTGAAATTCCACCGTGATCCAGTTCCAGAGAAAGGATTTCACTATCCACAATCAAGTCGGCTGGAAATCTTTCAAACACCCTCCATCTCTGCTGTGTGCTTCCAAGGAGAAAATCACCACGAGGAAAATTGATTCTAGGGGCAATGACCTCTATGACAGCTACACGGTTTGGCTTACCCATCCATGCAAGAATTAGACTGCAGTGCAGTCCTTCTGAGACTCTGCAGAGAGGCACTGCCAGGTCTCAGTCCTCTCTTGCTGATATTATCTTTCATTCTCCCACCCCACAAAAAAAGAACCCAGCAGTGCTTCAGCTAATAAGGATACCCTCCTACTATTCCATAAGTGAAAGAAACTTGTGCTGCAGCATCTATAGGGATAGGGTTCAATTAACATGACATGGAGTAGCAGATACATTCATGTTGCTCTTGACACTCTAAGCAAAGGTTTATGGAGATGTTAATGAAACAGACAATAAAAGGTTCTGCTGACTTACACTAATTCCTTTTTTCTTTTTAGCTTTGGAATAAATTTCCCAGATTTATGCAGGTACAGAAAGAGGATTATTGGAAGATTTTGTTGAAAGATTTCTACCTTGCCTTTTGACCCCAAGATGGCTCACTACCATAAAATAACTACAAAAGACAATGACAACGTAACAATCAAAATCGATAAAACAATTAAAGGCATCAAGAGAATCTGGTGAAATCTAATCTAACAGTAGAGCAGAAATCAAACACTAGTTTTGTTGAGACCAAATGTGTTGCATCATTAGAATCAGTGGAGTATCTGCTGTCCAATTGCCCTAAACCTTATTGGTTTAACCAGTGAAGCAAAGGAAATGTAGACAATCTAAATGAATAGTGGTTTGTTTCTGCTTTAGTTCCACTCATACGGCTCCTCTATCTAGGTGTTACCAGAGTGGTGTGAGATTGGAAGAAGTCAAAAAGCAACACCGTGTACACCCTTCTGCTAATATATCAAATGCCTAAAATGTATCCCAGGATATTCTAAGGCATGGGTAGTTTATGTGATGTGCCCCATAAGTTGCTGGCATCCAGCTCTCTCAGCATGGCCAACAACATCTTCAGGAAACCTCTTTGGCTGCCCCTGCTCTAGGGCATTGTCTCAGAAGACATTGTATTGGAAACTTTAGACTACTTCACTCAATCTCAAGATACTGAAACATTTGCTTAGCAACCTTCTAACATATTTCCAAGTGCTTCCTACAGTCATTAAGTGTTTACACACTAAACTGGCAGGGAGACTTATCTGGGGGCTTTTAGCATGGATAAGGTCAAAAAGGAAGTGATAAAGAAACCATTAGGATAACAAGAGCGTTCTTTCAAAGACCACAAAAATATGGTGCAGAGCCATATATGCTATTTGTTCTTGGCAACCAACAAAATTCTTTATTTTCCCATTTATTGGAGACTGGGCTAGTACATGCCAAATTAGAAGAGAGGAAGGAAGCCACCTCCTCATGGCCCTACTTTCTGAATGGCTGTGGTTAGATCTTTATGAAGCATGGGTAATGTACTGTCTGAAAAGCTAACATACTTTGTTGTTGACGAAACTGTCTTTTAAAAACTTGCTTCAAAGGATTCTTATACAGTGACTAAGACTAAATCCTAGCGCAATATTAGCTGATTAAGACAAGTTTTTAAATTGAGTAATTTCCATCAGATGGGCACAGACAGCGGTTACAGCAATAATCCATGACTAAATGGATGTACTTTAAGTGAATCATTAGAATGTCATGTGCTGCGCGCACACGCAAGAGTGGGAAAACTTCAGTACATGAAGCGATGACAGAAAGAATCGTAGCTTCACCAGAGCTTTCTATCACTGCGCTGTGATTAGGCCACGGCCAACCTGACATGTCTGCTTCAGTGCCTGCACATAGCATAAAATGAAGCTCCATTCCTGAATAATACAGAAAGTAGCTCATTCCTCCAACACCCTCAGGGTCAAAATACACAAGTGGGAAAAGGGCACTGTGGTCCACCTATTATCCATGCCCCAAACCCTGTCTACAAACTGAACAGAAGAAAGCTCACATCCTGTTACAGGGTGTTTGGCGTTCTCTCATGGTAATAGAACACAATACAGGAGATGTCATTCATCTTTGCCGTAAAATATTCATTGCTACATTATTTCATTCTACACTACAGAACTGCTAGATTTCATTTATTTCCAATTTTCCCAGTGTTCAAGGTAGATCAACATAAACATTTATTAAAACAGCACCAGTTTAAAACAAACAAAATACAAATTATGTTCTGAGGACTAAGAGAAACAGATCAGGCACACACCTTTTAAATATCCATCCTAAAAGATGCATCAAAAGGGGAGAGATTTTGCCAGCCTTCCAAAAACTGCAAGAATATTTTGTTGGGGTACGATATCCCAAAGAGCTGGAACCTCAACAGAAAAGGTCCCGTTTCTCCCTGACAATCTTGCTTCATAAAAGGAAGCATTAGCCAGATATACTGGGCAGATTCAACAATTCTTTGCATGTTTATTTAGTCCCACTGACTGTGTTCACACATACATATGCACAGGATTGTAATCTTAATGAGGGTCTCCTCTTGTGCATAGATTGTGAGACCATAGAGTGAACTGAACCATACTGGGATGTGCTCCTTTAGCATGCCATAATTGGGATCACAGTTCAGTCTTCCTTCAAACAAAGCGTTAAAATGAGAACAGAGAGGATTTTACAGGGAGAAAGAACAGCCACCACGGAAGGAGGAAATAAACATATTTTGCAAGGAAAATTAACAAACCTTTGTTGGCACAAGCCATCCACTTGAGGTTATCAGCAAAGGCAGCTTCTCTTCCTATCAAGTAGGTGAATATGCGAACCTGAAAATACAATGCTAAATTAATGTCTCTCTGCTACAGAAGTGTATTTAAAGGAAACACCTTAACCAAACTGATAAATGAGTATTAAACTGGTTATACAACACAGCAACATTAAATACAATCTAATATCCTAATCATATTCTACTGGAAATGCTCCACTGGTTTCAAGGGAACTTTATTCTGAGGATCAAACTACATGTCACACTTAATGCATAAAGGGTGACTTTGCCTGTGGTTTTTCTTCAATTATACCTCCCCTTCCTGTGAACAAAAAAGAAAATTGCGGTCCCTGCAGAGCTAAGAGGACTGGAAAGAAAAGTTCCCATTGATGTCAATGAGTGAGTTTAGGGTATCAGCCAAATAAGATATTTATGCTCCAATCAGGCATTGTTTAACCAAATTATATCTCTGATTATTTTTGTAATAACACACACACACACACACACACACACACACTATTTGGCATTTTCCACAGACTAAGAGTAAGTGCAAATGAGAACTTTACACTATTGAGGTATAGCCTGAAGTCACATGATAGAGAAGTCTGTTCTATGGTTCAAAATATAGTAGACTGTTCTGGTCTAAAGCTTACATTTAATTACTACACAAATTATTACTGCAGATGTGAAACATGAGATGACCTACTGGCAATGCCTCTGCCTCTCTAACGCGTGATCATATGTATATTAATATGAATCTTCCCACAGTATAGAAGCATGGATACATTCTTTCAAACAAATTTCCCCACCCACACTACCTTGGAAAGAAAAACCTCAGAACAATCCAACACAGTCTTTGTTCATGAGGTGGACAATTAATTTAAAATATCTTGGAACTCCATACCAGACACAGTTATATGAGAAAACCTGACACAGTTAAGGCTGTGAAGGTCACATCACATTTAAGAAAGGTATACTCTCCATATTGCTAGAGACAGCCCTATTTTTGTTGCTGTTGTTAGGTGTCCCTGGTAAATCACTGTCCCTGTTTCTGCACTTTGTGAAGACTTCATGCACTAAACTCCAGTCAAAAAGGCCTTGTCACAGGCCTTACACTGGGTCAGGGTGGCCACTTACACAGCACCAAAAAAAAAAAAAAAGAGGACATGAATCATTTAAAAGAGAGAGAGAGAGAGAGAGAGAGAGAGAGAGAGAGAGAGATCTAAAAGAGGGCACAGATTTACGAAAATTACATAAACTAATTTATGTATAAAGGTGCAAAATTAGAAATAATTACTATAATTTTAATAGAAGTACATTTCACCACAGTGCAAAATACTGTGACCAGATGACCTGTGGATTGCTCACTCTGCTGTCCCCCTTCTTATAATTAAACTGGACTTAAACTGGACAGCTCTTCAGATAGAGGACTACTTCATATGACTGTCCTATGACAGCCCTTCCAATAGAGATTTATCCACTGTGAAGTAGGACACATGGCCACCTTGTTCTTGGTGACCTGAAGAATGACCTCTGGAAAACATCTTAATTCCTGAACAGGTTCATGTGCGCGAAAGTGTCCTTTGAAGAATGCTTGTCCCAAGTCATTTACAGCTTTGACATACTTTGAAATGTATCAGAAACAGGCTGGGAACTACAAGCCAATGTATTCTGTTCTAGCATTAGTCTTTCTTCTACCATGGAATCCAAGCCAGCATACACGTGGTTCCATTTAGGCATTGGCCGGACCCAGATCTCCTCACCTTCCACAAGTTATTGTGGCCTCATATGCTTTCAGAAGGGACGCGGGTGGCGCTGTGGGTAAAACCTCAGTGCCTAGGACTTGCCAATCGCATGGTCGGCGGTTCGAATCCCCGCGGCGGGGTGAGCTCCCGTCTTTCAGTCCCAGCTCCTGACCACCTAGCAGTTCGAAAGCACCCCCAAGTGCAAGTAGATAAATAGGGACCGCTTTCTAGCGGGAAGGTAAACGGCGTTTCTGTGTGCTGCGCTGGTGCTGGCTTGCCAGAGCAGCTTTGTCACGCTGGACACGTGACCCGGAAGTGTCTCCGGGCAGCGCTGGCCCCCGGCCTGTAAGTGAGATGGGCGCACAACCCTAGAGTCGGACACGACTGGCCCGTATGGGCAGGGGTACCTATGCTTTCAGAACACACCTTAGGTTCACTCAGTAATCAGCTGCTGTAATTAGCATTGACAGAAACTTTGAAGTCAGCCTCTTTATCTAACACTGCAGTAAGCCATATGGGATGTTACTAGTGCTTGGATAACTGAGGCCAGGCCATCTCTTTGCAGGAGAAGGATTCAGCGTCAATGCAAAACTAAAATGAAACTGTAAAGAAGGATATGAATTCATTCACTGTACTCACACACCACCAGTCAATATAGGTTCGGATCATTCATCCTCCTCTACCAAGTTTATTATCAAACTTGACAACATCCCTACTTCCTCCCCAAACCAGTTTTTGAAATCCAGTTTGAAATGAGAAGGATTGCTTTCATTTATTTATTTTGCATGCCCAGCTCTCAGTACAGTGCCTTTATTTATCCCTCTCTCCACTTTTCCCTGGCCAAAGGTCAAGGTGTTTGGCTATGGAACTCAAGCGCCCAAATGAAACTTTAATAAGAGAAATGGCAAGAAGAACTTTATTTTACACATTCAGCATAAGTCAATAAAGTTTGGGCATACCACCAGACAGCACCTCCCCCCCAAAAAGGAAAGGAAAGGAAAGGAA
This sequence comes from Podarcis pityusensis, assembly GCF_964106645.2. Lineage (NCBI taxonomy): Eukaryota > Metazoa > Chordata > Lepidosauria > Squamata > Lacertidae > Podarcis > Podarcis pityusensis. The sequence continues at coordinate 82,915,856 of NC_138029.1, read as the reverse complement.
AGGAAAGGAAAGGAAAGGAAAGGATAAAGCATGGTACATAAATTGTTGTCAATGTTTATCTCTGGGAAGATTGAGCTAAAATATACTCGAAGCAGAGAATGAATCCATCAGTTAGATTTATGTCTGATGGTTTCCTTTAATCTACACATAAAAAGCAACGATGTTCTTAATAAAAGGAGAACAGAGAGAAGGATAGAAAAATGTGGCAACAGGCCAGAGCAGCATACTTAATTAGATGCAAGTAATCAACTTTCAACAACTGTGTATTGAAGACTGCTAGAAAAAAAAGGACAGGATTTTATCAGTTCTATGTAGAGGATGCTAAATCTTATCTTCCCATCTCCAACCACCACTGCAGAATGTAGACAAATACAAGTCCTAATATTTAGTACCTAAGAAAATTTAATACTTTGTATTATTCATTTCCACTAAACTGCAAGGTGCAACATGATTTAGTGAAGCTCATCTTGCATATTGTTTGTGATGCAGCTAGTGACAAGAGTCACAATTCCCCAGTCTTCATGCTGCACCATATTATATATATATATATATATTAAAAAATAAATTATTTGGAGGCAGTACACTCTCCTTCTGTATAATCACAAAATTTATAGCGTTCACATTGCTGCACCTATTTAAAGTATAAAGCAGCAGCAAGGCCCCACTATTTTGTAATCCTGGTTTGTTTTTTGCTCTTTGGGTACCTTGCCCTTTCTATATTCGAGTATGCATTTTTGCCAATAGGGCTTTTAACTGTGTTTCACGGTTATCCCCTCTCTCCAGATCTGTTACCTCAAGAAGGGATATTTCAACAACAACAACAACAATGGGTTGCTTCCAACAAAATATAAAAACACAGCAAAACATAAGACATTAAGGAAAGGCCTTCAAGGCCACTAGCCAAACTGACCTGAAGGAGGGGAAATGTTTCCAATTCCAATGTTTGCATAAATATGCATTCATATTTCATTTTGTTTTATCAGAATAGTTACTGCACGAAAATTCACCTTTAACTGTGAATAGATTATTATGAGGGTGGTGCTGTGGTCTAAACCACAGAGCCTAGGGCTTGCCGATCAGAAGGTCGGCAGTTCGAATCCCCGCGACGGGGTGAGCTCCTGTTGCTTGGTCCCAGCTCCTGCCCACCTAGCAGTTCGAAAGCACGTCAAAGTGTAAGTAGATAAATAGGTACCGCTCCGGCGGGAAGGTAAACGGCGTTTCCGTGCATTGCTCTGGTTCGCCAGAAGCGGCTTAGTCATGCTGGCCACATGGCCCGGAAGCTGTCTGCGGGCAAACGGCGGCTCCCTTGGCCTATAGAGCGAGATGACTGCGCAACCCCAAAGTCGTCCGTGACTGGACCTAAGGTCAGGGGTCCCTTTACCTAGATTATGATTAATTAAATGTTTATTGGACTGCTACGGAAAATAAATACAACAGTCTTTTGCAGTGTGATCAGCACATTTTATGGGAAATGCCTTCTGTACTGATTTTCAGTGAGCATACCACTACATGGAAATAGTAGGTAGATTATGTGGGAAATATGCACAAGTGTCACAGTATCTCTAATACAAAGTTAATGAGCAATCAGTCACACATGTTCTCCATTGATTTTTTGTTGAGCCAAAGAAGCAGAGTTGTACTCTTAAACTGATTGTATAAAATTGCCATCTACCCAGGCTGCTCCCCATGTGTAGCACATGACCCCGCGTTACACAGATAAGGAACTCAGGTGCTTGGGAGAGCAGCCAAAAATGAAATATTTTAATTTTCAGCCTTAAGCCTATGAGGCCTAAATGACCTACTACGCCTCGTAGAGATTATCCTCTGTGGGAGAGGAAGTATGCTTCGGCAGAAACATTAGTTTTCAGTTGTGAGAACTGCTTTATGTAACTTTGAAATATTGGACCACAAGCATATATTGCCTAAAAAGAAAAAGAAAATAACAATAATCCTGGCTTTGTTACAGCTCTGCATTTGCTATGTTTGCAACTTTGATATGGATGCCCTATAACCCCTACTGGCTTGTAGTGCTTTGGTGTTATGAGAAGTACAAATAATTAACAGTTGTCTTACTTTTTCCACTTAGCATTTTCTCTTGGCCGAGTCATTTTTATTACTGCAGCTTGCCTTGAGTTAGACGACAGATTTATTTACACAGCCTTCTGTCCAAATCCCATCTATGTGGTTTTCCCCCCAGTTAACTTGCTACTCTTACAGGTCTGAAGGGTTCAAAGATTATAAATCACATTTATAAATGAGGTGTCTGGCTCCTACCTTTGGGAATATTTTGTGAGAAGCGAGAACAGCATCTTAGAAAGACAAATTATTCATTATTTAAATTTAATCCCACCCTTCATCCAATGAGCTTGGGTTGGTATACATGTTGTCATGACCCCAGACCATGACTCTTCAGAGTCCTCTTACAACTGCAGAGGAGATGCATCCATGCCCTAGTATGTCCTGTGTCTATCCACAGGCACCAAAGCTCCCCTGCCCTCCCCAGAGCACTGCTCAAAGACCTCTCTGCTGTAAGACTCTGATGGCTGGCCACAGACTTCCTGGAGAATCACGAGAGATTCCCACAGCTGAGAACCCATTACCTGCTTCTGCAGTCAATGGCTGAAGAAGAAGCCATTCCTTTAAATGGCCAGGAGGCAGCACTCAGGGGATGAGTCTTCCAGTCAATGACTTCCTAGGCCCTCTATAAAACTCAGCCAGTTGCTGAGACAACTTGGATGTTTGTTCAGCTGCAGGAGCACTATCCATGGTCCTGAACCCACACCTTGATCTTCTGAAGTGCTGACTGTTGCCTTTAATTGTTGTGCCTTGCCCTGTTGACCTTCCCTTGCTTAGGACATCATCACTCCCCTGTGGTAAATATTTTGCAGATAATGACTGCCCCTGCACACACATTTGATTTTCATACAAACACTGTGATAGGTTGAAAAATAGTGTTTGAGGATTTGAACTCCTGTCTCCCGAGACTAATTCAAGTGTTCTAATAATTCTTTTTTAAAAAAGCAGTCCAGTAAAATGTTCTTGCGTGAGTGATACTTCAGATTAGAATATGACTATTGGTGCTTACAGAGCATATCCCTCTCAAGCTCACATTCAGAATGAGGGTAGTGCTTAATGCCCTCACTCTGAACTGACTGTGTGAGAAATTATTGTCCTTTTTTGTTGGGATCGCTGTCCAATGAACAGCAAAAGGACAGCAGGGTGGGGTTGCACTGTAGCAGTAGTCAAGAGGGACTGGCAATACTATGTATAATTTATTCAGTATTTATTTATGTGAAATATTTGTAAACTGACTTTCAGGATACAATCTCCCAATGCAGCTTCCAGAAGTATAACAATATATAAAACATAATTAATTTAAAATGAGGGAGAAAAACCACAATAATTAGTGAAGAGGTACCATGAAGGAGAGGAGGTTGAGAAACATTTTGCACATGAATGTATGCAAGTGCTTAATAATATTCCTCCCCCCCCCGCCCCCCGTCTGGCAAAAAAACAGCAGGTCTGTTTGGACAATGGTGAGCAATGCTGGCAAGCTGCTTTTGGCTTTGTGAGCGACAAGTTGTGGACACCCACTCTAGAAAGCATGTGATTTTCCTTTGTCAAGCATTCTTCTCTATGTGCTGCTTTAAAAAAATGGAACGAAGCCTTTTGTCCTGCTCCTTCAGATGCAGCAATCCAGGAGTGGGCATTGGCTTGGGGGGTAGCACAATCCTAACAATATTTACTCAGAAGAAAGCCCCCCTAAATTCTCACTCCCTAAAAAAGCATGCCTAGGATTGCAGCCTCAGTTAAAAGATAATGCTATAGGATACATCCTCCTGCAGCTGACAGTGGAAGGCTCATTATTCCCTGCTGAATGTTTCTGGAGGCCCGAAGTCTCTGTGTGATGTGCAACAGCTGGCCAAATAATAATCTTAACTACTTAAATTTACTAGAGGGAAAGGAGGGGACTTTGGCTTATAGCCGCCAGGGAAACAGAGACCTTTGCCTACAGCTGCAAGCCATTTCCATGGACAGTACTGTCTGAATAGATTTCCTTACTCACTTTTCTCCCAAGAAATGACAGCTGTCTTTATTGCAAAAAAAAAAAAAAAAAAAAAAGAGCCATGTTAGACTTTATTTAGTTAATAGCCAAAAAAGACAACCAAGCAGGAGGAGTTCTTTGCAAACTCCTTTTAGAGATCCTCAAAGCACTTAAAAACAATTCACAAGTCTGTAGAGTAGCCCTGAGTACCATGAATGGGCTCAACAGACTTTTGATGCACTTGTGCCTTTGAGCAAATATTTTGCTGTGTACTTAAGAACATGAGAGCCAGCGTGGTCCAGCAAGCACTGAAAGGAATTGTTAGATGCCCTGCATCTATCTCTGTATCTGTGAGCAAAGATACACCAAAGATAGATACAGCCTATATCATGTAGGTAATTGGCAGGTCCTTGGTCCTGTCTCAGTTCACTATCCACTTGGATTGGTGTGTCAAAGGAATGAAACTAAGGGTGGAATGGTGCAAATCAAAGGCGATTCAGTTGTCAGTGGCTCCAAATGAGTTTCAAAGGGCAAAATATCAAGAGCTGCAACTTGAAGGGTGGGGGGACTCTTCTCTGTGGGTAGGGGACATTTTAGCTTTCAACCTGGTGGGTGTTTGACTGTCATCTAAAATAAGTGAATGACTACCAACTGGTCTTATATAAGAGCTTTGCAGCTGGGAACAACATCACAGTGCATCCAGTACTTGCCCATCCTCTGGGATGGCTTCTATTAAGAGGGATTAGTTTGCACACACACACCCCACGAATCCATCTAATATACTGGCCCACCATTCCCACACACCCTGTCTTTCAAACACATAAGCATTTGGCACATGCTTAAACAAAAGGAATTGGCTGCAGTCCATCTCTTTGTCATAGTCTTTACTGTCTGCCCAGTTGGTGTTGGCGAATAGCTGTTGGGGTGCTGTCTGTAAGCGAGCACAGACCTGCCACCCAAGGCCTGTCAGAGGGAAGTGTCAGTGACTAGGTTGGGATTTAAATCACTGGGGATACGTCTGAGCAATTTTAACTTGTTGTCACTTAGAGCTCCCAGTTCAAAATAATTTGTACGTATCAGCAATGATCTACAGCCTCTTGTCCTGGCCAAGTCCAGCTAACGAAGGCACATGTCTGATAGCTAAGTCTTTATTGACAAAGGAAGCACTTACAGCAACTTCCACGGTGCTGCAGATGCACATGCGCGCACACTCACGCGCTTCTAGTCACTAGGCACCTGTCCCTCAGATCTGTGCCCTACAGAGCAGTTGCAGCAACGGTGAGACCCTTCCCCCTCTTCCAGCTTACATACCCTCCCCTGATGGGCTGCACGTCCATAAACTGATTCTTCACCTGTGCTGAAGTTGCCACTGCTCTTCTCACTTCAAGCCCCTCCTGGTTCTAGAAGACAGCAGGGCAGGGGAAGGTGGGTAGTCTACTGACTCATCTAACACCAGAATAGCCTCTTCTTCTACCAAATCCTGCACACTTTCTCGGACGGCCTGACTCTTCCTCCTCCACCTTCCCTGGCTAGTCCCCACTCCTGGGTCACTCCCCTGGTCCCCTGCCTCCACCCCCCACACTTCAGAGCCCTGACAGTCCCTGACACCCATCCTAGATAAAGGGGTTGAATTCAACACAAAGGTAAGGGTATCATTCCATCAGCACAAGCATTTCTGCTTTCCTGGCACAGCAATTTCCTTAAGACTTAAAAATTATCTGATAGTCAGTACCCACCCACCGCACCCAAAAAAACTTTTCTTTCCCCTCAACAATGGTTCCATAACACCTAGAGGAAGAATAAACAAAATAATCAGTGGAGACACATGCCTAGAAGTTTAGTACAATAGGTAAAGGTAGAAGACAAATCCAGTAGGGAATAATAGAACCAACAAGAACTCCACGCCGGTGTCACCCAAAATAAACATGTTTTAGAAAACAGTGAACTTACAGTAACAGATGAAGCTACCTTATGGTGACCCAGTTTGCACATAACACTAAGCCAAACTATGACTTAGCATGAATAAGTAAAAATGTGAGCTCCTAGAGCAGAGATCACAGCCAGTTTGGTTCTTTTCTGAGCTCAGTCATAGTTTGACTTAGCCTGGTGTCCAAACTGGGGCTAATGGTTTACCTATCTCCAGACAAACTGCAAGCTCTTGGTATGAGACAGCAGTAGAAGAATCAGGAAGGAGCTAAGCATGTGTGCTAGTTTGCGCTAAGCCACAGTTGGTTTAATGTTACATGAAAACAAGCCTAATGGGTTACACCACTGGCCTAATCATCTTCTGTCTGCTTGGATCAGTAGAGGTCTCCAAGTAAATCAGGCAGAGACGTTTCAAAACCTTCCTCCTGGGATCCTTTAAGCATATATGCCAGGATTTGAATCAGAAAGCTCCTGCATGCTTAACATAGTTCTACTACAGAGCTATGGTCACTCCACACATTCTCTCAAGTGCAGGCTTGATTTCCCTTGGCCAGCCAGGCAAGAACAGCTTTCTGGGATTCAATTTCAGGGAACTTGCAACCTAAGTCAGAAAAATGGTGCTTGACAAGCAAACTTCACTTTTCAAGCCAATCCTTCTGACCAGACTGTTTGATTTCTTAAGCAAAACTAGTAGAAATACTAAACTTTGCAATGTAATGAATGTAGCCTGGAAGGAACAGCCTTATTTTTTCATATACGGTTACACAGCATTGAGTATAGATTTGTTGGCCTCCAGGATTCCCAAAATAGTTCTTCAGTACCCACAACATCAATGTGGAAAAGCGTTATCATGCATATTCAACTTGAGCACCCTCAAGAGATGAGGAAGCAAGAAAAAGAATAAGGTGCTGAAGAATGTTTATATGACTTTATTTATGGGTGTTTATAGGCCACTCTTTACCATGCAGTCCCAGGGTGTGGTTACATAAAGCTTAACACATGTAGCATCTTCCAGTCCCTGTGCCAAAAAGTATGCCTTGACCTGATGTCAAAATATATACAATGCTGAGGCCAGGTGCACCTCAGAGATGGTATTCCATAGCCTGGGGACCACACCACTGCCCTACAAACTTCACATGGCAGTGGAGCCACCAGCAGGACCTCTCCTGAAGATTTCAACATCTGAGCACATCTGTATTGGAGGATGAACCCCTTCAGATTTAGCGCTTTGTATGTCAACATAAGCACCTCAAACTTGGCTTGGGAACCCACTAGCAACCAGCATAGATCTTTAAGAAATGGTATCATACATGACTAGCCAGTAGTACCATCCAACACCCTGTCTGCTGCATTCTGCACCAGTTGCATCTTCCATACCAGTTGATTTTCAGAATGTGTCATTTCTGGCCAGGTTTAATTAGACTGTAACTAATTACAATCTCTGTAACTACAGAGTGTAGCTAATGCCACAGTACCATAATACATTTCCTCCTTTCCCCTCCCTATAATAGTTAGATTTCATCACATTCCAAGTATCCACGCTGCCTTCCTACTTGCAGCGGGTGGGGAAGAAATGAGGTGTCAGCCACAGGTTTGAGTCTAATGTGTATTTCAGCCAAATGGTTTGCATTGATATACAAAGTGGTTTATTGAAAAGGGTATTTCAGCAGCATGTGATGTGGAAGTGGGGGAAATATATCTTAAGTTCAAGCTTGGCATGACAAAACTAATTGTGTTTTAACACACAGGCGACCAAACAATTTAGACACAAAAGAACTTTGTCATTAACCCAAATGAAGCATGTAGAAGTTACGGGAGCAACAGTAGTGCAGGTGAACTAAGCAGCCAAAGGTACAGTGGTCTTGTTTTATGTCTGTCAAGCAAGATAGAGCTCAGTCAGCCTGATTTTTTCCCCCAAGCCAAAGTTATAAACTCCCCTATTTACTCCAGATACTCAAGATAGCTGCAGGATGTTGCAGGGAATCAGGGAGAGACATTCACAATATATTGCACTCTGCACACAACAGACAGAGATTAGTGGGATGACATAATGGATAAAATGCTGACCTTTTACCCCTGGGATTCTGTCCAGGCTGCAATCCTATCAGATAATGAGTTTGGCAATTGCTGCGATTTTCTTTGGACACTAATCCCCATCATAGAATCTCTATAATTCATAATATAATTTAATACACCTGGCAGCCTTACTCCAGTTCATTCTTTTGTTTTGTAATAGCCCAATGTGAAGTCAAAGGTGATAAACACTCTGATAACAAGCTCTTATCTCTCATAACAACTGGTTTGGAGGGGATTATTGCAGCTATAAACCATTTTGTAAAAATTGTCAACCAAGACAGCGAGGTAACAAAATAAGGTGACATTCGAAAGGTTTGCCACTAATTGTCTACCTACCTGCCAGAGATTTGATAGCATCAGAAATGCTGGAGAGAAAATCTCAGATTAAAGATACAGATTCTGAGGCCAAAAGCAGAACACAAAGTTTCCTAAAATTCTAAAATGAGTGATGGGGTTTCAGCCTTGAGGTTAATAGCTTCCCTGCCTTCCTTCCTGAGTTTAGCAATATTTGTAACTGAGTAATGTATTCGACCTGAAATATATTACCTACATTAACTGTTAAGTAACTATCAGGGCAAGGGCCATAGCTCAGTGGTACAGTGCATGCTTTGCATACAAAAAAATCCAAGCTCAATCACTGCCATGTCCAGGTGCAGCTGGGAAAGACTCCCGTCTGAAACCCTGGAAAGCTGCTGCTAGTGAAGACAATACTGTAGTGAAGACAATACTGCGCTAGATGGTTTGCCCAGCAAAATACAGCTGTTGGCGTGCTGTGTTCCTCTTGCATTTTCTAAGGATCTCAGGACAACTGCACACATAGTTCTACCCTACAGTTCTATCCTACCCTACAGGTCCCCTGTGAGATTTTGCCTCAGCCCTCCTTGGTTTCCCTACTCTTTCAGATGCCCATGTTTTCCTTGGATACCAGTTTTCACTGCCCACAGTCCACTTTGGAGACCTCTGGATGCCCTCTTTATTGTGCATTCATGATGATTTGCACGCCTGATTGTATCAGGATGGTTGTAATACACAATCCCACTTTCAATACTGTTTGCACATGCAAAAGTTTTGGGGCGGACATACTGCTTGGCTTCCAATTGGTGCATGTCCTGTAGCATCCTGCTGACTTCCTGTGACTTTTCATACCACAAATGTCCTGGGGGGAGGGGAGTTTGCTCTTGATCCTGCTTTTGCTGTACCATCGCACATGAGTGACTCCAGCAATGTTGGGAAAGCATCGCTGAACGACTAACAAATTGGAATTATGTGCGGACAGCCCAGTATAAACCCACCACTAATTCACTATTACTGCATCAATGACATGTTGCACAATATACCTGCAGAAATCACCAGTTTGAAGGGGCCTTTGTTCCATTTCTTTTAGTCAGTACCTTCTGCTCTAAAGCGCTATGAGTTTCTTCAGTGCTCTTTCTTGCCTCGTTTCTCCATCTCTGTTGCAAACATTCTGACTATCCTGCCCCCCACTTCCCGGACAGCTTGAATTGTTCACAAATTGAACTATTCACAGCAGCTCATGCAATCAGTGCCAGTGGCTTCATCACACAAGCAGAATACAAAATAAATATTGAAAATCTGTGTTAATTAGACAGCTGGGAAGTATTTCAGGCTTCAAAATGCAGGAGTGATGAAATTAAGTCAACTCCCTTTATCTTGATGTTTCAGCAGACTACGAGGCAATTGCTTCTTAGGCTATCAGCATACTGTACTCAAAACTAAAATCAGTACATTGTCTTTATCTTTGATTAAAAATTAAAATTTAACTCCCCTTTATCATTTTTTGTAGCTTCACAGAATCCATGCGCTCCCAGAGTCAAATCAAGATGGACTGAATATTTAATACACTATTCTAATTAGCTACAAACTGTTACCTGATTTCTATCTGTAACTGAATGTGAAAAGCCTCTGGAGGCCTAACGTTAACCTTCATCCACTCCAGTTATATTACAGGCACTAATTAGACTCTTTAAATGGCAAAGAAATAGAATTTTCATAACTAGCTTATTAAAAGTCTAAGGCACCCTTGGGACAGGGCAAATTGCTTCTACCATGATCCGCTTATCCTTGTACGACACCATACAGAAGACTCATGTTGTCTGACTTACACAGCTCATATTTCTCTCAAATTAATGAGCAGTCAAATTATTCCCACTGCCCCCTTGGCACAAGGAAAAATTGAAAATCCATGGCTACCAAGTGACGTGTACAACCCAGATGCTAAATAAAAAAACTGCTTAAGGGGACACAGCTGCTGCGGTGCCTGTTTACATTAAACTAAGGAAGGCCATGAATATGGAACAAATTCCTAAAGACAGCAAAAAACTGCTTGACACTGTGGTTAAACCTTTCATTAGACAGGTCATTGAAGGCTACAGCTTCATTTTCAGACTGAAGAGACTGAAGCTTTCGTATTCAGAAGAATTCTGTTGAAGAAAGCGACCGCAATTTGTCACTTGCCTAATTCTTCCTGGAAGCTATTGGATTAATTTGTACCAATGCAAACTTGTTGAAATCATAATGGATGTTTCAAATTCAGAAGAAATTCAGTTTGCAAAATTTCACATATTGCTTTCAAGGCCAATTTGGTTGTGAAAGAAAAGCAGGGGTGGGGAGGGGAAACAACTGTTCTGAACATAAAAATAATTTATTTAAAAAATTTAATTAATTGTGGAACATGGAGTTGGGAAGTCATTGAACAATTCCTTTAAACTTAAAAGAAAGAAAATAACTTAGGGCATTTTGCACAGAAGATTGTCCTACATAATTGCTAGCACTGGAATAATCACCCTCCAAGAAGATCTCTTGTGGCTCAGAAACTCTGTGAATCATTAGGGTGTGGATTATGCTTAGTTTGAATAATGGAGGCGTATCTAAGAAACACAGAGCTGGGAATAAGGTTCATCTAGGGAAAGAGAAACACAGCACTGTGTGTTTGGAGTTTAGGTTGCACAATGGGACTTTGCCTTCCTTTCCTCTCCCAATGTGCCCCCCGAAATCTACTCAGAATGGTTCCCTAATTCTTTGCAGCAGATTTTGAGGTGCACAGGGGAGGGCCTACAGTGGAGAAGAGGAGGAAGTTCCACTGCACAAACATAAGTGGATGGGCAGCATTGTACACAACCCTGTATTCCAAAAAATGTCTCCATCAAATGGGTTGAGGTATGACATGAAGAAAAGTACCTAGAGATACTTGGTAGCAGCCTATTAAATGTTGCAAATGTTTTTCAGGGTAGAAACTGAATACACAGACAGCTAACGGGGTGCTGTTGTTATTTTTTCTATGCAAAATTTGAACGTGTGTGTGTGTGTGTGTGTGTGTGTCCCTCCACACTGATAAAACTACATTTGCCTCACAGTTGTTGGGCTTTACAGAATGTTGTTGTTGTTAATATCCTGCTTTTCCCCCTGACAGTGACTCAAGGTGGCTCATAGCTATAATACTAACAGCTAAAAACAGGGGGGAAACAATCATTTAAAAACAATTTATCATTAATATGATAATAAACAACTGTAAACCATCAGGAGGTCTCCATTCTTCCATTGTCCATGCCCTTCTCTGTCTAATTCAGTATATTTGTTATACCAGACACCATTTCTAAATGCACATCAAAGCAACCCTTGACCCAATGTATTCTTAACAATCAGCCAGAAGAAGCAAACCATAATTCATTTTCCTCCAAATCACATTTCTTTGAAAGCATTTTAATGTAAAAGTAGAAACTGCTAAAACCTGCTGGTTTACTTTTAAATTGTGTTCCAATTTAATTTACCCCTCTGTGAATTCCAGGAGTCAAAGATCCTCTAGTGGGCACTTAAACTTCTTCCTTGCATCAAAGAGCTCTAACCATTTTTTCCACTAGCAGCAACGTCTTGCTACTGATGGTGCTTTAGAGGCTTTCCCTACCTTAAGAAGCTGGGTGGTTTTGTTTTGTTTGCTTGTTTGTTTAATGAGGCTAATGAGAAAAAGAGAAGGGAGGATCACGGGAAGGGAATGCAGAAGGCTTGGTGTCGACTATGAGATGTCCATTTCATCACAGCCATTCTTGCCCAGCTAAATTACTTCTTATGGTGGGAGTGGAATAGAGACTGATATGTGCAGGTGTGAAATAAAATCTAGTGAATGTTTTGTTCTGTTCTCTTCAGCAACTAGTTTTAGAGGGTCACTCTGAGGAGCGATTGGCAGGTAGCAAACCAGGCCACCAGTCCCTGAAATGGGCTGCAGACAAACCAGTCTGCCACTCCTTCTCTACTCTCTCTTTGCGAAGGCAACTGATGACACTTTTCCAGACCCAAATTTGCTCATCCCTTTCACCTGCCTTGGATTATCACTATGATTACAATTGCAATGTTCGAGAAATAAATTAATCTGCAAATGATGTAAATTAAACTTCATGTGATGCCTTTTAAACTGGGGGGGGGGTATTGTTTCTGTTTGTTATTACAGTATGCATTTTTGTGTTTTTATATTGTACACCACCCTGTGATCTTTGGATGAAGGGCAATACAGAAATTCAATAAATAATAAAATAATAATACTAATACCATTAAAGAAACGACAATAGAATCTCCTAGTTCTTAAACCTAATCTCTCAGTCCTTAACAAAGAAACTCATTTGGCAAATTATTCTTGGGTTTAGAATTGTTACTACCTTTTTTCTTTAGTGGGGTTTAATAAAATATATTTGAAATTCTGTGTTTTTAACTGTAAAAACAACCTGTTTGCTATCCCTTTCATTTACATTTTCTTCTCTCCAAACCATTAAAGAGAGAGAGAGAAATGTCATTAATGCATTATACACAGGGGAAAACAGATGAGCATTATGTAAACATGGTTTTACCCTAAAACACATAGCCTAAACAGAGCAATTCCATCTCTCTTCGTAATAAGTGAAGAAAAATGAGCAGTGGAGAAAATACAAAACAAAATGAAGACTTGAGGACTTCCGCATTTGATAACAATTAGGGAGATTTCCGTATGTAGCAGCCGCAACCTGATTCGAGCTGATTCATCCAGGAAGTCCAAGGTTCAGATCCCAGGATTTCCAGTTAATGCAGGAACCTGTGACCTTCCAAATGTTCTTGGGCTCCAACTTCCATCAGCTCTAGCCATTTTGGCCAATGGTCAGGGATGTTGGGAGAACAACATCTGGAGAACCACAATTTTCCGACCCCCGAATTAAACGATCTCAAGTTGAAAGGTTTTGGAAATCTTCTGGAGAGGTGTTGCTGGTCAGAGTATGTAATACTAGATGGGTCAATTGTCTGACTCAGCATAAGTCAGCTTCATATGCCCCATAGCATTTAGTCGTATTTTAATTACACAACAAACCCAGGTTGTCCTTGCCCCAGGGTTTCCAAACACTGAAAGAAAAAGAAGGAACCCTAGCTCGGACTTTATATAACTTACTTTCCTCTTCCAAGAAATTTATCAGGGAAGGCCCACAATCTTTTTGGTGACTATATTTTTATTGAAAAGAAAAGTAATCATGGATGGAGCATGATAAGAACGCATCACAACCAAATTTTACCTGCAATCCTATACACAACTTGTCTGGGAGTAAGCTTCAATGAGTAAACGAGAGTAGCCATGCACAGAAAGAGGAGGAGAGGTGAGATGAGAGCAGGTGAACCCAAGGCCCATCCTTGTAACCTAAACCATGGTATGGCTTCCAGTGCAGTTGCAGCCTATAAGGAAATCTCGTCAGAATGGCATGCATCAGGAAAAGACCAATTCAGAACAATGACAAATGGATACCAATCACCTAGTCCAACCTTTAAAGCAGGAAGAGTCATTTTCTAAGTTTAATTCTGCCAACCCTGTTGCACAGCTGGGCTTAGAGGCTCGGCTTTCGTTGTTTCTGCAGGTATTTGTTTTTTTAAAACTTCACAACTTTCTCAAACTCTTTTTCAGGGGTGAAATTTCTGTCTGGGTGGATTTTTTTAAAATTTGCCAAAATGTCTCTGGCTATACTTGCTGGATGAGACATAGACATAACTGGAGGTTGGCTTCCCTCTTCTCTTCTCCTGCCCCCCCCCCCCAGCAATATATCACCGTTTCTATAGCCTACATATAGCAGGGGTATTTAAAATGAGAGTCATCATAGAGTCCTCTTTTTTGCTCTTCAGCATATTGCAACCCTATGTGAACAGATACAGAAATAATCAACATGCCTTATTAGGAGGGAGACTTAAGAAGTTATTAGCGCTACACGTGTCCTGCTCACTTCCTCAGTGTGTGCTGAAGACTTGAGTTAGCTTGATCACAGTTGTAGCAGCCTGATGTCTAAATATCAGGGCAAGCAATGTCAGGGAAAAAATAAGCTTCAAGTCCCAAGTTTTTGGGGTTGTTGTTTTTTAAAGAAAAGAAATAAAGCATTTTGCCCAAAGAGCTATGGTTTAGAAGAGGCCTTATTTCTTTGAAATGTTCTTGACACACTATATCACTGTACACATTTTCCTTGTGGCAAAGGTTTGAAGAAAATAATTGAGTCTATTCAAAGAACATCTTTCCTGACTTTTTACTGCCTGCATGACTACCCTAGTTACAAAGTTTAAAATAATGGCAATGAATCAGAGCTCTAGGGCATTTTAATAGGTAGCAATGTTCTTAACATCTTAACACTCCTGATCTATCCAGAGTTTTATCGCAAATGACTAGTGCTCATTTCTACCTTCAGGGCAAAGAGAGAGAGATAAAAGTAAGGAACAGATGGATTCACAACTAGAATGACAAAGGGATATGTAGTGTTCAAAATGCTTTCTGAAAACCACAGCTCCCTTCACGAGGTTCAATAATGTATGTGGTATAGTTTCGATAAAAAGGATATAATTCAGTTTATAAAACTCATAATTGAAAACTGACCAATGAAGAGACAAGCCTACAATGTATAATGTAGGATTTATTATTAACAGTAGCAGTAATACGTTATATTGCTCTTATTAGCCATCCTATAGCAAATTTTAATCTGCTTCACAATCCTTTAACTTGTTTTTCCAATATGATGTGATAATATCCCCACAGTTGGAGAGGGACTTGTGCCTTGGAAAGCCACATGATCATTCTTCATGACTGAACAGGAATTTCAACTCAAGTTTCCCTCAGCCAAAGTTCAACATGTCTATCCCCTTCTTCATCTATTTAGGAATAGGTGTCGCTTCCAGAAGGGTTTGATCTCTAGCATTTGATCACCAGCTCCCATGGGTCATTTTAATGTGACGTTCATGATATTGCCTTCCATCAAAACGCTGCCCTTTCATGACACCCAAAACCAGACGTCTGTGGCAGCTGTCTAACTGTGCCTAAGGGTAGAACCAGTCCTGCTCAGCACAAGTACAGGTGTGGTTATCCACAGGAGGCAGTTCCTGAGGAAGAAGCATACCCACATATTGGGGCTGCAATGAACATAGATACCAGCAGTCCCAGCCTGTCAGAGCCTTCAGGAAGGGTCTCATCCTTACCTCCCACAACCTCATTCTGACCCCTGAGAGCTAGGCTTGGAAGAAGAGCAAGGCAAAGTGCGCTAGCCAAGTATCCAAGGTAAGGAAGCTTGTACAACACCTGGCCACATTTGTGCTTGGCTCAGAGGTATTCTCATTGTGGCTTTTCCAAGTGCATGAATGCCAAACTCATCCCAAATAATAAATTTCTATTTGGAGAACGAAAAAGGAGGTGGCGGGGAGAGCTTCCCACTTTAAACTGCAGCTGCTCTGATTCTTTAGGCAATAACAGGAAACTGTAATTACACTACAAAGCAATTTTATGAATGACAATAGAGGAAAAATGCACCCCGGGGCCTGAATTATTATATAATAATTTATGTTGAAACGCTGTCAGCCAGCAACAGCTCTAAAAAGTAAATTATTAGAACATACTTCCATCTTTGCCCTGTCACTTCCTGAACCATTTAATGCGAAGCTGACAGTTAATGGAGTAGAGGGCAAATTTTTTATCTCTTCTAAAGCTTGACTCTGGCAAAATTTTGGTCACCAATTCATACTCAATATACTCAGTATAACATATTGGTGTTTGGGGAGGGAGGATTCAAATCTGGATAGTATTCCATTTACAGAATACCTCTTCTCCACCTCTCTTGGCTTTTTGAGCCCCTGGTGTTGCAGGGACAGCCAATGTCAAGCCCTCCAGATTTTGTTTAACTCCAGTTCCCGCATTTCTGAATACTGGTTATGTTTGCCATTGTTTGGGATATGTAAACCAGCAACATCAGGAGGGCTACACACTATTCCTGTGTTAAAGGAAGAGCTGTGGCTCAGTGGTAGAACATCTGCTTTGATGCAAAAGGTCCGAAATTCAATCCCTGACATTTCCAGGTGGGGCTAGGAATGTTTCCGATCTGAAACCTTGAGAGTCACTGACAGTCAGTGCAGTCCATACTGAGCTATATGGACCCACAGTCTGACTTGGTATAAGGCAGCTTCCTTTGTTTGTTTGTTTGTTTTGTTTGTTTATGGCATTTATACACCAATTTTTATGCAAAGAGAATTGCAAAAATGGTCAATAAAAGGAAAAGACTACAGTTTATTAATATAAAGTTAAATTGCTGCTTCTCCTCTCCTCTCAGGACAAAATGGTCCTTCAGAAACCCCTCACCAGCTTGTTTCTGGCTTGCTTCTCAGGGCAGGGATCGGAAGCCACTGTGTTTATAAGCCTCTGCAGAATTGGAATCTCATGCTTTAAGACGATTCCCAATTGCACAGAAGTGACCAGAGGAGGAATGACCGCTGGGAGTAACACAAAAAGAAGAAATGCCGTAGTGCACCGATAGCAGCAAAACCTTACGCCTTCATCTGCCCCAGATGCAAAAAAAAACATTCCTCCAGTATCAATCTATACAGCAGGAGCTGGAACTCTCCAACAGTTTGACTTCACCTCTGAAGGCACACCCTTCCATTGTCTCCCTAGAGTCTAGACCAGCCTTTCTCAACCTGTGGGTCCCCAGATGTTGTTGAACTACAACTCCCATCACCCCTAGCAAGCAAGGCCAGAGCTCAGGGATGATGGGAGTTGTAGTCCAACAACAGGTTGAGAACCGCTGGTCTAGGGAGTCTAGACAGATGGATGCCAACAACTAACACTGAGGGATAACAGAATGCCACTTACTATTGCCATTCCATCAGGTTTCTGATATTCCCCCTTTCTGTAAGCTACAAGGAGTAGAAAGTTATTACCAATATTTATCAGCATGAAAAAAGAAAATACATTTTAAAGAATTAGCTGAATTGAATTTTTTGGACCAAAAGATCTGAGAAAGTCTGTTTTAGTTTAGTTTTCTTACCAAGAACTCAAAGGATAGATAAAATACAGAATTTCCTCAGATTTGGGTGTTTAAATTGTGGGAAAGGATCATAATGCATCTTTCCCTGAAATATTTAATTGATTAGTTGCCTGTTCAAATAATGGTCCCCACTTTCCTTTTTTGTGTGTGTGTGCATACTTTGGCTAAGTTTGGGCGTAGTGCACTACTAAAGCTCTACATTTCATGCTCTTCATTCAACACATGTCTATTATAAATATCCAGAATTCCATTTTGGCAGCATTCCAATCCGTTCCAATCAAAGAGATTTTGTTCAGTTTCATTCATTGGATTTCATGGCCTTTTTTTGTTTTGTTTCTCCTTTGCAAACTATAACATCCCCAACAAACTCCTGCTAATGCAAACCTTCAAGCTATCTATCTCACGACAGAGATGCTCCCATTTCATTAATATACACATGTACCCCCCCCCAAAAAAAAACCTGGCTCCTCTTTATCTGTTTAGATGTACCATTAAATTTATAACAGGTTAGACCCTCCAGATATTTCTTATTCAAGTAAGTTACAAATCAGGGGAATGGAATGGAGCTATGCAGACATGACTCTTGGAAATAGATATATGGTGGATTTATTTAACCCTCATTTATCAGAGCCAAGAAATGCAAAGCTCCAGGGGACCTAGACAGTTGCATGACTCTTGGCACTTTAACAAGGAAGAAACAGAATCATAATAATTCCCTTTCCGAGCAATGACTTCAGCCTTTTTAGAAACTATGTGCAGCAAAGCAGATTTCAGGAATATTCTGTATATGCCCCAAAATGAAAAAGATCCAACCCCAACCCCCTATTTTAATTCAATTGGTTTAAACAATAGGTTACAAAAATGCTTGTTAATATGGGCACATTGTGAGATGAACATAAATATTAAAAATTACTTCTATAATCTGCACTGGTAGAAAGCTCGTTCATGCAACAGGCAGGTGTAGCTTTTTGCCACAGTGAATTGTTTCCCCAGACACCCCAATCACAGGGATTTAGGGGAGAAAAGTAAATAGAGTTGTTCTTCAAATGGGGCACCATTGTCCTCCGGGTTTGGGTGGTGATTGTAAGTTGGAAGAGGGTTTGATGATGGCGCAGAGGGAAAAGAAGTTCTGTTGCACTCGTGGAAGTTGTTTTGCACACACAAGGGTTTAGTTGGAAACAGCCCACTGCTTTTTGGCTTGATCATGCTCAGACCCTCTAACTGAATTTACCTGTCACACACCTATTGAGAAAGGTTAGTTTCTTAAGAATACTTGGAAACTTTTTGAAATGTATTTTTGCTTATGAAAACTACCACTACATTACTCTTAGTTTTGGAAGCCATTTTATAATTATTCTGGAGAAGGACGGTTGAAAGCGACTTTAAATACATAAATAAAATAATAGCTTTAGACAATTATTTGTTAAGGGCAAGGAACAAAGCTGTCATTAATGACATCAGTCCTTTAATCTGCACAGCAACCCAGTATTTCCCAGTCCTACTCATCTAGCAGCTGTGATCATAGGTTATCAAAAGGATAAGACAACTGCCATCCTCATGGATGGCATCAACACACAAACCCAATTGGAAACCATACTGGCACTTAATTTACAGCTATTAACAAATGTTCTCTGAAAAGCCCTGACTTTTTGCAATTGGGACAACAGAGCATATAATCCCAATCTGTTCTCTTTGATTCCAGCATACTACAAATAAGTATTAGAGGGGAAAGTGAATTCCTGTTCTCTTTTGCTTCTGGGCATTCTTAAACCTTCAGATAGTCCTTCCCTTTGGGACAAGAGGCAGATGCAAAAGTGTAGACTGACTCCAAGGAAATGCTCTCATAGACTGGACTTGAAAGCAGAAGAACCCCTCATCCTATGAACATTAAAAGAATATTAGAAGAAAAAAGCAATGCCAAACATGGCATGCTTGAAAGGCAGCTGATGATTAAAACAAAAAAATCACCATCAAAAAGTCAAGTTTAATTAAATCATTTTTTATTCTTTATTTTTTAATTCTACTGTCTTGTTAAAAAAATTCAATATACCACAAGCAAATATAATACACTTAACATTTCTTAAAACTGAACCTTGAGCATTTCTTAAACAAGATTGAGCTTTTTATGTAAAAATAGATAAAAATATCTCCCCTCTGAGGCTAATGGCTATATAACTGACATAAAATCAAGATACTGGCTCTTCCCCTCCTCTTGCATACTTCACTACAGAGGATACTTTCTGGTCTCTTAAACCACAGTTCTTCCATAATATCAAAACCAAGAAGCTGTGATTTAATCCAGGTTGGCAATCCTGATTTGTATGGAGCACTTAAGCCACAGCTTTTTGCTTTGGAAACCACTGGAAAGGGGCAGGATTGAGGCATCATAGTTCCAGACTACTGATTTCATGATATTTGAGATATCATAATTCCAGAACCAAATGATTTCACACTAAACCACAGGTTAGTGTAAAGAGAAGAAACTACAGGAAGCCTCTGGTTCCTTTCCCTCCTCCCTCCATCACATCCAAAAGAAAGAGGGTGGAAGCTTTAGACATAAATTTTGATTGGCCGCTGTTTATCATGTTGTCCAGTCCCTAAACTGTGGTAAATATTAATTATGGTTCTTTAAGCAAGCCAACTTCTTGGCCCATAGTTTGACACTGGCATCTTTCAAACAAAGCACAATAATGATTAATCACTGTTTGTTTGATTCGGACAGCATGAATCTAATCCAGAAACAAAAACTTGAACTTTTTTCCCCACAGACACACCAAAGAAAGAATGGGAGGGAGAGCATGTTCGCTGCAGCTCATTGTCAACATACTGAACTATGGTTTAGCCCGCATGTCAGACAAATAAATAAGACAGGAAAATGGAGCCTAGGTATAGGTATGTAAGCACACATACAAGCACATACAGGGAGAATAAAGCATATCCTATAAATATGAGAAACAATAACCTAGAAACTTAAAGAGAATGAATCCATGACAGAATATAAAATAATTGACCCCCTAAGCTCTCCAGCTATATCTCTTCATATCCTAAAGTATATATCTCTCTCAGAGATAATCTACTGTTCACCAGAGATAGAACAGTGGTCGCAACTGCCACTTACTAAATCACTACTTTCTCTGCAATTGCCAAATAGCAGCTGTTCTTTTCAATCCAATAAGAAGTCCTTTTAGGATCCATTTCTGGGCCTTGTAAGCCCACAACCAGTCCTGTCATCCATAGGCTCAGCATTTTATTCAGTTTTGAGTTTTTTTATTTAGCAAGGAAGAAAAGTGAAAGGAGGGCCGCAGTCAAGAAGTAAGCATGCACAGTTTCCCCGTCAGCAATCCTTGCCCAGCACTGCCTACTTTAAAACTTTGTTTTAATCTTTACCTGAATTTAAAGGGTAGTTTGGGGACTTGACATGAAAGCTGCTGATATAGGAACTCACTAAGAAAAACATGTGTGCCCAAGGAACCATTTTCTGATCAGTAGCTCCGGCACCAAATCCCCAAGGCTGGTCTTTCAAACTCTTCCAGTTAGTTCAACAAGCAGTTTACTGGTTCAGTGAGCCGAGCTGCTGATCGAGGTACACACTGACAGACACCTGTATATATAAAATGGTGCATTGTATTTTAATGGATTGTTGTTTACCACTCTGGGAATCTCAAGGCTGACAGATGGGATATAAAGCTCACAAAAAAATAAATAAATGGTGGTGATGATGTTCCAAGCTGGTAACAATATTCAATATTATCCCAGTAAACAGATATAATATGGCAGCAGATTTATTGGCTTATTTTAACAGAAACATTGGGAGTTGCCTCATGTGGAGTCAGAACATTGGTTCAGGCAGCTCAGTATTGTCAACACTGATTGGCAGTGACTGTAGAAGAGGACTAAACCTTGGACTTTATGCATACGAAGCAACTGCTCGCCTCTGAGCTACGGCCCTTCCCATAACGGTGGGATGGGGCTCCCATACATGGGGGCATCTGAGAAAAACAGGAGCAGTAGTACGTATTGAGGCCGCCCTTAAATATATACTGAGTTACACTAACACTTCATGTACAGCTTCTTGAATTTCATTTCCAGAAGAAGAAGAAAGAGGGCATGTTGAGAGATGGTTCTGGTGAGCTCTGGACCACCCATTCTCATGCATTAGATCACAGATGAGGAATCTGAGGTCCTCCAGACACAAACTCCCATCAGCTTAAGCTAGCATGGCCAATAGTTAGGGATGATGGGATCTTCAGAACCAGTGGAGTGCCATAGGTTCCCTATACCCGCAACAGACTAATATGCAGTTTAAACATCTTTCAGAGGTGACACAAGTTGTTTGTCACAGAATCATTTCATATAATTATTGTTATTACAGTCATACCTCGGGTTAAATATGCTTCAGGTTGAGCATTTTCAGGTTAGGCTCCATGGCGACCCGGAAGTAACAGAACACGTTACTTCCGGGTTTTGCCGCTCGCACATGCGCAGACGCTCAAAATGACGTCATGCGCGGAAGCGGTGAATTGCGACCCGCAGACGCGGGTTGCGTTCACTTCAGGATGTGAACGGGGCTCCGGAACGGATCCCGTTCGCATCCAGAGGTACCACTGTATGTGAAACCTTTGGAGGCCTGGTATCACTTTGTAGCTGTCTTACATTTTCGCTGAATGTCTCTGTTATTCTTGCTACAATTCCATTATCTGCTTTCTGTCATTTATTTACAAATACATTCCGATATTAGGCTTTGATATGGAAGAGCCTCTCAAAATCTGCCTTCTCTTCTTTATAGCTGAATGTGCACATATCAAACATGTGCAGAGCAGGAATGTGGTAAACAGCATGGACGAGCCAAGTGAAGCATATGTTGGTCCTGAAATGAGGCACTAACGGGAGGTGGGGGGAGAACTGTGGGATTCTTTCACAGTGAGATGAGTCCCCAACTGTCTTATGAAAAAGCTGATATCATGAGTGTAGCAACAACAGGAAGGCCTTTCCTTCAAGCCTATCACTGTGCCTCTGGTTCACATTATCCCTCTGGCCCGCCCGGCTGAAACATATTGTATCATAACTCCCCAAGAGGCTCCTGCTTCCTATTATCCTGATTGTGCCCAGCCTGCTTTCTTCAGTAGGGTGAGCATCAATTGAAAAGACAAGGATCCGCCTGAGTAAAAGGAGAAATGGGGTGTTGCTGTTCAGCACTAGCAACCGCTTGGCAATGTTCTATTGTGCTGTGCCTGCACCATAAATACATATGTACCCAAAAACACGCACATTGTAATGTAAGAGGCTGCCTAATACAAAGTTAGATTGGTCCATCAAGATCAGGATTCTCTACTGTGCCTGGAAGCAGCTCTCACAAGTTTCAGACACAGCCCCGTTGCCTGTGATCCCAGTGATAGGGATCACCCATAGACACTGTGCTTTGAAAAGATCCCTGCCCATAGGGGCTCACAATCTAGCAACTGAACACAAGAGAGACAACAGAAGAAGGGGAACGAAATGAAGGCAGGGCTAAGCAGGGGAACACAATAAGCTATTATTTCAGCTGCACGTGTGCAGGCTTGGTTACAGCAGAATCTGGGGAGAAGGGAGCTGTGCCAAAAGCTTCATGGAGCAGGTGGGTTTTGAGGAAGAAAATGAGGGGTAGAATCACAGAGGCATTCTGAGAGGTAGCTCCAGTTGTAATGGGAAGCAAGGGAGAATCGTTAGGGAACCTGGGCGTTTCTGCATACAAAACATCTATCAGTGAGTCAGTACTGAAGATCCTGGAATAGAGATTTTGATGTTCAGTCAGCCACTTGAAGGGCTGATAATTCTCTTTATCCCGGCTGATAAGGAATAATTTTGCTGTGTTTTATTTATTTGCAATTTTTGCTGCTAATTTTAATTATCTGTTTTTAATTGCTATTAACTATTTTTATTGATATTTTAAGATATTCCTTGTAAATATTAAAGGTTTTCCTACAAAAGCACTATATTAATGCTGTTTTTAGTCTGGGGTGACTTTTCAATTAACTTTGGCTCTTGAAACAACCATGTTTCCCTGCTCTAGTTCCATCCCTTTCACCACCATTAATTGCTAAAATGTTGTCGGGGGATACACTGTATGAACGTGGAGGTGGGAAAGTTCTGGGAGTGTATGTGGCACTAACCCACATGCTGCCCTCCGTCTGTTTTGTCTTCTAGAGATAGTGAACAGGAGTCATCTGAACAGCATCCTCACTATATGAGCAGGTTGAGCTCGTAGCATCAAGTTAATTCTTGCTGCTCTGCTCATTTGCTCACCACTACTATCTAGCCTGGACGCGGGTGGTGCTGTGGGTTTTGCTGATCAGAAGGTCGGCGGTTCGAATCCCCGCGATGGGGTGAGCTCCCGTTGCTCGGTCCCTGCTCCTGCCAACCTAGCAGTTCGAAAGCATGTCAAAGTGCAAGTAGATAAATAGGTACCGCTCCGGCGGGAAGGTAAATGGCATTTCCGTGCGCTGCTCTGGTTCACCAGAAGCGGCTTAGTCATGCTGGCCACATGACCCGGAAGCTGTCTGCGGACAAATGTCGGCTCCCTCAGCCAATAAAGCGAGATGAGCGCCGCAACCCTAGAGTCGGTCACGACTGAACCCTTTACCTTTACCTTTACTATCTAGCCTCCCATTTCATGTCAGATGAGTGCAGGTAGTGATGGTGAGGATTACCAAGATGAGCACTCTTCTCCTTGGCAATCACCTTTTCTGTGCCTCTGGAACTAGATGTCCCTGTTCTGGCCCCCATAGTACCAGAATCGTTTATTGCAAGAGTTGACTAGGTATATTTCCTCGGCACCTGAGGAAATGTCTATATCCAAACTACTTTGTGAGATCCTGAAGGGGAAGAATGGGGGGGGGGCAGCAGCAGAGCATCATCACTTAAATTCCATCCTGACCTTGCCTATATGGGGTGGCAAAAAGATGAATCTCCAATAGCTTCCACTCCCAACATACATAAGTATTTAACAAAACACCATTCCTTCCCGCTCTGCCCCCTGTAGCAGTAGTTTTGGTATCCACTGACTTGGGAGGTCTGGCTTTGCTGAAAGTAGTTAGCATCTGAGAGAAGGAACTGGTCACATACACCACCCCCTCTCTTCTTTGGAATGCATGGAAAATAAGTAAAATCTGTGCGGCTTGGGATGCTGAATGAGGAACAGGATGAGCAAAGCAAGACAAGGGTCACCTACAAAAAAAAAGGAGAAAAGCACTACAAGTGTTCTTCTGCAAGTCCCCAACTGATTTATATTAGAAGTAGTATTTAGGGCAATAACCCAGAGGCTGTTCTTGTGTTGACACACAGGGTCCTAAAGTAGTACACTGTGTGATGCTTATTATTCTGTTAAAGATGGTCTTGGCAAAATTCCGCACTTACTTGTTGCTCCCCTCTCTTCCTTGCTTTGTGTTAATCATTCCAATATGCATCTTTTTAATTAATAGAAGATTAAATGTAAGCTCCTTGGTGCAGGGACCTTTTTAGAATACACATTCTGTTTACCAATATGTTTTTCTCTATCACAGTGGTTCCCAATTAGCTAATGACTGAGGACCTCCTTGTTTTTCAAAAGCCAAGCCACAGACCCCCTACTTTTGAAAATTTTGATAACTCTATGGTAGTTACCTCTGGAAAGCAATTTTCTGAACATAATGTGGGGTAGCCCCTAATGAGCAAAGGATTTTAGATATACTAAAAAACAGACTAGGGCTGAGCAGTATCTGGTTGTCAACATTGTGATATATCAGCAGCTAAACATAATGGTATTCGGATATATTATGATGTCTGAAATTGGAGATCAGGCGTGGGGATGAGGGAAGGAGCAGTCAAGGAGATCAGGTGGGTAGGGTGTGTGCAGATCACCCATGGGTACGAGGCAAGGAGAAGTCACGCAAGGAGAGATTGGATTGGGGGGGGGGAGAGGAAGTGGAGCCACCTCCACTGCATGGTTTGAGTGGAAGAGGATGGAGATGGGGGATTTCATCAAGCCTCCATCAGCGGGACTGCCAGCAGTGCCAGCCAGCGAAAATGCACATCTGCTGTGGCTACTGCTGCTTTCCTGCTGACTGAGAAAAGCTGCTCCGCCTCAGTGCCAGGGAAAGGTAGTGCCACAGTGCCTTGAAATGAGGGCAACCAGCTGCCCTGTTTTGCCTTGGCGCAAGGAAAGGCTACAGCATTATCAGCTGGCCTGGTCTCCCTCAGCGTGAGGGAAGGCAGCTCAGATCAGCAGCCTTATTGGCTGAGATCATCGTGCGATATCAGCAGTGTGATTTTGGCCAATATATTTAAAAATCGCACAGTGCTAAAACAGACCATAAAATGTGTGATACTACCATGCAAAAATAACAACAACAAAAAAAAAATAGTTGGGGGAGGCAAGGGATGGGGCCGCAGACCCCCTGGGTGCATTCCACAGACCCCCACCCAGGGGTCCCCGGACCCCTAATTGGGAACCACTGCTCTATCATATTCAGTGACAGTGATTACCAAAGCATGAATGCATCAGCTTGGATCCTGCAAACAGAGGTCTGTTCACTGGGATATTCCTGGTAGCTGGTGGAAAGAGAGGGGGGGATTTTCCTCTGGTTGCACCTTTCCTCTGCAAGCCCCTGAAAAATGCCTAAAGAGCATTGGGAGAACAAAAATCTCTCCTAAATCACAGCCCCTTCCACAAATGGAAGGTGGGTGAGCAAGTCTGGATCCAAGCCAATAAATCACCAGAATGATCATCATTGTGACCCATAGAGACAGTGCAGTCAAAACCCATCTGGGCAGTTGTGCTCATATTTGTAACCATTCAGTTCACGTCCTAATAGTGGGAGAGGGGGGAGAATCCAACATGCTTCACATTACTATGCTAAGCAGACCAAAAACATTATTTAAGGAATTATTCTGGTAATCAAACCTGCTTAAGTGACCTGAAACATCAAAGCTGCTTAAGTGACTGTTGGCTTTCTGTGGGGTGAGGGAAGGAGGCAGAGACAGATCCAGGTTCCCCACAGCAGAGACTCATCAGACATAATGTTTCCTACTTCACCCAGAATCTTGTCAGTTTTTCCATTCTGCTTTTCCAGATATCCTCAAATGAATCATTAAAATTCCTTGCTTAACGAATGTGTACCTATTCCAGGATCATTTCCCCTCCCCAAATAACCTCCCAGTAATGCCCATTTGTAATAAATGCAAAAGAGTAGCCTTACTATCCTGCCCAGTATCTCATCTTTGAAAGTAACCAGTGCTTGACTAAATAGGAGTATATTAGCAGAAGCTGCAGAGCACTAACAGAGTATTCCATAGTATTCCTTATCAGTTACTTCCAGCTTCCTAAATATAAATATATATTCCTCTTACCGACAGTCCCTATTTTAGACCTCTATCTTAAATAGGCTGGTACGATCTGCAAAGTGTCCCACTTCGTTTGCTTCCCGTTTCCCCCAGGTTTTCAATATGTTAAAAGAGCACATGCCCAATGCACATCCATGCCATCTATACATTCATTTCAGTGTTGACTTTTTCTACTGTGGAAATCTGTCGATTACAGCCTTATCTACAGCGAACCAGAGAAAATCCATTAAAACACTCCTGCCTACAAGCTGTGTCAGCTAATCACTCCTCAACTGTTCTGAATGCTCAGACAGTAATGGCGGCTAATTAGCAATGGCCTAACCCTTTATTTTCCACACTGCTGTTCTTCAAAGAGGCATGTGCTGAATTCTACACACACACACACACACACACACACACACACACAAATCAGGCACACATGAAAGTGAACTTGGGATTGTGTATCCAAATTCAATATGCAGATAGGTAGCCGTGTTGGTCTGCCATAATCAAAATAAAAAAAATCCTGAAGAAGTGTGCTTGCACACGAAAGCTCATACCAAGAACTAACTTAGTTGGTCTTAAAGGTGCTACTGGAAGGATTTTTTTTTATTCAAATTCAATATGGTTGGTGAGAACAGGCCTTAAATGTGACAATGCATTTTCTCTCCTGAGCTATAATCCTGGAATAGAATCCAGCATTCTGCAATGAACATTAGTGCTGAACCATAATTTGGGAGGGAGGGGGGATGTTTTGCAAAACTTTCCACACTGTACGAAAAGCAACTGTGCATAAATTCTAAAACATACAGGAAACCTCCACAAGTACAGGAGGCTTCCTGCTACAGACGCTTGTCCTCCAACCCATTAAGGGCTCTAAAAAGGACGAAGGTGAGGTGCTGGATGAACCCGGGTTTGCAGCCTTGTGCTTTTCGTCTTTTAAGTTGTTTACATCTGAGGTGTTGTTTTGCAGAGTTGGCCTTGCCATGAGCTAGGCAGAGACAGCTGATTCAGGGCGTCATGAAAGGGCAATAAATTGTTAGCGATTCAATTTATTATTGGCACTTAAGGGGATTTTCTGCCTTTGGGCCAAAATGACTTGACAGACTAAGGTGCTATGTACCTTGACTTGGGATAGGGAAGTGGGGGGGGGGGGGACTACACTATTAGCTGCTCTGCTTCAAAGAACAAAATATCTCTCGGTTGCCCTGTTGGTTTTGTACTGAGAATATATATATACACACACACACACACACACACACACACACACACACATATACATACAGTATTAAGAAATTCACAGGCAAATCCTGGCAATCTGCTTAAATTTTCCAAAGTTTATGCCAACTTTGGAGGAGGATCTTAGAAGCCTAAGAGACTGCACCATACAAACTTGAGGCAGATGACACCTGGCTTGTGTAGATTTATTGAAGTTGAAATTCTCCACAGCAGCATGTGATCATGGGAAAAGAATGCAAACTTTTTTCCTTGACTTAACATTAATTTTTATAATTACATTTCCTAGGGAAGAAATCTTCTGATTTCAATAATGGGAGGAAAACAAATATAACTAATGTATTTTCCCTAATAGATAACATTTGTGTTCTTGAAGGAACATCTTTGGCTCCAACAGTACTTAGATTTCAGTCTCTGGGGAGTCATTAACTATCTAAAGGCCAAAGGAAAGAGGCAAGGTTAATGTATAACTCAACATATTAATTTGTTCTGTATGTCACTTGGGTTATACAGAGTGTTATTTATTCTTCTAGCATGCAAAATGAAGCTATTAGGGTCCAGATGTGTTAAACACACACACACACACACACACACACACACACACACACCTTATCTCTAGGATTACTTAATAAAAATACATATAAACAATTTGCACAGGATTAAAAATATATATACTCAGATAAAAAGAAAGCCACCCTGAATTTTTGAAAAAGTTCAAAGGCATGGCCCCTCAATTTCTGCACAGGAACCACAGGACAAACAAGACCACCACTGCAGTTCCAGACCTGAAACAAGTGAAGAACTACAGGCAAAAAGCAAAAGGCAAATACACCATGTAATACCAGAAACACTTAATGTTAAACAACACTTGTTCTCAATGCATTTCCTCTAAACATAAGAAGAAGCAGAGTTTGGATTTGCTATCCCGCTTTATCACTACCCGAAGGAGTCTCAAAGCGGCTAACATTCTCCTTTCCCTTCCTCCCCCACAACAAACACTCTGTGAGGTGAGTGGGGCTGAGAGACTTCAAAGAAGTGTGACTAGCCCAAGGTCACCCAGCAGCTGCATGTGGAGGAGCGGAGACGCGAACCCGGTTCCCCAGATTACGAGTCTACCACTCTTAACCACTACACCACACTGGCTCTCCAGTGTGGTTCCATAATTATTGAGAAGTGGTTCCCATAGAGCTCAGTGGAGCTTTTTTCCTGGAAAATGGGTCCAATATTATAAGTTATGTGTAACTTTCCCCAAGTATAAACAAAAAAATTCCTTCCAGTAGCACCTTTAAGACCAACTAAGTTAGTTCTTGGTATGAGCTTTCGTGTGCAAGCACACTTCTTCAGATACACTGAAACAGAAGTTGCCAGACCCTTCTATATAGTGAGAAGGTGGGGAGGGGTATTACTCAGGAGGGTGGTGGGAATGGGTGATTGGCAGATAGCTGAGACAGGCTCATCTCAGCTATCTGCCA
Organism: Podarcis pityusensis; assembly: GCF_964106645.2. NCBI lineage: Eukaryota > Metazoa > Chordata > Lepidosauria > Squamata > Lacertidae > Podarcis > Podarcis pityusensis. The sequence continues at coordinate 82,886,454 of NC_138029.1, read as the reverse complement.
ATCACCCATTCCCACCACCCTTCTGAGTAATACCCCTCCCCACCTTCTCACTATATAGAAGGGTCTGGCAACTTCTGTTTCAGTGTATCTGAAGAAGTGTGCTTGCACACGAAAGCTCATACCAAGAACTAACTTAGTTGGTCTTTAAGGTGCTACTGGAAGGAATTTTTTTGTTTTGACTATGGCAGACCAACACGGCTACCTATCTGTAACTTTCCCCAAGTATGTGTGTGGGGTGTGTGTGTGTGTGTGTGTGTGTGTGTTTAAGGAGGTGCAATTTTTTTGGGGGGGGGCATCCTCATAGGAGTTGGGCTGAAGTAGAGGATAGGTGAGGTTGGGAGGCACAGAGGTTGCTTAAACTTCTAATTTCTGGCCATTTTTATCCTCAAAATTGTCCCAAGATATTTTACAGGACGGATGGAGTTATTTGTTTTGTCCTGCAGAATAAGAAGCTGTTTAGGGAGGAGATGATTGCAAGGGGAGATGTGTTGTGCAAACCCTTCTCCTGATTATTCCTCTCCTTAAACTCACCGTCTACAAGACTAATTTAGCTTAAGGTGCGGGGGGGGGGGGCAGGATGGTTACACTCCGGGGTGGTAATATCAGTGCTTTTCCCCCCTAAAAAAATGTTTAGGGGTCCTCTCATTTTGATTCAAGAAAACCACCATTTTATAGTTCAAATCGGGGAAAATAAAATACAGTAAATGAACAAAAACACAAAGATTCACAAAATGTTTAGCAGTATGAGAACCCCTGCAAACCCCCAGAAAAAAAGCACTGGGTGATATCTAGTTTGGCCAAGAGTATATTTATGATTGAATTCTATTTCTCTAGTTCACAAGCTCCATTCATTTAATAGCATTTATTATTTCTTCAAAACTTAGCTGCCTCAGGGAACAGTAAGGTTCTTTCAAACAATGATATGAAATGTTTGTTAGAACCCTGAGACTTAATATATATATATATATATATATATATATATATATATATATTTTTACAATCTTCTCATTCAGCTTCCATCAGCACCAGCCAGCACAGCCAATAGTCAGTGGTGATGTTATGGTACAAAACGTCTGGGGAACACCAGATTAATAAAGGTTGTTCTAATTAACAAGGCTGTCAAAACTCAAATAATAGGTGCATCATATGATTCTTTGCTGTCTGCAACACTCAAATTTTATCACGTTGCTCACATTACCCTGAAATTCACACTCAGCTCATAATTGACATTTCAAGCTGATATTCTGCTTATGCACTTGCTCTGGAGTCAAAATGCCTGCTGGGTAAGTCAGATAGCCACTATTGGTATATGCAGACAACTTGGTTACACTGACAACTTATGAATGGTCTTTTCCAATTGTCCACTCTTAGTCTTATTTTTACTACAAGGGGAGGGGAGGGGGGAGATGGGAGGGAAAGGGTTCCCATTCTGAATTTGCCCACCATCTCAATTTCTGTTTCCAACTGGGAAATCATACTGTCATTTACCGGCATTAGGCTCTAGTTTTGGAGAGCGGGGGAGAAGGATGTGTGGGGAGAGGAGGTCCTAGAGCAATTTCCTGCTATGGGTGTGGGACAGCCTCCTGCCGACTGGTATGTGATTGCTGCCATCACTAATGCCAAGAGAATGGCTCATTCCCCCTCCTTTAATTGCAGGGCAAATTCTGAAAACATATTTTTACTGTAGTGGCATGTGGCCAGCAGGGGCTAGATGCCCCTCACTTCATGCCCAGTGAAGCAAAGGACCTATACTATCCAAGGTGCAGCAACTTGGATTAAATGCATGAAACTAATAGAAAGAGGCTTGGAGACATCTGGATTCATAACAAGTGGAAAGGATTTACATGGGTAGTAGCATTCATGAATCTGAGGGCATAACAGAAAGGAATAATGCCTTGTTCTCCATTTGACCCTCAGTTTATTTAGACCGGGACGCGGGTGGCACTGTGGGTTAAACCACAGAGCCTAGAACTTGCCAATCAGAAGGTCGGTGGTTTGAATCCCCGCAACGGGATGAGCTCCCATTGCTCGGTCCCTGCTCCTGCCCACCTAGCAGTTTGAAAGCACGTCAAAATGCAAGTAGATAAATAGGTACCACTCCAGCGGGAAAGTAAACGGCGTTTCCATGCGCTGCTCTGGTTCGCCAGAAGCGGCTTAGTCATGCTGGCCACATGACCCGGAAGCTGTACGCCGGCTCCCTCGGCCAATAAAGAGAGATGAGCGCTGCAAACCCAGAGTCGGTCACGACTGGACCTAATGGTCAGGGGCCCCTTTACCTTTACCTTTATTTAGACCAATATTGTCTACTTAGACTGCCACCAACTATTTATGCTTCCAGGCAGCTACTTCTTGAGATGCTTTTATACCTAGAGATGGCAGGGGCTAAGCACCTGAGACCTTCTACATAGAAAACGACTCTACCACTGAGATATGATTTATGTGACAAGGTTTCAACAATCTGATAAGAGAGATATGTAGGGTGTAACAGGAGGCGATGGAACAACCTCCTTTCACTGCAGCCCCCAAGTGTTTGGCTCAGGAGTGGAGAAGCTACAGATGTTCTCAGACTCCAACTTCCAACAGCCCCAGGCAACATGGCCAATGGTCAGGGATCATGGAGGTTGGAGTCCAACAATATCTGTAAGGCCACAGGTTCCCCACCCCTGGTTTGAAAGGTGTTCCTGGGCCTCTGGAGAAGCTTTTTGGAGAGGGGGTACAGCAGGCTGCAGAGAGAAGGGCAAGATGGATCGCACGGGCTGTATTCTGCTTGTGCAAAGTTGGATTCAATGCCATTTCATTAAATAATATATGGTAGCTGCAAGCTGTTTCAAAAGTCAGCCAAAATGAACCTAACACTGCTACTACTACAGTAGTACCTCCACTTACATAACCCTCTGGTTACGTAAACTTCTGGATACATAAGCAGCAAACCCGGAAGTATTTTACTGGGTTTTGCCAGTGCACATGCGCAGAAGCGGTCCTCCAGTTGCGAAAACCTCGGGATCGGGCCGGACCTCCAGAACGGATCCCATCCACAACCAGAGTTACCAATGTACTACTACTATAATAATAATTTTATTATTTGTACCCAGCGCTTTTTTCTGGAAAAATTTTTTTAGGGGTACTCTCATTTTCCTACTCATATTGAAATATTGTCCCTCAATGAGGCCAAACTTGTTTAGGGGTATGCGTACCCCTGCATACCCCCCAGAAAAAAAGCACTGTTTGTACCCCCACACATCTGACTGGGTTGCCCCACCCACTCTGGGTAACTTCTAGCATATACAAAAACAGAGTAAGTATATGTTATTCTTCCTGTATGGCAAATACACACACACACCTAACCATGATGACACCAAGTGCAAGAAACAAAACACTATTCACAATGGCATATTATTATTATTATTATTATTATTATTATTATTATTACCTAGAACTAACTTTGCTAGTTTCACTCCAGCAAATTCCCTTCATTGTGCCCCACTGTGAGAGCTTCTGCTGTGACTGTGATGCTACTTGGATTTGATTCAAACCTCTTGGGCAGCCCAAAACAGATGTCGCACAGAACTCTTTGCTGCTAATGGCTTGCTCTCCGCTGACACAAATGAAATCCCTGTGGAATTCACTTAACGCTGCACACATTGGATCGTGGTTTTGATTGTTACTTTTCTGCCATGTTGTTTTACTTAATGTAGCTAGTCGTCTGGGGGAACAACTGCTGTAGGGAATAATAATTTGCTTCTAGAAGTAGTAACTCCAAAGTTTTGTTTTCAGATAAACATGTTTTAGTCCATTACAGCAGTCATTCCCTTGATTGAACATTGTGAGAGAATAAGGTGAGTGGTGTGAAAAATACATTAAATAAATTATGTATGGCTTCTGTGAATCCCTGAGGATCTATCCATGGAAAAAGCTCCTTGCTGTAGCTCTCCTTCAGCCATTGGTCATGTACAGTGAATGCTGCCTAATACAGGAGAGTGCATTCGCACATAAAGCAAAGCAGTTCCGCTTAGTTCAAGGCTGGGCAAAATGTTCCCCTGTGTCATTGCCCCATTTGCTATGAAATGGGAATCCACTTCAGTAATTTGAGGAACATGGGTATCAGCGGAAAATGGATGGATTTTGATCCCATAAGTCTCTGCATAAGTGCTTGATGTATCATTTCACTTGGTTTGAAATGAACTCTGAGGATACTTTAGCCCTTCACATCACCATTGCTTCTTCCCTTCTCTGTCTCTGGGACAAGCTCAGTGAGATAATTTGGGAAATATATTTTAAAGAATGGCTAGTTTCTTAAGAAACTGGAAAATATTATTTAATATTTTCAAGTAAATTAAGTTTTTAAAAGAGCTTTCTCTCAAGTAATTTGATTCATATTTAACTCCCATGAAATGCCTGTCAGGACCAGCATGAAATACAGGTGTTTGTTCTTTATGGGTAATTTCACACATTCTGGTTAACATAAGCAAATCTGTGTTTATTTAGCTGCTGGGGTGTGAAAACTGTAAACAGCACACAACAGATGATTTGAGGGGCATAGGCAAATGTTACTGGAGCTATTCAAATTCTGTTGGATTGGCAGATGTGTTTTAGATTTCCTATAATTTCCCATTCTGATGAACGGGGGTGATGGGGACATTGGCCTCCACACACAAAAAAAGGTGGTCCCACTAGTAGACATTTCTTCACACTCAAAATGCACCTTGGAATGGAACACATGTGGAATTCCAAAACAGTAACAGCAAGTCCAGCAGAACGTTGATGAGCTCTGCTAAATTCTATTCCACCCCAATTAATTACACCCCAATCCCACAAAAGCATGGAAAAAAGAAAGGGTGATTATCATCTCTTTCATCACTGACCCCCTCCTAATTTGGGCCAAGCTTCCAGCCTTTTCAGAGTTTGGTCTAGCTCCAGTTGAGATCTATTTAGCTAAGCTGGAAAATTCCATCTATATGCTAAATTTTACCCTATGGCATTATACCTTTTGGTATAATGACCATTATGCCACCGACTGTGTTATTAAGAGCTATCCAGAAGTCAAACAAGATCAAGCTTTCAATATAAACTCCCATTCTTCCTTGCCAGAAGTGCTGCATTTTAGGTGGATTTGTGAAATCAGTTCACCCTGTTTTCATTTCATGAAAAGCGGTTAAGCAGGATTCCACCACTGCAGGTGCATAATTTGTGGCAAGACAGCTTATGTCTGGAGCACAAATCAACTGCAATTAAAGTTTAAATACTTTGTGCTGAAGCACAGACCGCATTTGCTCATTGTCTGGTGCTAATGCAAACATGCATACATTTAGGGATATGACTTCACATATAACAGTTAAGTCTTTTCACTCAGCACTTTTTAGCCACCCTCATAATATTTACGGATCACTCTTTTTAGATCTCTTGGTTGGATGCTGTAGCTCAGCTGCCAGCCAAAAGGACCACATCTTGGCAGTATTCATAACGTTTCAACTACTGAGCTGACATTTAGTTTTTTGGGGAGGGAAATAGGTGTTTGTAAGCCCATTTACTGGTACGTAAAAAGCCTTTTCACATTTTCCAAGCTCTGGAATGGCTGGGAGCTATTTGATACGTGAGGAGAAGTTAACAGTTATTATGTCTTTCCTAGATGACTTGACTGACTGAAAGTACAAAATGTTTCCTCCTGGAAGATGGGAGGCATTTCATATCCACTATTTGCAGTCATTCTGCTTGTTGATTTTGAGTTCCAAAATGCACACAACTATGATGGGACTTGTTAAACGCAAATTCTAAATCACTGTATACTTACTCACCAAGTGAGTAAGAAATTGTCTTCTAATATACAAGCCCTAGTTCTGGCATATATTTGTATTAGTACCTTTCACATGGTAGGGACCAGGACTGTATAGGACTACGGTGTGCATTGTATACCAAGCAGTTCTTATTCACCCAATACGCATTATCTGTCCTTCACTCAAAAGCAATGTAAGAAATAATGCCTATCAAATGAACACCATACTCTCCTCTCAATCCCTCCACATCCATCCTTAGTCTCTCACTCTAGATGCCAGAAAAGAGACTAAGACAGGGAGAGAGGGATGCAAGCAAAGGCAGGGACGGAGGTAAAGAGAAAGAGAGAAAGAGAGAAAGAGAGAAAGAGATGTTCCTGCTTCATCCCCTGCAATTACCCACTACTACGTAAGTTTGGTATAACAGAAGAAGCAGGATGTGGGAGAGAGTTGGTTGAGAGATGAAGAGTGCCCCTTTCCCCCCTTGATTTTCTCGCAAATGCTTGAAAATACTCCTCCGTTTCTAGTTTCTGTGGACTCAGTCACCATTTCAAGGCCAGGGCCACCAAGCCAATATAAATAACACACAGCTTGTCTGTCAGGCAGCGGTGGACCAGAATGAGACAAATGCACCACATGGACTGGAAACCTTCCCAAGCGCTGCGGATAAGCCATCAGGAGAAAGCTAAGAAAACACAGGGCCTTGTCTGCTCTGTAGAGCTCAAGCATCTGCTCAGAGTGGAGCCCTGCCTGCTTCAAGAGCAGATGAGGACACAGGGGACGGTCCAGGAAACAGGCCATGGCCACTACTTCACTGGGTCCATGGATCAAAGGAAGCCTTACTCACTAACCCACACCATGATTATGGGGGGGGGGGGGGGACTGTCCCAGCATTTCCAAGAACAAGCAAGACAGGCCATCTGAGGAGCAAACTTATTTTTATATTTATGACACGTATATCCTGCTTCCCAGCCGCTGCCACCACCCTGGAAACAGTTTACAATAAAATACACACAGATTATTATTATTATTCCAATGAAAGGATTAAGGTTGTTGTGTTGTTGGGCCTTTGAGAGTCCAGGCTGTTGATTTTGTGCTCCCTGCTGCTTTTTAAGGCCTGCGGTTGATTGATTATTTGTGCTGCTTGGCTGTTCTGTCATTTTTAGGCTTTCGTGTTTTTATTGTGGTTAGATTTTTTTTGGGTTACCTTGCTTTTTATGGAAAGGCAGCATGTAAATGTTAATTAAAAAAAATAAAAATAAACCCTAAGACAGTCAAGTTATAAGAAAGCTCCCTAAAAAGGAAGGACTTACTCAACTTCCTGAACACAGGGAGATAGGTAGATGGGTCAGCCAGCAATATGTTTTGAAGTGGGGACCCTAAAACAGACAAAGGTCCTCCGCCTCATTGCAACACCTTCAGTAGATGAAGGCATCTGTAGCAGGTATTATGTTACAGATCAGAAGCTTCAAGTCTGAATATATGGGGAGACATGTGCATTATGTTTTTCCTAGCCTCCTTGAAAATAGTTATGTTGTGATATGTTTTCTACCACCCAACTGCCATGGCTGTGGTGAACAAATTGATCTCTGAACCTGAAAGGCAGAATTTTACATGGAGCCTACATATTACCTGTACCCTCCTAAACTGGAAGACACTCTCCTAACTCGAGCTATCATTCCAATGTTTCAATGGTCATGGAATGTACTATGTTATGTTTTGAATTTCCTTCTCCCCTTAAAACTGGATGTAGGGCTTATGTTGGTATTTGAACTTGAATGATAGGGTTATTACATTTATATACTGTACTGCCTTTCATCTAAAGATCACAGGGTAGTTTACAATATGAAAACACAGACATAGATTGGCTACTTATCCAAAGGCCCGGGAGAAGAGGAATGTTTTCCCTTGGTGCCTAAAGATATATAGCGAAGACACCAGGCGAGCCTCCCTGGGAAGAGCCTTCCATAAGTGGGGAGCCATCGCATAGAAGGCCCATTCTTGTGTTGCTGTCCTCTGGGCCTCTCTCAGAAGAGGAACACAATGAAGGGCCTCTGATAATGATCGCAGGGTCCAGGTCAGTTCATATGGGGAGAAGCTGTCCTTGAGGTATTGTCATCCTGAACAGCTTAAGGCTTTATAAGCCAAAGTCAGCATTTTAAATTGGGCCCCAAAACTAATTGGCAGCCAGTGCAATCAGGCCAGGATTGGTATTATATGCTGTCTTGCCCCAGTGAGCAAGATGGCCACTGAATTCTGCACCAGCTGAAGTCTCTGAAGTGTCTCCAGAGGCAGCCCCACGTATAATGCTTTGCAGTAATCTAACGTAGAGGTTGCCAGGGCATAGGTGACAGAAGTTAGGCTATCCCTGTCCAGATAGGGGTGCAGCTCGACCACCAGCCAAAGCTGATGGAAGACACATCCTGAAGCCACCTGAGTCTCAAACAATAGCAATGCGTCCAGAAATAACCCAAAGCTGCATACTTAGTGTGTAATCATTCAGTTCAACATTCACTCAATAGCTCCATTTTTTACAGACAGGGAAACAAACTAAAGTACAAATGAAATCCAAACAGCCAAACTAAACCAAATGTCTCCCATTGATCAGCCAATAATGGCATGATTGATTTGAAATGTGGCTGTTATCACCTTGCTCATATGAACTTCTAGCTGGTTCACAGTAACACATGGTGGCATGGCTTCAGTTTCTTTTTATCACTGTTGCCAAACCATACTTTTGTCATACATTTAATTCATTCAAGAATGTATGACTAATAAAAAAAAAGTTGTAATGCATCCAGATTGACAATAATGGAGGATTAAAATACTTGAGAGCAAGTAAACCATTAATGCTAAAAGTATTTTCTCTCTGCCACAACAGCTGGTCTGCAGCACTGTCTTTCTTTTCACATTATACTTTTCCATCACTAATAACAAATCTTTTAGAGTCACTTGTCAGTGTTTGTAAAAAGCAAAAAAAAGAAGGAAAGGGTTCTGACCTCCCTTTGTCTCCTCAGCCTGGTCCTCGGACCCTTGTCTGCATAAAAGAGTCCACGAGAATATCCTTGCAGAGTTTTATTCTTACAAGTTTTTGTGCAAAACACGACTGAATAACTATACACACCAGCACTAACCAACCAACCCAACCTCCAGCCTCAGCACAAACTAACATTTCTCACTTTATATATACAACTTGGTGCAGACCGCTGACCCAGCTTTATTAGCATTAAAGAAACAGCGGCCATTTTAGCCGTGACATCACTGACAGCACCACCTTATTCACATCTACTCAGAAGCAATGCTTTTTCTGGTGGTACTCACAGCTAGGAAGTACCATCACCTCTTTTTTTGCTGCTCAAGATCTGAGTATCAGAACCTCACTTTTTTATCCAAGAAAGAGCCTTACTGAACTCAAATAAATTACTGGCTCCCAAATAAGCATGCATAGTGGGGATGTGCAGAAGAGCTGTGTCAATCTCAAAACTAGAACCAAGGCAGGGCTGCTTGAGACAGATCTGGAGCCTTCTGTTTTCATTTCTGTATTTTCCTACTATCTGAGGGCCAACCCATCCAAGATGGCAGGCATGGGACTGCTACTGAAAATGGCTTCTTGTGTCACATTTTTTAGTTTAAGGATTTGTAACTCCATCAAAAACAAGCAAAATTGTGGATTTAAACATTCCTCTCCTTCATTCACACATAGTGCATTTTTGTATCATGAGCCTAGTTACTCTTTAGTGACTGATATAAAATATTGTACCTGTATGACCACTGTTTAATTAGACAGAACAAGAGGAGCTGCAGCTCAAACATAACTTCGGATGTCCTTAAATACAACCCTAAATAGTAAGATAAAGCAATGACAAACCTAGACAGCATCTTAAAAAGCAGGGACATCACCTCGCCAACAAAGGTCCGTATAGTTAAAGCCATGGTTTTCCCAGAAGTGATGTATGGAAGTGAGAGCTGGACCATAAAGAAGGCTGATCGCCGAAGAATTGATGCTTTTGAATTATGGTGCTGGAGGAGACTCTTGAGAGTCCCATGGACTGCAAGAAGATCAAACCTATCCATTCTTAAGGAAATCAGCCCTGAGTGCTCACTGGAAGGACAGATCGTGAAGCTGAGGCTCCAATACTTTGGCCACCTCATGAGAAGAGAAGACTCCCTGGAAAAGACCCTGATGTTGGGAAAGATTGAGGGCACAAGGAGAAGGGGACGACAGAGGACGAGACGGTTGGACAGTGTTCTCAAAGCTACAAACATGAGTCTGACCAAACTGCGGGAGGCAGTGGAAGACAGGAGTGCCTGGTGTGCTCTGGTCCATGGGGTCACGAAGAGTCGGACACGGCTAAATGACTAAACAACAACAACAACAAATAGTAAGATGCTCGCTGTGGTTAATCAGGACCAGAGTACACATCCATGGTCCACAGTGGACTTGTATGTGGCAAACATCCACATATTCTGACATCAAATCAAACACACTGCTTTTGAGTGGAGACAGTTCAGACATTCAGCAAAGAACACTCAGTAATTAAGTAACAATAGGTTGTGAACATACATTTGAAAATATGAAGGTGCCTTAGCAGGGAAGGGCTCTAGACCAGTGATAGAGCACAAATCACATTCAGAAGGTCCTGCGTTCAATCCTTCGCATCTTCCAGTACATCCTAGAAAAGACTCCTGCCGGAAATTGTGGAGGACCACTCCCAGTCAATGTAGACAATACTGACCCATACAGTCTCAGTTGGTATAAGGCAGTACCTCTGTTTCCTTACACTGGGGTCAGACTTTTGGTTCATCTACTTCAGTATTGTCAGCAACTCTCTGAAATATTGGGATAATATATTGTTGGCCCTGCTACCTAAGATCCTTTAACTGGAGGTGTCAACGAATCCAGGACATTCATTCAAAGCATGTGCTCTCCCATTGATCTATGGCTCCAAGCGAAGTTTCGTGATATAGTGTTATGTTAACCAGTGTGGGAAAAGCATATTCAACTGCACTCCATTAATCAACATTATTTTACAAGTTCTAGAGTGAATACCTAGCACTGAAATCCATTGACTCCTTTCTACATCCATTTTAGAGTACATTTTTTTTCTAGCACTGAGGCTGAACTAAATATCAGGTAAGAAAACTTAGGGAGAGGTAACTTGTCCATGAGTATCAGACTGTACCTAATGCCTACGTAAAGTTTAATTAACCAGCACTTAATGTTAAGTAAATTGTCAACAAAGCAACATGTGAGCAGCAATTACTGTAATAATACAATAAGATTCCCATAAACAGAAGTGTGCCGTGACAATACTTAGCAGTGAATTTACATATTCATACTCAGCTGAACTGGAACTGCTGGGGCATTCCTCCCCCCCCCCCCCCGCAACCGACATGAAATGCAAGGACACATTCTTAGCATTTCCATGAGTTTGTTTTGTTTCTGCAAGGGGGTGGCATTAGACAGCTTTCTGTTTCTGCCAGCTAAGGAAGCTTTTGACGCAGTAGCACACAGTCCGGGGGGAGGGGCGGGTTACCTGACAGCACGGCTAATAAATGTAATTATGATAAAAGCCCCTAAACGGCTTCATTCTGCACTGTCACTCACAGCCCAACCTACTATTGCTCACTCCTGCTCCACAATATGACCTTTGTCATGCTTGAGAAAACAGCTCCCCACTGCTATTTGACTCTTACTGAGTGACCAGATGGGGCAGTTTTGCTTCATTATTTGTGCCTGTGAAGTGGAAACGCCAACAGAAAGATTCATTACTGTCAAGACCGTCACTGCAAAGCTCCCCTGATTTATTAGGGCATAACTGCTGTACTGGATGTAATGAGACATAAATGTTCTGCAAGGCCTATGAACTCAAGAAGGAAATACAGTGCCATCAAGAGGCTACAGCATGCCTAATTTATTAAAAGGTTGCAACAGTGCGGTGGGACATGGGGATAGACTAGCAGTACCAACTAATGCATTTGTGCTTCCTTAACTTTCCAGATTGCAACGGTAAAAATTAATGAACATTAGTATCTTGGTAGAAAAGTGATGCAATTAACCTTGTTAAAAAAGAATCATTGATCTGTTGATATTCCCTAGATGGGATGTTCAATAAAAAAGTTAAAATTGTGTGTATAAAAGACACCGAGGTGGCGCTGCGGGTTAAACCACAGAGCCTAGGGCTTGCCGATCAGAAGATCGGTGGTTGCTCGGTCCCTGCTCGAACTAGCAGTTCGAAAGCACGTCAAAGTGGAAGTAGATAAATAGGTACCACTCCGGCAGGAAGGTAAACGGCATTTTCATGCGCTGCTCTGGTTCGCCGGAAGTGGCTTAGTCATGCTGGCCACATGACCCGGAAGCTGTACACCGGCTCCCTCGGCCAGTAAAGTGAGATGAGCGCTGCAACCCCAGAGTCGGCCACGACTAGACCTAATGAATGGCCAGGGGTCACTTTACCTTTAGTTTTATGTGTGAGTATGGAAATATTTACACAAACTTCTGTTTCTCTGACTCTGCAGATCTTAGCAACTAAAGATGAATCCACGTCTGCTGTTCTGAAAATCAAAGTCATACAGAGTCTATACATAGTTCAGTGTGCACTGAAACAAAACCATGCAGGATTAATGTTCCACTGCAAGGGTTCCTCGATAGGGATGGTGAGTGATAAAGTTGATCCTGCATGGCTTTCACAGGCTTTAGTCATTTAGTACCACATGCATACCAGATTGTGTGAATGTTGATTTCACATGACCTTGCCATTGTTTCAGTGCCAGGCAAAAAAAGACACTTTTGTTTTCCTAGGAATTTTGACAACACCAATGATACAACCATATTGTGAAATCTGTTTCTAATATGTTTATGTGATTTTATTATTGTATTTTTTACTTGACTGCAAATCATTTTGGGACTTTTCTTTTAGTGGGAAACTATCCATAAATTCAACTGAACCCTAAACCTAACATGAACATTTCAGAATGGACTATCTACCTATGCGCTAGCATGGACACAAATTTTTAAAACATTTGCACCAGTGTGAAAGACCATTCCCTATTGATTTCTGCACATGGAACTGGCATTCACATAACCTCTTCTGCAAATGACACTGTCTATAAAAGTCATCTGCTAAGCTGTGGCTGCCATACACAGAAAATCCCTGAGACAGCATAGTAGTGTAGTAACTTAGGCACATATTCAAAGAATCACACAACAGCTTCAGTAGCAAACCATTCACCGATCCATACTCTTAGTATGCTGGAATAGATGGTGTGTATTGACTGAGACTGGGCCTTTCTAAGACTTCCGGGTTGGCGCCTCTGGCAATGGCGGATTTCCTCCGATCGGGAGGAACCCACTCTGTGAAAAACAGGGTCTGAACCGCCACGGCGAGGCGGAGACCCATTAAAAACCACAGGCGGGAGAAGCCTGTGGACGTGGGATTCGGCTGGCACCTTTGCGCCTCCCCTACTTGCGGGGAAACCCTGTTTTGGGGATCCGGAGCGACGTGGGGTGAGTGGCGCCGTGCTTCGAATCGACTGCTTCTTTCACGGAGTGAAGCCGCATTGCTGTTGCCGGAGAGCGCTGACTTTTTCCTGTGGACAATTGGATTTTAAACAACTACTCGTGAGTAAAACGGAAAATTGGATTTTTAAATACTTCAATTTGGCACTGAAACGGGAAGGTTATAAACAGGAAGTCCGCCTCCCGTTTTTGTAAATAGACTGAAGCAAAGACGTTACAAGTAAAGCCTTTGAAAGCTTTTGGCAAAGGATCAAATTTCCACCGGTTTAAAAATACAAAACCCCCCTTGGAAGCAGGAGAAGAGGGGGAAATTTTTGGATCTAGTGAGCCTGCAGGAGAGAGTGAAAAAATCAAATTACCACTGCTCTGAACCTGGGAACGGGCTGCCAGATGACGTTTGGAGAGAGTGCTTTTGACAGAAAGGATTTGACAGCTAGCTAAACAAGAGTAAGATACTGTTTCCATTGTCCCTTTATGCGTTTAAAAAAAAGAGGAAAAGTAACTGAAATTTTATCTTTAATGTTTGAAATTGTGCTTGAAAGAACTGATACAAGTGGAGACTGTTTCCCTCTAGAGGATTCCGCTAAGCCTTGCGGGACCTTGCTCCCCCTGGCGACTCATTGACTGAGCTTGTTGAGGGCTGGAATACCCAGCTCCTGGCAGCCATTGATGAGATCGCACCTAAGCGCCCTCTGCGACCCCGCAGAAACCGGGCTCCCTGGTTTACCGAGGAGCTCCGGAAAATGAAGCGGGACCTCAGACGGCTAGAGCGAGTATGGCGGGGTGCCCGTGACGGAGCCTCAAGAACATCTTATAGGGCTTTTATGAAAACCTACGAGATGGCGGTGAAGGCTGCTAAGAAGTCTTACTTCTCGGCCTCCATTGCATCCGCTAGCTCTCGCCCGGCGCAATTATTTAGTATAATCAGGTCTTTAACGTCCCTTGAGGGACAGCCAAATTTAGATAACAATTTGACACTTAGCTGTGAGGCATTTGCGAGCTTTTTTGCAGAGAAGGTCTTGTTGCTCCGCCATGACCTCCCTGCCAATTTGGATACAATAAAGGAACTGGAGGCCCCTCGACTGTCCTCGGGTCCAGTATTGGACCACTTCGACCGGATATCCCCAGCCGATGTGGACAGACTCCTCCGAGCTGGAAAGCCCACCACCTGTCCTCTCGACCCGTGCCCGTCTTGGCTGATTAGAGCGTGTCCAGACGAGGTGCGGGCCCTCCTGGGGGATATCATCAATTTGTCCCTTGGCACGGGGACATTCCCAGGGGAACTGAAGGAGGCGGTGGTGCGCCCGCTCTTAAAGAAAACATCATTAGATCCTTTAGATCTATCCAATTACCGCCCGGTTTCGAATCTTCCATTCCTGGGTAAGGTGATTGAGAGAGCGGTTGCTGAACAGCTTGGTGGGTTTCTGGATGAAACATCGGCTCTGGATCCATTCCAGTCCGGCTTCCGCGCTGGTCATGGGACCGAGACGGCTCTGGTCGCCCTAACAGATGATCTTCGTAGACAGCTGGATCGAGGCGGGTCGGGGCTGCTGATTCTTCTAGATCTGTCAGCAGCTTTCGACATGGTCGATCACGAACTTCTGGACCACCGCCTTGCCGACGTGGGGATCCAGGGCACAGCCCTTCAATGGCTGCGCTCGTTTCTCTCCGGTCGGGGACAGAGGGTGGCGCTTGGGGGGGAATTGTCATCACGCCACTCCTTGGTGTGTGGAGTACCTCAGGGTGCGATACTCTCCCCGATGCTTTTCAACATCTTTATGCGCCCCCTCGCCCAGCTTGTTCGGAGTTTTGGGCTGGGTTGCCATCAGTATGCCGATGACACCCAACTCTATCTGTTGATGGATGGCCATCCTGACTCGGCCCCAGACACACTGACCAGATGTTTGGAAGCTGTGGCTGGATGGTTACGTGGGAGCCGGTTGAAGCTAAATCCTTCGAAGACAGAGGTCCTGTGGCTGGGACGGGGCGATATGGGATTGGGGGGGCAACTCCCATCTCTTGCGGGGGCGCAATTAGTGCCAGCACCATCCGTTAAGAGTTTGGGTGTAATCTTCGACACCTCCCTTTCCATGGAGGCGCAGATTGCAGCTATAACAAAGGCGGCATTTTTCCATCTCCGCCAAGCTAAGCAGTTGGCTCCTTACCTCTCTCGCCCTGACCTAGCCACTGTGATCCACGCGACGGTCACCTCCAGACTGGATTATTGTAACTCGCTCTACGTGGGGCTGCCCTTGAGACTGACCCAGAAACTCCAGCGGGTGCAGAATGCTGCAGCGAGACTCCTTACGGGGTCTTCGCTGCGAGATCACATTCACCCGGTGCTACACCAGCTGCACTGGCTCCCGGTGGAGTACAGGATCAGGTTTAAGGTGCTGGTTTTAACCTTTAAAGCCCTATACGGCCTAGGACCCTCGTACCTACGGGACCGCCTCTCCTGGTATGCCCCACAGAGAAACTTACGGTCTTCAAATAAAAACATCTTGAAGGTCCCAGGCCACAGAGAAGTTAGGCTGGCCTCAACTAGAGCCAGGGCTTTTTCGGCTGTGGCTCCGATTTGGTGGAACGCTCTGTCACAAGAGACCAGGGCCCTGCAGGATTTGACATCTTTCCGCAGGGCCTGCAAGACAGAGCTCTTCCACCAGGCCTTTGGCCAGGGCACAGCCTGACTCCCTCCCTCGGCAATCTTCGCGGAGCTCTGGCCCAATAGTTGCCAGTGGCCTGAATTAATTAATTTTATAATGAATGATTTTAGAGTGTTGTTTATGCTATACTTTTATACTGTTTTATTGTTGTTAGCCGCCCTGAGCCCGGCTTTGGCTGGGGAGGGCGGGATATAAATAAAATTTATTATTATTATTATTATTATTATTAGAGGGAGCTTTTGAAACTGTAACAGGACTGTAACTGGGGGATTTCCAGCTGCAGAAAAGGAGTTTGGGAACCAGAGAGCGACCTTGGACTATTTCAAAATGTTGACAGGAGAGGCCATTGTGACTGTTTTATGTAAGATAAGCTGTTCGCTGGGACAGCTTCACAAGAAGATGGATGATATGACTCTCAAAGTTGATAATTTGGAACAGAAAGTGACCAACTTGAGTCAAAAAGCGAACACTAACATAGAAATAATTCAGGACTTGGTACAGGAACCCACTTTGGCAGGACAAATGGTGGAGGAGAAGGAGAATGCAGCTGTTGTTGAACATAAAATAATACAAGTGAGATCTGGGGATTTACAGAAGCAAGTTGGAGATTATAAGTTGAGGCCTTCTATGATTGAATCTAGGAAAAGCCAGACTCCGAGGAATGGATCCCGGTTTGGATTAAAGAAGGAAAGTTGGAAAGAGCCCTCTATGCAGGGACTAACTGACTTTTGGGACATGGACTCGGGCCTGGAGGAGACTGAAGTTTTGGGGGCCTTTGGAATTGGAGGAATCTTGAAATATATCCGGAAATACCTTATGGACTGTAGTTTTAACTATGGAAATTCAGCTGATCTGTTCAGAAGGAAGAAAAGGATTGACAGGTTGGAATTTCCCCGAGATTGGCTATTTAGCATTAAAGAAAATGAAGAAGACCTGCAGAAGGGACTTGGAAAAGAGTTAAGAGCCTCGGACATAAGATCACCAGGTTGATGGACTTTATGGAATTGACGGAAAGGACTGGCAGAATCCGAAACCTGGGAGAGGAGATGGTGGAAGAAGATGGGAAAATTTAAAGTTTATATATAGACTTATGGTAAAACTAATGAGTGATAGAAAAATGGTGGAATGATTTTTTATTTTTTATTATTTATGGGCTTAACAGAAATGTTATAAGGAGTTAAGCACATATAAGTAATTTAGTTTTAATGGAAAATAAGGTTAAAATAATATGTTATTTACAATATCACAGAAAATGGAGAAAGATGGAAAGGATTTGCTGAAACAATTAATAGAAGTGGAACACAAAAAGGGAGGTGTGAGGAGGTCGAGGAAACAAGGGAACGAAAGATAGAGTATGGAAAAGAGATGATGTATGTTTTTAAATTGTTTTTGTTTTGGGAGTGGGGTTTGTTTAGTTCAGTTTAATGTGTTTAGTTTTGAGTTTAGGTTGTGTTTTATATTGTTTATATATTGTATTGTATTGTGTGTGTTTTTTCTCCTTTGTTCTTTCTTCTGTTTTTTCTCTTTTTTTGCTTTTTTCTCTCTTATTGTAATCTATAAAAGTAATAAATATTATTTTTTTTAAAAAAAGAGAGATTGGGCCTTTCTAGTATTTCAGTTTAACTGGTTTGTAATTTGGCTGCTACTACAGTAACTGTAGAGCAAAACACGACAGAGAACAGTAGAGGTTTTTAGGAGCCTCATCCTCTTCCATCTCTTTTGCCATGTCTCTTGTTTGTGTCAAAGTAGAAAATAACAGTCATTATATTTGTGTGTTATAGGAGTAAGCAATGCCACTAGAATGTCAGTTCAATCTGTTTTCTGTCATTCTGTCTGCAAAATGAAACTCATTTCATGAAAGACCATCATACCAAGGGTCCTTCAACTGTGCCAGTGCTTCCTTGATAGAAGCTGAACACCTTGCAGGTATGTGATGAAGAAGTAGGTGATCAGTAAGGTTGTGCTTGGAACTAACTTATGTATTTATAACTGAAGGCACCAACTACGTCTGACCAAGCAAAATGAGATTATAGGAGGTTCATAACTGGTTCTCCAACCATTGTTATTCTTATTATTTTTAAAGTTAAAGGCAGATGCGGAGATGGGGACAAGCTGGATTGGGGCCACAACACCATGGCAAATGATTAACTGTTTTGCCTCATATCATTTCTCCAATCTAAATTGTTCCCTATCACAGCTGCTGTTTTTCTTTAGGCAATATTTGACTATGTAATCCTTACTTGTAATTTGGATTAAGACAACCCCACATGCAGGGGCTTACCACATGTTTGTCTGAACTCCTTGATTGTCTTCATTTTGATTTCTTTTCAAACCAGCCAAGTGTTTTCTGTCAGTCCAAATCCAGACTAAGTTTCATCAGAAACCCAAAATTTCAGCTTATATTGAATCTTAAGGTAAAAACCTAGTGTTAGTGAATAGAACAGTAGAATCAAGCAGCCATGCTTATTCCTGATTACCTGATCATGTCAATTGCACGATGCTCTAAAGCATATAGCATGACACTGTTACTATGCTATGTAAAATGCACTACAGTAATACCTCGGGTTACAGGCGCTTCAGGTTGCGCTTTTTTGGGTTGCGGACCGCCGAAACAAAGAAGTACCGGAACGGGTTACTTTCGGGTTTTGGCAGTCGCGCATGCGCAGAAGTGCTAAATCACGCTTTGCGCATGCACAGAAGCGCCGAATTGCAACCCACACATGCGCAGATGCGCCGCTGCAGGTTGCGAACGTGCAACCTGAGCGTCCACTGTAATAATAAAAGAACAGAAAACCAATTAGACACATAAAAAATGTAGCACCCTAAAATACAGCATCATTAAAGTATCTTAAATATTGGCATTCTTCAAAGGTTTGATCTTTATAGTATCAGAGCAATCCTCATTTTATTTTATAGAGACCACCTCGCCTTCTTATCCAATGTTCCTGGGGGAAAGAGACCAAATAAACATCCTTCTCTTTGTAGTCTTGCACCTCAACACAGGAGAGCAAAAACTGGGAGACTGGGAGCTTTCCGTGTTTACTCACAATTAACTCCTATAAACTGGAAGCTGAGTCGCCATTGAGCTCCACTGGACTTACTTCTGTGTAATGGTGCCCACGATTGGGCAGCATGATACCTGCCTTCTAACAACTGCACATTGTTACGACTGAACTCCAATCATCTTAATATAGTGGTAAGAATAATTAAGCAAAAGAGTAATTAAGTAAATATGCCATATGCCTCTTGCAGTTCTGTAACCTCAGCTTTGACTTTAATAATGCTCCATTCCTCAGTGAACTGGAACAGTATATATCAGCCCAACTCCTCCTGGAATTTATGGGTCTTGTAGAGACTGAAGTGCTGTTAGCACCTGATTAAATAGTAAGATGGGAATAAAAGCCAGTTTCTTTTGCCACTCAACAACCCATTAATAAGTCACTGTGGAGCACCAAAAAAGTAGCTCAAAAACATTTGTGTTTTGTTGAATCACTTTATTTTGGTAAATCTAGCTTGATACCTTGGTGGAAAAACTTAGTTCATTAGGAGTGTTTTATACATTGCTCAGTTTACCTTATGGTTCCCTCATGCCTCTTAAAACATGTCTGTATTTAAAATGCTTTGAAATGAACTAGAGAAGCCAGGTGTTTTCTCATTAAATTATGGATAAAAGGACACTGGCTCCATTTTACTTATCTTTGGATTTTTATTTAGTTTACTGTTAAAACCATCATAAGCAACAAGCCCTTCGTGCATGTGATCTTAAATGAATAGATGCAATAGACATCTAAGCTGATACAAGCTTTAATGTCAGGAATTGACACAAATATTTGAAGGTTCAAATGCATGACCATGAATTGCGGCTGGCTTTGGTAGCCGGTCAAAATATATGCTTGCCACTGTTCCTTTATTACTTCAGGGAAGGAATGGAATGAGCCATTTTTTAGGCACAGAAGAAATGCTTGCCGTTTGGTTAGGTCTCAGTGGTCTTGGAAGATCACTTAACGATTTCTCTGTCTGTTGTACCAGTTGTTGTGTTCTATGCTAGATGCTGTATGGTTTTTAATTATATTTCTTGCTTATTTTATTTCATATATTGTATTGTAATACAATAACATATAAGAAACAAAAAGCAATAAAAATATACTTTAAAATTAATAAGATTATTTAATGCAGACATGCCACCTGAATGAAGTTCACAGACCACTGGTGGTCCACAGACCATGATTTTGGAACCCCTGGGCTAGACAGTGTTATATTGTCCTTCTCTCTTTCTGCTGCCTCCTACCTCCCTGTAACCTCAAGCTTCCTTTTTTCTGGCTCCTAGGGAATCAAAAGGTTACTCAGAACTAACTACTTTCTATGGCATTTGTTTAACAATGAATTTGTTTCATTTTCCGCCCTTTTTCATTATGAATCCTTTGCATCAACCCTAGATCAGTAGCTAAAGTAGACAACAAAGCTAAACAACGAATCAACAGAGTGATACTGCAGCAGAACAATTCAAGATGGATGTTGACAAGCTGTAAACAATTTAAAGGAGAGCAACAAATATGGTCCATGAAGGAAACCATATGAGGGGAAAATATTTATCAGGTGGGTATATTTTGGCAATTTTAAAATATTCAAAAGAATTTCAGAAAGAAAATAATCTTATTCACAGAACATAATGCAAATTTTTTTTAAAGGTGAGTTAAAATAACATAAACTATAAAGGTTATTTACATTAAATAGCCTGGAGCTGGGGGTAGAAACACCTCATAACATATGCAATAAATTGTTCATGTAATTGCAGAATCAATTATTTTGGATTTTTTTTTAAGCTGGACAGAAAGGTCACCTTAAATTCAGACTGTGGACTCCAGGCATTATATCCACGACGAGCTGGAAATGGCAATGACATAACCTATGAAATAAACTGCTTTTTGTATTGACGCAGAACAAATGCCATAAATGACAGTAATGAGAGTAAACAGCAACCTGTGAACATCACAGTTCATATAAAGGTGAATTCACCTGTTATGTCCTCACAGTACTCAGTGCTGGCTAACTGTGTAGCATGATAAGGGGAAATGGTACATCTATTTATTTTTAAAAAAATTATGCCCCAGGTTTCAATTCACAATATAATAATATGAATACAACAATGGAATAGCACTGAAACAAACAACGCACAACCACAAAAAAGCCAAAGAAAACAACATCAGAAGCATTCAAAGCAAGGAAACTAGGTCCAATAAAACAAGCAGCAATAATATAACAGAGAGTTGTGCCAAGTGAAGTCACGAGACTAGTGGAACTTGTGCAACAGAACTTCCCTTGCCTCACCCTTCCCGCATCTCCCCCAGTTTGCTCTTGGGTCCGCCCCCCCCTCCCAAGTATTTGGAGTAGTTTTGAGGGGAAGGGCACAGGAGGAGGAGAGGGAAGCAAAGCTCCACTGTTCAAGTGGAGGTTATTCTACTCATGCAATAAATTTGTTTAGATTCAATTCAAAATCACTGCACATAAAACAAGGTTTTTAACTTTGCATCTGAAGGTAGTCAAGGTGGGTGCAAGGCAAACCTTTCCAGGGAGAGAGTTTTAAAGTTGAGACACCGAACCTTGATGATGGAAGGGGCACTTGGGAAAGGGCCTCAGGGAAAAATCTTACTTAATGAATGAGCAGGTTCATAGGGGAGTAGGCAGTCTTTCAGATGTTATCCGTGTTGACTAAAGTTTCACACTTCCTAATGCTCTAGTCTAGTGGAAACTGCAGTTATCACGTGAAGAGAGTTTATGTGAAAGACTTCCCACAAGAATAAGATTCAGGGTTGCCTATAATTGTTGCCAGTTAGAGGTGGAAGATTTGTTATATATATATACAGTGGACCCTTTTGATACGAATTTAATTCGTTCTGGGGGTCTGTGCACCCTCCCCAAAAAAGTACCTGAAAGTTACATAACCAGAGCGGTACGTAACTGGAGACATATATAGAGAAAGAGAGAGAGTTAGTTAGTTAGTACAACAGTATAGTCCTTTAACTGTGATAATGCCTCTTGCTTGTTTGAACTTCGGCATCTCTCTTACAAAGGTAAGAGTCACCGCAGACTTTGCATCTGGCCCTGCACACCACTGTTATGTGGCCCTTGGAATTCTGCCTACAAGAAAACATAGCACTCAGAATGGGAAGAAAAAGTTTCCAGACCCTACTTCAAAGTATTTAAGAGAGGTGGTTCTTTTTTACTTTATTAAAATATTGTTTTAAAAAATCTGATGCCTAGCTATTGGGTTCAAGGCACAGGAGAAAAACAATAAACCCATCCACACACTTGGAACTTCAGAACTGTACATTAATTGAGCACATGCAGAGTCACGTACCGGTGGAGCAACAGAATCAGAAACAGGAGGGCAGTAGGGGTTTGTTTTCACCAGCATAAGCAGTGCAGCTGTTTTAAAATGTGTTATATGAGTTCTGAATGGAACCTCAGCCGGTAATCTGGCCGCTGCAGTTGTTTCTGGGTCATCTTAAAGGGCAACTCCAAGCAGAGTGCATTGCAACAATCCACTCTGGAAATTACCAGACTATGAAGAACCATGGCCAAGTTATCTCTGTCCAAAAGGGGCTGCAGCTGGTGAACAGCTGGAACTGGGCATTTCTAGTCATCAAGGCCACTTGAACTTCCAGCAACAACGTACTGCCAAGCTATCAACCTGCTCCTTCCAGGGAAGTCTAGGACAAGCTGTCTTCCCCCTTCCAGACTTAAGAATTTAGAACATATAACACCACTGCCTTTTAAGGATACCGCTTCAGTTTATTGACCCACATCCAGCCCATCACCATCTCCAAACACTGGTCTAGCACCTCAGCTGCCTCTCCCAGTTCAGATGGAACAGAGAGGCAGAACTGAGTGTTAACTGCATACTAATGACACCTCACTCCAAATCTCCTGATGACAGCTCTCAGAGGCTTCATATAGATGAAGCATGGGGGACAAGATGGAAGCCTGCGGGAAACCACAGGACAGCTCCCCTGGTGCTGAACAGTAGCTTTCTAGAAATAGCTCTGGAGATAGGAGCAGAACAAGTAGTACCATGTCTCCAAGCACCAGCTCCAGAAGCATACCTTGGTCAATGGTATCAAATGCTGAGGAGTAGACTGGAGGAAAAGGCTCACAATGACTCAGTTCATCTCCATCCTGCTATGGAGTAAGTTGTTCAACAGGACCTCTCTATAGAGCTTCAACTGCCGGTCACCCTTGCCATCTTGGGTGCTATGTCTGCTGCTCACTGCCTTATCTTTTTGATGCTATAACTGCTACAGGGTCTTGCTACTCTGCTACTGTGCCTTAGGGGTACCAATTACAGATAAATCAGAATAGTCACTCAAGGCTTCTATGGCATGTGAAGCTGTTGTGCTGTCATGGATGCTTCATCACTATAGTGGCATCAGGAGCAGTATGTCCCGTAAGTAACTTTGCCACGTCTGTGGGCCACAAGCAAGCATCTTGGCAGAGCCAGAAATAAGACTGCTTGTGCAGCCATGGCTCAGCCCTTTCATGTGCATAGGTTTTGTATGCAATCAAAATTAAAACACATGATCATATTCTCTTCTCTTCCTCAGACACAGATATGAATTTTCATGGGAAGTGAACATAAAAATAGGGGTGTGAACTTGATCAAAGCAAAATCATTCAAATCTCCGGGAAATGTTTATAGTAATCCACTTGTTTCTGTCACAGATGTTTCAGCTGGTACAATTTAGCTTGCGTGCACATTTACTTAAAGAAATGATTAACTGCTTCTCTTTTTGCAGATAGTTCTCACAGAAGATTGAAAAAACAAGTAGACTTCATCGCTTTCTTTTTGTTCCAGAGTATGCTTTTCTTATGAAATGAAATTAGCAAGCATATTTAAAAATATATCTGGTTCCGCACAATTGTCAGTTTTAAGGTAATTAAACACAGGCGTTTGCTATCCCCCCAAAAAGAGAGGGGGGAAAGAAAATTTCTTTTTCAGTTAAGGTGGGCATAAAAGATAACACAGAGCTTTTCCTGGGCAAGGAAGATTAACACGTAATCCATCACTTAATTGGTTGCTTTGCTGCACACATTTTTGTTTAAATTCAACATTTTAAAAAAGAGTTGACTACAGTTCCCGGATGCCATTTAATGATCATGATCATGTTCCTGGAAACAGTATTACTTGGATCCACAGCCAAACCCTGAATATTTCCTCCACCAAACCTCCATCAGACCATGTTCCTGCCCCCTGGTGTCCAGCACCTTACAGAAAGTTGCACAAATCAAAATGCATTCAAAGACTGGTGAAGGCAACTTCTCAGAACTCAGAAGGACAATAAGTTATGCCTCCTGACTATCCAAAGTTCTTTCCCACTATTATATAAAAGTAGCGATCTCTGCGACAGATCATATGGTTCCCATTTCTCAATGTGGGGTTGTTTTTTCAGCTGGTCCTTGGACTGGATAATTCCATAGCCCTTGCTGGGCATACCAAACGTTCTCTGCTGTATCAGTGCAAGATTGTAGTTCTGATTCAAACAAAATATACTCACATGGAAAAGACAACTTGTTTTCATTGATGAAGAACTGGTTTAATGTCTGGAGAGCTTCTCTTATGCCTGTTCTCCCCCTATGTGTCCCCCCCATGGGGCCCTGCTGAAATTTGAGAGCCCAAAATCCACCACTGGCAAGGGAAACAGATGCTAAATCTTTGGGTTGCTCTCTGCTGATCCAAAGGGTAAGACTAGAGCCAGTGGGTAGAAATTGCAAGAAAGCAAATTTGGACAAAGCTTTAGGAGAAATTTCCAGAGAGCTCCCTGACCTTGTTATAGACAGCCTTGGGAGGTTGGGGAGGGAGGTGTTCTCCTTCACTGAATATATTTAAGCAGATACTGGACAGTCATATGTCAGGGGTACCATGGCTGCACAATAGACTCTGTGTGTGCTTGTGACTAGATGGTCTCTAAGGTACCTTCTAATGCTAATGATTTTTCATTCTAGAAATAGAATGTAGGCAGGTAATTAACAAAAAAGCAAGATAAAAATGTATAAAATAACTAATCTTCAGCAGAAGAGCTATTTAAAAGAAAAAAGAAAAGAAAAAATAGAATGGTCTTTTGTTAGTTCAGTTGTGGAGTCAGCCTATTTTATGAAATCATAACACAGAACAACTTCACATTTCTACTATTATTGAGGTACTCATGATGGCTTCTAATTTTTTAGCAGCATGTCAAACAACAGATGGTGAATTATACAATGAAAAATTACAGTGCAGTGAGATATGTTCTCCATTAATGAGTCCCAAGTGATTCATGATTCTGAGGTGTATTTTCAAGATATGAATCCCCAAGGAAGAAACACCACGAAACAAAGACACTGCGGAGCATCCAGCCATAAATTCAACTCATCTTCCATGTTATAAACCAGGAAAGATTCTTTGATTGCTCTTAAGGGAAACCTCAGCTATTTAGATTAAAGCTTAACGGAAGTCGGTGCTCCAACGTTTTCCCATAAAAACAGAATGTATTTACTCTGATGTATAAGTCACCTCAACTTTTTATACAACCAATTAAAGTAAGAGCTGTAGAGATGGTTATGTCATAGTGCTAAAAATAACTCCAGTATTTAAAACCTTTGCACAGAACTGTATATGCTGTAGGACTTGCTTTCTGGTGGGCATGGGAAACAATCAATTAAGTCTACTAATGTTGATAACTAATTTAATAAACGCCCATCCTTCTCATAGCTAATAGTCAAATAGTGTTAATATCAGTCCCAAATATTAGGGGTCATAACGAAGATTACTCAGAATTCTGATCTTCCATTTTACACTTGTTAATGTCTGATGATTCCCCATTGCCCACCAGGCTTCTCCTCCTCCTCCTCTAATGCTGAACTCAGATGGCTCCATCAGTGGCGTAGCGTGGGGGGTGCAGGGGGGGCCGGCCGCACCGGGCGCAACATCTGGGGGGGGCGCTCGCACTCGCAGCTCTCTGCCCCTACTAAAATCCACGGGTTAGGGGGCGCAAATTACTTGCCTTGCCCCGGGTGCTGACAACCCACGCTACGCCACTGGGCTCCATGCTGACCACACTGAAGCCACCCAGAATATTATTTTTTCAAAAATACCCAGGAGATACCTATAGTATACACATGTACATAACATGAAAATTATTCTCTAAAAGGGCCCCCAAATCAGGAAAAAATTCAGAACATTATTGTGTATGTATGGCCTCACACAACAGGCTAGGAAGGCTTTTAGCAGCTTCCCACAGCGGAAGAAGTGTAGACTGTGCTTAAGATGCCCAGTGCATTCAGAGTAGGTATGATGGAAATTCCCACCAAAGATCTTTGCCACACTTTGAGAAGCAGCAGAAATATCAGGATCATAGCCACCATTCTCCTACTTGAGATCATTTAATTAGAGATGCAAGAAAGGAAACTGGAAGTTCTACATGCCAAATATGCACTTTACCCATGGATCTAATTTCCCCCTCACATCCCCAATTTGGAAAACTATATTCCATTTCACTACAAAATTGTACCAGCAAGAAAGCCCTCAAAGGGTAGATAATCATCCTGTTTTAGGTTGCAATGCCCTAGAAGGTGTCTGAATCCTTCCTTTTGCTCATGAGACACCTCATGATTCAACACACAGTACACACTGACCTTTGAAATATTCTGACTCTTTCTTAAGAAAAGAAAATCAATTTAATAACACCAGGGCAACAGCGATTTGCCGTTCCTAATGTTCCGTGCGTGTAGCATCAGCATATTACTAAGCTACACAGGGTTGGTTAACATTCTAGGGAATGCTTTAATCTCCTTGTAGATGGCAGTCTAGAGGAAACAGATAAATGGTCACTGCAGTTATGTCGTGGTCCAGCTATCCATTTTGCCAAATGGATGTTAATGTTCTTAAACATTATTTTACCCTTGTGGAAAGTGAGGGGGAGAACCATATTTACTTTTTAGAAGCTCTCTGCAGGTACTCTTGTACACTGCAGGGTTACAGTTTGTTCACTGAAATGTGGTATTTTATAGTTGCCTCAGCTCGGACTTGTATGGTGCTTTACTGATGAGTCTTTATTTTATAAAACTAAACATCTTGGTTTCTACTTGTGCAGGTTATCCATGAAACTTAAAACCATGAAAGGTCAAACTTCTGAGTTGCAGTGAGACCCTAAATAAATTTAAAAAGCAAAAACAAAACCTGCTCCATGCTGCAGAAGTTACACTTAACACACAGGAGACCAGGATTAGCCTCCTGACTGCCTTCACATGAGTCATATCTAGGTACAGAATCAACTTCCTAGGCGTCGATGACTGGTTCCCTGATTGGTGCCAGAGCTAAAGTTTAGGAAGCAGCAGTGGCAACTGTATAAATAGACTGTATAGTTTGAGCCATAAAGTGATTGTGACATGTGCATCATGTACTCCAGCAGAGACTAGCCAATAAGGCTGCTTCCCTTCACATCTTTTATAAAGGTTTTAATGACAAAATGAATAGCTGCCAACACCATCAGTGTCAAGTGAAGAAATGTGTCAGTTTTTATTATCTACACTGTCCTTCATATGTATGAAGATGCTACTGCTGCCATACCATGCAAATAAGGTGTATTTATACCATTAACATCACACAATATTAGGGGAAGAAATCCCAAAGACACAAGGCAAATAATATTTTCATATTTCATCTACTACATCTACTTTGAACTAAGTTATCATGAGGTATACAATTATTAGGGGCAACAGGGTACAATTCAGGATACCTTTGCATGGGAAATTTTACTGTTTTTAATGGTTTTATGTGGGATAAAATTTGGGGTACCTTTGCACATGGGTTTTGATTTTTTTACTCTATTCATAATGGTTCTTGGATATAGCTAAGGGGGGCAGGGAAGAGCAGCTGCCCCCTTAAATCAATAAAAATCAATAAAAATACTTAACTAACTGAGGATTTGTTTCCACCCATGTAATGGTTAATGTGTGATATAATTCAGTGTACCACTGTATAAGAATATTTACCATTTTTAATGTCTTGAATGAGATATGAATGATTCAGGGCACCTTTGTAAGCAAACCTTGGCCCTGGTTATTTTGTATCTAAGATTGTGCATCAAAGACTGCTTCCTTTGAGACATCTTCCTGCTTCCAGGTGGAAAGGGCAAAAGGGAAGCAAAAAATAAAGCCCAAAATGCATGCACAAAGCCCAGAGAAGATCAGATCACCAGTGCTGAACCCTTTTTTGAGATTAGAAATCTCACCTGGATTCACTATGGGCCACAAATACATAATGTGTGCACACGGCAGGGAGCCTCAGCAAGCTGACCCTAAGACAATTACATGTATGTTGGTCCTAATTTTCACAGGCTTCAGGGCACTAAAGTGTGTTCTTCTACAGCTACTGCCAGAAAGTCCAACTAGATTCCAGGACAGGACTTCAGCCAGCTCACATTCTGCAATCCTAAGCCATCATCTTCCAACAGGAATAACCTTAGATTTCTAATTTCGAATCAGTTCTACAAGCCCAGCCAACTTTCAACTGCGAAACTCAAAACATGTACTGTTGTTTCTGACTCAAACTCATGCATTTAAGATATTGCCTTGCCCATCTCATACCTCATACCAACACAGCAATACTCCTGAATAGAAATGTTCAAAAACATAAGCAGACCTTGAGTGGAAGTCCTTTTCTCCACAGGATTTGGAAGTGTATCTCATTTGAGTTCAATGTGCTGGTACTTGTGTACAAAGCCCTTGGGACCAGGATACCTATGAGATGGTCTCATCCCCTATTTAACCAAACAAGCCCTGTACTTTGCAGGAGAGAGAATCATGTAAATACCGTCTCAGCAAGAGGTCCATCTGTATGATGCAGGAATTGGGCCTTTAGCCTGGCAGCACTTATCAAGCCTTCAGAACTCCATCCCTTTACATATCAGACAGGCAGCATGTCTCTTTGCCTTTTGTTGTTTAGTCGTTTAGCCATGTCCGACTCTTCGTGACCCCATGGACCAGAGCACGCCAGGCAAACCTATCTTCCGCTGCCTCCCGCAGCTTGCCTTTTACCACCTATTGAATACCTTCCTTTACAAATAAAGCCTTTTAAGTTATTTTTATCCTAGTCTGTATCTGATTTGAAGCTGGTTTTATATATGAAATTGCTTTATGTATGTTTTTGTTGTTATTTTAAAAAAAATAATATTTATTAAGATTTGAAAGGTTACAAAAAGGAAAAAGGAAAAATAGAAAACAGCATATTAAGCAAAAACAGAACATCACATCACAATACAGAAAAGAAGAAAGAAAAAAGAAAGAAAAAAACCAACAATAACAAAAAAAATAAAAAATGCAATGAATCTTCCCATAACTTATCTTTCATTTACTTATTTCCTTGACCTCCTCACACCTCCCTTTTTTGTATTCTAGTTCAGTTAGCTATTTCAGCAAATCCTTTCCATCTTTTCCAGTTTTTGTCCTATATTTTATCTTAATATAATGTAACTTTAAATCATCTCAAGATGTGTTATAGGAAGCAATTCATAAATGGAATTATTATTACCTAAAAAAAATGTTTTTAAAAGGCAACTACTGACAAAGTACATCCTGCCTGATCATGCAGCATAAACGCAATTACTAACCATTATGATTCTGTTCACAGCAGCTCATTTTGTGTTTTTTATTTTGTGAATGGCAAGGGTGATTTTCTATAAAATCATCAGAAGAAATTAATTCCCGAGTCAATCCCAGACAATTAGCAGATACTCACACCTTAATTTCAACTTTACTGGGTCTAGCTGTCTTTCTCAAAAATCAGAGATACACGGCTAGAGTATAATTTCACTGTTGTTTAAAGCTGTGAAATTATACTCTAGCTGTGTCACAATTTCTATGCCATTTTACCCCAAAGTCTAGTAAAGTACCGTATTTTTTGCTCTATAAGATGCACCAGACCAAAAGACGCACCTAGTTTTTGGAGGAGGAAAACAAGAAAAAAATATATTCTGAATCTTAGAAGCCAGAATAGCAAGAGGGATCGCTGCGCAGTGAAAGCAGCAATCCCTCTTGCTGTTCTGGCTTCTGGGATAGCTGCGCAGCCTGCGTTTGCTCCATAAGACGCACATACATTTTCCCTTACTTTTTTAGAAGGGAAAAAGTGAGTCTTATAGAGCAAAAAATACGGTAAATGGGAATACTATAAAGCAGACAGATTACTAAATACACCCCATTTCAGTATTTTATGCTGTCACTGAGCTGCCCCACAAATGGTAAAGCAATTCATTATTTTTTTAAAAAAGTAAAATAGTCATGCAAACCCAGCAGCAGATTTATAGGTATGTTCAGCATGTGCAAAATTAGGGGTCCCCAAGGCTGAAGTGCTCCCAAGTCATTAGCATGGAATGATAAGTGAGCCTTTGAAATGCAACTACAGACGGTGAGTTGCCATTGTTGAATTCTATCATTACAATTTGTTGCATTGTTTCCACTCTTCATTTCTCCTACTCCCCAATTAAAGTCAGTGGAGGCTGGTCCAAAAAGGCAACCGCGACCTAGCTCTACCAAACGAAATGTCATGCACATTTCTTTAAAGTTCTCCCCAAATCTCAAAGCCACACTCTTTTCTGTCCCATGCATCCTTCCATAAATTTGCAGTATGTTTCTCAACACCATTTTTTTAAAGCAACAGCTAGGAGAAGATGCATTTACACAGGAAATGACCCATGAAAAGAAAATAAGGCTGTCCATTCTAAGTTTGGTTGGGTTTTTAAAATGCAACAAACACACATCTAATAAGATAAGAAGAGCCCTGCTAGATCAGGCCAAAGGCCCATATATTCCAGCATTCTGTTCCCACAATGGCCAACCAAATGCTCTTGAGAAGCCTGCAAGCACAAAAGTATACTCCTGGTCATTTTTAATCCAGATCGAAGCTTACCTGATATTGTTTGCTCTGCTTTTCAGTTGACAAATATCTGCCTTAGAGCACAACTCTGTTGGTCAAGGTCCCACTAGTAGAGAATATTTGTATTTGAGAGCTTGTCATCATCAGATATTGTTTCACAGATACAATATATAATGGACTTACCTTCCTATCTGGCCAATTATACTTTTCAAAAATGGCATCATAAGTGTCCACAGCACCATCCGTAATCAGCATTATGGCTTGACTGCAAATACTCCCTTGTCCTGTATGATTGAACTGGGAAACAAGCAAACAAATATTCATTGAGTTCTGGCATACTTAGCTAGGCAAATGAGTATTTGCTGTAAGAAAACCATGCTCATAATTCCAGTGTGCATATGCTTTACTGAAAAGCATCCAGTGCTATAGCCATCACTTTCCTGCTTGTTCCCTCAAAAAAAAGCAAGCTGCCAATGAAACCCCTATGGAATTTAGTACTACATCAGGGCTATAAATGTACACCTTCCTAAATCAAAGAAATGTGCAGGAAATATGCCACAATTTTGGCATTTTTTTTAATGTTAAGGTGAATGGGATTGACAATCACAATGGCAAGGGGAAAATACAACTCCCATTTTACTCATGACTCTTTTTTCAATTTAGGGTATTTATCTTCTTAGACTCCTACCCGCTACTTCCCCTGGACTCACACCTACATCCAGTCCCAAACACAAACTAAATCTATAGATTTTTCAAAGCAGATAAGACTCCCTCATCTTCTCAGGCACCATCCTGTCCCATCCTGATCCCACCAATTGTTTAGCCAGTACAGAAACCAAGGTTCCACCATAATGTTTCCCTTGCACAAAGTAATTATGTTATCTGTAATTCTGCATGATCATATTAGAAACTGGGGCATGAATTAATCTAGCAGTCAAATCCTTTTCCAGTTAAACCAACCTCCCTTCGTAAGGAAGGCAGTTTTAATAGGAGTTCTTGTAGTGCCCCGATCACCCCATCTAGAAAGAGATTATATCAATGACTGTGCAGCAAATGTAGCAACACAGTAATTGGGTAATGGCATAGATGCCAGTAAGTAACAGGAGGCTATGTTTGTTTCTTTAACTGACCCTACCTGCCCGTGGACTGTCTCGCCAGAGTGGTACATGCTCTGGTTATCTCTTGCTTGGACTACTGCAATGCGCTCTATGTGGGGCTACCTTGAAGGTGACCCAGAAACTACAACTAATCCAGAATGCAGCAGCTAGACTGGTGACTGGGAGCAGCCGCCGAGACCATATAACACCAGTCTTGAAAGACCTACACTGGCTCCCAGTACGTTTCCGAGCACAATTCAAATTGTTGGTGCTGACCTTTAAAGCCCTAAACGGCCTTGGTCCAGTATACCTGAAGGAGCGTCTCCACTTCCATCGTTCTGCCCGGACACTGAGGCACAGCGCCGAGGGCCTTCTGGCGGTTCCCTCGCTGCTAGAAGCCAAGTTACAGGGAACCAGGCAGAGAGCCTTCTTGGTAGTGGCACCCGCCCTATGGAACGCCCTCCCACCAGATGTCAAAGAGAAAAATAACTACCAAACTTTTAGAAGACATCTAAAGGCAGCCCTGTTTAGGTAAGCTTTTAATGTTTAATAGGTTATTGTATTTTAGTGTGTTGTTGGAAGCCGCCCAGAGTGGCTGTGGAAACCCAGCCAGATGGGCGAGGTATAAATAATAAATAATAAATTATTATTATTATTATTATTATTATTATTATTATTATTATTATTACCACCAAGCAGAAGACTCCTCCCTCAGTGCTGATACTGAGCCTTGGATTCCACCTACTTGGATTCCCTACTATGATGGGAAACAAGTCTGCCTTGCTGAAAATGGGGTGATTAGAGGAGAGGGTGGGGAAAATCGCACCTGCATTTTCTTTCACTTCTGGAATTACCTCTGGGGTTATAACTTGGCAACCACTAAGTAATGGTCAAATGTGACGTTCAATGGCAACTTGCTACGATAAAACCTGCCAAATCAGGGCCCATGACTTCTAAAAGTAGAAAACCCTTTCTGAAAAGGGACATTTCCTGTGTCTAAAGACACCTGTTGTTCTTCCTGAACTAAATCAAGGACAGTATGTAAAAAAAGAAATGGTGTATTAAAATACCTTGGAGGTGGGCTGTCTTCATCTCTTTATTTTAAAACATTGCTTTATTCTGTCTGAATCTATCATATTCCACAGAATAA
Source organism: Podarcis pityusensis (assembly GCF_964106645.2). Taxonomy (NCBI): domain Eukaryota; kingdom Metazoa; phylum Chordata; class Lepidosauria; order Squamata; family Lacertidae; genus Podarcis; species Podarcis pityusensis. The sequence goes on along the minus strand of NC_138029.1, from coordinate 82,853,352 downwards.
GCTACCGTATTCTCTTTTTAAAGCAGGTGATTAAATGTAAATGCTTTGATGAGTAATATCTCCTCATATGTGTCTAGAACTTTTTTTTAGTTTTTATTGAATAGAAGGAGTGATGAAAGTCTTTTCCATAATAATAACAATGACAAGAGCCTTATAATGAACTACAATTAACTCAGTGATTCATCAGTTACCAGTGAAAATTTCGATGCATCCTGACATTTGTAGCTCTTGGTTGTGATTAACAGTCTTTGAAATGTCACAGAATTTTATTTAATTGGTTAAGACTTTTTTTAAAAAAAAGATAATCACGGCAAAGATCACATTTATCCCCAAAAGAGATAATTGCAGTTGTCACATGATATAGCAGACATTGACTGCTGAAACAAGCATTTCTGTAGTCCTGCAGAAACCTATGGGAGTTGAATTTATCAAATGTTGGGGAGAGTTTGGACATAGTTACGATCACATCTTTCAAAATCATTTGTACCAACAACTATTAGCTCTTTAGCAAGCTAAGTTATACTAAAATACAAGAAATTATAAGTGGAAATTAGTCAAGCTTAAATGCTATAGCCTATGAACCAGTCTGAAAAGCAAGACTCATTAGACTAACACAAGAATAACACATTTAAGCATGAGAATGTGCCAACCTGTAATTCTGAAGAATAGATTTACATACCACATACTGCTGGATAAAAAGAAAATTACCTAAATTATCACTGTAAAAATATAGCACAGTGTCTTTTGATACTAATCTGTATCTGTAAGGAGGAAACCATTATTTAATTTTTTTCATAGAAAGATACATACATACATACATACATACATGTATGTGTGTTTCCACAGTTTAAACCATGCTCAAGGTAGCTTACAACATGAAAAAATACAAAACTACAATATAACAAAAGTAGTTGTAAAGAATAAGTAAAACATAAAAAATGCACAAAACTTAACAGTTCCCACATAAATCACAAGGTCTGTAATAAAGATACAAAAAACTCAACAACCCAACAGCCACAACTTCCCACAACAACAAAAAACCCCAAACAATACCCCAGCCTAAGCAGGCAACAACTGAAACAAAACTTATAAAGGCCAATAACAACAAAACTTAGCAAAAAGCAGTAACTTACATCACTGAGCATGTTGAAAGCTTCAATTAAAGCTATATCCAACATTCCGATTCCTTTTGCAAAAAGTTTGTCAAGGTGCTCCCTGAAGTGCTGGGGAGGTGAGAAGAAAATAAATGGTGTTTCAATCAACATATTTGTGAAGATTTTTGCATTACACCTACCCTTGAAATCTTAAAGGCAAAATCAAGGAATGTGGCTTCTGGGACAGAATCAGGTGCTTTTTACGAATTCGGGGGGGGGGGGGAGCTCAAATAAAGCAGGTCTTTGCCCCTCTGGTTTCAAGAAGAACGCTTTAAACTTTTAAAGAAAAGTGTGCCTGTCAGATATATTTATTGTGACCATTTATAAAGAAAAAGTACCGAAGAATATGCAACAACAATAAAAACCAAGTGAACAAGTTCACAAAAATCATAAGATATATGATTCAAAGTTAAGTCCAAAGTGTATGATATAGGTTATCTGGGGACAGAACAATGGCTTCTTAACCAGGTTATATGATTCAATGATATTTACATTAACTGTTAATCAATAAGTATTTAAAATTGTCTAAAGAATGCACAGTGTTGTCTCCACAGAGAATGGAATTCAGTGGACTCATGTACAGGAAGACATGGCGGCTGTCTGGTCACAATATCAAACTTCTATTGTCAACCATGGAAAGGGGAGAACTAGGAGGAAGAGAGAACAAGGAAGGAAGGGAATACTGCTTAAGATGGCTAGTCCAAACAAAGTAGAAAGACAACGCTTCCTCAGAGCTCTGGAAGGCAGGGCCTAGGTGTGGCCTCACAAGAGACTAGCGGCATCTGAAACACAAAATGGAGGTTGCTGCTGCCTGCACTGTCCTAGGCAAACAAGACACAATGCTCTAAGTCAGCAGATTGCATACATACAACCATCACCAACAGGTGGCATAGACAAGAGGTACTATGAATACAGCACAGGCTCTGTTTTAACACAATCTGTTTGTTAGTCTTTAAGGTGCCACAATGCTCTGTTGCTTCAGATGCAACAGACAAATACAGCCATGCCTATGGAACTCCAAGATACTTGCAGTAGGATGAATTTTATTTCATATTCGTTTTGCCTGCTGTATCTTTTTATTTTCTTTTAAATGACTGAAAATGTTCAGTATGCAACAGCCCTTTCTAAAAACCAGTAATTTTTTAAAAAAAATTACACACACGAAAATATATATGAAAATGTAGCCTTTAGATTTAATAAGGAAAAGAGTGGCACACTGTTAAATAGGGTTCCATAAAAGGAAATTGTATGCACTAATTCCTTGTATGAGTTATTTTTCTAAATTTTCTCTATGAAGCATTTTTTCCTGCTCTTTAGTGAAATAATGCATTCACATGGTTTAGTAGATGAAAAAATATTATGAAACTTTCATAAGTCAAGAAGGAAAAAAATCCCTGCTTAAGGCAATTTTGAAGCATATGTTACTGCTGCAAAACTAGGCAGGTTTTCCAATGCAATTAGTGTAGCTTAATGTTCATGGTGACCCAGTAAATATGGTTCACACAGCTCAATATTTCAAAACACCTAACGGCAAAATCTTGTTGATCTAAATAAGCAGTTAAGGCATAATGAATCTTGTAGCCAAGATTGTGGAATGTGTTTCACAGCATTTTGCTATTAAATTTTAAGCAAACGTTGAGAAATATGTCTATTCCAACATGTTTCATTTTAAATGCTAGTGACATTTTATCTTCTTAACTTAGAAAGCATACCATGAATATAAAATCTAGGGACTAGAACAGGGATGGAGGTGGGGTGGGGGAGAGATCTTCAAATTTATAAAGCTATCTTGAGAGTCGGCTTCTGGTGGTTATGTTACATTGCAAACCTCTAAACTATGTTATAAAGCTGAGAAAAGGCCAAGAGAGTCCATGTTCCATTAATGCATCTTGTCCCTTCTGAAGGCAAATTTCCCTATCCTATTGCAACTACACACATCATTATGGGCACCATTAACTGTAAAGCTAAATCAAGGCCACCCAATGTGATGCACTCTAGGTGATGTTGGACTCCCATCAACCCATAGGTAATGGTCAGGAATGGTGGGAGTTGTAGTTCAGTACCATTTGGAGGGCAGTTATCCCTAGGATTAAAAATAAAATCTGCATAAGCAAGGTTTGGACAGATTAACCTTCTAGCTCTTTGTTGGTTGGCATCTGTCTGTCATAAGACAAGGGAGGAGTACACCACTGCAGTCAAACTGTTGGAAGGTTGCAGCTCCTGCTGTAGCTGTAGAGACTGATGAGGAAGAGACACGTTTTGTTGTAGGTGGGGAAGAAGGTGTCCAGTTGTGTTGCTGCAGATGCACCATGGTGTTTCTTCTCTCTGCACTCCTCTCAGCAGTCACTCCTCCTCTGGTCACTGCTATGGATACACTACCTGAGTAGCTTTTCAAACTGTTTCTCAAAATTCAAACTCACAAAGCAGTGTCCAAACCCTAGAAACTGTCCATGAAAACTCAAGGGAATGGCAAAGGCATCCCAGCATGGAATCTTTGACTACACCAAAGTCCTGTGCACCATGGCATCTGCCTTGGCATTACCACACCATTCAATCTCCAGCAGCGTTGCAATTCTGGAAAGGCAGCAGGAACACTGGTGGCTTGGTGCATGAGATATAACACTATTTGTAGCTACAAGTAGTCCCTGTGCCTTGTATGAGCGGAGGGAAGGAATGTGATGCAACATTTCAGAACTGAAAACATAAGCAGACTTAAACTTTTGAATATTTCCAATGGGGAACAATAAACTTCCCTAATTAAAGATGGGAACAGTCTAACTCTCACCCACCTTAACCTTAAACTTCTGAAACTGAAACCATGAATTAGACTGTACCGAAACGCACCTATGGGACAAATTAAAAAAGTGTTCCTTTAACATTAATAGGATACGAGATGGGAAAACTTTTTAGCCTCTTCAGCATGAACATTTCCCCAGTAGTACTTCTTTGGATTTTAAATTTTTAAGCTTGCAATAAGCCTTTCCCCATTATATTTATACGCTAACATGATGTTAATTAGACAGTGGCATGCATTAGAATAATCAGCCAATTAATTTTATAAAAAAACATTGTGGGGAAACTTTGATTACAATCTGAAACAAACAGTGTACGATCAAAGAAAAACCACTACAAAAGTTGGCAAATAAATATTCACCAATGTAAACAGAATTTCACTGTGTGTACTCAGGAAATAAGCAAATTTATTTATTTATCTATTCCCCATTTACTATCCAAAGATCTTGGGACGGCTGACAGGATATCTTAAACACAACAAAATGGACAAGAGTTCTTCTTCTTCTTCTTTGGCAATCACTCATAGCCGAGTAAGATTGTCTTCCATAAACACAGTTTTAACAATGAGTCCGTAAGTGACTGTGGAGGCCAATTCTAGACCCACACATCCTTCAACAGTGGGGACATTGCTTCCCGGGCAGGAGTTGATCATGGTGTGGATTTGCCAAGCGTGCCTTCCTCTTAGCACATTTCTCCCTTGCGTTCTGAGTTCGAGTGCCTTAAAAGTCCATGGCACCTTTGGTAAAGGCTGTTCTCCAACTGGAGTGCTCACAGGCCAGTGTTTCCCAGTTGTCGGTGTTTATACTACATTTTTTAAAATTTGCCTTGAGACAGTCTTTAAACCTCTTTTGTTGACCACCAGCATTACGCATTTTGCTGCTGAGATTGCTCAAGGAAATGAACACCAGGATTTCTGGGGCTATATCCAAAGTTGCAGCTCTGAAGGCACAACAGACTTCTATGTTTGCCATAGAACTTCCTTTTCCCCCCTGTACCCTCCACCTCACCCCATCCCTGCCCCTCAAAATCAGCATCAGATTGGGGAACCCTCGGAGCAGATTTTGGCAACCTGCATGGGAGGAGAGGAAAACAGAAGTTCTACAGCATGAGTGGAACTCTGTTCGCACAGCACTGGATACAACACCTGTACTTTGATGCAACTTTGTAGTTTTCCAGGGTTTCTGGATCCCAAATCACAATTCTCAAGAACCTGGCACACATGTTTCTGATGCTGCCTGCTAAAGGCCCCAGCAGCAGTCCCTATCATTGCCACAGAAAGCTAATTTTCAACATATTTTATTAAGTAGGAGCAGGGAGAGTTGGTGTTGAGTCGTTTCAATATGAGGCTCAAATTTTGAGTAATTTGGGTTTGGCCTATAATTAACTCTTGACTTCCAAACTGGGGAATTTCTTTTTCAAAATTCTCCAATTCTACACGTCAATTGTATTGCTAGCAGATACCTATTCATAACTGGGTTCCTGTTCTCAACTTGGCTCCAATAATTTGGAAGCCTGAAAACCCAGCCATATATATGTTTACTCAAAAGTAAGAGTATAAATCTCTTCTTCAGTTAGGTCGATGCAATAAGATTCCAGTTTGCTCCAGTCAGTTAAAGGAAAGTCTGGTAGGTGGCTGCAGGAAAAACTGGAGAAATTTCCTCCGCTTCCCATTCATGGAAGCCTTCTGTGAGTAAAAAGACACAATTGGATATGACCCTGTGCTGATGAAATAAAATTCAATAGAAGGTTCACATTGCTGCAGAGAGAGGAAGGAACAACTTTTGTTATACTCTGAAATTTGATTGTATATTGCTATCTACCTTGGACGCTACCAAAAGATGGGATACATTCTTTTTAATAAAAAAATAAGGTAAAACAAAGATATGAGGGCTGGGCACAACAAATGAGGAAAATGCTTTTATCGTGCCATAAATTGACTGGGCAATAGGAACACAAATGAGATAGCTGGACATTCTGTGTCATTATACCAGTTCAGCCAACCAGCATCATAGATCTCACTGCCACAGCTATAGTTGCAATATATATAGGGGTTGATTCCTAATTTCATTTATTATGTATCTATCACTGAGATGCTCTGTCAACTTAATTTCATCTGGAAGTATTTAGAATAATGTGTGTGAGAGAGAGCTTAATGTATAAAGCAAGAATGCAAATTGCGATACTGTTGCCGTAAATGTGGAGTTGCATTAAATCAGATAGTCATATAATTCCTAAGAGGTAGGAAATTGTAATATGGAGTTTCTCAGACATGAAAACCTCTTGGCCCAACTAAACACGTATTAAACCAGGCAATTGCACATGTTTGTAATTTTGCAGGAAAAGTACAGACAATGATAAAATACTGTCTGCACTATTTCCCACTTTGAAAAGAAAAAAAAAAGAATGTTTTACAAATTGATACACTGAAAGGCAAGACCAGCTTAATAACAAAACTATAATATAAACCAGACTGGTACTATGTAAGAGAAGAAATGTATGTTTTTACTGTTTAGCTCAAGGAGATGCAAATCCAGATTCCCGCATTATACTTAAGATGATTGCAAATTTCACCATACACTGAACTTTAGTTTTAAGTAAATATGGCAAGGTCGACCCACACGACCACTTTAGAGGTAGATGATTAACCACAGAATTGCTTTTCCCATAAATGTTTACATATCAAGGTAAGAGTTCTTATGGATATGCCCCCACATTGCAAGACCACAAGCTACTAGATCCTAAGATCATGTCAGCTGGGATCCAAGGAGTGGTTGCGTACAGCTGCACTGCAGTGCTTCTGAGCCCCAGCTCTTCTTCTGTCAAAGTTATTCCTGAAACTTGGAGGAGCTGGGGGATGAAGGGGGCAGAGATAAAACTCTCTCACACACATACACATTTGAATCCCGTGTTTGTTAAGTTTTACAGCCATGGCAATTTGCCATATCACCAAAGACGGGCACTTTGACATGGCCACATGGAAATTGATAGGAATATCCACTTGTGGGCAACTGTTCTACATTAAAATGGAAATTTGAATCTGCCATCCGTCTAGAGGGTAGTTCACATGGTTCCACAGTGTGTACTTTCAGGCTTGTGTGAGCCCCAACCTCACACTGCACATGGAGTATCACTAGGTGGCCTATCCCCATAGAAAGGCATAATCCATTGTGTGCCCCCCCCCCCACACTGTGTGTTTCTTGGTTTGCAGTGGTTTGCACATATGGGACACAGAAGTATATGTGTACATCCAGTGCTTTTTTTCCTAGAAAAAGAGGTTCTGGTACTCACAATGAAGTTGTTACACTAAGTGTCACACTTTTTAACAAAACAAAAAACAAAAAAGGTGCGTACCCTTTAGTTCCTCCCCCCCCCAAAGCACTGTGTGCACCCCACTTTGCAAAGAATGTTCTATAAACAATAAAAAGTCATCACAAGCCTCCTCCAGCAACATATTGGGAAATTCAATGAACCAGCCCAAGCACATTTATGGGAACCCTTTCAAATGGGACTGAGAAGCCAGCATAATAGAAATGCAAAACAAATTGACTGCATCAAATTATGGTACCAAATTTCAACTGGAAACTCAGTTGGTACCACATAGTTGCATATATTGCACACACAAGAAAGCATACACTATTCAAAACCAGTGTTTTATAATTATAACAGAAACAGAACATCTTAATAAAACATTTTGGAACTAGGTGGCCTGCTTCCTCCCCATAAATTTATTCTAGTGCATGCTGTTCATGTAAACATATCAAATACTTTAACATCACCCTGTCATATCTGACACTAACCTTGCCACTTAACTCAATTCATTAAAACACTTCATTTGATTCAGATGTTTCTGAAAACTCTCTTTGTCTATAAACTGACAAATGAACAGTCTCAACTAAAGTAGATACAATTTAAACTTTTTGTAAAAAAAAAAAAAAGCAACAACATGAATACTTACTGGAACAACTTTTTATTACAAAATGCCTGTAATTAAGATGGGTGGGATGTATACAGAGTAGGAACTTATTTGTTGCATTGATCTGTGCAAGGAGCATAGAGAGAAATGTTGCATTGCAGGGCCAAATGAGATGTGATGTGGGAGACCCTAGACTGGATATCCTAACATTCCCCCTCCCCCACCCCCGCCTTTGGTTAAATACAGCTGTTGGCAGGGTATGGGTTATGGGTGGAAAACACTATTGAACCAGAACTATTATGCTGGAATTAATAAGGTGTGTGGGTGTATCTAAGCGTTTCCCAATTCTCTCAGAAGGTACTTTTAATTATGGGTGAGAAAAGCTGCCAGTCCTGTACATGTCTATTCTTCATGTGTGGTTAATACGAGCAGAGGAAGGGGAAAGTTTAAGTCAGAATAACTGTGCAAGAGCCAGAGTTAATCCCTCCTCTTCCAGTGCAATGGTCCCAAAGTAAATCTTCCCTCCACTCATGATTGCTAATCCCCCACCCACCCATTATCTAGAGAGTTTGCTCTCTTGAGGTTTGGCAATCCACTCTCAGCAGTAGGTAATTTTTTCCCAAGCAGCATGTTGATGCATAATTTTACCCTCACCCTTATGAGTGGACAGTAAAATGAAGAGGATACCAATTAGATGCTACAACATACGGTAAATAGAATCACAACTTTCATCTGGCCACTGAAAAATAGCTCAGATAAAAATGTATTAGTCTTGAAAATGGGACTAGCACCCCTTTCCCATGGATGATAATGAGAAGCCAGGCATAGGGGTTTTTGCTTATGCTCATTGGGCGGCATCCAGTGCTCCTGTGGACTGTCTGCAGCCCCACAGTTGGGACTCCCTCTGGAGCAGAGTTAAGGGAGCTGCAGCGGAGAGGAAGAGAAGGGGAAGGCCTACTGCATAACTGGAAGCCCACTGGTACAACACAGAATGTTCTAGATTGATGAACTAATAACATACAATTAAAGACTACCTCTTGGCTGAGCTCTCCTTTTAATCAAACCCAGATAACAGGCTTTCTAGAACCTTTAAAAAATGACATAAACATGTTCAAGGAGCAACACAGTCAGATGGGTGGGATACAAGCAAATAATAATAATAATAATAATAATAATAATTGACAGTCTAACTTTCAAGAGGCGAATTCTAATCTGGTTATAGCCAATATATTTCATTGGGACATTAAGGTGAAGGATGGGTAAATTTTATTATTATTATTATTATTATTATTATTATTATTATTAATACAGAGATATGTTGCACTATATTTTAATAAACTTGGATTATGAATTGCTAAAGACGTTTTGGAACTTCTGCTTTGTAGGTGTTATACCATGCTAAAATTTAACAGTCATCACCACAGCTCCTTTAGTCTTTCAAAACTATGTTAGGGCCCTGTTTGTAGTATAGTATTATATGGTATGGTATAGTATAGTATTGTACAGTATAGTATAGCATAGTATCTTTACCCTTTGGCAAACGTCTTTGTATGGTTTCAGAACACAATATATTTCACCCCTCTTTTCATCCCAAAGAAGGCGGTAAAACCAGAAGATATTTTCCATCACAGGACACATGTTTTTACAAGAGGATGCTTCTGCAATTAATCTTCAGACTATTCAATAGTATAATTACTGTGGCACCAAGTACTAATTAACAAGTACATAATGGAATAAAATGGCATTAAGCAAGCTGTCAGTTTACCATTGCTTAACACCAGTTGGCAAAAGCAGCACATTCAATCTGTCAAAAATAATTCAGATCAACATGCAAACTGTAAAGCTAAGAATATGGTCTACATTTTTTTCTGTGGTATCTAAAAGAATGATTTAAAAAAAAAAATCAGCCAAATCTTAAACATGTATATATATATATATATATATCTCTGTAACATCCGTAAAAGTAAAAAGAAGGAGACTGTCGCATACGGTAAAACAACAACACCATTTTGGATCTTTCTTAATGCTTCATTCTGTATTGTTATACAGAATGAAGCATTAAGAAAGATCCAAAATCATAGCATTCTTAAAACTATACATGGACCTAAAGCGCAGGGTTGTTTAAGAACAATTGTAAAATAAAGCCACAATATACCTAGATACATTTGTCATTACTACCCCCCTTACTCATATTAATGGCATAAATTACAGCACATTGCTTTCCATGGAAATTTGCCTAACTCTATACAGTTTGGGTAATGTGAGAGACCTCTGCCAGTCAGAGCAGGCAATACTGGACTACATGGGCAAACGGTCTGAGAAGGCAGCTCCCTGTGTTTCTTAGAGTATCAGCAGAGCCTTCCCAGGCAGTTCAGCTGAGGTAGCTATTTGACACTACCAGCCCATACTGGAACCAACAGAGACCAACAACACCTTGCAAGATCAAACTTGTTGTTGAAGGAATAACAACTTCACCTTGGGTTCAGTTCATACTGTAACCTTGCCACATGGGTGTCCATTTCAAACAGAAATGTGTGGTGGGGGGCCATTTGTGTGAAGCGGCTTGGCTCCCCACATGCTTTGGGAGATTTCAACCACTTCACCACAAATCTCCACAATGCTTTTTCCAAAGACCATCTAGGGAAATGAAGCTAATGGCTCTTCTAGACTGCAGGAAAAAAGAATGAATTAATCAGGGATCTTTGTTTTAAGAGCCAAGAGCCGAGTCTGCAGCCCACTCTTGTTTAACCCTTTATTGGTCACATCTATTTGAGGTTCTTGTTGTCAACGGCCCTTTCTGCTTGGAGTGCCTACTTGCTTTTATGTAAGCTCAAGTTTAGCTTCTCTCTTTTTCCCTTTGTGCCCAAAGAAAGGAATCCGTGAGCTTGAACATTTGTATCAGATTCCAACAACAGATGTCAGTTCCACCCAACTTTAATGCACCACACAGTCACCTAGTTTGCTGAAAGCCTCAAAACCATTCCTAGTCTCATTAGCTGCAGTTACGAAGACATCGGCTAAAATGTTCCACGACTGCCAAGTATTCCAGACCACTTCATGTGTATCTGATTGCCTGCACCACCCTTTACTTTGCTTACATTCTGATACTGAAAGCAATTATCTTCTGGCAGACTGGGTAAGTTCCTGGTAATATTGTTACAGCAATGAGCACAGTGAGGAGCTGTTTCTGGAAACACACAGTGAACAGATTAAGAAGAAAGCCTAAAAATTGGTGGATTTTATACCAAGTACGTAGACTAAAACTGGTCCAATAATAGACGGGAATTTTATGAAAGAACCAACAATACTTATTATATTGCTATGGTTGTCCGATACAGATTCTATTTTAAGCAAGAAGTACACCCTCTTATCATGGGACTTTTTTGTGTGGTCCTTGTATGGCACTAACAGAGCAACATTTCCAGCCACTTTATAAAATGTTGTATTTCCCCACATAAAAAGCCAGGAACCCATTGGCATTGGGTTGCCTAACTTCATCTGGAGAGATGAGCCAGCTTCCTTTGGCTTCTATCAGATTGGCTCCATGGCAGGAGGAGGAGGAGCCGGCTACTGAAGCCATGCTCGACTCTGCACTCAGCCCCCTCAACACTGAAGAATTCCAGGGTTTCAGATGCTCCCCTGCCTTTGAAAGGAGAAATACGGAGCCCCTGAGGTTCATTCCTTGACCTGAAAGAGGCACACTTCTGTGATATCTCCACTGATCATATGCAGCCTCATCATACACCTGCCTGTTGTTTAAATGAGCAAAGGAACCATACATTGCATCCAATCAAACAATGGGATTTCATCAATTAGGAAATCATGGTAGTCATCTCATGCATGGCCTTTGCTGTTTCATACAATTTCCATTATTTCTTACCTCTTTGTTGGCTCTGTCTGCTTGAACTAATGTTCCATTCAAGCAAGGTTCTACGTAGTGCAGTTCTTCATTGTACTACAGACAGCGGGTGGGAGGAAAAGGTTGGACATTTAATACAAGCCTTTGAAAGAGCTAAGTTAATGAAAGCAAACAATGGAGAAGATTTATCTGGACACAAAACCAACATAAAATGCAATGGTTTCCTTTCAAATACGTAAGCTTTGTCTTTGCCTTACAGACTTTGTTTTCAAAAAGGATGGATCAGAAACTACCCCATCATGTATATTTGAATGTGCAATTCATGTTAGGCCCTGGCTGAAATGTGGATGATACTAGTTCTCTGCATCATGTGAGCAAACTCTTAACAAATATTTAAATCAGGGCACTGCCCATTGGTTTCTATTGTTGCTTTGCTTTTGTGAGTAGAGTTTATATTCACAGAAAAGGGTGGTCCTGCCTCCCCCTTTGCTCTACAGCCTGCTGTCCCCTCTTGAAAATCTGCACCTGTGAGCTGGTTAACCCTTAGGAGTGGTGTGGGATGCCGTGCAGGGAATATCAGGTGGAGAAGTTGGCAGAGTAGTTTAGTGGTAGTTCATGCATTGTGACTTGCTGTTATTTTTATTGATTAGAGTTTAGTAATTCTTCATTGTAAATGATAAGCATAAACTGTTTAATTATTATTTGCTGATATTTAATTTTACTGTTTACTGTTAGATTCCAATGGATTGTTGAATATTGCTTTATTTGATTTAAGTTGTTTATTTCAAAGTTATTGTGACCTTTTGTATTGGATCAGATTGTTATTACTAATGTCTGCCTTTTTATTACTTTAAAAACATAATTTTAATTCAATATTTTCTTGGTGTACAAATGCATGTTTATGTGAGGACCTGATTCTTGTCTCTTTTTTCAGGTTGTAAAGTCTTTATATCAGTTACATTTGTTACATTTGAACCAGACAGAGGGCCTTCTCGGTAGTGGCGCCCGCCCTGTGGAATGCCCTCCCTTCAGATGTGAAGGAAATAAGCAGCTATTTGATCTTTAAAAGACATCTGAAGGCAGCCATGTTTAAGGAAGTTTTTAATATTTAATGCTGTATTGTTTTTAACACTCGATTGGGAGCCGCCCAGAGTGGCTGGGGAAACTTAGCCAGATGGGCAGGGTATAAATAATAAATTATTATAATATTATTATTGTTGTTATGAGACATTAATGGTGAGTACAGTATAAGGTCAGGGAAGAAGATTGAGTGAGTGTTGGAAGCCACCCAGCCAGTTGGGAGGGGTATAAATTTAAATTCTGCATTTTGTGAATGGAGGAGCAACGTAGGATCCAAGTGGGGGAGGTGGTGTATAAAAATTATCAATTAATCCTTAAAAATTTATGTGTCTCTCTACTCCCCTGATAACTTAATTTGCATGGTAGCTGTGAGGTCCTGATTCTTTCCCCATTCTGCACAGACACTAAGAGACAACAGAATCACAAGCAGTAGGTGAAACCACCAGACATTTAGCCTAATTATCACATGGGAACGAAGACAGCGTTGCAAGAATTCATCTACAGGGGGGAGCAGGGTTAGTGAATTGCCTGAGAGCATCCTTGGTTTATTGTGCTGTGCCTTCTCCTCAATTAAGATAAGCACTCACTGGTTGCAATCTGCTCCATCTTGGACATCTGCCTCCATCACTCATATGGACAGTTCAATGCTCTCTGATAATCCTTAATTAATTACCCTGGCACGCAGGCAAGGGTGTTTAATCTGGACCATGTCAACCATTACTGAATACTAATCTCCTATTAATAAAACAATCTGAATTCAGATGCTCATCGCTTTGGTGCAGTCGTGTTTGGCGGCCACTTTCTGCACAACCCCATTTACTGAAATTGGGGATATTCTAATTTGTTTTAAAAATACCCATAGGTATTTTAAAATTTTAAAGATATCCTGTTTGCAAAATATATTTCTTATATATCTTATGGTAGATTGGTTTGTGGACATTTTAGGATTCTGGAAAATTCTGAACCCAGTTAACATCCACACATCATTCTTCTCTATGTCTCTTTCATAAAAAGGACCTCTATACTGAAACACCTTGTTGAAGACCATCATCTCTTTTAAATAAAAAAAAAACAGATCAAAGAGGAGTTCACTCAACTGAACTTGGGGAGATTGTTCTTTTCAGGGGCCACCCAGAAAATAAAACTTTCCAAACTGTTCTTCAAACTCAGCAAAGTTCAAAAAGCAGTTTGGGGATTTATATATTTTAAGGGGGAATTAGAATGCACACAGCAGCGGCATTTGCCCTTCCTACATCAATTCCCCAAACTGCTTTTTGACTTTATGGGAGTGTAAATAGCAGTCTGTGGATTCTGTGGAGGTAGCTTGTGTGTGAAAAATAAAGTTTACGAAACAAAGCAAACGAATTCCAAAGAATATTGGCAAAGGGTCCTTTGAACCACAGCTTAAGCCAGTTTCATATTCTACCCTTTAATGACTGCATTATTTTTCACTCCAGTCTTGACCATTCATCCCTTATTTTTTAAAATAAAATAATATTGCTGCAATTGTTAGCCTTTTTCACCCACAGTATGTTTTTTAAAACCCTGCAAGGATATTCTCTTCAGTGCATACTTACCAAAAAAAAGTATATCCCACTATTCAGCCTACAAGCTTCCAATGGGGCTAAATAAGGGACCATCAAATTTAAAGTTCAATAAAGAGCTTTGCTATGTGACTAACATCCAGAATTCAGGGCTGATGAAATTCCTGTGCTGTACAGTATTAGTCTGACCAGCCCACATTCTTTTTGCCTTAGTAACAGGATGTTTCACTACAAACATCTTTATGACACAGCATATTTCATTTATTTATTTTGCCACCAATTTCTGTAAATCACAGCATCTCATGGTTTTTTGGCCCTTTCCCTCTCATTTCTCTCATGCTTCACATCCAAGATTCTGCTCCTCTGCTGTCACCTCTGTGTTTCACCACACTCTGCTCCTGATCTGATAACTCCTCCATTCCCCAGCTTTATCTGTCCCCCTTTTCTCATGCAGTGGTCAGGCCACAATAAGAGTTAAAATTGCGCACATTGTGATAAAAACACAAGGCTTGGTATATACAAAGAATATATATTATTCAGACAATTCAGAGATGACAATGTCTCCACATAGCACCTCCAGTTTAAAAGATTTCCGGCAGGAAATATGTCTGCCCAAGTCTCAGGCAATTGGCGTAGATAGCATGGGACAAGGTGTGGGACAATTGACTCAATTTCTGGGAAATTTATATGTAGTCTGTTTTCAATGTTACACAGGAAACATACACTGGTGCATTTAGCTTAGTATTGTCTACATCAGCCTTCCACAACCTGGTGTCCTCCTCAAGATGTTGTTGGACTAAAACGCTTGTTGGTCTCGCTGGCTGGGGCTGATGGGAATTCTAGTCCAAAACATCTGGCATCAGGTTGGGAAAGACTTGTCTTCACTGATAGCTGTTTTCCAGAGTTTCAGGCAGAAGTCTTATTACCCAGTCCTAGCTGAAGATACCAAGGATTACACCTGAGACCTTCTGCTTGTTAGCCATAACCTTTATCAATGAACTACAGCACCTTCTCAGTAGTTCATTTCCTATGACTATCCTTGTACTCTGAAACAGGAAGGCAATTTGCAATCACTTCCTCCTTTCTGGGCACCTTCCACATAGTTTTTCTAGTTAGTACAGGACTATCCTGCATATATTAAAATGAGCAACTGTGATGGATCTCTAAGGTCAACCATATTGTCCTTCCTCCTCAAAATGATAAGACAATAATGCTGAAGTAATATTTTGAGGAAGTAATATTTTTCTCCTGCCATAAAAGTTGCTATGATACTGCTGAAAATCTTTAATTGAATTAAAATTTCCATCCCAGCCAGGGTGTTGTTAATTTAATGGCAAACTCATATTTCTATAAAAGCATTGTCCCCAGGTTTCAGCCCCAGACAGAATTAGCACTATGCTTTTTATGATAATATTGTTAATTTAACGCTTGACTTAGTATTTTACTTCAAAGCAGACTGGAAGAAAATGTCTATTTTTCTTACTAGAGACATCTCTGTTCATGCACTGATGATCTGAACTTATATCTTAACTTAGGCCACACAAAATCAAGCGCATTGTTTAACAGTTCTTTTTGTAATTCAATCATCTAGTCCATCAATTTTAGATAGATTTTGCAATAACTTACCCGTGAAAGCGACAATGATTTTTTTGGTACATTATCTTTTTATGTTTATACTCTGGAAAGGTCTGCATTGGACATTTGTGTGCCATTTATTCATGGGTATATTTAGAAACATAAATTATTAGAGGATGAAATGAAGCCAATACATATCAGGAAAATAACCCATTTATCTGTATCACTGAACTATTTTTCAGTATTCAATTACAATAATTTTAAGAGTTGATTAAATTTTTAATTATGATCATGTGTACTGGCATTGTTGATAATGAGAACTTTAGACATAATTCTATGCATGGATGATTGAAAAGATAACCTAAACTATTGCTATGCAAGACAGAGAGATTTGCAGAAAAAAACAGTTTCCCAAATTTATTATATAATGTGTTTGAAGACAGAAGGGATTTCAGAAAGTGAAAGCAGGCTGAGCATTTCTGAAAATCACACCTAAGGGGGCTCCATTGTACAAGGGGGATTTCAAGTGACAAAGAAGTAGCAGAGTGTCATTAAGGATCCAGCGCTGAGGGCCTTCTGGCGGTTCCCTCATTGCGAGAAGTGAGGTTACAGGGAACCAGACAGAGGGCCTTCTCGGTAGTGGCGCCCGCCCTGTGGAACACCCTCCCTTCAGATGTGAAGAAAATAAGCAGCTATTCTATCTTTAAAAGACATCTGAAGGCAGCCCTGTTAGGAAAGTTTTTAATATTTAATGCTGTATTGTTTTTAACATTCGATTGGGAGCCGCCCAGAGTGGCTGGGGAAACTCAGCCAGCTGGGCAGGGTATAAATAATAAATTATTATTATTATTATTATTATTATTATTATTATTATTATTATTATTATTATTATATTACTTATCTGAGGGGGCCTGTATCTCAATGTTTTGCATACAGAAGAAACCAGATTTAAACCCTCGGTTCTCAACGCAGGGCTAGGAAAGACTCCTGTCCAAAACCCTGGAAAGTCACTGTTGGTTAAGGAAGACAAGACTAAGTTTTTATGTATTTTATTTATTTAATATATTTGTTGGTTGCTTTTCTTACCATGTAATTCAAAAGCAGCTTACATTAAGGGCCTGTTCTCAAGCAGCTGATTTTGGGTGTTATGAAAAAAGGGGCAGCAAATTGTTATTTAATTTATTCTTGCTGTATTTTTTCACAGGCGGGGAAAGTTTGCATGGGGTTTTCTGCCTCAGTTGCCAAAATAAGTTTGTTGGCCTTGGGAACAAAGGCTTTGATTGAGAAGGGTGCCATTTTTCTACTCTGAGGCAGAAAAATGCTTTGGGCCGGCCTTGAGCTTACCCATCCGTGCCCTCCCAACAACCACAGCTGGGAAACACAGGAGAACACCCATTTCAATCATAGAATCATAGAATCATAGAGTTGGAAGAGACCACAAGGGCCATCGAGTCCAACCCCCTGCCAAGCAGGAAACACCATCAGAGCACTCCTGACATATGGTTGTCAAGCCTCTGCTTAAAGACCTCCAAAGAAGGAGACTCCACCACACTCCTTGGCAGCAAATTCCACTGTCGAACAGCTCTTACTGTCAGGAAGTTCTTCCTAATGTTTAGGTGGAATCGTCTTTCTTGTAGTTTGGATCCATTGCTCCGTGTCCGCTTCTCTGGAGCAGCAGAAAACAACCTTTCTCCCTCCTCTATGTGACATCCTTTTATATATTTGAACATGGCTATCATATCACCCCTTAACCTCCTCTTCTCCAGGCTAAACATGCCCAGCTCCCTTAGCCGTTCCTCATAAGGCATCGTTTCCAGGCCTTTGACCATTTTGGTTGCCCTCCTCTGGACACGTTCCAGTTTGTCAATGTCCTTCTTGAACTGTTTCCTGGCTATATTTTCCTGGCTATATTTTCCTGGTTATATTTTCTGCCTTTCTTGAATAAGCAACAACTGGAGCAATGTTTTCTCACAGTATGTTTTAAAGCTTCTCTCGGACAACAGATGATCTATTGCGTCAAAGCAGGTAGCAGGAAGATGGAAGAAAAATAAGGTTTATTGCATCACATTACTTGAAAATAGTGGTGTAAATGACGGAGTAGAGCAGGGACTCCATTTCCCATCTGCCCCAGCCAGCAGGACCAATGTTGAGGGATGATGGAAGTTGTAATCCAAAGCAAATGGCCAAAGTTTCCTCATAGGAGTATGAACTCAGAGCAAAAATCATGCAGTTTCAACCAACTGACTTTTGCTCTCTAAATACAACAACCCAATAGTAAATATTGATGGTGGTAGGGTTTATAGAGAAGGAAAGTGTTTTCTTAAAATACACTAATTTGTATTTTTTTAAAAAAACATGCAGAATATAACTACTTATTAACCTCATGATTAACTACCAAATGCACCTATTTAAATATTTGGATAATTAGGTTGACACATTTAGTCTCTGAAACTTATTTACTGGAGTTTTTGTTGGGCAATAAACCGTTGCTGATAGAGAATGCAATTAGGCTTTCCTATTATGTGAGTTTCTAGTGATATTAATGTAGTGAGCAATTACAGATTAATAGTAACTAAATAAAAATACAGATTAATAAGATTATTAATAATAACAAACCTTTCCTGATAGAGAATGCAATTACACTTTGCTATTATGTAAGCTTCTGGTAATAATAATGTAGTGAGTAATTGCCGATTAATAAGATAGATACTATTTCCTAACATTGTTATCTCTTAAATATACAGTATGTTTGGAGTCTAGGTGCCGTTATACCATTTGATATTAATGTGCGTAGCTGAACACAAGTTTGACACACATGAAACACCAATGGGTATCCACATTCAGGTCAATGGATAGGTAAAGGTAAAGGGACCCCTGACCATTAGGTCCAGTCGTGACCGACTCTGGGGTTGCGGCGCTCATCTCGCTTTATTGGCCGAGGGAGCCGGCGTACAGCTTCCGGGTCATGTGGCCAGCATGACTAAGCCGCTTCTGGTGAACCAGAGCAGCGCACGGAAACGTCTTTTACCTTCCCGCTGGAGCGGTACCTATTTATCTATTTGCACTTTGACATGCTTTCGAACTGCTAGGCTGGCAGGAGCAGGGACTGAGCAATGGGAGCTCACCCCGTCACGGGGATTCAAACTGCCAACCTTCTGATCAGCAAGTCCTAGGCTCTGTGGTTTAACCCACAGTGCCACCCGTGTCCCCATTCAATGGATAGCACAGTTCTTAATACTCTTGCATTTATGTTTCCCAAAACTAAAATAGAAAACCAAACTTCTGCAACCTGCAGATAGGTTGGAACGGCAGAGCATGTTGCTGTGAAGACAGAATCATAGAATTGTAGAGTTGGAAAGGATTCTGAAGGCCATATCATCCAACCCCCTGCAATGCAGAAATCTCAACTAAAGTATCCATGACAAATGGCCATCCAACCTCTACTTTAAAACTTTCACAACCTCACAAGGGAGTCCGGTAGACTGTCGAATGGTTCTTACTAGAGGAGAATTCCGTGGGTCCTATCTACAGTGGTATAGCCCAGATCTAACTTTGCCGTATCTGTGTAAAGTGTGTGTAAACAAATGAGTTTTCCAGGCAGACTTGGGCTCTGGCACGTCTCTTTCTAGAGATTTGGTATTATCCATGATCTTACACACTGTCTTCATCTCTTGTCCTCTGAATCCCTGTGTAGACTCCATATCAAGGGGGAGGGGAAATAGGGGGGGATAATTAAGCAGAAAGTTAGACATACTCACAGCAATTATGTTAAAAAAATCATCATCTCCCAGAGTATCCAAAATGGACGACACAGTCTGCTTTGCAATTGTCAGGCGGAGTCCTTTCATGCTGCCACTGACATCCACTAAAATGACTACATCTTTGGGAGAAGTGGCTGCCTGGATATACCTGGATAAACAGGGGAAGGAGGGCAGTATAAATGGAATTTACGAGATTGTAGCTCCTGACCCCCCTGAAAGTTTTAGTGGACAGCTGTGACCTACCATTTTCGATTTCTGCAATCAAATGCAATGACTCCATTTTCGTCTGGCTCCCATTTAATTCCTGGAGAGAGAAGAAACAGGGTAGAATAGCAAAAACAAATTTTTATGTTTCAAAGTTTGAAAGAGAAGTCTGGTATTCTTATTCACTGTCCAGACTGGCTAAATGCTTTTTCTTTGTTGGGGTGGGGAATGATAATTGAAATAGCTACATTGCAGAATTCCTCACAACTGACTTTAGAACAAAAGCCTTTCCCACAACACAGTTAGTGTCTTTCACAGGGTGATTAAGATACTCACTATGCTAGAAGACGGGAACTGGCAGGGCCATGTTGTGCCAACGTTCCTCCTCTAAACTAACTTGCCAACAGTGATTACTGTCATCACGCCTAATGGTATTACTCACAGGCTGGGTGTCCAGACATTTTGGTACAGATCCTATGATCATACTGAGGTAATGTCTCTGATTAGTGGATCATAGAAAAGTATGTTAAAGGACATTACCGTTGCCATTTTTATTTACTGTTACTGTTACTACTTGGTATTCAAATCATGATGGAGGAAAAGAATTAACCACACTCTAATAATGGCATTAGGGCTGCAACTTATGGGATGAATTCGTGAGTGTTTTTATCATTGATCACAGAGTAATTAGAACCATATTTGATCCTTCCTAGTGACATGTGGATATCAACTAGAGAATAATCAAACACATTTCCTGCATGACTGAACTGTGGTGCTTTCCGGTGTCAAAATGTAAAAGAAATGGAAATAACACTGCAAGGAAGTGAATCTGCCAGGTTAAGGAGTCAGTCTCAAAAAACTGAATTAAAGAGCAATGTTAGAAAGCTTTAATCTGAGTTGGCTCTGTCATGCAACACAGTGAAGCAACCCAGTTCAGGGAGTGCTATTAAAACAGGTACATTTTTATTGCTTGTAGGCAGTTCAAGTAGCCTTAGCCATTGAGGCTGGATTTTATGTATGATGAGATATTGAAACTGAATTTTGATTGATCTAACAATGAGGTTCTACCTCAAATTCAAGATGACTGCCAATATGGCTGTTGCTGTTTTTAAAGTATGAAGCTAAATGAATTTCCTGATAACCCACAGGACGAAGAAGGACCTGCCTTTCCAGGAGAGGGGTGAAGACTCCGAAGGGACTGGAGGATGGTAAGAAAGTTCCAAGACAGGTGCTGGGGGAGCTGTGGTCTTGATATTTTTATGGCTTAGTATGTTTGCTGACTGTTCCTTTCCCCATTAATTACCTCCATGTTTTTGAGCACCAGATTCTGGGCACCTGAGTAAAAGTTCCACAGCAGCTGTTCCTCAACAAGAATCAACAGCTGAAAATGACCCCTGGAAATTATTACATATATGAAATTAAACATGGTCTGAAATCTGCCTGACTACATTGGGAGAATGTGGGGGGGAGAGAGTGTGTGTGTCCCTGGAACAGAAGAAAGCAAGATGTATTGCTTGGTGCTGCAAGTTTTGTTGGCCTCATTTGGGATCTATTTCAGATAGCAAAATGTTCTGGGCCAACATTGCCTTTAATATGTGACTTTTTAAACTGAAACTATTTAGGATGAATATTGTTTTGATTGTTGGACTAGCTAAGAGCCAAACTACACATACAGAAAAACATGAGATACAGTTGTCTTCAGGCTACAAACAAATATCTGAATGTTCCCAATGTCAGAAACTCTCTTCCTTGAAAGTACAAGCATGGCAGGAGGAAATACCTAATCTTCCTGCTGACAAGAATTTTTCTAAATGCTGGGAAATTTTGATGGGGCATTCAAACATGTGACCTCACAATTTATGCCCAAGTTATATAGTTCCAGGAGGCCTGAACGTGTATTTCAACTCCAAGCAATAATTGGGGATTAAACTCTGAGGATGTAATTTGAATACACTGTAATCCTACCCTGGAATTCAATTCAAACTTCAGAAAAATAATAAGGGAATTAGATTCCACTTCTGAAATACTGATTATTAATGTGATTCCATTCAGACATCATGCTTAGAACCTAAACCAGGTATGAAGAGGCAGCAGTGATTGTGTTGTTCCCCTCAGCATTCAGAAATAAAGCAGAAACACTGAATGGGAGGCATAGGCTTGATGAGAAATCAGAAAGATGAAAGCTGAGAGTGGACAGAAGCAGAGCAAAAGGAACTATAAGGACACATTTCCCTTGTAGGGTGAGTACCTTATTGGCCCAGAGATAAGAATGTGGTGCCCTCTAAAGCAGCATTCAAATAAGATGGGAGGCCAGCTCGCACATATAGAATAGTAGGGGAACAAAGTCCCAATAGTGAGCCTATAACAGGATATTGGTGAAACAGTAGGAGCAGAAAGTAGGATAAAGGACAAGCCCAGGGAGAGAGTCCGGTGAGCTCTTGTAACAATGGCCCCATCCAGCATAAACTAAACACAGAGTATATTGATGCTCTGAGGAGACTTTGGGCATGGAAGGTGGTGGATAAATCTAGAGCAAATATAACACAGAGGTGTGTATTTTCATTATTGTAATAGTTATTATTATTTCTTATTGGTAGAAGGCAATGCTAACTTAGACTTCTTTGTTTTGCTGTCTGTATAATTTTCTTAAATAAATAAATAAAACAGAGGTGAGCAGTCATTTTTCCATTGAGGATACATTCCCTGGAGGGCCATCTGTGAGAGCCACACATGCCAGCAGTGGGAGGCATGAAGACAGCTGTAGGAAGGACCACTTCTTTTCCTCCCTCCCAACCACTCAGTTGCAACAGACAGCTCTTACCAGATGTTTGAACTGATCATCTGCAGCGGGCTTATGAAATTAGTCCAAGGGTCACATGAAATTACAACAGGAGTTATATGTATCTCTAGGGCTGCTGATTGTCCAACCCCAATCTAAACCATGGTTTGAATTTCCAAATATGCACATGAGCCGTGCTTGCTTTCATTTTCCAGCTGTTCAGCACTCTCCCATCTTCCCATGCAGCAGCCTCAGGAGGCTGAGCAACAACTCTAATTATGGTTTACCAATTAAGACACAAGATTAGATCATAGTTTGCTGAAACCATTGGTTCTGATTCTGGTTTGTCAGACGATCATAGTTTGTTAAATCAAATAGAAAACTAAACATTGTTAAGCTTCCTTAACAATGGTTTAGTGTAATGTCTGGACTGGATAATCATAGAATCATAGAGTTGGAAGAGACCACAAGGGCCATCGAGTCCAACCCCCTGCCAAGCAGGGATAAGGTTCATGGCTCAGTGGTAGAACATCTACCTTGCACACAAAAGGTGTCAAGTTCAATCCATGGTATCTCCTGCCTGAAACCCTGGAAAGACACTGCCAGTTAGAGCAGACAATATTGAGCTAGGCGTAGTACTGAGCTAGAAGGACCAAGGATCTGACTCAGCATAAAGTGGTTTTCTGTGTTCCAGCCTGAACCATTAGAATCATAGAATCATAGAATCATAGAGTTGGAAGAGACCACAAGGACCATCGAGTCCAACCCCCTGCCAAGCAGGAAACACCATCAGAGCACTCCTGACATATGGTTGTCAAGCCTCTGCTTAAAGACCTCCAAAGAAGGAGACTCCACCACACTCCTTGGCAGCAAATTCCACTGTCGAACAGCTCTTACTGTCAGGAAGTTCTTCCTAATGTTTAGGTGGAATCTTCTTTCTTGTAGTTTGGATCCATTGCTCCATGTCTGCTTCTCTGGAGCAGCAGAAAACAACCTTTCTCCCTCCTCTATGTGACATCCTTTTATATATTTGAACATGGCTATCATATCACCCCTTAACCTCCTCTTCTCCAGGCTAAACATGCCCAGCTCCCTTAGCCGTTCCTCATAAGGCATCGTTTCCAGGCCTTTGACCATTTTGGTTGCCCTCCTCTGGACACATTCCAGTTTGTCAGTGTCCTTCTTGAACTGTGGTGCCCAGAACTGGACACAGTACTCCAGGTGAGGTCTGACCAGAGCAGAATACAGTGGCACTATTACTTCCCTTGATCTAGATGCTATACTCCTATTGATGCAGCCTAGAATTGCATTGGCTTTTTTAGCTGCCGCGTCACAGTTGGCTCATGTCAAGTTTGTGGTCAACCAAGACTCCTAGATCCTTTTCACATGTACTGCTCTCAAGCCAGGTGTCCCCCATCTTGTATTTGTGCCTCTCATTTTTTTTGCCCAAGTGCAATACTTTACATTTCTCCCTGTTAAAATTCATCTTGTTTGTTTTGGCCCAGTTCTCTAATCTGTCAAGGTCGTTTTGAAGTGTGATCCTGTCCTCTGGGGTGTTAGCCACCCCTCCCAGTTTGGTGTCATCTGCAAATTTGATCAGGATGCCCTTGAGTCCATCATCCAAGTCGTTGATAAAGATGTTGAATAAGACCGGGCCCAAGACAGAACCCTGTGGCACCCCACTAGTCACTCTTCTCCAGGATGAAGAGGAACCATTGATGAGCACCCTTTGGGTTCGGTCAGTCAGCCAGTTACAAATCCACTGAGTGGTAGCATAGTCAAGACCGCATTTTACCAGCTTCTTTACAAGAATATCATGGGGCACCTTGTCAAATGCCTTGTTGAAATCAAGGTAGGCTACATCCACTGCGTTCCCTTCATCTACCAGGCTTGTAATTCTGTCAAAAAACGAGATCACGTTAGTCTGACATGACTAACCTGATCTCGTTTTTTTCAGAAATCCATGCTGACTATTGGTGATCACAGCATTCCTTTCTAGGTGCTCACAGACCGTTTGCTTAATGATCTGCTCCAGAATCTTCCCTGGTATTGATGTCAGACTGACTGGGCGGTAATTATTTGGGTCCTCTCTTTTCCCCTTTTTGAAAATAGGGACAACATTTGCCCTCCTCCAGTCTGCCGGGACTTCGCCTGTTCTCCAGGAATTCTCAAAGATGACTGCCAGTGGTTCTGAGATCACATCTGCCAGTTCTTTTAATACTCTTGGATGCAGTTCATCTGGCCCTGGAGACTTGAATACATCTAAACTAGCCAAGTATTCTTGTACTATCTCCTTAGTTATTCTGGGCTGTTTCCTTTGCTGAATCATTTGCTCCAAATTCTTCAGGTCGGGCATTGTTTTCTTTATCGGAGAAGACTGAGGCAAAGAAGGCATTGAGGAGTTCAGCCCTTTCTGTGTCCCCTGTTTGCATTTCACCATCTTCTCCTCTGAGTGACCCCACTTTTTCTTTGTTCTTCCTTTTGCTACGAACATACCCATAAAAGCCTTTTTTGTTGCTTTTAACCTCTCCAGCAAGCCTGAGTTCATTCTGTGCTTTATGTCTACACGTGCTGGCTATTTGTTTGAATTCCTCTTTGGTGGTTTCCCCCCTTTTCCATTTTTTGTACACATCCTTTTTTTAATCTTAACTCAGTTAAAAGTTCTTTAGATAGCCACCCTGGCTTCTTTAGGCACCTTCCATGTTTCCGTCTCATTGATATTGCCTGACGTTGCGCTTTTACTATCTCCCTCTTAACAAAGTCCCAGCCATCATGAACTCCCTTTCCTTTTAGTATTACTGTCCATGGGATCTCACCCAGCACTTCCCTAAGTTTTATGAAGTCGGCTTTCTTAAAGTCAATAAATTGAGTCCTAGTATGCTTGGCTGCTCCTTTCCGCTGTATAGTAAACTTCAGAAGAGCATGATCACTCGCGCCTAATGATCCTTCCACTTCTACCCCACTAACCAGGTCATCAACATTGGTTAGGACCAGATCTAAAATGGCTGTTCCTCTTGTTGCTTCTCCCACTTTCTGGACAATGAAGTTGTCTGCAAGGCCAGTGAGGAATCTGTTTGACCTTATGCTCTTGGCTGAGTTTGACATCCAACAAATATCCGGGTAATTGAAGTCCCCCATTACTACTATCTCCCTTCCATTAACAATGAGAGAGTTCTCATTCATTAGCAATCTTATACTAGACATGATCCAGCCAAAATGTTTTTAAATCACAATAATTTTAAGCAACCACTTAACACTTAATAGTTGGGTTTTTTAAAAAAAATAATGCTTAATTTTGGTTGGATCGTGTCCAATATAAATAATTTCATTTTAGCATGCCAAAGTGTTCTAAATAGCTTATTTGTCCCTATAGGAACCTTCTGCAGTAAGCCCCTAGTCATCAAATTTTTCAGATGAGAAACTGAGGCTAAGGAATAATATTTGCCCATAGTCACCAAGTGAATTCAGAACTGAGGAGAAATTTAGAGCTGTGTTTCCTATGCACTTTCCGAGATTAAAAAAAAAAAAGTAACTCCAGAACATAAATCCTTAGAATGAAAGCTGCAGAACTTATGTTACTATGATCTGGATTTCTAGAGATTTAATTGCAAATTATTGAAAGGAGGACACGCAGAGTTATCAACTCAAAGCCATTCTATTATCACAAGATAGGATGGTTTATTGTGAGATTGGTGCTGTTCAAGCAAACAAGTTTTTCACAACACCCACACATTAGCATCACAATGCCATCCAGTATTATTTTCCTTGTTTAATCTGGATTTATCCTTTCTGCAGAAAATACAGTATTTTTTTTAATGTTTCCAACAACGCTTTTGCAATTTTAAGTCCAAGTTTGACAGCACTCATAGTCTATAATTGCACTGCATATTTCTGTTTGATATAAATGGCTGCAAAATAAAACACATTACTAATGCTTCATCCTTTTGAACAAACACCAATCAAAACAGCTAGCAAAATAAATATTTGACAGCAGAGGAGAAATGGTGTGATCATATTAACTGTATGTAAGAAAACCAGGAAACAGTTAAAGTGCTCTAAAATTATCTGTTTAACATCATTATTTTTACTTATGTGCTTTTATTGCCACAGCTGCGGTGTCAGCACTACCACAGCCTCAAGTCATGCTTTCTAAATTCCCAAGCAAAATTAAAACTTCCTTTCTATTAAAAATTCAAATGTTTCTGCAGTAGGAGAGATATCCTAAGGGTTTCAGCTGTTTCCTTCCTCCAAGAAAAAAAAGAAGACTATTTGCTGCTTCAGAAGGTAAGGTCTTGGAGTATATGCCTGAGCTAATGGTGCCTACACACAGAGCAATTTCAACTTGGAATGAATTGCTCTGATCCTAAGTCCAGGAAGCAGTTCACAAGAAGGAATATGCCATACCTTGGCATGTGTGCTTCTGCTTCTCAGTACAAGTAGAGGATGGAAGGAGAGCAGAAGGGTGAGTCAAGAAAGGGTCAGTTCACTGGAACACAGTAAGCCAAGAATGTGTATCTTCCTTTTCAAAGAGCAATAATTTACTCCAGCCAAGTACTGTCCATAGAGTACCATAGCTACTTCACTAACAAAAGCAAAAATAAAAATAAAAAATGAACAGAGCAGGCTCTTACCAGGGTGGAGGGAATCAATTCCCCTCCCCAAAATGTCTTCTTACCTGGGTATTGCCTAAAAAAGCCCTTTGCGCTTCCAAAATATTGCCATATAAGGGAAGGGTCACGGTCAAAGTTGTCAACAAACACTTTGTTTAATGATTCAGACCAAAAGACTCCGTTCACAATAGCAGGATCTGAAAAAGAAGGAGGAGAAGGTGTGAGAGAACTTTGGTTGGGTAATTAGCATCCAAGAACATCTTCCCCAGCAGCTGCAAGTTGTGTGTTGGCATCTGCCTGCCTTGAAAGAAAATGGAAGAGCACACCTTCAGGGGTAAAGTCAAGCTGTTGGAGAGTTACAGCACCTGCTATGGCTGTAGAGACGGAGATGGGAGAGACATGTTTTATTGCAGGTGGGGCAGATCAAGGTGCCCAATATTGCTGCTAGAGGAAGACTACGGTGTTTCTTTCCTCAGTGCTCCTCCCTGTGGTCATTCCTCCTCTGGTCACTGCTGTGGATACATGGCCTGACTGCCTCCAGGTACTGCGATCATCTGCAAGGGATTTCCATATGGCAGGGTTAATGTTGTCAGCCTTCATGCCATGATTGCAGAAATCTTTGTAATGCAGAGTTGGTCTGCCAACAGCCCTAGTGCCTGCACCCAGCTTCCCATAAAGCACGTACTTGGGAATCCTGCCATCTTCCTTCTGTGGACATGACCGTGGGGTTGGCGGGGGGAGGGAAACTGACAAAGATTCTTATAGCAATCTAGCCAGAGGTTTTAAAAGTCATTTTTAAAAATAACTATTGGGAGGGGGGAAACACTTTAAAATTCCTCAATGTCAATGCAGAGAAACACATGCCCAAGCGTTCAGTACGGTAGTTCCAATGACGTGTAAAATAATGGTTGATCTCAATCGACTTAGTTTAATGGGGTAATTTTAATGGAGTGGAAAAGAGGTGAATTGTTTTCTGCACTAACATTCATCAAGGAAAACACTAGGAGTGGAGGGAGCAGCAAAATTGTCTGAGCTACATATCTTTGAACTAAGCTTTCATCTAAATATTTATATTTACAAGCACATGCTGTTCATTAAAACAGAGCAGACTTTGTTTAAAAGACGTGTCTCCCTTGAGCGGCATGCTTTTCTAAATATGGGAGGGCATGAAAAATTAAAACCAACAATACCAGCGATATCCTGGACAGGAACCATTGTTCTAGCTGAAATAAAACCTGGCTAAGAGGTCAGGGATCATCAGTTTCGAAAGACAAAAACTACCAATTTTTACTAGTTGAAGCACAACAGCCAAATTTTCAATCTTATGCACTACAGATGTACCCAGGTCTGGGAACTGAGGAGTTGAAAAAGTCGCTCTGAGAGAGCAGGCACATAGTTTGGGGATGCTCCTAGATCCACTCTCTCTCACTGGGGGCTCAGGTAAGCTCTGTGGTGAGAAGCACCTGTTATCAGCATAGTTCTGTTTGCCAACTATGCCCTTTCCCATATAGCCATAGTTTAGTCCAGGCTTCCTGAACCTCGGCCATCCAGATGTTTTGAGACTACAATTCCCATCATCCCTGACCACTGGTCCTGCTAGCTAGGGATCATGGGAGTTGTAGGCCAAAACATCTGGAGGACCAAGGTTGAGGAAGCCTGGTTTAGTCACTGGTTCGTGAGCTGGTTACCTCACAACTGGACTACTGTAATGCACTCCATGTGGGGCTTCCCTTGGGATTGATTTGGAAATTGCAGCTGGTACAGAATGCTGAAGCTAGGTTGTTTCAATACTAAAATAAATAAGGTAATGAATTTTCCCCCCTGTTACTTTAATCACACTTACCACAGCAAACTAAATGTTAATCACTAAAGGCACCAAACTTTACATTTAGGAAGTTGAAGCCAAATTGAGGCCATTAAGAGTTTGTGGTGGTTCCCAGGAAGAATACCCTCTACCCATGCTGGGACAGCATAATATGTTTGGATGTGAGGGGATCATCCTTGTGTTTTCTTCTCTCCTAGCAGCACCATGGCCACACAAAAGTGTTTTGGAGGGAAACAGCTGCCACATTTCTCACCTCTGGAAGCTGAGACCAAAGGTCTTTGACTTGGTCTTTCACACCTACACTAACTGAAAGGGGTGGATGGTTCACACTGCTCTGCTCTCTTGCAAAAGGGAAAAAAGCCAACAATTTTGGCTTTTCCATTCCACTTCCCTACACAAGGGAAACAGCCCACCATTTATCTAACAATGGAGCAGGTAGGAAGATTTCTCTTTCACACTACTGTAGTTTTAAATGTTGCTGATGGAGTGCGGAAATGTTTGTTGCGGATGCTGCCACTGACACTAGATGTAAAATTGACCTCTATGTAGAACAGGGTTTTTTGGGTGGTGGCTTCTCACCTGAAAAAGAAAGTCACTTCTATCTGCTTTTAGGATAGCTGCAAAGATGCTTCTTTTTAAACAAGCTTATAATGGATAGGGGAAATGAGGAAGCTGCGCTTGCTTTGCTTTGCTTTTGATTCTTGTGCTACTCGTAGGCTATAATTGCTTACTTTTAAAATTTCATCATTGCATTTTTATAAACCTACTTGCGTTATTATTTTGCTGTCACCTACCCTAAGAATCAAAATAACTGAAAACAAGCTATATGTTTTTTAAAATAAATGAAATGGAAACTATTGGCTGGTTTCCTGTGAACATTTCAAAATGTAAGTGGAAAAAAGATTACCTAGGGGAGGATAATTTACCCTAGGCTAACCAATAAATCATTTTCCAAGCCAGAGAATGAACACAGATCCAAGTCCATAGAACATGACCAAGTCAAGTTCTATATTCTCTGGATTACATTGACTCTTAAAATGACCAGATTATACCTACTCAACCTGTAGAATATGGAGATCAAGCCTCCTGGGTATGTAAAAGATGATGTTGAAAAAGACTATTAAAATCCTAACCATTTGTCATGATTAGAATTTCACAGCAGCTCTTATAACAAAATGCAGAAGACTTCACTATTCATTCTATATTCCACTTCCATGAATTCCTTAAATTGTCACTGCTTTATCTGAAACATTTTCTCAATCTTACGGGTACTCTGTATCCTCTACTACTTAGATGTGAAATGTGTAAATTATTTTGGGAGCAGTAATAATGCAAAGCAGGGCGGAGATCATCCTCCTTCTTTCATGGAATAGAATCAGAAGCCAGCAAATTTAAAGCAAATCAGAAGCCAGCAAAATGAAGCAAATATATTTCGCGTCTCTGTCAGTCCTTTAAAGGCCTCTCTTGATTAGCCTTTTTCAGAGAAGTTTCCTGGCAACAACCTTTGCAATAAAAAACCCCCGGAAGCTTTCTCCTTTCACCCTTTTGATAAGACATATGTGGCAATGTACAATTTGTTTTAGTGCCATTTCTGCAGTTGCTATCAGGTTCTTTATTGATATTTAATATAAACAGTGCCTGTGGACAAACAGGTACACTGACAGGAATCTGAAATATAATTGTCCAAATGCATGTAGCAATTAAGTTGTTGTCATAGATATTATTGACCCTAAAAGGTAGAGCTGAGACAAAGACTGCATTCAGCCAGAACAAATGCAATGCCATGGAACGTACAAAGGGAAAAGAAAGCTCACTGATAACACTTCTTGGCTCTTATATTTCTTCAGCTGATTAATATTCTATGGCCGTTTAAATGTGTTTGTTTTAACTATTTATTTTGTGCTTTTACCTTGCATTTTTATCTTGTGAACCACCCTGAAATATTTGGATGAAGGACAATTTAAATAATAATAATAATAATAATAATAATAATAATAATAATCCAATGGTGAGCAAAGCCCCATTTCCACAAGCATTATGCATTCCAAAAGAGAGGTCTGTCAAAATAAAGCATATTTCTAAATAATATGCCTTAAATTCCAGATAGTCTAACTCAAGCTTTACAGTATCACACACCTGCTATCCACAAAGAGATATACAATGAAGAGTTTACAAGCAGATAAATTTTAACAGGGGCTGGAGAGTAGTAGTCTCCCCACCCCACAAACCCATACCTGGCCAGCTCTTACCAGTTAAGGCCAAAACAGGGAGATTTTGGGAGAAAACTTGGAGAAAAGG
Source organism: Podarcis pityusensis (assembly GCF_964106645.2). Classification (NCBI taxonomy): domain Eukaryota; kingdom Metazoa; phylum Chordata; class Lepidosauria; order Squamata; family Lacertidae; genus Podarcis; species Podarcis pityusensis. Next base: position 82,821,957 of record NC_138029.1, on the reverse strand, counting down.
GAGACTGATCTGTCTTCTACAGGATACATGGTGTTTCCATGTGCTCTGGCTTTCTTCACGGTGTTCCGTTGCGCCAGAAGCAGTTTAGTCATGCTGGCCACATGACTCAAAAAGCTGTCTGCGGACAAATGCTGGCTCCCTTGGCCTGAGAGCAAGATGAGCACCGCAACCCCATAGTTACCTTTGACTGGACTTAACTGTCCAGCGGTTCTTTACCTTTACCTTTTACATGACTATCTGCAGTGTGTGTGTGTGTGTGTGTGCTCAAAATAGCGTTTATATTTCTGTGGAAACTAGGGTTTATTGCTAGGCTATGGAAATAAGAAAGTTTAAGAGTTCACGTGCTTTTTGTTCTAATTGCAGCATGAAATGGAACAGAATTAATTATTGCCCAGACACAAATTTGTAATGTTCATGAGTCTGGATAAATTGGCAGACAACGTTGTCCAGACATACTTCATCAAGATGATTTTGATGTATGCGGCAAACTGTGACAGCGCTGCATACAGCCAGGTTTTAAGGCATCAGAATGTGCTGAAGCTATGCACAGCTGCACATACGCTCACAGGAATCAGTAGCATAAGTTTTAGAAATGTCTCCAGTTCACTATGAATTGCCTGAACATCTGGAGTTTTACATAGACAGCCCCTGGATGACCTGGGAAAGCACTTAATCAAGATCGGCTTTATTCGTGGCTGGCATCTGTGTCCCCACGCTCCCATCCCCTTTGTTTCAGCAGTAGGTAGCAATAGTTGCTACCATGCACTCCAAGAACACTGTAAGAATAATGCTAGACAGTTGTATTCTTCACATTCAGAGTAGCCCTGTTTTGCCTTAATACAACTGTGCTTTTGAAAGCTTATAATCACTGGTTCCATCATTGTGCCCCTCCCCCACTCCCAAAAAAACTAGGGTTCTCCTCGCTATTTAAAGGGTGCCTAAATTATTACAGAATGTTGGAGCTGGAAGGGACAGCTGGAAGTTATGTAGTCCAATTTCCTGTTCAGTGCAGGATGCAATTACATCCATAAAAACATGAGAAGATCCTGTTGGATCAGGTCAGTGGTCCATCCTGTTCTCTCAGTGTCCAACCACATGTCGATGGTAAGCCTGCAAGCAGGACCTAAGTAGTTCAGTCAGTAGCTCAGAGGATGAGGTCATGGGTTCAAGCCCCACACTGGGCAAAGGATTCCTGTCCTTCAGGGGTCTGGATTAGATGACCGTCATGGTCCCATTCAACTCTAAAACTATGATTCTGAGCATCTGCATATAGGCTTCTAGTGAAGGAAAACTCACCATCTCCCAAGGCAGTCTATCCTACTGTCAGACAGTTCTCGTTAGGAGGTTTCTCCTAATGCTTAGCCAAAGTCTGTTTCCCTGTTATTTCTCGTCCTGCCTCTGGAGGCACAGAGGACAAACCTTCCTATTCTGCATGCCAACCCCTCAAATATTTTGAAGACAGTGTTCATGTCTCCCCTCAATCTTGTATCCTCCAGACTAATCAGACATCATATGTGAAAATCACCCATGACCTCCTAGCCTCATCATGATACCACTTTCTGTGGAGATGAAACTCTAAAGATTTGCTCCTGAGACCTGATTCCCAGACTGATTTGCCCATATTGTGTGGCTAAAATTACAGTATGGAGACAGTTTATGTGTTTACTCCTGAGACAAACACGGATATGCCAAGAATCTGGGAATAGTTAAGCATGCTCATGTCTGTCTCATTTTTAGACAGGCTAATAAATCCTCCCCATGTTGCAAATGTTGACAGAGGAGTGATTTGTGGGAGTGCTTCTCTGATGCAATTGTTAGCATGGGAAGTAGCCTCGAATGGTGATAAGGAGTTATTTTCAGCCTAATTTTTGTTTCCCATCCAAAAACTATACCAACGTTTTGAATTCATCTGGGTACAGATTTCGTTTCGCATTAAATTGCTTATGAGCTTCACAGCATATATCAGGGATGGAGCCAAAGTCCTGAGCAGAATTAGACTATCTGGGCAGAGTGGGTTTGGGATCTGGCCTGCCTAAAAAGCTAGAGGGCTCTGAAAGAAGATCCCGCTTCTGTTGCGCTCCGGGCAAGGGTATATTAAATGATCACCTTCCCCACATGGTTTATGATCTTCTGTGTGTGTGTGTGTGTGTGTGTGTGTGTGTGTTAGTCAGACATACCGAAGTCCCCTTAGCCCAGACTCTATATTCCCCACTCCCTCTCTCCCCCTGGCTCAAGCAACTTGCAGCAGCCTTCAGTCAGTGGAGCCCAGCCAAGGAGCTCTGCAGAACCCATTAATAAATCAGTTTAGTTTCACCATGCCAGGTATGGAACCTTACGTCATATCTAACAAATCTTGTGTTAAAATTTATCCAGGTCTTGCCTGGATCCAGTATTGTAGAAACAAAGTCTAATTTACCTTGAAAAAATTATGTTGCTCAGAAGGTATCCTTTCCAAAGATACCTTCAACAAGTGAGTTCATTCATTAACATAATGTTTCAGATTCTCTGCTTCTAGTGCTGCTTCCACATTGGGCATTTCGTGTAGAATAGCCTGTTTTCAGCCACAGGGTACTATAGGACAACATACACCCTCCTCTCTTCCGGCTTCTGCTGGTGGAAAGAACACCACTGGTGGAATGGCTCTGCCATAGTGGAGTCCCCAAGCTGCCTGTGATGGCTGAGACACAATGCTGGCAATAGCCAGCAGAAATCCCAGAAGCAGGGTATTTTGCACCAAGGGAAGGCTTGAAGGTTTCGCATTCATAGGATCAAAATCCCATGGGTACCAATCTTTGGGATTCTCTGCTGCACCAATCTGGAAATGGCTGCTGCAACTTTTCTCCCATCCCTCACAAAAGCCCCTGGCTAAAGCATGTGCGCCAAACTCAAGGCACCAGACTACACAAAGGTACTTTTCAATGCCCCCCAAAATATGACAGAGATCATAGAGTCATAGGACTAAGCTCCAAGGCTGCCATCAGACCAATGTTGTCTTGTTTTCTTGGATTTGGTCTTTAAGGAAATACAGCACCCATGGCTCAGGGACTTAACAAATTCCTTTCAGGATCCAATGATTTCTAACGTAAGGGGTTCACATAAAACTCTTCATGCATTAAAACCATGCTCAGGAATTATGAGAGTTGTAGTCCAGCAACATCTGGAGGGCCACAGGTTAGCTACTCTTTCAGTAAACATTTATGCTGTGCTCCACAGCCTTCCTGGCTGCCAAAGCATCCTGATTCGAAAAAGGTCCATGGGAGGAGTTGCTTCATGCTATCTTCAATTGGGCTTTAATTAGTGCTTTTGTCATCACCTACCCAGGTGGACTGTTTTGCATTGCTTTAACACAAGCCCTCTTACAAAACACCACATTCCTTTGGTAAATAAGGGCACTGTGGTCAGATATAATGAGCTTCCAGCTTTTGATTTGGGGGAAGCATATAAAAATAGAATTCTAAAATTCTGGAAAACTGAAATTAAGCTTGCAACCCAATGTACCATGGCTAGTTTTATAGAACTCACAAAACTGATTTTAGTTATTTCTGAATAAATATCAGTGTTGTTCTGTATGAACTGCTTAATTTATTTCTAGAAATACTGCACATTGCATAGATTGGGTTGTTTTTGTTTTTGTTTTTATAATGTATTTTGTGTTTCTATATTGTGATTTTATGTTGCAACCACCCTGAGGGTATAGGATGTTATAGAAACTTAATTAATTAATTAATAATAGAAGAGCTCAGGATACTACAAATCCAGAGAAATTAAGTTCAGTGCCTAAATAGAACTCATTTTGAATTGTGTCCAAGTAAAAATAAAAAGAACAAAAAAGATTGTATAATCTAAAAAAGAAAAGAGAGGGAGACAGAGAGCAAGAATTTGTAAATTCTCAAACCTAGTTCTTAAATGTTGTACACTTCAGCTAAGCATTAACGCTAAGCAAGTAGAGGGCATCTTTTTTCTTTTCTTTTTCCAATACAGTTCCAAAGTGTGATCTGTTTTATATAGAAAGGAGAAATGAATAATTACCATATTCTAAGATAACAGAGTGAAGAAATCCCACCATGGAATAAGTGCTTAAGAAAAAGTGTGCATGTATCTTTTGTAGATCTTTAAACCTTCCTTCTATACTATAAATAAATGTTGTAATATTTACATTTGCCCCACAACCATCTGAATGTAAGCCTGGCATGGCCATTCCCAAAGGACTTCAGAAAGTACTGATTATGACGTCATTTGCCATTGAGTGCAAAGGTTTAGACTAGCTCCCAAATGCATATTTTCATGGCAGCTATTGCATCTGTTTTTGGTTGAAAGGGTAAAATAGTATTCCGTTATTCATACTGAAAGCAATACCTCTAGTCCAGAGATCTGTGTCCCACTACCAAGGATTGCACTCTCATTTATTTATTTATTGCATTTTTATTGTGGCCTTTGCTGTAAACATTCCCAGGGTGGATGGAGCACAATAATACACTGGACAAGGGGTAGATTTTAAAAAACAAAACAGAACCAAAAAACAGAAACAAATGAAACATCCTCCTGATGAGAACTCTTCAGATGTATGGTGTAAATATATTTATTTCATTTAGCCCAGCCCCGGAGCTCAGCCACTTCGTCCCTGGTGTAGGGACTGTGGCTGAAAAATCCACAGCAGTGAACTGTGAACAAGCAGGCTATCAATTTAAACAATGGAGCAGTTTTGCAGGAACGCAGGATTGGAGGGAAGCTATTATAAATAATGGTGCCTCAAAGAAAATAGCTCTGTGGAATACAAATAAAAATCTATTCCTGCTTGCAAAAAGATTAGATCACTTGTTGAAAGAAAGCTGGTGCTGGAAAACATCAATACATGGTGCACTCAATTTACATTATAGGCCATTTCTACAAAGTGCTGCTGGTATCTCCCCACCAGTATCTCCCCAGAATGTAACTAATGCCTAGAATCAGGGCTACTGCAAATCCCGCTCGCCTCTTTTACCAAACAAGATAAGCCAGGATGGGGCAGAGTTGCAGAAAGACACAGTGCCTTTTGGTTGTCTATTGCATTTTCCCAACCCCTTTGTTTCATCCCCTTTGTTTATATGCTTTTTCTCAATGAACTGAACAAACTGTACCAAACAGATCATATGAAATACCCACAATGAGATTTGAAATAGCCACATGATCTTTTTGTTTTACTTGCTAGGGTCAACGTTTGATTCCAAAATTACAACATGGGAGCACAGACGTGAGTTTATTTAGAAATATATCACTCTTCGGCACAATCACCTTGAGTCTTAGCTTCCAATTTCGTTGCAGAATATTTTTGGCTCAAGAAACCTATTTCTGTGCACCTGGAGGCTTCCTAAACTTTTCTTTCATGGATTTTGTGGCTTCCCATTCCTCCCCTCTGTTTATGCTTGCGACATCATCAGGTCTGCCTCGCGAACCCCTTGAGAGTATAATACTATTATAAAAATCTTGCATAAATGAAATTACTTAGCGGGGGGGGGGTCCCTTGCCTAAGATACATGGTACAATCGCTATTCCAAGTCGCACACAATCTAACAGCAAACTTAATTTACTGTTTCATAGATGAAGAGAAGTACAAGGTTGCATGCCGCTATATCCATTTTCAAAAATCTGGTGTCCAGCATACAGGTATTTTCAGCTCCATGGTGCATAAAGGCTTATCAGCCATGAAAGCTAACAAATTAAACACAGCGGTGACAGGTGAAATTTTATTTCAGGTTTTCACTACTAGGCAGGAAGATAGATGTATATATATAGACTACAATCAATATGCATCATTCAAGGGATGAAAAATTTCTAGTTATAATATCTTAGAAAATAGGTAATCTTAGCTTGACAGTCACTTGGAAAGAGCTGCTAGGGAAGTATGACTGAATGATATTCATAGCTCCTTTTAAGTGGCAAATTGAAAAAAACCCTACTTCATCAAAAGTGGCTGTGGTTCATCACATTGCAATATATTTTTGAGAAGGCTCTATACACTCAGAAGAACTTCTTCTCCAAGGCAATCAGAGCATTGATTACAGTTTGCATTTATCAACTTTCAGCAAATCAACTCATAGTGTGCAGGGGAGCCAGAGAAAGCCATGAGATGGGGTTACGCCCCCCCCCCACATGGCCTTCTCTCCCTCTCACTGGGCCATAACGATTAAGAGACCTTTTAAGTTCACTTTCAAAAATCAAAGTTTGGAGTCTGCCATCACCACAACTGCTGAGCTGGGAGAAGCAAATGACAAAATCAAACTACAAATGCATGTCCCACAGAGATCTGAACTGGGGGTGGGGGGAATCCAGTCTTTGTAAAGTTTCTTTTTCAAAAAAGCAAATTAGTTAACAACACATAACATAACAAAATAATACGATACAACCCCATCTGTTTCACTATACTTAGTTATTTTCTACATTTTCTGAGTGGTTTTTGTTCTACTGCCCAAAGGAAAGGAAAGTGTGAGAAATATACTTGTTATGTATGTGACCCCTGTTGCCATCTTAGCTGTTAAAAAAACAAAAAACCCAAGAAACAAAATTGCCATCCTGAATAGGAAATCAGTAGCAGGTAAAAAGGTCATTTACCCAAACTAAATTATCCGTGGGCAAGATACCTGCAGCTGCATTCCTTTTAACTCCTGTCAGATGTATGATGCTGAAATCCCCAGAGACTAGTCCCCACTCCTATGTTTACCCTTTGCACTTGAAGCCAGACTACCATTCCCTTTGGTGGAAGCTGTCCTTCTCACACCAGTAGCAGATTCAGGGGGGAAATCTGGACTGGGACTGCAGTGGGGGTAGGATTAGAAAATATCTACCCCAACACCAGTGTTCTAATTCTGTTCAGCCCCACCATACCATTAAATAGTCATTTGTACAATGGCCCATCTAGTCCAACATCTTGTTCTCACAGTGGCCAACCAGATGCCCATGGAAAGCCCATTAGCAGAACGTGGGTGCAACAGTTATCTCCTGTACGATTCCCAGTACAGTGGTACCTCTGGATGCAAACGGGATCCGTTCAGGAGCCCCGTTTGCATCCTGAAGCGAACGCAACCCGAGTCTGCATGGGTTGTGATTCGCTGCTTCCGCGCATGACATCATTTTGAGCATCTGCGCATGTGCGAGTGGCGAAACCCGGAAGTAACGCGCTCCATTACTTCCAGGTCGCCGCAGAGCACAACCCGAAAATGTTCAACCTGAAGCTACTTCAACCTGAGGTATGACTGTAACTGATGTTCAGAGGCCTTTGACAGTGAAGGTAGAACATATCCATAATGGCTGGTTGATGTAGGTAGCCTTATCCTCTGCAAATTTGACTAATCCTCTTTTAAAGGAACAGGCAGGTGCTTGAGACAGGCCTCAGTTGAAGAAGGGAGGGAGGAGGGGGTTATGACAACCCTTGGCTGCTTCTCCTGCAGCATGGAGTGTTCCAAAGTTGTTGTGGGGGAGAGGAGCCCAGTGCAGAGGTATCATAGCGATAATGGTGATAATAACGAGCATGACTAAGTTAGGACCATTAACCTCTATGGGTTTACTCAGAGCAAAATCTAATTGAATGCCACACTAAATATCGGCAACTGTGAAGGACAACAAATTCAGCTCTGTGACAACCAGCTGCCTAGCCTATCCAAAGTGTACATTGAAAAGTAAAAGACCTGTGTTGATATTAAGCAAACTGCACAACCGCTTCTGAGGAAACATCTAGCCATGATATGGCTAGATTGCCAATGACATCACTTTGGGCCTGCACAGTCATTTTGTTTGGGAGGAGAACTGCCTCTCACATTCCTCCCCATTCCACCCAGCAATGAGAGCAAGTGTCAAGTGAACATGAATTAACTGAGTATAACTCAGACTCTCCCAAAACACCTGATCTGTCCTCGGAATACAGAGCAACGTTAACCAGGTGTCTAGAAATACTGTGTTCCACTAAAGGCAGTATAACTCAGCTCCTCCATTACTTTATCTCCACAGGGAAAGGGACATACATACAGCCAAAGCTCGTACTGGGTCAAGCGCTCTCCCCAGAATGTAATAACTGAATAGGCCCTCAGGATTGCTCTGAGGATTGTTGGGATGATAAATGAAGTAAGAATTGTTAATGTGCTATAGAAACCAAACGTTAATATTTTCCCTTAAACTTTTGTTCCAACACTGGTTTTGTTTCCAGATTAGCAGGCAGATGGATTACAGAGTGGGGAAACAAAAGATCCCGACTTTCTCTTTTTCTTTTCTTTTGGAGAGTTGAATTCCTGTATCTGACAGAACGGTACCAGCAAAACTGGTCCATTTAAAATGTCATATAGATACATAGCTTGTCACTTTATACGGTGTGAATGAGTATCATTCGCTGCAATATAACGATTGGAAATTAGTCAAGTTTTCTCAGTGCCTTTCTTCACATGATTGAATTTCCCGTCCTACATTTTGTGCGATCCATATGTTTTGATATAAAAACTTGATAGCACAGCTTCAAATTGTCGGCAACATATTGTTTGCTTTATATTTGTCAGTTGAGCTGAAGTAAAACATATCCCCCACTGACAGGAATGCCTGAAAATATTCATGGACTTTACCATCTCTCAAGGAAAAAAACTCAATAATTCTGGTAACACGGATCAAATCTTTTCCTGTGTTTTCTTGAAACTCACTGCAGTACAAAGGGATTGGGGGGGGGCAGCTTCAGAAATAAAAATGCACCAAAAGTATACAACAATATCTAGCTTTGGTGATAGAGCAGCACCCAGAAGTCACCACTTAAAACAGAATTTTATTATTTCCCCCTTATTTGGGACAGGATTGAGAAATGTACTTTCTCATGAATTGCTTTATATTTATTAGCTGTACAGTGGTGTCTCGCAAGACGAAATTAATTCGTTCCGCGAGTTTTTTCGTCTAGCGAACTTTTCGTCTTGCGAAGCACGAAATCCCATAGGAATGCATTGAAATTCAATTAATGCATTCCTATGGTCAAAAAAAGTCCAAACAAAGCCAAATTTGGTACAACAAGAGTTTATTAAGTGCTCTTTAAAGTCACACATACTGTAAAGAGCATTTCAAAAACTGAAGGAACAATAAATTCAAAAATTGAAGGAACAATAAAAATCATAAAAATTCAGAAAAAAACCACCCAAGCTTCCAGATTCTTGCAAACCCCTCCTCAACTGTTCCCCCAGCCACCCACCACACAGAAATTCAAATCCAGATTTTTTTTTTAAAAAAGCAGAGTGGCCCAATGGTCACAAAAAATCATAAAAATGCAGAAAAAAACACACACAAGCTTCCAGATTCTTGCAAACCCCTCCCTAACACCAAGTCCTTGAATTCCAAACACCCCAACCCAAAATCCAAAAACCCCCAAAAAAGTTTTAAAAGTTTAACTTACCAAATGGCTGCAAAAGAAGTTTTGGAAAAGCTTCAAAAATCACCAAAGTCTTCAAAAACCTCAAAAAAGGCTACCACACCGCGTGCTATGAGTTGCTCCTCGAAGTCAAGTCGCAACTGCACCTCTTCAAGCAATGCACCTTGGGTTTTAACGGTTTTACGAAAAAGGAAACAAACTTGCAAGACGTTTTCGTCTTGCGAAGCAAGCCCATAGGGAAATTCGTCTTGCGAAGCAGCTGAAAAACCGCAAAACCCTTTCGTCTAGTGAGTTTTTCGTCTTGCGAGGCATTCGTCTTGTGGGGCACCACTGTATTTTTATTTTCTACAAAGGTGTTGGACTTTAATATATTGGTTCCCAGTAGCTTCTTTTAGCGTCGCTTAAACTCTAACAATGACTAGCTTTATCAAACTACTTTCTTGCGTGAAGAAGCAGCTTTAATGTCATACAATGGAGTACTTCCACTTACCTTTGTTGTACATGTTGGTTGGCACTTGGACATCACTCAGGGTAACATTCACAGGCAAGTTATTAAAATGGTCATTTGGTTCTAGGATGAATTCCTTTCCCAGTTCTAAGAAGTTCCCATCTTCATCCCGCTCATTAATGAGGACAGCATTGAAATATTCATACTGAAAAAAGAAATCCAGTAATGACATTACCAAAACAGCACTCTTTTTTTTTTAATGATATTTATTAGAGTTTCAATAAAAGATTAAACATAAAACATAAAAAAGAAATACACAATTCAAAAATACACAATACATAATCTAACAGGAAAAAAAAATAAAGGAACAAAAAAAAAAACCAAAAGACAAAAAAAGAAAGTAGAACAATTAAAAACAATATCACCTTTTCATCTCCATCTTTAAATTTACTTATTTTCTGGACCTCCTCATACCTCCCTCTTTTGTATTCCAGTCCAAAACAGCACTCTTAAGTACTTAAAACATGTTTATGCACTGCTTCAGTATTCATTAAATCCTATGATATACAATATTTGGATGAGAATGTAAGAAGAATCCTTGTGGATTAGACCAGCTAGTTGAGCACTCCATTTCCTAACAGAGCCCAATCAGGTTCCTCTTGGGAAGCCCACTAGCAGCACACAAAGACAATAAACCTCTTGCATCATTGGCCCCCAAAAGTATAATGCTTATGATCGGAAGGGTGGGGGGGTGTTTGCATATAAACCTCATGACTTGCAGCCATCAACTCCTTTCTGTGCCACAGCTTTTACCTAATGGCTATGGCACAATCATATTTACTACATCACACGTTGAACATATAGCCCATAGCCAAGCCAGGTGTTTCACAATTACATCAGAACAAATGACTGCTGCAGGCCAACAACACCCAGGTGTAGACTGACTCTGTGAGCCCAATATTTAATTTCAACTGCTCAATCCACAACTGCACATAAAGATGGCACCTAGTTGAATGTGGGTGCCAAAGGAACAACACACAACCTGCTCAGCATCAGTACAACAAACACATCCATCTTTATATTTAAACCTAAGTTGTATTGAATAACAATTTTTGAAGTCTAAGCATTCGTTCTTTTAATGATTGGCCCTGCAATTATTTTTAGCCAAATGAGTTGCATTTGTGGTGTAATTACTTTCCTCTTTACTACAGGCGTATATACCCTGATATGGCATTTGAAGGAGAAAGATTTGCAGATTTCTGGATAGGCTTTAGCCTTTCTTCAGACATTAAATAAAAGATAAGCAAAAGCAATTTAGATAAAAAAATATTGATTATTTTTGTGTGTGACCTAGGTCAAACAAGAATTCTATCAAATTCTATACAGAGCAAACTAACCTCTCGGTTATCTTTCACTCATAGGGAATTTTTTTAAAGTGAAAGTAAAATAATGAAGAAAATATAATGTTAGAAGATGTGTTAACTGTTTTTGTTACTATACTATTGTTTCAATTTTGTATTATTACTTGATAATCTTTCACAATAGAAAAATTAACCAACTATACCAGATCCAACTATAATACTGTTTAGTACTATTAGCATAAATTACTCCGGTTTCTCTTCAGATCATAGAAATCTTTCACCTTTACTAATGAGGATAATAATAATAATAATAATAATAATAATAATAACAATAATAATTTATGCCCCGCCCATCTGAGGGTTTTCACCTTTCCCCTGGCACAGTAACCAGGTGGGAAGAACCTCACATCAAAATGCAATATGGGTAGTAGTTATAGATTGTGATAGCGTCTACAATACCCACAAAATACACAATTATTATTCTTTTTCTCTCTCAAGAAAATCATTCTACACAGGATTGTGTAGTGTTGACTCCAGGAGAGGCCTCCTGGCATGCAGTGCCTCCTATTCCCAAGAAGCCACTGTAGAGGTAGCATGGGAGTATGGAGTGCCAAGTAAGTGATACACACAGTCTCCAAGGAGCAGGTAGCAGCCACCACTGCTGCTGAAGGCTGGATCTGCTGCCCCTGTGGATCCTGCCACCTTTTCTCATGGGTGGGCCGGCCCTGATTGAGGGTGTCTTGCCTAAAGGCCCTCCAAAACCAGGAGCCAATACTATTCTTGTATCATTCTACTGTTTCACCCATTTCGTGATGTTGGGTTGTTGTTGTTGTTGTTGTTGTTGTTGTTTTCACACTTTTAAAAAACTGTATTTTATTTTTTGGTGTAACCTACCCCAGGAACACTTGAGCATTTGTCACTGCAAGTGTGTAATATAAACTGAATGAATGGATGCTAAATGAATGAATATTAAGCAAAGTGTTTCACTTAATAAATAAAATGAAGCCACTTTCCTGCTTTTCAAATCCAATACTTCCTGTCCTGTAGATGTATAATAATGAATAGCATTTTTTTTATCTCTAGCAATCTGTGGCAACCACAGTGATCTTTCTCATTCTTAATATCCTCCCCTAGCTAATCATACATGGCCCCTGTAACATTTCCTCTTCTTACACACTTGAATTATCTCTCATTTGCCAAGCTGAGTAGCACTGTCACTTCATGTGGCCAGAATACTGTATTGTTTTAAGATTGGGGAATTATGACAGGAGAGAGTTTAATGGAGCCAGACATGCTGCTGGAACCTCCCTTAATCACTTGTGGCAAAGTTTCCAGGTAATTTTGTGGGTGGAGCAGGGGGGGCTAGGGAGATTTCTGGTAATTAAACTAGATAAGCTGGATTTTCCTTTATTCTAAAAGGGTGCATGACTTTCCCTCCCCCAGCTGAGGATGATGTAACCTCAGTGTCTGTGAATGGAAACAACAAAAATATTTCTAACCCACCCTTCATTATGACTGATCTCAGAACAAGTTACGGATTAAAATCCATCCAAATTCAACAATCACAATTGGGGGGGGGGAATCCACTTAATAACAAGACCAGATAAAGTGAATATATTACAACCAAATCCTAAAAATTCAGATCCTTAAAGCACAGAGTGGGTTACAACCAAAAGCTAATGACCTGCAAATGCCCAAAGAAACAAATAGGTTTTCGCTTGGTGCATAAATAAGAAAATAATGTGTGTCAAGTGTATCACTAATGAGAGGGTGTTTCACAACTGAGGTGCTACCACCCAGAAGGCCTTTTCCCATGTCATCATACAGCCAATAGGGGGACAATTAAGAAGGGCTTCCTCTGAAGCTCTTGGTGCATGGGCAGCCCAGTACAGGCAGAGGCAGTCCTTCGGGTATAAGGTCCCAGGTTGTTCAGGCTCATTACTAGCACCTTGAAAATGGCCTGAAAGCATACTGGCACCTAATGTTAAGTCTTTCAGAAATTGTATTATATCATTCTGGCCAGCTGAACCACTTAACACACTAGCAGTCACTTTGTGCACTAATTTGGAGAAAGTGTGGAACGAAGAGATTAACCAAAACAAGTTTTTGCCTTCCCTCAAAAAGCCTCGTTATCTGCATTTGGAGGAAGTCCATGATGCCTACACCATTTGCTGAGAGGGGAGAGGCTGAGGTGCCAATCCACCTACTCACTCTCCTTTTCTCTGTTCCTCCCCTCCCCCCCCCAACACACCTGAAGGTGGGTACAGAGGGCAGCCCAGTATGAAAGAGAAGACCCAGGCACCCGGCACCCTATAATATTTGGGAACTGTCTCTCTCTGGAGACTTGATGTGAGGCAGTAGATTTGGGGTGTTTGAGCTATGTTTCCACCTATGTTCAGTCGGTATACTTGTAATATACACATCTAACACATAATACATATTAACACACATGTTACAAAATGTCAATATGCTTCTTGTGACCTTCATCCAAAGGGAACAGTCCTGCATAAGCACTGTGTCCCTGGAGCTTCTCAGTGCCTAGAGACATCTGGCATAACAGAACTTCCACCTGAGTGCAGAACTTTGAGTAAAGCACTACTTCTAAAGGAGTAGAGATACCTGCTCAGTTCTATCATTTTACTCATGCACATTTATTTGCTTTTCCTTTGCTATATAACAGCACTTTGCATCCAAACCATATTTTGATGTTTACAGGAGGGAAGTCTGCACAATATTACTTGCATTCAACTTGGCACTGAGCCATTAGCAATCTTTTCCCAAGTACCACTCTTCTATTTATTGTGTTATCATTTTTATTATCATCTTATCTTTCAAGATAACAACTCTCTCTCTCTCTCTCTCTCTCTCTCTCTCTCTCTCTCTCTCTCTCTCTCTCTCTCTTCCCTCCCCACCCCGCCAGGCTTATATAAATATTCAGGTGCTGAACTCCATCCAGCCTCTTTCAACAGCCTTCTTTCGGAGATAGTGACTACTGACACAATAGGTGCAATGTCACACTGGAAAATTTTATTACTTGGTTGACTTTACTCTCCCTCCTCCTTTGACTCCCCATTCCTGCCACAAAGTCATGCTTCATATACACACATGTTCTCTTTATTGCCCATTTCCTGGGTGCCTAACACCTTGTTTCACATACTTTCCCCCCCTTGCTCTCTCACACAGAGGAAAAGAGCAGTGCAAGCAAGTTGGAAGGGAAACGTCATAGCTAAAGGAGAAGAAAAGTTAACGTACCCAATCTCCTATCTCCTTGGCTAGAGTGTATGCTAATAACAGAACTTGTGAGGTGGTTCAGGATGGGGGTGAGTTTGCCCCCCATTATTATTATTTTTCCTCACCAGGGTGTAATTAGTATCCTCAGCCAGAAACAGACTGTGTTCACTAATGCTTATACGATAACGCTGGGAAAATTCCTAGTGGAGAGATTAAGGAAAGCTTCTTTTTTTAGACAGAAGTCATGTTGTACAGCATTTTCTCTTGTGAACATCTGCAATTGATTTTGAGAAGGAAAGTGTGTGTGACAACTGAAAGGTGGTAGAAGGAAAATTAAAAATAAAAATTGGGTTTTTAAAAAATGGAAAGTGAATCTATCTGGCTCTCCGGCACCACATTTGAGATAATGCCCCAGGGAAAGGTGCTAAAAGCCATATTTGCTGACAACACAGATACTCGGAGCAGCTAAGCTCTAAGAGAAAATGACTTCAATTCAATCTTGTCAATAGAGGTCAGCCTGTAATACAACCTTAACAAGGTGATTCCAGAGACAGCACAGTACGTTGTGTCTAAAACATATTAGCCTAATAAACAACAAAATGATTGTTTACATTGGGACAAGCCCAAGACAGACGGTGACATGATCACAAAGTGAGATCAATTTAACAGACCTCGAGAGACTAACAATAAGAAAATCTTGGAATGTAACCTAATAGCAAAAGTACTTAATAATTAGCATTTATATGGTGCATTTCAAAGGTTCAAAGCAATCTGTATATATTACAGTAATGAACCAACAATTCAGCGTCACAGCTATTATTATTTCCTTATTGTGCATGAGAGAGGGAGAGGGAGTGGCTTATAAAAGGTACTTAGTGAGTTCATAGCTGAAATACAGAGGCTGCCATGGTTGGACACCTGCCAAGACCCAAGCCTGAGAAGAGGACCCATTGCAGACCAACGCAGACCCCACGGACTTCTTGCCATTGCCCCCTACTCACCCACTCTGTATTCCTGTCATGCAGGGAGAGCAACAGCAAGCAGTGGATTGAGCAGCTGCCCCTTCGTGCTCACTCATCTGACCTGTGAATAGTGGTGGTGACTGGGACCAGAGGGAGAGGGAGAGCATGGTTGATCATCGTGCTCAATGGCTGACCGAGGGAGAGGTCTATTGAATTCCCAACCAGACCCCCTAAAAAAAAAATCCCAGACTGACCACTGGTGAGATTAGTGTTGAACCAGTGACATGATGGCTTGCACTTCTTATTCCTACACTGGAGCAGCCTTTAATAACAAGTAGAAGTCATCTAGCAAAAAAATTAGTGTTGATATTCTATTGCACTTGTGCAACCAACCAAAACCTTCTTGTACATGAGTACTACTTACATAGTTCACACAACATTTCCCTTGTGTGATGACAGTCAGATGAGGGAGGTAATTCTTCTGAAGTGGGGCACCTCTTATCATAATGCTGCTATACAAATGTATGGTATGAACACACTTGGAATAGCATGCATAGTTCTGGTCACTTTGCTTCATAAAGGATACTGTAGTGCTGGAAAATATTCAGAAAAGGGCTACCAAAATGATCAAGGGGTGGTGCAACTCCTCTTTAAGGTTAGAATAGGGTGCGCTGGATTATTGCAATGCACTCTATGTGGGGCTTCCCTTGTGCTTGACCTGGAAACTACAGTTATTGCAGAACACTGCAGCAATGGCTGTTGACAGGAGTGAGACCCTGCCAGCATATAACACTTCTACTCAGAGATCTGCACTGGTTGCTGATTCATTACCACGCCTAGTTCCAGGTGTTCCTTTTAGTATATAAAGCCCCTAACGGCTTGGGACTAGTTTACTCATAGAATCACCTTACCCCATAGATGTCAACTTGACCACTTGGACCTGTGGACAGCATTCGAAACTCAAATTGTTATAGGCATGTTTTGCGACAGGTAATTTCCTTAATGTGGGCAATTTTTTTATCTCTGGGAATAGTACTGCGCCTAAGGTTTCAGATTAAACTGCCACTGCTGGAACAAAAGGAGGACCTTTTTCTGCCTCCCCACTTCCAGCCACTCTCTGAGGACTGGAGAAGGGACCCTCATAAGAATATTAAGGGGAAGTATGGCTTTGTTTTTTGCAGTCTTCAGGTGAGGACTAGACTATGTGGAAACTGAAGAGAAGATTTTAGCTGCAGTTCATTCATTTTCAGCTTCGTAAGGTAAAGGTACCCCTGACCGTTAGGTCCAATCGCAAACGACTCTGGGGTTGTGCGCTCATCTCGCTCTATAGGCCAAGGGAGCTGGCGTTTTTCCGCAGACAGCTTCCAGGTCATGTGGCCAGCATGACTAAGCCGCTTCTGGCGAACCAGAGCAGCGCACAGAAACGCCGTTTACCTTCCCACCGGAGCGGTACCTATTTATCTACTTGCACTTGACGTGCTTTTGAACTGCTAGGTGGGCAGGAGCTGGGACTGAACAACAGGAGCTCACCCTGTCGTGGGGATTTGAACTGCCGACCTTCCGATCAGCAAGCCTTAGGCTCTGTGGTTTAGACCACAGCGCCACCCGCGTCCCTTTTTCAGCTTTGTATTCTTGTTATAAAAAAAACAGCCTAGACATTCATTTGCAGCGCCCATAACCTAGGTGCCATTATCTCCTAGCTTTCATATCTCAGTTTCTAACACTGCCTGCGGAAATTGCACTGCTACTGGTGCCACATAATACTCATTCCACCTTGTGGTGGCACCTCCATTTTGGAGCTCCCTACCTGTTGGCTTTACTCTTTTTGACACCTGCTTAAAACTATATTTTTATGCAAGCCTATTGAGACACACTGATGTCAGCATATAGTAGATTCCACAAGCTCCTGCATCAAACCACATTGGGTCTCCACACTGACTTATTCCAAAGTAGATGAATTTTCCTCTGTGATGTGCAGCCTTGAATTGCAGTTCCTGCTGTCCTTCTAGAACATCCTCCAGCTTTGTTTGATATAAGACAACATAATTACCGTAAGCAATGCTTAAAATCATCTAATGCAGCAACTGGTGAATCTTAAGTCTTACCATTCCAAACCAGTTTCTTCAAGCTGTATACAAACAGCTGAGAAAGATGGGTGAAAGGGTACAAATTACTGAATGTATTTGTAAAGTAAAGTGAAAGAGATTCTGAACTGAACATGTACAAATCCTCTGCAGATTATTTATTGCTCTCCCATGTAATGTAGCAATCAGGTCAGCTAAACCTGCAGTCAGAATAACAAGGCCACAATGACGACTTAATTTTTTAAAGTTTTTTTAAAAGCACATCTGTCTAGAGCCAAAGAGTTTTGAAAAAGTAAAACAAATGCATCTGTCTTAGTCATAAAATCTCATTTTGACACAGAATTACTTAAAGAAAAGGAAGAAGAGGCTGTCATGCTATACAAACTTACTTGGGAGCAAATTTGGTGGAATTTTGAACAGATATGCATAGGATTTGTTTCCATTCTTATACAGGACTGTACTGTACTGTAGTCTTGCTGTTAAATGATATCCAGTAAAAATCTATAAACAACTCCCTAAATACCTGTAAAGATTCATATGGATGCTGCCCAAAGGGCAAAATAAAAATCTAGAATTTTATCTCAAAAACTTTATTATTATTGTCAGGGTAACATCAGAACTTATTAATAGTATACTGTGCAGAAGTGCTGATTTACTCTTAAAAACTTTCTTACTGAGATTCAGCATCTGCATACAGTAAATTGGATAGTTCTCTATTGAGAGAGAGAGAGAGAGAGAGAGAGAGAGAGAGAGAGAGAGAGAGAAATCAGCTCCAGTTTGATTCATAATTGCATTTGTACATTCTCTCTATATAATAAAAATGCAATAATGTCACCATGCAGCCCCTATTGGAGGATTTGTAGTACCACATCACAATCATGAAGTAGAGTAGGGAAACAAACCCTCCACCAGCAACAAAAAGGGAACGAGTTTTAAAGAAGACTGCTGCCACTGCCAATGACCTGTCCTCAAAAAAAAAAAACTATTTAGAGACACACACCCAATAAGCGAAATGGTCCCCTACTCAGGGGGAGCTGAATTTCACCTAAATATGGGTGAATTTCACCTAAATCCTAAAATTATTGCTGAAAGTTGTCTTTGATCTACTTTTAAAAAAATACAGATGAGCAGCAACAGCTTCAATAACAATTAATAGCTCAGAAATATAATATTATGTACAATATTTTATTATACTTTATTTTATAAAGAGATCTCCCAGAGTAACATTTTCACAGTTAGCCTTTGGCTATTTAGTTAAACTCCTTGTTATGTATACTGTGAACAATTTCTAGTTGCTACATTAATCTGAAATACCTGTGAAACAATTTACTGGTATGATTACTGAGCCATAGACATGTCATTCAAAACTGAATACATTCAGAATTATGATTAGATTGTCAAAGTTTAAAATAGTATTAAATCAGCCAGCTTCCTAATTTAAACCCCCCCCCCCCCGATTAACAGTATTCATTGTCTAGCATCAATTTGTATGATGTTGTCATCTACAGTGGTACCTCAGGTTAAGTACTTAATTCGTTCCAGAGGTCCGTACTTAACCTGAAACTGTTCTTAACCTGAAGCACCACTTTAGCCAATGGGGCCTGCTGCTGCTGCTGCACCGCCGGAGCTCGATTTCTGTTCTCATCCTGAAGCAAAGTTCTTAACCTGAGGTACTATTTCTGGGTTAGCAGAGTCTGTAACCTGAAGCGTATGTAACCTGAAGTGTATGTAACCCGAGGTACCACTGTATTTAAATCAAAACTAGATCATGCTTCTGGCTATGAAGATCTGTTCTGAAAACAGTGCAGCTGATGAATTGTATTTGCTTTATTTATGGCCTACGATGAAAACTGGTTTGATTCCATTAAGTGTTTCAAACTCCAAGAAAACAATCCAGAAACAGAGATACTTGAAGTATATCTAAAACGTTGTGCTTTGGAGGAAATATATTTGCGTATTATCATTATTATCATTTATCATACTGAGTACAAGACTGGAAACGAACATTTCACAAATGGAAGTTACAATTCAGAGCATATATTATTTCTCATTTTAAAAATAAATAAAAGTGTAACACTACATACTTTTTGTTTTATGACTGGATTTTTATTTCACCACCATCCAAACAGCTCAGGACAGGTCAAAACATAATAAAGACTAAAAGGTTTGCTCTCTCCCCCACACCCTTTCCTTCTCTCTCTACATGTGTGTACATGCGTAAGTACAGTATCAATGCAGAGCTATAAAACCCAATAAAAACCATTTTTATTTACTTCATGAAATTTATTTACCGCTTGATTGTGAATATAAAGACCACAAAGCAACATACAAAAAGAAGATAATAAAATCATTAGTAAAAGCAACTACTTAAAACACGGGGGTGGGGAAAATCAACTTTAAACTAAAAACAGATCCAAACACACATCAGCTTTCTCTATATCTGGGTTGGCTTGCCTAAGCAAAAATGTTTTTAGGAGGTGCCTTAGAAAGCATAGTGAAAGTATCTGTGTGATGTCAATAGACAGAGAGTTCAAAAGTGTAGGTGCTGCCACCCTAAGAGACCATGGTGATCAAAGAGGCATATGTTGGGTAAGGTAATCCGGCAGGTAAATGGGTACGAAGCTCTTAAGGGCAGAAGTATTAAATGCATGTTTCTGGAAACATTAAAATAGCATATTTTAAAAAAGAATTGGGGGGAAAGACTTAGAAATCCCAATTCTACTATATATCTGGCAATTAATTTGGATAAATGCTTTTATCAATCTAATAGCTTCAAATTTTGAGGGGAAATCTGCTTAAAACATGTCATCAATGGTATTTTAATTGAATGTGATTTACAATCTGAATAACCATTGCTGCTGAGTAACCATTGTAAGAAAGTCAGTGCAGGGATTATTATTATTATTATTATTATTATTATTATTATTATTTTAAAAACACACCAAAAATGGTGAACAGATAAAAATGATACTTGAAAATTGTTCTATTCTATATCGAACTGATTAAAGGATATAAAAGGACCAAAGATCCATTGTATGTGTTATTAAAGTATTCCTACATTGCTATAGAAGAAATTGACATGGAAGTGGTACTGATTATTTTGACAGCTCCAAAAATAGTCATTGATTCTTATTGAAAGAAGCATCCCCATCCCCCTTTATCAAAGAAGTTTTACAGAATACTATCTGGAAGGGCATATTTTGCAAAACAAGCTTGCACAAAAGAACAAAAATCATATTTCTTTAGAATAACAATTTTCAAGGTGGTGTTAGCCCTGTGCACTCTTTTCTTTGACATAACAAAGACAGACATAAACCTTCTCCAAGTCAGCCAGGTGTGCATCCCAAACAAGTACAATTTCCTCTCCTCTCCAGGAATCTTCACATTGTTGGAGGTTGTGCCCCTTTGTACGTTAAAGGGTCCTTTTAAACGAGTTAATTGGGATTGGATGGGAAAGCATTTCCTCTGACCTAAATCAATCTTCCATCCCAGGACGTTTCAATCTTTGAAAGGGATGGACCTTCTAATGATAGCTGAAAGGATGCTGGAGGGGAATACTGGGTTGAACACATCCCACAATTTCACCCTCCACTCTCCCATGTAGCATGGGAAATGGGGTTTATCCCCTTTCAATGTGTTGTATCAAAGGATCTGGGGATAGTCATGCCAGACCCAAAAATGAGCACTACGTCTACTGTATTTATTGCTTTATGATTCCCCCCACTTCCTCTAAGAAGTGATGGACGGGGTATAAGTAATAAATTATTATATTAAATTATTATATGTATATCCATCTTCTCCTGCAAGCTGACCTCTGTGGAGATTCCAACCAATGCTGTGGAATAGTTGATGTCAGGTTTTGTAGCTTAAAGAACATGGAATTTGTTGCAGCCTTCATACACATACATTTCCTTTCTTTCTAAGACACCCAACCCACGACACAAATACAAATACACAAATGTTTCTCCTCCTTTTCCTTTCTGTATTTCCCATCTGTGCTTTCATTTGGGGCCATGATGTACAAAAATGGCATGGTTGTTTCGTACTGCTCTGAGTTGGTACACTGCTTTGAAGAGTCCAATTTTCAACTCACTACCAGGAACTACTTATCCATAGTTTGGCAGTTCTGGGTTATCAGACTGTAGTCAGCACAAGAAGATGGAATGCCAGGTTCACCCCTCCCAACCACCCAAAATAGAGTGGGTGTGTGTGTGTCTCCACTTAAAGGGTATGTAGATAGGGCTTGGTGGCAGAAACACTAGCAAGAAACACAGCATGGCAAAATAACTGTCCTGGCATTGGTTCTTGGGGATTCTGCAGCACAGGCTACTCACTTTTCTTTGTCATTTGGCAGCTCTGCAAAGTGAATAAAACTTCCCTGGTAATCAGCAGTGGGACTGGTTGTAACCCCTGGCAAAGCAGCAGCATGCAAAGAATGTTTTGCTCATCATTTCCTTGGAAACATAAGCAACTGGGCCAGCAATTCAGTCTTCGTTACCTAAACAGCCACTTGGTGAGAACCCAATTACCTCTCCCGCCACTCCATTTGACTAAGCATGCAGAGCCCAGCTGCTAAATCAGGCTGGGGAGGCATGCACTCAACCCTCTTATACACATATAATATTCCTCTTAAACTGGGAATATGCACACAGAAGCCTGCTTCCACCTCTATATTGCCCCCGCTGGACTGGGGCACTGGAGTATAAGATTTATCTGACAGGAGGAAGTCAAAATAATGAACGGTCTACAAGGCTGACCCAATGACTATTAATTCAGGATTTCCAGACCCAAGCTGCTTCATTGATGAGTTGCTATATGTAAATTCCAAGGGTAAAGTTGCAGTGAGTACCTTTATCTGCCAAGATAAAGACTGAACGAGGTCCTCCTACCTAAATATAGTGCCATAATAACACTTCATTAAGTAACCATATATCATTTCTTATTGTGGCTACAATAATATATGGAGTGACCAGACCACACAGACATCACAGCATAAATGCATACAGCATGTCGCGTAAAACCCAACACACAGTATGTATCTTTACCACTTACCGATTTGTACTTTAAACCAACATGGAGATTTAAACCAGACTTTCCTTTTTAAGATTTAGTGACAAAAAATGCAAGGCTTGGTTCTCTTCACACTGGCAATACAACCTCAAATGTCTTCTAGCAATGTGGAAGTAATAATGTGAATCTTAGCTTAGCCAATGTCCAAGACTATGAACTGGGAGTATAGGCAGAGTTTTCCTCTGTTCAGGGATGGTACTGAAAATTCTTAGGAAAGTGAGAGCAGAGAAAAGGCATCAATCAAATCAGCACCAGAGTTTGTTTTATAGGAATTATTACAGTACAATAATATTTCTTTTGCGGGAGAAAAAACATGAGAAGCTATTGCTCTATGTGTTTACTTACACACAGCAACCACATCTGAATTTTTGAGTCAGTGGCTGCGCTTGGACATAATGTCAGTCAATCTAGACAATACTAAACTAGAAGGATCCATGGGGTCTGCGTGGGTATAAGGCAGCTTCTGATGTTCATAAGCCTGGATGAGTTTCCTATTTACTTATGTATGATAGCTCAGTCAGTAGAGCATGAGACTCTTAATCTCAGGGTCATGCCTCACATTGGACAAAAGAGTCCTGCATTGCAGTGGATTGGACTACATGACCCTCGTGGTCCCTTCCAACTCTACAATTCTATGATATATTTAGATTACTTTTCTGGGCAAATACCAACCCAACTAAAAGTTGCCTCACGTGTTGCGAAGCAGCACATTATTGGTTACACAGGTGGGGTGTGTAGAGCCAAGTGTAATGTGAACTAGATGTACACATCTACATTGTTTCAGGGATTCTTGCAATATTGGGGAGGGGGGTTAAAAATGCTAGCTGAATTTCCAGGAATTAGGGCTGTGACAATACCTACTGCGTGCTTGAAGAACTTCAATAAGGTTTTCAAGGGTTCAAATGGCACACTAAAGGGGCCTAAGGGAATAGATTAGCCAGCATAGAGGTGAGAGTCCCTTCATCTTCAGAGGAGGGATGCTGGAAGAATACTTTGGTGTCATTTGTTTGCCAGTGGCGGTCATGGGGTGAACTACAGGGAACCCATGATCCCTCCTGACCCACCCCACCCCCCAAAAAAATCCCCAAACACTGCAGTGTCATTTCCCTGAAGGGAGAAAAAGGCCTCTTACATCTTCACTGGAACCCTCTACAGACTGCCACCCTTTCCTCTTCCCAAGTCAAGCTATTTTGTCCTTGCAAAGGGTAACTTGGTAGGATCCAGGTGTGTGTGAGCAGAATCCAGGTGAGGGACTGCTTGAGTTGGGCTGCGAGGAAAATGAGGAAAAGAATGTGTGGATTTTCAATGGTATATTTTTGGTGTGTGCGTATACTGCATACACACAGACAAAATATACCATCAAAACATGTATATTTTTGCAACTTAGGTGCAGATTGGTGGAGATAAAAATCAGTGAGGGTAAACAAGGCAGTGCTGTACTCTCAATTCTGTCTTATGTACAATCTGCCACTTCTATCTCCCTTGGCCAGATGGGGGAGGGAATCAAGTGGAGAATGGAAAAGATTTCTGTATCCAAATGTGCAGTCCAAATGTAGTTAATGTTGTTAAAGTGGGGAGGGAGAGCAGCATGCCTTGGAAAATGGCTTCCAGATCTACCTTGCTCTAGTGGGTCATAATCATTCCCAGGATATTCCAAAGAAAAGAAAAGAAAACTATGATTACATGTATTTTGATGAAAGATAGAAACATGTGAACTAAACCTCCCACACCCAAAAGCTTTTCCATCAGTCTTTATTGAGTGCCATGGGTATCTCAGAGAGCCCCCAGCGCAGAGCTACGTTGTTTCTTAGCCAAATCGCATCATCCATTACACAAGGTTCAGTTTCTCCGTCATAAGGCAAGTCTATATATGAAAAGTAGAATGTATTTTTATTCGTTCTTGCCAATTCAGTACCATTTTCATAAACAATAAAAAGATTAGCTCACTACCTCTCCTCTTGCTTTCCAGATTATATGAAAGATTTTTTGGATCACGCTTGCTGTGTTTAATTCAGAAGGTACCATAAGTTTGCTATTCCATCATTGGCCTTAAGCTTAGGTTGGCTTTCTCATTATAGCTCGTCATAACAAAACCCATCTGGAGGATTCTTCCTCCTCTCTGACCTGTACCTGCTTTCCATTTCTTTCCCATCTAATTTTCTTTCTTTATATAGACTATGGAGTGAAAATCCAAAGCAAGCTGCATACTGAAATCCTACTGATTCTTAACAGCACACACTACATACAGGTCAAGAGAATCCTTCAAACATATCATTCCTAGAAACACAAGAAAGCTGCAACACACTCACCAGAGAGTAACGCACATTGAACTCAGCTGTGCTTCCTTCTGAGTAGACATGCATAGGATTGTACTGCTCACTGCCTTACACTGAGTCGACTCATTTGTCCATCTAGTTTAATATTTGTCAACACTAAAGAGCAGCACCTGAAAACAACAGGGGTTTAACCTGAGACCTTTCGTAAACAAAGGATGTTATCTATCCCTGAACCACAGCCCTTCCCCATAGTTTTCGCAGATGAACCTCTAAAAATAAAATGAACCCTGGAAATCCTTAAAATTTGCACAGAGAGTTTTCCTTAGGTGGCAGTGATTTCTCCCAACACTGTCCCAACCCCAGTCCTAGGTGAGCTCACCAATGGATTGATCTGTAAATCAAGTCTTTGTTACTTAATTAACTTGCTGAAAGTTTTGGGAGCAAAACATTGTTGACATGCGGCTATATATTGTATATGCAGAACAGCAACCAATACAACTAATACAATCTCTATTTGCTGTTGTTTTCAGTCTGCAAACAATATGAAATTGGTGACTCCCTCCAGATTTGCATTGCTTTTCCTTTGCATTAAAATGAAAAAAAGATAATTACTTTATAAAATTCCACCACAGTAGACAGCAAGACGAAAGACGTAGTTTTTGTTAGAAACCAAACTGCATTGGAACAGAAAGAGTGCTGCATGCAGCGAACATGGACTGGAATGGAAACCGATGTTTTATTACATCCTTACTCCCAATAAAATAGGCATCTGTTTGACACTATTACTGATCTCTTTAAAAAAAATTGTGTCTTTCCTTCTGCTTTCAATTCTGCCTCTTCTTGATTACATCTTCACTCTCCTGTGTGTCTTGTTAAAAAAGACATTTTCAACCATTCTTCTTAATGTAAGTGTTCTGAATTTTGATATTTATGTCTCCTAATGGAAGCCACAACTTTTTTTTCCACCCTCCCCTTTTCCTTTCTTTAAAGGCACACAGAAAATCAACTTGGGGATTTAGAGAGTGGCAGTAGCTTATGTGAAGCTTGCAAAGCTTGTAGTTTAATAGCAGTGCCTTGAGCACCAGGTCTGCAGGGACATTAAAGTAAAATTAATTCTCATTTTATCTTGCTCTTTCAGTTTTTGCTGTTGGCCAGCAAATGCCAGAGTGAGTAGTGTGTTCACTACTGAGGAATCTTTCACATCAGTTTGTAACATGGGGATTAGTAAATCTCTCAGAGACAGAGATGCTTACAACATTACTTTGCTTTTAATGCTTTTTTATTTTATTTTCCGTCAATAGGTCTTTGGGGCTTGTAGGAATTGAATGCCTATTTTGGAAGGGGTGTACATTTGAGGGGGTTTATGGTGGTTTGCTCTAAGGCATAGGTTGGAGGAAGCAGACTTACTGCGCAGAGTTTGGAAGAGTCTGGTGTTACTATGGCCATATTTTGCAAGAAATGTTTTCTGCGGATCACTGCTTCATGAAGCACACTTCTTACACTTCCCATGTAATGTGGGGGGTGGGGTCTTGCACAACTCCCCTGCAGTCACCCAACTGGGAGGTGTGCATGTTGCACTTGTTATACAGGAGGCACAAGGCTCTTGCGCTCATGCTATCGTCACTTGTTTGTAATGCCCAAAGGCACTCAAGGTCTCATGTCTATGAGATTTATTGATGTCAACCTTCTGGAAACATTTTCACAGGCACCACTTACTTCATTGTAGTGATTCAAGAGTAAGAAAAGTCTTGGCCAAAATTACTAATAATAAAAGTGCAAAAGAAAACTAGGCTCACTGGTCTAAGAAGCATTTCAGTTTAAATTGTTGTAAATTTAAACAGGGAAAACAGGTATAGAAAAACGGGACTCCACGTCGCCATCTGGTGGCAAAATGATATATCGCATATATAATGCAAATAAATCGGTTTTTCTTTACCAGTCTAGCTAAATCCTTGGAAAGGAATTGAAAATAAAATTGCCAATTTGTATAATGCAATTATACAAATCTATGGTGCAACTCCATTTGGAATACTGCGTGCAGTTTTGGTTGTCTTACCTCAAAGGGGATGCTTTAAACTTGGAAAACATTCAGAAAATATCAACCAAAGTGCTCAAGGGGGTGGAGTGACTCCCCTATGGGGAAAGGTTACAGCATCTGGGGCTGTTGCGCTTAGAGAAAATGTGAGTGAAAGGTGACATGATAGAAAAAATTAAAATTGCGCATTGCATTGTACCACTTGAACTTGTGGACAGCCGATGAAGAACAATGGAAGATTCGGGACAGAGAAGAGAAAAAACTTCTTCATGTCATGTATGAACTATGGCACTTGCTCCCACAAGAGGCAGTGATGGCCGCCAATTTGGATGGCTTTAAAAGAGGATTAGACAATTTCATGGAGGCTAACTCCGTCAGTGTCTACTAGCCTGATGTAGCTTATGCTCTTTTGAATACCACTTGCTGGACTGGAAACCTCAGGATGAGAGAGTGTACCTGGGCTCAGAATCCTGCTTGTAGGTTTCCCACATGCATCTGGTTGATCACTCTAAGAAAAGTATGCCGAGCTAGATGGGTCATTGGCCTGATCCAGAAGGTTCTTCGTCTGTTATTTCTGTTCTATAGTGGAAACATAAGATTCTTCTTCATCGGACATGGAAATGGCCCGTGGTATTGCAGGATGAGCACTACAAGTCTCTGAGGGCTCATTTTCACCTCCATAAACGAGTATCATTGTCATCCCTTTCTCTGCTAAAGAGGTCCCTTCACTGTTGGTGCTGAGACCTCATAGCACCATCAGAATCTGAGGGTTTACCACCTGCTCCATCTGCTTGCTCCACAATGCTCCTGTTGGTGCTGTGGCCTCAGATGTAGAGTGATTGTTAAAATTCACTCGTGTCCTCTTTCAACTTCATCCAAGCTCCTCACAATGGAACAAAAGCAAGAGCTGCTTGTACACTGACCTTTCACCCCTTCAGACATTTCTGCCATATAACCTGCTGCAGACCTCACACAGCTTTATATAGTGGACAGGAACTGCATTCAGACAATGGTCTGTTCCTTTGCACAAACAGACTTAAAATGAGCAACTCAGGCCCATGGCTATGTTGACATACACCTTACACTTGGCCTTCATCTTCTGTGGTTACTGTTTCTTATAGTCTCTGCCAAGTTGGTGCTTTGGGTTGTATCATGAATCACAAAAGTCTCTTGCCCATCAGTACCAAAACTCTGATGGACATCAGATGTTTCTGAATAACTGAACCAACTGGCCTCAGCTTAATTTTTCTACTTTAGGCCCATGTCTTTCCATGTCATAGCTTTGCTCAACTATTTTCCTGGAAGTGTAAATTACCAGCAAAGCACATGAGCAAAGCAGCAAAGAATAATTAGGTCTGACTATGACACATGGCAAACAATTATGGACTCACATACACAGACTCATTGTCAAACTTGCTCCAGGCTTGGAAATGTCTTCACATTTTTCCACAGTTTATAGAGGAATTTGGTATGTATAAAGTATATAATTAGTATTATTAAATGTGATTAATTCATACTGTGGGAAAATGTAGAAAGAACTGAAAGATAGTTTGGCGAATTCCCTCCCCTCTCCCCATTGAAAATGCAATCAAGCATGTGCATATTTGTCTCCCTGAAAATCCAAACAAAGCCAGAACACAATTATGGAATCTGGCTTTTTTCTCCCCTAGCTGAAGTAATGTATGCCCCATTTTTCATTGTCAGAATCTGTACTGAAAGTCCTTTATTTGAGTCATATCATTTCACAACACAGTTATTGGGGTCAGCTGGCTCACCCTGATATCACTCCCTATGCTCTTGCGTGTCTTTCTTCTCATTCCTCTCTCAGGTTTTTATTTGGCTGCTGGTGGCAGTTCAGCGACAGGCACTGCAGTCACCATTTCTAAAAAAGAAAACCTCTCATTATCTCTCTCTCTCCCATCTCTTTCTCTCAGCAGAAGCTGTGGGAAACACAGCAACCTGGGTCTACTTCCCATTGTTCTAGAGAAACCCCATTTTGTATCCCATTTCTGTGTTGAAGATTAGATCACCGCAGTGTGTTTTTTGTTGGGCTTCCCTTGCATTTGGTCTGGTAGCGTTCTGTTAGTGCAGAATGCTACAGTGCAGTTGCTGCGAAGGAATGAGTCCCTCTCAGCATGTGTCATCTCTGCTCAGAGACCTGCACTAGCAGCTGATTTGTTACCACACCCAATTCAAGGTGTTACAATTAGGATATAAAGCCTTTAACAGCTAAGGATCAGCTTACTCAAAGGATCACATTATCCCATATACGCCCATTCAACCACTTCAATCTGCAGAACTGGCACTTTTACAATGGCTGCATAATGTTCATTCCTCAGTTGTAAGGAATTGATCTTATAGTGTGGTAGCTCCTAAACTCTGGAACTCCCTGCCCATTGAGTAGGCAGCCTTTCTTGTATCACAGAAGAAGAAGAAGAAGAAGAAGAAGAAGAAGAAGAAGAAGAAGACGACGACGACTCTTTTGGTGCTTGCTAAAAGCTTTTTTGTTCAGGCAAGCCAACTCAGACATGCAAAGCTGATCTGTAATTATAATGTACATTTTAAACTGTTGAATTTTATATTTCTATTTTTAATGTACTGTAGTTTTAACCTGGACATCTATTAACTATTTGAATGTATATGTTATACATTTTTAAGCTGCTTGGAGGTTTTATTTACTAGTAAGTAGTGTACAAATTCTGTTAAATAAATTTAACAGAGCAACGGGAGATGCAGAGAGTTAAGGGATGTGGTCATGTCAGCTTGTCAATCAGGTGGATTTCACTCACTGTGCTTGAAATGTTCTATGAGGATTGGGGTCCTTTGTGTCAATCCTGGCACCTTTGTGCAGCTGCTGGGGCCTAAACCTGCTGAGTCCCTCTTTTACAGTATGGAGCTATTAAGTGGCTATTATTCACTTTTGCTATGGTGCCCAAGCCTGCATCAAGAATTAATTGCCCTTACATAAAAAGTCAAAGCTCCAAAAGTAATTAGAGAGATGCTGCAACTGTTAAGAGTTCTATATTATAGTATTCCATAGATAGAGAAGAGCTTTTAGGCCTCTTCAACCACCTGTGCCTTGACCAGCTACATTTTGTTACACAATCTGTGGTGCATTGGAAGCAACCTACAACCTTTAAATTCCAGCCATCTATGTTCCTTGGAAGGAATGGGGTAGGCAGTCCCAAGAAGACTAAAAACTGTCTCTGCTTCCAATGTGCTGTGGTTAATCTGAAGATAAGAAACTTCAGTGTCTTCAAAATATGGTGGTCAGGTTGCTGGCTGAAGCCTGGTATGTTACCACCCCCCTACCTGCTAAAACAACTGCAATGGCTCCCTGTATGTTTCTGGGTTTAGGTTCAGAGCCTCAATTTGGGTCTCTATAACTATAAATAGTTTACAACCAGTGCATCTGACTTCATTTTCCCATATGAGTCTGCCTGTGCATTAAGATCATCTGTATTCCCACCTGTGGTTCCTTGAGCTCAAGGAAAAGCAGGATATAAGTATTTTAAACAGAAGTAAATACTGTAAATACCCTAAATCTGGAATTCATTTTACAAGTTCTTAGGTATAGCGGTTGGTATACATGTTGCTGTTTAAGCACACAGTCAAAGCTAGCAATATATGCAGTCATTATGCCACTACGGTCTTATTTCACTTAAACATCCGTAAGAGAATTGCAGATGGCTTAAGGGTTGCAGTCTTTCACTGTGAGACAGAATAAGTGATTTTTGTATCTGTTGCACTCAATGTATTGCATATGCTTTCCTTTAGACAATAAAAGAAATTTTCAGCAAATTGATTTTATTTGATTATTTGACATTCCTCCATAATGTTCCCATTTTAAACTTGAGGGAAACATTCTGAATTAATAAGATTTTGAGGAACAAGATCTAGCTTAATTAAGAGTGGAAATATGTAATGTCTGCCAGATATTTATTTCACTGTTGTGGTGCAGCAGAGATGATATATACAAAATTAAGATGTACCATTTGCTGATGACCACAAAAAGCTCTTACTGAGTGAGCGGAAGGCCATTACCAAACAGATTACTGAGTCACATACTTTCAGCCATTGTAATAAGGTTTTACTACATTACACATGTGGGAAAAGGTAAACAAACAGTTAGGTTAGGGGAGAGCATGACCTACATACTTTAAAATGTCCCATTTATTGCTCAATTTTAAGAAGATGACACACTTAAAAGTTCCATTTTCCTGTCTTCTGTGTCATGAGTCTGATGCCTTATTTCCATAGCCAATTATCAGACTCTCTTTCTCTTCTTGTACATTTGATCTGTTTTAGCATGTGTTTCGAAATTACAGATGCAACCCAATGCACAGTAACCTGCCTTCAACGGCAGCACAAATTGCATCACTGCTGTGTATTTGCAGGACACACATACAAGGAAAAGCAAGGAGAGAGGACAAATCTATACGAGGGAAAAGGATAATCAGAAAGAATGGGAGAAGGTATACTAGTGGCCAAGTACGTTGGTGGCCCAGCAAATAAATCACAACATCCTAAATGTGGGTGGATCCCAGATTTTTCCTATAAATTTTTGTATCTCTCTTCTGAAAGCAATTAATTTCATAAAAGACAAAACATTTGCCATTTTTGGCCCACAGTTTGACTCCCCAGGGGGTTCTTGAGCTTCAAAGCCTGCTAGGTCAAAAACAATGGTAATGAATTTAAATTTTCCTGAAATAATCCCAAAGCGTTTAAGAATGGGGTATCAGAGTTTTAACTGTTGTGCTACAAAACAGTAAATAGACGCACAACTAAAAAGTGTCATTTGCTTGTATCCTAAAAGAAAAATTACCACAGTGCAATTCTACACATGTCTATTCCAAAGTAAACACCACTGGATTGAATGGGACTTATCCCAGGGAAGAGCACATGGGATTGCACTCCCAAGTGAATTAGTATATCACATATTTTGAGTAATTGTTATTACATTTTACTACGTGTAGGAAGACATAAACAAATGGTTTCATTGGGGCAGACAGAAATCTTCATAATTTAAAGTCATACAATTGTTACTTAGTGTCAGACAATTTGAACCTTTATTGGATCATCTTTCTGTTTTCTGTCTGATGGAGCTAAGCTACACCTAGAAAGGAGCTTCACAAATGTAGTTCAAAGGGCCTCAGATTATACATTTTATAGTCTGGTTTTCAAGAAAAGGGGCCTTCCACCTGTTTGTTCTACCCATGCCCTAATGTTGTAGTCTTTGGGCCAAACTAGACCTACAAGACAGAAGCTTACGGATTCAGCTATGCGGTTTAGGTGTGTGTTTAAAATTTTAGAGTATACAAGGGAGGAGAGCTTTAAGATGTTTTCCCCAATCTGTTTCTGATATCACAATACAACCAGCAGTGAGAAAAAGCAGCAGAGTCCAGAGATGTGAAGTGGGGAAGGAAAAGTTTCTCTCCCCTACCCTGTACATTCCTTTTACTAGATTTATTCTGCTGCTTCAATGCTTTTATGCCAGCGTTCAGAACTAAAAAGCCCTTTCAAGGGGCACACACATCATTAAAAAAAGAAAAGAAATATAGAACATTGGAGGGAAAACAGCAACAGGAGTACTGTAGACCACATAAGGCATATAAAAGGTGTTAACCTCCAACCCACTTTCCAGACAAGCTGATAAGTGCTAGTTTAACAAACACACAGATGTCTGGTTTGGCTCTTAGTTGGTATGAGGCAGCCATGTTGTGGGTGGACCTCCAGATGTTGTTGGACTGCAGCTTCCATCAGCCCTGACTATTAGCTGTGCTGGCCAGGGCTGATGAGGGTTGGACTCCAACAACAACATCTGGAGGGCAACCAAGTTCCCCATTCCTATGTGAGAACAATCTTACAGGGGTCCATTCTAAAACTACCATCAGCAGAGATGCTTGTGGTATGAACCCCACCACCACCACCCATTTTCTGCAGCTGGACTATGATTTGGTTAGGTTTCTGAAATGCACATGACTTTAGATTTAGAGGAGTGTTAAGAGCAACAGAACTACAATTCTCAGCATCCCTAACAAACTACAAATCCCATTCTTCTTTGGAGAAAGCTTCAAAAGCAAGGTGCGACCTATGAGTAGTGTTTTTATACCAGGTTGTCATATTGGCAGAATTCTGAGAGAACATCCCTGTTTAGATAGATACAAAGAAGAGTACAGCTATAACTGCACATGACTTGAAGGGCATTCATGTGAAAGGGATGCCAGCATCCTGCAATTTCAAGGACAAATACAAGGCACAATACCGTACAGATATAACACAGCACAAAGTACATGTGAAAATGCTAAACTATTAGGGGGGGATTGGTTGTGGAAGGAAAGAAATTATATCAACAATGATGCGATGTAAAAGCAAAAATGCTCCAGACACCCATATTCTCTTACACTACTTCTTTAAAGACTTATTTTTTTAAAACAAACATAAAAATTCATTCTATTGTACTGGTATAAAACAACAGTGGCATCTAGTGGCTAGTGGTATTATAAAATGCCTTTTAACTGTTTTCACTAGTAATTCATTACATTCCTCTAGATTGAACTTGGATGCCTTGCAACTCCCATACTAATGAAAATATGGAGGAAAAGTTATGTTTTGAGGATATTACGCTACATATTATTCCCTGCTGGCCCGAGTTTTAAACGATTCAATAAGTTAATAGATGGTGGTGAGGGAGTTAAATCTCTAAGCTTATTTAGAAAGGAAGCATTCGCAGAGCTTGAGAACCCCTTCAACACAATAACTTCAACAGTTATTATGTTAATATAAAACAGTGTCTTATAAACCAACAATTTTGGTTTTCTGTTGACTTAATATGATGCATTGTTTCAAAAGCGTATTAAGGAAGAAAGATACATCTGCAGAATGTGCTCAAATTACTTCTATTAATGGGAACTGTTGGGAAAGTTCAAACACACACACACACACACACACACACACACACACTTACTTTAGAAAAGTGTAAGAGCAGCAATTTCTTGCATCCAGTTTAATATTAATGTGCTGTGCTAAACTAAATGGCCATGCTCCAAATCCACACAAGAAGTTAACATCCAGGATGTTCAAGCATTCCTCACTTGCAGAAGAAAAGCTTAAGTCCCTCCAAATACTAGTTGCTGGAAATCACCAGTGGAGCAGGGAGTGTTCTTGCACTCGGGTCCTCTTTGCAGGCTTCCCATTGGCCAAATTGAGAAGATGATGCTGGACTAGATGGGCCTTTGGCCTGATCCAGCAAAACTTTTCTCATGTTCTTAATACTGTCCAAAAGAGATTGCATGTTGTTTCCTGGCTATTGCCCATCAATTACCGTATTTTTCGGCCCATGGGGCGCACCGGCCCATAGGATGCACCTAGTTTTTTGGGGGGGAAATAAAGGGAAAATTTTTTATTTCCCCCCCAGGCACGGGGCTGGGGTGGGGGAAGCCCGAGCTTCCCCCGACCTCAGCCCCCAGAACAGGCAGTTCTCCACAAGCCGTGGGAGAGCTGCCTGCACCCCGAAGCCTGGGGGGCACTGAGCTCAGCGCGCCCCCAGGCTTCAGGGTGCAGGCTGCTCTCCAAAAGCCGTGAGAGAGCTGCGCAACTTCGCGCAGCTCTCCCACGGCTTGCAGATAGCTTCCTGAAGCCTGCATTCGCCCCATAGGACGCACACTCATTTCCCCTTCATTTTTGGAGGGGAAAAAGTGCATCCTATGGGGCGAAAAATACGGTAATAAGAAAATACACTGCATTCAAATATTATCAAAAGGTAGAGAAAATTTTGCTTAAATTCTCATGGGTAGGGATTCCAAGTAACTGTTCTTTTTTGAACTTAGCTTACTTTCAAGGTAAATCCCATCCTCAGAAAGGAACCTTATCTCTTCTGGTTTTCTTGTGGAGCCTTAGGAGTGTCTCCCTCCTGCTTTCCTGCAGGTAAAACATTTCCCTGCACCCAAAGGTTTTTTTCACCTCATACCAAATGGAAGTATCACATACAAATTATGTATGCATTAATCATGCATATGCCACTATGTGTCCTGGACCCTGTTCTGTTTTAGAAATGCTTCTGAAGTTTCCAGCTAAACTAGAGGACAGAGGGAACTTCAGCACCTCTTCCTAGCCTGAGTATGTAGTCCTTCCAACTTTCTCAGACCCAGAGGATAAGAAACCCCCTCCATTTAATAAAAGCCAGTACCTGCAGAATCATACAAGGTTCACTTAAAGTAGCACAGCCAAGGCTTTAGAGCCAACTACAATACAACTTTGCCAGTCTACTGGAGACTTCAGTTGGCTTCAGCTCGCTGCTGGGACATCTTCCATATCTCAGTCAGCAGGCCAACTGGGAGCTGTCTGTGGTCCTGACTTGCCTACAGCTTTGCTTTGCTTTGCTTTGCTTTGCTTTGCTTTGCTTTGCTTTGGTCTGACTCTATCTGCCTGAGGCTGAATCTAGACACATCAAAGAAGCGTTTCAGCTTCAGCGAAAACAGGTAGAGAAAAACAGGACTCCACAGTGTCACCTGGTGGCACAATGTTATATTGCATATACAATGCATATAAATCACTTTTTCTTTACCAATCCAGCTGAGTCCTGGGTGGTGGTTTCCATTTCCCCCAGTGAACTACAAGACATCTTGGCATAGCCAGGCACACAGTTTTGTAAAGAACATCTTTTCTTTTTTCAAAAATGGTGTCATGTCTGTGCAGCACCTAGCACACAGATGGCCCTTAACAGATATTAAATGGGAGCAGCAATTAAATGCTACCCATAGCTACTGAATACTATGGTTGGACTTTGTGTTTACAATTCACTTTTTCCATTATGAGGCTGCTCTTTCTTAATGATGGTAATAATATTTCAACTATAGTCATTACATTAAAGATCTATCATCTCTGGCGACATGTTAATTGGCATTAGTATTTATGACTATATAATGACACTGATAGTCAGTGAACAGTGAAAGCACTGTTATTAATATCAGCAGTTAAGATGAATATGAAAATGAAAAATGTGAATTATTAGTTGTCATTTGCAAATTTAATTACTGCTAAGGAACGCTGATTTTGACTGAGATACAGAAACCTATGGTTGCAATACTTATATTTTAGCAAATACAACAAAAGCACTGCTTAACATTTAAGAAAAATGACAGCTCAGAAAGTATAAATGTCAACAGTGTGGTCTCACAGGTGGCTGTACAGATTTTCAAAGCATATTTCAGGAGCTTCAGAAACAAAAATAAAGTTATGGTCATAGTTACTTCCCTGTCAGTAAAGTAGATCCAATTTTCAAAACAAACACAGTGATAACTGAAAATTCCACAAAGAATACAAAGGAATCCAGTTATAACAAGCTGAGATGGAAATACAGACACACTTCCATTCTGTCACCCCTACCCCACCCCCTGTCTTCCCAATCTAAGAGTCAAAGACTTGTAGTATATGGGAATGGAGACAAATTCACATGCTGATGGATTCATTCTTGCCTGAGTCCCTAGGGATGGTATTATTTCTCTCGTGCATCTAATTACTAGTAATGAAGGTTAAGGCTTAAATTGATCCCTTAATATAGCATAATTGCATGCGTAACATTCTGATGATAAAACAGAAAAAAGAAACCAATACAGCAAACATTCAGTGATCTAAATTTAATCATTATTCAAACTCACTAGGTAGTGAATTCCTGGCTACTATAGTGTTGAAGCAATGATTCTTCAACATCAACTTCGTTGGACTGGTCATGTTGTGCGGATGCCTGATGATCGTCTTCCAAAGCAACTACTCTATTCCGAACTTAAAAATGGAAAGCGTAATGCTGGTGGTCAACAAAAGAGGTTTAAAGACTGTCTCAAGGCAAATCTTAAAAAATGTAGTATAAACACTGACAACTGGGAAACACTGGTCTGCGAGCACTCCGGTTGGAGAACAGCCTTTACCAAAGGTGTCATGGGCTTTGAAGACACTCGAACTCAGAATGCAAGGGGAAAACGTGCTAAAAGGAAGGCGCGCTTGGCAAATCCACACCATGATCAACTCCTGCCCAGAAACCAATGTCCCCACTGTAGGAGGACATGTGGATCCAGAATTGGCCTCCCCAGCCACTTACGGACTCTGTGTTTATGGAAGACAATCTTACTTGGCTACGAGTGATCGCCAAAGAAGAAGAAGAAGACTGAGTTGGCTGTTCAGGAACTTACCTGGAGCTTAATTTCAGGGACAGCTTTTCACATGCACAAAAACACACGTATGCTTGGCCTATTTCTGCCACAGAAATTATTAGGATGAATTATAAGGATGCTCTTGCTTATATAGGAGTTCTTTGTGTGCCCGGGAATTCCTGCGGAGCTTTGGATTTGAGTGTCCCATTTCCAACCTTTACTTAACCATTTTACCAGTAAGACAGGCTAGATCCTCAGGCCACCTGGGTAAATGAGATTGGGCTTTATCTGTCAGTTCTCCTTTACACAATTAAAGCACAATCTATTCAGAAGTACATCTCAATGAGTTCAGTAGGACTTTCTCCCAGGAGTTCTAGTTAAGTAGATATAGAACTGCAGCCTAACAGCACAACCCTGTGAAAGTCTATGTAGACGTAAATCCTGCTGATTTAAATAAAGCTTATTCCCAGGTTAGCAGGTTTAGGACTGCAGTTTTCTTTGGTATTCCTTTCCCCTCTCTTTGAATATTTATGTTAAGAGGGCAGCACCATTTAAGACAGAACTACACATTTTTGAAATAATCAAATCATTAATTTATGTTTTATGTAAAAGTCTTCAAGTGCTCATTTATCAAATTGCCCAAATGTATTCAAAATTATCAATTTGCCATTGTTGTTTTTTAAACTAATTGAATTAAACAGGTTTTGTTCCAAGAGTTCATGAATTGAGTGCACAATTGAATGGTAACTTCATTTTTTTCCTGAACAAAAAAAGCACTGCTAATGAACACACTGCAATTAAAGGGGAAGTCAATGTTTTCTCTTAAATGCCAACTTAGTCACAGCTCTAATGATCTGAAGCAGGGGCAGGCGACCTAAGGCCCAGGGGCCGGATGTAGCCCAATCGCCTTCTCAATCCGACCCGCAGATGGTCCAGGAATCAGCATGTTTTTACATGAGTAGAATGTGTCCTTTTATTTAAAATGCATCTCTGGGTTATTTGTGGGGCCTGCCTGGTGTTTTTACATGAGTAGAATGTGTGCTTTTTATTTAAAATGCATCTCTGGGTTATTTGTGGGGCATAGGAATTCGTTCATATGTTTTTCAAAATATAGCCCAACCCACCACTTGGTCTGAGGGACGGTGGACCAGCCCATGGCTGAAAAAGGTTGCTGACCCCTGATCTAAAAGCACAGGGCACAATCTGCTGGCTCACTTCATTTCAAAGGGGACTCACACAACAAAGTATTAAGTCTGAGCTAGGTTGCCCTATTACAAAAAAGCAACAACAAAACAAAACAAAAGCTAGAGCTGAATGGTTAATTAACTGTGTGGATACAGCATAGTATGAACCCGACAATTGACTCCATAAAATGTGTCCTGCTCTGGTTAAAATTATAGAGCTAACCATAAACTAGTAGAACAATAGTAAGCTGTTGCAAAACCAACAGAAACCCTACATGCATTTGAAAGTTAAAGTACTAATACATTTGACTACATGATAATGGAAAACAGAGCTCACCATTATGTATCAAATGATAATCAGTTACAGAAATCTGTTAATGCTTGCCCTTCAAAGAAACCCATCAGGAAACTCTATCGAAATATATGTGCAGCTCACGAAAGGAAATAACAAAAGGGTTAGCTGAGATCCTTTTTTTTTTTTAAATAAAGACACTTTGACAGATTTCCTGACCTCATTTTTATGAATATGAGTATCAAAATAGTCAAAAGCTATGGATATATCTATATGGAGGGTGTTATATTCAATCTGGGCTTGAAATGTATACGCTGCAGCCAATAGCAAAGGTTGTGTCCACGAAATTCATTATCAGATTTGTGCGTAAATGCCATGATATCATCACTTAGGAGCGTATAAGTCATTTCACATAATATAGTTTTATGCTACCCTGCTGGAGTTCATTTGCAGATAGGCTATACTGTAATGAAAAGAGAATTCATAATGATGCCTCAAGACTCTGAGATGCACAGAAAGGGATGCAATTCCATACAAAAGCCAAGTGTCACG
This sequence comes from Podarcis pityusensis, assembly GCF_964106645.2. NCBI lineage: Eukaryota > Metazoa > Chordata > Lepidosauria > Squamata > Lacertidae > Podarcis > Podarcis pityusensis. The sequence goes on along the minus strand of NC_138029.1, from coordinate 82,782,947 downwards.
TTCAGAAACATCCATTTGTGCCATACCATAGCAGGAATTATTGCAGAAATCTAGTCTTCCAGATCCCAAACAAAATAACTGGGAAATTACACTCATTGATTGAAGTAGAATTTAATTGGTGAATGAGGATGCCACTTTAATTCTCAGTCCTATGCTCCACTGCTGTCATTTAAATAGCAGAAGTTAAAGCATGGGAACACGATTGGGTTGCCAGTGGAACAGTTTGCATTTTTTCCCGTACAAGGTAAGAAAACACTGCATATAGGCACATACATCTCACAAAGCATATGGATCTGTTATGAATGAATTCAAATACACTGTGCTTTTGATAGTGGCTCCCAGTTCCTACTAAAATGTCAATCCCATTGGTGCTGTTTTAGGCTCTGGGCTTAATGGTTTAACAGAGGCACACAAACCACTCATTAGATGGAAATGTGTATTGCTTCAGAATGTGGTAAATTATCCATGCTGTATCTGGGAGCCTTCCTACTCATTCTGCTGAGCAGAGCCCTAGACTTGGCAAGCCCTGACAGCACTAACAGCTGTTCCAAGCTTTTCCCCAGCAAGTTATGACATGAGTTTTCATCTCTTCGTTCTCCAGAGCTTTCCCTTTATAGGCAATAGGTAGGTCTCAAAGACCAGTAGTTCTCTCATACTAGGGATCTACCAATCTCTCAATTTTTCTTTTTTTTTCCAGTTTTGATTTATTTATTTTTTTAAAAGGCATCACAAAAATCAGGCATAATTTAGTGCAAATATTTTCCTAACATGCACATTTTTCCAAAGCATTATTTTCTAATATAAAGCATTGTGTTATTTTCACAAATGTAGACATTTTATGCACATTTTAACATGTGCATTTTGTTCACATTATCTGATGGGAGAACTGTCATGCAGAATTCAGAGAAGTGGAGATTTCAAAGGATGATTGTGTTTTAGTTTGCATATTGTCTTTGAAACTGAATTAGGCAGGTTTGCATTTAAATGTTGACTGAATCAAAATTATCCTCTATGCTGACCTTAAGCAGACCCTCCTAAGTTGCTAGCTATATCACCAAGTATGCCTTGAACCAGCCCCCTCACCTATTTTAATCCCTCTGGCAGTAAGGTTCCCCTACAAAGTATGTTACAGTGCTCTGAACACCACCATCTGTGATCTACTCGCATTTACTCACTTTCATATAATGCAATGCTCTGAGACAGAAAATTCGATTAAAGCAAATAATTGCACACTGACCTCTATTTTTCCTCCTCATATACATTCCTTAAAACTCTCTCAGCCCTATTATATTTTGAAAATGATTGTTCGTCCTGTTCATGCATCTAAATAGGTAGAGCGACTGCATTGTGGGGGGAGCATGATTACAGTGGCAGCTCCCCTTCCCCAATTTCCACTTATTAATTGACTCCTCTAGGCAAAATTGGCCATCATAATGTTTGCCACCTGTTGACTCTCTACCTTGTTGCTTAGGTGCATGAATAGAGCTTTTGTGTTGTGAACAAATTGTTCTAACATCAAAACATGAAAAGCCCCCAATTACTCTCCACTCCCAAACCCGCATTCATTTTGTTCAGTCTCACTATAAATTCTAAACCTGCAATCCTAACTCCACTCACCTGGGAGTTAAGACCTGTTGAATTCAGTAGGACTTACTTCTGGTTAGGCTTGCTGTGTAACATTTTTAAATTATCCCCCAAATGTAATGCTGTCTTCAGAAAGGGTAATCCTTCCCTCAAAAAAAAAAAAAAAATGTATCAGATGCACTTTGTTCCACACTAGTGTATGGCAGTAAGTGGAACCTGCAACAGAATATTGCAGTGGACTGCTTCTGTTCAGAATTCCAGCCAGCCAAGAAACTGCTATGAAGCATTGCAGATGCAATCCAATGCACACTCAACACATAAATTTCATCACTGAATCAACAGGATTTACTTCCAAGTAAATGTGGAAAGGATCATAATGAATATTATGCCCCTGGGAATAACGAGACAAATGGTTGCAGGCAAACTGGATGCTTATAAGGATTTTCCTTCCTGCTTCTGTCAGTGAATTTTCTATGTCAATAAAGACCTTTATTTCTGCAAGCTAATGACCTAGCTAAATAATTCTCTGACTACATCTTGGTATATAAACACATTAACCAACATGTGTTCAAATGGCTTTGGTTTTAAATTTATTTAACAGGCAGCTAAGACAGTTTGTGGAATGGGTAGGTAGAAATTATGGATATTTTGTTTTGTTAAAATAGTGTTCTGAACATATTTTAGTAACCCTCAACACACAAGAAATCAAGTTTACTGCATACCAGTCAAGATGCAATGATAGTTATTGCCTCTTCATCATAGGGAAAAAACAGACATCTCATACAATGATAGGTATCCTGAGGATCATCTAGTCCAACCCCCTGCAATGCAGGAATATGCAGTTGTCCCTTACAGGGATCGAACTTGCAACCTTGGCATTGTTAGTACTATGCTTTAACCAACTGAGCTATCTAACATTTGTAGTATTCATAAAGTGCTCAGCAAACAGATTTCAGAACCTCTCCATATACCGTGTTTTTCGCTCTATAAGATGTACTTTTTTCCCTCCAAAAATTAAGGGGAAATGTGTGTGCGTCTTATGGAGTGAATGCAGGCTCCATGGCTTCAGTGAAAGCAACACGAAGCCAATGAAGCCAGGAGAGCAAGAGGGATCAGTGCACACTGATTCCTCTTGCTCTCCTGGCTTCGCTGGAGAGGCACTGCACAGGGAAGGGGCTCCATTTCTCTTGCCGCTTCGCTGAAGGGGCGCTGCGCAGAGAGGGAGAGGGTTTTTTTCTTGTTCTCCCCCTCTAAAACTAGGTGCATCTTGTGGTCCGGTGCATCCTATAGAGCGAAAAATACTGTAATTAGATCTTGCTTTGGCATTACAGGATGGCAGAACTGGAAGCATTAATGCAATTTCTGAATCAGTTAAAAAGGTGTCTTTTAAGAAACATTGTATCTGGAACGCTGTCTGTTTATGCTGTCAAAGCAACCTGCTGGCTAGCTGTCTGCAATTGCTATTAAGGCAAAGAACACAGAATTCACAGGGCTATGGTCAAATAACTGATGAAGGTTTGGGGGTTTCTGAAAGAAAGCAGGCTGTACTTCAAAGATCTTTATGGAGATATTTCTTTCCTAAGTTAGCTTCTGGTTCCTAACAATGCAAACCTGAATGCTAGTCTTACAATAATAGGTAGACAACCTCCTTGCATGAGCACATCATGGATGCTCTCCTGTTTGTTTAATACAGTCAAACCTCGGAACTCGAACAGCTCCGTTGCCAAACATTTCAGTTCCCGAACGCCAAAAACCCAGAAATGTTCTGGTTTTCAAACACTCCTCGGAACTCGAACATCCAATGCGGATTCCGCTTGAGTGCAAGAAGCTCTTGCAACCAATCAGAAGCCGCACCTAGGAGCAAATTTCCAGTGTTCACTGACAGACATGCAGAAATCTGCTTGCTTTCCTCTTCCCTTTTGTATCATGTCTATTAGATGGAGATCCTGTGGGCAGCAGTTGTCTTGTTTTTTAAATATATGTACGCAACTTAGAAAATGTTAGGCATCTTGTAAGTGTTAAATGATAATGATGATTCTAGTTCACAAAGAAAAGCAAGAAAATCATACTTTCACGGTGAGGCAAAGAAAAGCATATTTTGGATTGTATGTTGACAGAGCTTTCTCCCTAATGCCCCCCCCCCAAAAAAAAACTGGTGGAACTACCTCACCACAGAAGTATGTAAGGCAGCATCACTTTACAGTAGGCAATAATTGAAGATTCCTCTTCTCTTTGGCCTTTGACAGGGGAACTATAATTTTTATTATCCCCCTATATATCAATATGTATGTACTGTATTGTGTGGTATTATGTGGTGGGGTTCTTTTATTTGTATTGTTGTACAATACCTGTATTAACTGGTGGGTAGCAAATGCAATAAAGAAATAACATCATAACATAAAACATAACATAACATAACATAACATAACATAACATAACAACAACAACATAACATAACATAACATAACATAACATAACATAACATAACATAACATAACATAACATAACATAACAACATAACATCACATCTCTGGAATTTACTTGCGCACTTGAGTTTAAGATAATTCACGCGATAGGTAGGATTATCTGCTGGTAGATTTAATTTTTAAAAGCCACAAATGATCTCTCTTGAGCTACACCCACAGAGGGCCATCCATGCTGTTGGGCAGGCTGCAGATCTTCTCGTTGAAACTGATGCATTCTACCCTTTCACTACTACAAATCTACTCAGATGTTAAGGCACTAGCCTAGCTTCCTAGAAAAATACCTGAAATTGACAGAAAAGCAACAATGATCCAGCCATTAGAAGCATGAATGTTTGGAAAGTTCAGCTGCTACCGGGATATTACTATTAGTGCCCATGACCCTTAGACCTTGCAGAAATTCTGTCAAGGCCGAATGCAGCCAGTGAAAGCTTTAAATCCAGATATGCTTGAGGTTATGCTCTCCCATTCATCAAGCACATGGTATTTGATTTTAGTGAGATTGACAGTCCTATCCCCTAGTATGATTTATTTCTTTAAAATAACAGGCAGCTTTATTTATGCCCCTCGCTATAGATTCCTGTGATTAATTCAAATAGGTCCAGTGTCAAGGACCATAATAATGCTGCACTCACATTTTATTGCATAGAAATTATATGAAGCAAGGGACGCAGGTGGCGCTGTGGTGTAAACCACTGAGCCTTGGGCTTGCCGACTGAAAGGTCGTGGTTTGAATTCCCATGACGGTGTGAGCTCCCATTGCTCGGTCTCGGCTCCTGCCAACCTAGCAGTTCGAAAGCCCGTAAAAGTGCAAGTAGATAAATAGGTACTGCTCTGACGGGAAGGTAAATGGCGTTTCGGTGCACTGCTCTGGTTTTGTCAGAAGCAGCTTAGTCATGCTGGCCACATGACCCGGAAAAACTGTCTGCGGACAAACATCAGCTCCCTCAGCCAGTAAAGTGAGATGAGCGCTGCAACCCCAGAGTCATTTGCGAGTGGACTTAACTGCCAGGGGTCCTTTGCCTTTACCTATATGAAGCAAAAACAATATGGGAGATAAATGTACAAGATGGGACTGAGAGGGATGGCTTGGGACATGGTGAACAAGCTGCTTGCCGTTTTCTGAATTTGGTATTTCACAATAGACAAAAAGTAGTAATATTACATGATTTCCTCTTTATCAGCGCATATTTAGTTACATTCATGGGCTATCAATGAAAGTGGTGTAACATCTGCAGAGGGTCCTGAAAGAGGATCATGAGGCCATTTTTATAAGGATGAAAACCATGCAAGTGAGCACCATAAAACACACACATCACTTCCTGGATCTCAGGCTATAGTGTAAGTCAGAGGAACACTCAGACATGTATCTGAATAACATCTGGGTGAAGATAGGGCTTACCAGCACTGTATTACTTGGAAGAACCTTCTGTGAATGGAGACACACAACTGAATACAACAACTCTCTCATTTTTTTGTGCCGCTAGAGTTCAATTAGACCCTGTAGTGCAGGCAGCCCATCAAAGCAGCCATGCAGCTGCTTTTCGCTGAGTTGCTTTTTGCCAAGGAAGATGGCAAAAACCTTTTGGTTCCACTTTGATACGTTTAAGTTTCTCTCTCTCTCTTTGTATTTGGCTGCCTTTCTAAATTGTCTTGCTGTTACTGATCCCGACGCTTTTAACTGTGCTTTAAGGATTTCATGTGAAACCACTGAGAGGACCCATGAAACAGTTCCCAGAGTGTTATAATACTAAATCAAGCTCATCCGAATACGACTAATACAGTCTTTCCTGCTTACTAGAAAGCACTAATGGTTCTTACAAATTTCCCCATTCCAAAGGAAAATTGCTGAAAGAACAATGTCCTCTTCGCCTCGCTTTCACTCTCAACCTGGTCATTGTTTTATACTGAGCAGATGGTATTACGAGATTTCCTTTTGTTAAATAAAGAACAACCATCTCCCTTCAAGGGTTGCAGAGAGGTCACTGAAACCAAGATTAACAATTGATTAGTTGTAATGGACCATGGCAACAATAAACAACAAAAGGCCTTGTCAAAGATTAGGCTCTGCGGCTCATGCTGCCAACACAAATGGCTTTTAACCTAAAAGTGCTAAGATCATCAACATTTCCCCAAACCTAAGGATTTAAGGAATGAGGATGAACTGTGGTGATAAGGCATCTTTAATAATGGGTTCTATAAATGTGCAGCTGGTTTATTCAGGCAATAGATCTGGCTTCTTGTGGATATAGGGAAAAGGAAATATGATAGGTTTGCAAAGTCAGAGATCCTATTCATTTAAAAACGTAAGAAGATGAGACCACAGGCTGATCTAGTCTAGCATACTGTTCTCACAGTGGACAACTAGATGTCTATGGGAAGCCTGCAAACAGGGCATAAGCACAATAGCCTTTTCCTGTGTGATTTTAGAAGGGTTTTCAAATATTCCGTTGATTAATATTGTTTCTAATTGTACAGAAACACCAAAGTTTCCATAGCTCCTTAAAACCAGCTCTCTGTATTTTTTAACTTTGGGGTTCGGTTTTAACACTGCGCAACATGTAATGTAGATTGACAGTACATTAGACCTTTACTGGAAAGCGAAGTAATGGATTTTTTTTTCCAGCTTCAGTTTTCAAGTGCTCACTACTATATAAGCTAATCAACATGATAAGTGCTGGTCTTGGTTATGGATACACATCCATAACCAAGGGGACCTTTACACTGGAATGTAATTGGAACGAGCCATTGGACTGTTATTTCTACCTTAAGTTTCATGTGAAGTCTTCATGGGCTACTTGCTACGCATTAGTCCAAAATGTATTGTATGCAAGTAAATGAAAAAGCATTTGGATTACTGCCTTGCCCTGCCTTTTAGACCCAGTTTAAGTAGTGGCTATCTAAACATGTTCAACGCTTTTTCAAAGAGCAACATCACGTCTCTAATCCCATCTCTGTAGGTTAAATTTCCTAAAAAGCAATTTCTTGCCAGTAGATTTTATTTATAGTTTTCTTGTCTGCCCTTCACCATAAGGTCCCCGGGCAATATAATACACATTATAATAAGAGATAAAAGAATTGCAATTGTAAAAACAAATAAAACCATTTCCGCCTGAACAGAAAAGTGTAATTCCAGCAAAGAAGTGAGTCCCCCAAAAACAAGATACCATAACTGTACACTGCAACTAGACCTCATGCTTCTGGTTCCAGAGTTTGAAGTCTTGCCCAAAGATGGAAATTTTGATTACATTGCTGAAAAATTCAGCCATATCTTGTCATAAACAATGGAAGTATGAGCCTACGAAATAACTAAGTCATCTTCATTGCATAAAGGCACTAGGCCTTTTATGATACTGTATTTTCAGATGACCATTAGTTGTATCCAAGGGTTCTACACCATGAGCAGAAGAAGGTCCATCTTCCACACATAGAAAAAAGGTCCATTTGTGAGCAGATCTCTTCTTCCATGAATGGTGGCTCTTTCCACAACAGAATGTTTGGACTCAACATACTAACCTCAAAAAGATATATTTTTTCCTACCTGTAAATCAGCATCAAATTCATGTTTCAAATGAGCATCTTCTGCAGCTTCAACAAGACGCTGAAAAAAGAAGAAGAAAACAAAGTATTACTTTCTAGAAATTTCAGGTATACAGTGGTACCTCGGGTTAAGTACTTAATTCGTTCCAGAGGTCCGTTCTTAACCTGAAACTGTTCTTAACCTGAAGCACCACTTTAGCTAATGGGGCCTCCTGCTGCCGCCGCGCCGCCAGAGCACAATTTCTGTTCTTATCCTGAAGCAAAGTTCTTAACCTGAAGCACTATTTCTGGGTTAGCGGAGTCTGTAACCTGAAGTGTATGTAACCTGAGGTACCACTGTATTTTCATGTTGATTAGCTGATAGACAATCTTGCACCCAGTTGTGAATATTTAGTAAACTTGGTGGTGGTAGCACCACTAGGTTCTGGGGAGCCTTCTGTTCTGTCATGTCCCCAGTTTGGGGGAATACAATTGACTTGCATAGGGGAAGGCATAGATCAACTAAAAAACCAAACACATTTTTTAGTCCCTCTCCCAAATCACTGGGATTGGAGTAACCTGGGGAAATAATTGACTGAAGAAAAACTAGAAATGTATGTCAAAGATAAAGATTCCTCAACCCCTCCCTTCCAAGCTCTGGGTGTTTTTCAAGTCAGCTTGGTTTTGTTTCTCTGAGTTATGTGCATGTGGAGGGAAATGGCCATATTTTTCTTTGGTCTGCTAAAGCCACATAGACACTTAGAAGCTTAGGGAATCCCTAATCTACCACAAGGTGCCTTATTAACAAGCACAATCCAACTCAGAAATTGAGTTTTCCCCAAATCATCCCAATTCACTTCATCATTTGAGGTACAAACAAAGTTGATATACATCCATAGTATTTACTACTTAAAGGAGCCGCAAACAAAGCTCACAGCAGGGTCACCTCATGGAGAAAATCTCCTGAGGATCAGACAGAAGTACCAGTACTTCAGAGCATTTATTCATTTATGGCAAAAATGTTTCCTATTATACATGAGTTGTTGGAAGCTGCTTGACAGCTGAATCAGGCATCAAAGGTTACTTGCTCTCCTCTTCACAATGGGTGGGGATCTAGACTTCTGTAGATGTAGAGAGATCATGCCTGGGAGGCAACTTCTCCTGATTTCCCGTCTCTCCCTGCAACCCCCTGCACCATCTCCCATATTGTTCTGGAGGGTCCCATCCCCCTGCATCCTCCAGAACAGTATGGGAGGGTGCGTAGGAGGTGGCAGGGCAAATCAGCAAAGGTCATCTCCTACAATCGCCGGAGGGAGAATTCCCTGAATGGAACTCTACTTAGGCGACGATCTCACCCACAGAAGCGAAGTCTGGATCCATCCTCAATGATGTAACACCATGCATGGCACGATGCATGGCCATCCACCCACCAGCCAATGACGAGCAGGTAGGCAAATGCATCGTGTGGCAGAATCCTAAGTGCTGTGCTAAGCTACAGGAACCGGAAAGAAAGAGCCAAAGTCTGATAGAAGTTTGAGATCTCGTGTAAAATTGAGTTCTGCCTCGGTTTTTTACAAAATGCTATGTAAAAAAACCACAACCTTCAAATCAGTAGACAACCTGACAAACTTGAAATATTATACTGTCCTACAGAGTGTTGTTTACATGTAGTAAACATACTGATCAGCGCTTGTTGCATTTATTATTGCCCAAAATAGAAGAAGAACAGGAATTTGGGAAGAACAGCAATTCATGCTAGAAACTAAGTCAACAGCTGTAATCTGGACTCAGAGATCAATATATTTTTATCGTGTTCATTTTTTCTTATCAAATTGGTTATTAATAATATTTAAATCCTATAATTGTTTTTCCTTCACTAAAGAAAGATAAATCATTAAAAAGTAATTACAACTAATAAGCACAGAGAGGGGCAAATATGAAATGGAACATATAAAATTCTCCACTGAATAATCCTTTACTAAAAATGTAGCATTCATTTGAATGCCTTAAAATATTTCAAAATCAAGTCTCTGGCTTACCCACTTCATGTGTATTTGAAGTACCTGCCCTAGCAAGTTATGTTGGCTGTCCCTAAACCATTGGTATTCCATTAAAAATAGTAAGATCAGTCATGGTATAACTTAGTGATATAGTTCATATCAGTTTGGGTAAAACACAACATTTTGTAAGAAATAATAAAACAGCTTTCTGTATATAGTACAGTTAAATTACACAAAATTAAGCAGAAATATTCAAAAGGCACACAGCTTAACCTATAATATTTCAAATTGAACGGCTAATTAAATGCCCCCCCCAAAGCATTTTACACTCATTTCAGAAAACAGCATTCATATGACAATTTTGAGCAGCAGCACGTCCATAAAATCCAGTCACCAGGGTGTAATAGCAGAATAAAGCCAAGATGAAGCCATTGTTTCTGGTTGTTAAGAACTAGTTATTTTATATTAACATATAAATTTTCAAAGCAACATCAGTTACAGACACATTCAAAGAAAAAATGCTTTCTCAGGAAGGGTGCATAAGATCATACATTGTACGCTATGCACTATCTTTGTTATTTTTGTTAATTAACTTATTATATTATTATCAGTCTAGTAGAGTTATACTGTATAGTAATAGCATTGTACATATCAGAAAGAATGGCCACTTCTACCCAAAACTACATTTATAATATAACTATTTCCCCCTTCCACCCAGCCTACACACAATAGTTTGGGGAGTCAAAGAACAAACTATTTTTAAATCACTGTAGCGATTTGCTGCACTGACGTCACTGCGGAAAGATTACAACAGTACTCTGGAGACTATTCAATAGTAGATTATCAAAATAAAATAAAAGAAAAACATTACCAAGATCCACTTCCCGTATTACCTCATTGGTGGGTTCATTTCAAAAGTGGGGAATAGACTTCAGTCCTAGCAAACTTTGCATGTTTGCAGGTGCCTTTCTAAAAGGTTGCTTTTTGTCGAGAAGGGCTTAGATTTATTAGTGTGGAGGGCTTTAGGTAATATTCTGGCATAGATGGGTAAATATGCTGAAAGTTCATCTTAATCCCATCAGAGTTCTTCACTGTTTTCCCATCATTTATAAGTAAAGGCTGGAAAGGTAACAGAACAAAAGATTCCATTGACATCATTGCAATTTATCAAATTTAAAGAGAAGGGCAGACCAATTTCCTCCATTCCATTTTCTAAGTCTTTTGTGGATTAGCTGTGTCCAGAGTTCCACTCCACCAGTCTTCCAATTTCTCAGATCATTTCTGTAAGGTCCATGCACATTTTACCTTTGCTACATCAGTTTGTTTCATATGTTTACATGGATCTACTACCCTCCCCACAAAAAAAATAAGGTAATCTACATTTAGGAGTGATCATGTGGCAACATAATTGTAGATTGGATGGCTAAGGCTACAGTTAGCAGGCCACAGTCAGTCAAGTCCCGCTGCTGGGCTAAGGGAGAATAGGGTGGTGGCCTTCCAAATTCTATGCTACACTCCTTGGTTTGAACACCTGTCCACCCTTTTCCAAAGAAGGGAAAGGTAACTTTTTTTAATTCCTAAGAGCAAAGGTGTGCATCAACCTTTTGCCCATAAGGCTATTTTTAAGACAAAAACCAGGCAATGCAATTTCAGTCATGGAAGAGGAAGAGGTGCCAATAAGGAAACTGGTTCTTCAACTATGTCAACAAATGTCAGCTTTAAAAGGGAAACTGGACAAATCCATGGAGGATTAGGCTACTGAGGGTACCAAGTCACAATGGCTGTATGCTCTCTTCAGTATCAAAGGCGACATGCCTCTGAATACCAGTCACTGGAAGTGGAGAACAACAGTGCCAAACTCCCCATTTTAGCCAAATCATGGCCATCCTCTGGCCTTCCAAAAACAGTAGCTAAAAAGGCCATCGTGAAAGATAAGGCCAGGCCTCCTCAGCTCCCTGAACATGAACAGTACATTCATATATTGTTATATATACAGTGGTCAGGTTAAGTACTTAATTCGTTCCGGAAGTCTGTTCTTAACCTGAAACTGTTCTTAACCTGAAGCACCACTTTAGCTAATAGGGCCTCCTGCTGCCGCCGCGTTGCTGCTGCACGATTTCCGTTCTCATTCTGAAGCAAAATTCTTAACCTGAGGTACTACTTCTGGGTTAGTGGAGTCTGTAACCTGAAGCGTATGTAACCCGAGGTACCACTGTATAAAATTTAGCAACTGAATTCAGGAATGCATTATTAACAAAATGAGGCATTTATCCTTTCTTGCTTTGTTTTGTTTTTACAGATGTTTTATATAGATTTGGAACCGTTTAAAATTTTGTCTGTGCTAAACATATGTAGTGCTTCTTACATTATCAGAGGGGTGTGTGTCATGTACACATCACGCAAACCTTTATTTAAATGCAGTTGATTTAAAAAAGAAAAAAGTGCCTTTGGTGTAATTTTGTTTGAAAAGTAAATTAAGAGCAAAACACATGTGCACCTACTTGGTCTAATAGGTCCTCACACCAAATTGTCAAATTGCTTTTAAAAAAAAAAAAATCTGTGGAGTTCAAAGAGCATGGCTGGCTTTCATGAAAAGGAAAGTAGGGAGAAAAAGAATGGGATTCATGCATGGAATATGTTCACTTGCCATTTGGTGAGGGGGGTGGGCAGTCTTAGCTGCTGGCTGGGGAAGCAGGACTTGACAGAGTGGGACAACTAGAGCCACATCCATAGCCCTGTCACTTGCACCAGCCAGGGTGGAAGTGGTGGAGCAGGGAAAATATGCCCCTTTGCTACTGCCAGCTCTAAGGCTAGTGCAGCATATAGGTCTGAACAGACCCACAGTGATCATGTGACAACAGCAGGGCCACCTCAAGATCCAGTGGCCAAGATCCTGGGCCTGGTCAGCACAGCCTTGAAATGCCTTGTTTCAGAGTTTTCCACTGGCTACTGCCAGCAGGGATGGCAGCAGTGGTAGCTTCTACCTACTGTTTTTGCAGACACACTGACGTACTCTGTGCTGGTGAGGCTTTCCAGCTGACAGTGGAATGCCTCCACCAGTGGAGGCAGGTGGAGCTTGGCAGGGCTGACCAGAGGTACACCTCCGTTCCATCAAGTCCCCTCCAGCATGGTGGATAAGGGGTCAGATTACTCTTCTCAGCTACAACCCTATGCACTGTTACCTGGAAGTACATCCAACAGGGACATAAGATCAGAGTCAGGCCCCAGTTTATCCAGCATTCTGTTCTCACGGTGGACAACCAGATGCCTAGAGGAACCTCACAAACAAGACCTGAGTACAACAGCACTCAAGTAAACATGCATAATACTGGGCTGCATATGCAGATCCTGATAACTGTAACTTCTTTGGGCATCACGTTGTAAAGCCACATGTCACTCAACTAGAAACTAAAAGTAGGGCATGGAAATTAATCTAATTAAAATAAATGTCCTTGCAATAAAGCATTACTTAGATGCTAAGAGTGAGAAATCCACTTAATTAAACAGATTACACAATATTGTCTCAGTTAGATTGGGAGGCTCCGACTTTCAGCATATTGAACAACATACTGAACAACTCAAACATCTTTCTGTGTTGCTATCATGATGATAAGGATTATGCGCACTTTTATCACTAAGGCCTTGACTTCAGCCTCCCAAAATGCTTAAATAAGGAAGTGATTACAATACACATACTTGTTCATTGTCTCCTGCTTAATTTTCTTTTTTGAGTAGGTTTTGTGTAATATTATTAACAACGCACCAGAAATAAATACAGCAAGTAACATCGTAGATATAATTTGAAAGACACTAGGGGGCAATAATTGCTGTTCAAACATCCTAACTATTCAAAAGCTCATACTCCAATATCATGAGCACATTGTACTTGAACTGAGATTATGGCACAGAGCTTGACCAGTTTGTCTTCTACTTACAGAACATACCTGAACTTTTGATAGGATGGAAAGTAGCATATCCCTGGCAATGACACAGCAACACCCACACACTATGATGTTGTGTGGTGGTTTTTGATGCTGCAAGTCTAGCTGTGCCTGCATATTTGTAAAAAGAGGGGATCTTCATGCATCTGATGAAGCAGACTTCTACTCCCAAAGGTTTACACTGTAATAAATATGTTGACCTTTAAGGTGTCAGAAGACTCTTTGTCAATTTTGATATACGCATACTGTACTTGAATTATGGGAGGAAAGGTAGGAGGCCCTTTAAGAAATCCACAGACCCCAATCTCACCCCTGCTTGGCTCCCTGCTTGTGAAATCCTTTCTCCATGGAGACTCACCTGGTGGCTTCGCTAGATATCTTCAGGTGCCAAGCAAAAACATTCTTCTCCCAGGCCTTTGCCTAATTAAACAATCTCTGGGTATTATTATTATTATTATTATTATTATTAAACTGGGGGTATTGCTTTTGTCTGTTACTATGTTACATATTTTGTAGCAGTAGTAGTAGTAATGATGATGATGATGATGATGTTGCAGAAGTCTGATGTGGGTTGTTATAATTTAACTTTAAAAATGCAGCTAAATTCAGTGGAGGCAAAAGGAGAAGAAATGGACAGAATGGGGCATTTACTTCTTTTTTAAAATTTCCTTATGTAGATCAAGAGACATTTCCCCCACAAAGCTCTCAGCCACATATTACAGCTGAGCTACCCATGTTTTGTTTTGTTTTGTTTTGTTAGTTTCAAAAGTACAGACTTCTTTCCTTGTAATATTATTGGTTTCTGAGAGCCCTCCTGTGGCTAAAACCTAACATCTGCATATTTCCAGGGACTTGCAAGAAGGAAGTACATCTCACTGGATAAAGTGCTTAGTGGTTTTTATTGCAAAATGATGACTTAAAACCCAAAGGGGGTTGAACTTTATGAAGAAGTGTCTGTCATATATTCTGCATGTCTACTGAACTCCTAAAGTTTCGATTTTAATTGCTTTTATAATCCTAAATATATTCATTGTATAATGCCAACTACTTAATATATTTCTGACCCAAAATCACAACCCGGAATATCTTGCTGAATAAAACAATCTGAACTGATGCCCTGCTATGAGAGAAGGAAGATTTTCATCATTCTGATCTATCAACCCACCTATATGTGATATGGTATACACTTGAAGTTCCTACACCTACAAACTTCCCCCATTTATTTCAGTGGAGGGAACACTTCCGTGCAGGCGCAGATCTAAGCAGGCACAGAATTCCAGTGCAAACACAAACCACCTATTCTCTTTAGCAGATCTGCTCCCTTCACTGAATTGGCTCTTATCATTAGAAGTGGATCATGCCATTTTACGGTCTAGTCACTAGATGGCACTGGGCTTAGTTGTAGCTGGGGGGGGGGGGAGTCTTCCCACTTGTTAAAAAGAGACAGTACAGTTAGCTTGCTGAATCATGTGTCCTCAAAGCATTCTATGACAAGGGGAATGCTTGTCTATTACTTTGTGTGATGAGCATGAATTATCCTAATCTTATTGTTGCTTCCTAAAGGAAGAGGGGGAAGACCTTATCCTTGTCTCCAGATGGAAGAACCTCACTGTTGGTGCAGCTGCTGAAGGGAGCATCTCTTAGATGCACTAGTTAAAAATACTTACGCCCCACCATTTGCCAAATAGCACCAAGGCATCTTGCATAAAGTCAAACAAGATGCAATATTAAAATAAGACACAGTGCAATGCTATGCATGAAAGATTTGAGTTCACTATGACTCCTACCTATCATGGATTGCAGCCATGGTATTTAAAACATAAACATGAATACAATGTCAATTCCTCATAAATTCATCTTCCATTGTAACAGAGCAGCTGATCAACCCAAAGAAGGTCTATGATTGGACTGGGAGATGACTAGTTACTTTTCTCACCTATATCCCCAGGGAGGGCAGTTTTGAATGTTACACAAAAGCAGTGGTGAGGGGAGACCCCAATACTCATGCTTCTTTTATGTATTTCCTCCCTGTGAAAAACTCACACTCTGAAAAGGAACTCTAATATCTTCTCCATGTTATGTTGTTTTCAGGTTAAGCAAGTGAATGCCTGAAAAGCGCTAAATTTCTTGTGTCTGGTTGGCTTTCTACGTTGGCACAGATTATTGTATGCAACCATGCGGGGCTCAAGCCATTATTCATTGCTCTGTATTGCCTGTGGCTTCTCCACTGAAACCAATGAGCTTTTTCTACACTAGGATGACCATAAGTATTTGCATCATGCTTTTAAATTGCAAAATTTGCATTCACTTAACCACTGTATATTAGAATGTGCAAGTCTTTTAGCCAGTTTAAAATCCGTCTGAAGACTTATTTATTTGACTTAACATTTAATTGGACTCTTTGCTGCTACTTTAGCAGCCACATGCCCTTTGCAGATTAGGGATTTGCCAATACCACAACAGTGAAGTAAAAGTAACACAGGAAATGAAAAGTAACTCATGAAATAGTTACTGTACTTTAGCTCTGCAAGATTGTGATTATTCTTCTGTTGACACTGGGAGTACAAACGCAAGGGGAAAGGGTACTTTGACTATCATATTTCATTACATTTCTATCCCACCTATGGAGCTCAGAGTGGCATACAAAGGATTCTTGCACAATCTCCTATCCATTTATGCTCTAGCACTGATGTCCTGCACTGAGCAAGGGGGTTTGACTAGATGGTCTGCAACAGGTGTCGGGAACTTCTAGCCTTCCAAATGTTGCTGTATTTCCACTCCTGTTATCCCTTGCCATTGGGCATGCTTGCTGGGGCGGAGTTGCAGTTCAGCAACATCTGTATGGTGAAGGGTTCCCTGCACCTGATGTACATGGTCACTCCAGCTCTATGATTCTATGGGCACTGACCCACTCAGACCTGTTTAGCTTCAGTATAGTTGCTAAGCTGTTCTCCCAGGCCAGGCCTAGGTGACAGCAACTCACCTCATTTGAAACCTAACGGGTTATACTGAAGTAAGTTCTATTCCAAGTAGATCCACTGAAATTAATGTACTTAAGTTAGTTGTGCCCATCAGTTTCAATGAGTCCACTGAGGAAGATTAGCAATTGATATAACCCAATGTTATATCTATTCATTTAGTTACTGGAAGATTTTCACTGTCACCACCCAGAAAGTCCATAGAAATATACAAACGTAATTAGCAACACAATTCTAACAGTAGGGGCAACACAAACCAAATTCCCTCCCATTTGGAAATCAAAAGCCTATTGAAAAATTAAAGTCTAATTAGCTCATCTAAATCATGGCTAGGCAAACTAAGACCCGGGGGCTGGATCCAGCCCAATCACCTTCTAAATCCAGCCTGTGGACATGTTTTTACATGAGCAGAATGTGCCCTTTTATTTAAAATGCATCTCCGGGTTATTTGTGGGGCATAAGAATTCGTTCATTCCCCCCCCAAAAAAATATAGTCGACCCCCCCCCCCCAAGGTCTGAGGGACAGTGGACCGGCCCCCTGCTGAAAAAGTTTGCTGAACCCTGATCTAAATGGACCAAGCTCTTCAGTGCTACTGAATCTCACAAATGCAGCACAGCAACCAACAGATAACACTCTATCCATTGTTGGAGTGGCATCTTAAATTCAACACTAAACCTCAGTCATAGAACTTGTACATTTTGGAGTAGTTTGCCCCTCAGGTACGCTATACAGAGCTTTAAAGTTAAACCTGACTTGTATAAGCCATTCAGAGAGCCTTTTAGGAAATAAATGCAGGAAATAAATAAAGCCAGCACTTTGAAATCAGCCTGAGAGCAAGCAAGCTCCTGTGGTATTGGTGTCATATACTATGGCCCCTTCCAGTGGAAACAGTTCATACTTTTAGCTTACAGGCATCAGCTGGTGTAAGAAATTCTGTGATGTATATGTAACTCAACAAAATGTATTTATCGCATGTCAGTGTATTTATCACATTAGTTGGTACCCTCTGTTCATAGCTCTGTTCATATTACTCCAGTAATCAATCCTCTCTGCCTTCCTTAGGGATGAGGAACCCGTGTCATGTAAGTTGTTGTTGGACTCCAGTTCCCATCAGCCCCAGCCAGTATGGCCAATGGTCAGTGATGATGGAAGCTGTAATCCAATAACATCTGTAAGGTCACAGGTTCTCTGTTCCTGTTCCACATGAACCTATCCACCCGCTGCATTCATAATCTGAGCCCTTTTACAATGCCTGTTCCCATCTACAAGTTTGAGTGGCTGAGACACCAGACAGGGTCTTTTTAGTAGTGGTGCCCAAGTTATGGAAATCCTTTCCCTGGGGTGGGGGGCGTGGGTTAAATTGTTGTTTATTTATTAAAATCATTTTATAAACTGCTTCTCAGCCAAGTGTCTTGAAGCGGTTTACAGAATAAAATTCCAATACTGAAATGTTAAAAATATAATCAAGTAAGTATTAAAATATACAGAACATCCAAATAATATTGACGATGAACAATGTCAGGCATACACAATATCTAAAATGGGCAAATAACTTAATCAGAGAAAGCCTGGAAGAAACAGATCTGATTTTAACACAGGCACCCTACTGTGGGAGTGTTCTAAAGAGTGGGTGCCACTACAGAGAAGGCCTGTCTCTGTTATTAGCATTCAGACATCATTTGTAACCCCTTTTCTTCCACCATGCCTTTAGTTTGATTTAGTTTTGTCATCCTCTGTTGATTTGGCTTTTTGCAACTCTGATTCATACTTTGACCCTGTTTTTTTTATTTTATTTTGTTTGTTTTGCATTTTGTTCTTGATTTAGGTTGTGAGCAGTCCTTCCTGAACCAAAAGGCAGGATATAAATGTTTCAACTACAGAAATAAAATATATCCTGCCTTTTCACAATGCAGCCCATGTGAAAACGTATGGAGTTTCCAGGTGATCTCCCATCCAGACACTGAACAGACTCAGACCTGCTTAGCTTCAACACAGTTGTTGCATCATATGCCTTTAGACACGAGGCCATTATCACAAAATTTATTATAGAGTTCACCTGAAAGTTATCAACTAGACATATTTCCCCATTTGAACGTGAAAACAAAAATGACATAATTCAGTTCTTCAAAGGACAGACCTTGGACAAAGCTCAAAGTAAGAGAGACTGTGAAAATATTCCTTTTCCTGTTTCCAATCGTGGTATGGACTGAATAATTTTCTGAAGGCAGGAAGAAAAGAAAAGAAAAAAACCAAAAAAAACCTCTGATCTGTATGTGGCATGGGCCATGTTGAAATCCCTCACACACAGAAACTTTCTATACATGTCCAATTGAATTGAAATGCCCTTACTCTGTATGACTCCTATTTCCACGTACTAAAGCAATTGATGGCTCTATGTTGTGCTAGCATACAGGGTAAACAGAATCATAAAGGAAGGGACAGAAGAAAGGAAAGGGTCCATGAACCAGGCCTGTCGGTCTAGACTCTGAGAGCATTCCTCTGCCTTTAAGACCTTTGCAGAAGGGACTATTCAGCAGCATCCCTTACCATCCCTGCATCATTATGACCTAGTAGCAATCCTAAGGAGGCAAGGAGGAGCAAGAGGCAGCGAAAGCATGCAAAGCTAATGTTCACATATTGATTTGAATGCAGTGGCCAGTTATTTGACTGTAAGCTTCTGGCTTCTATTGATATGTCATTAGGGGAGCTCCAGTTTATCAAAATACAAGCTAATAATAACTGCATTTTCCTACATAATTTTGGAGAAAATACCTTTTGGCTGCAATCCTAACAACAAGCACATCTGCGTTTCAATTTATACGCCAACATGGCAACACAAATAATCTGAATTTTCCAATAGAGTATTCACTGCCTGTTTGGTCCAAAGTACCACGGCAATATTTTACTCTTGTAAGGGGGGAAATGCAAGATCCAGTAGGCTCAATTGCTGTTTGCTTATTTGTTTTTTTAAAGAACAGCAATTTATTCAGAACTGGCATAAGCAGGGGAGCTCTGGGTTCAAATCCACAGTCAGTCAATAAAGCTCAGTATGAGCAGCCCCAGGCTAGTCACTAAGCCTCAGGTAATCCTGCCTTCCATGATCATAGCCACTGTTACCAGCATGTGAAAAGCATGATCATTTGAATTCACTCATCTAACTTCATTTGTACGCAATAGATAACAGAAAGATAGATATGGGCTGAATAAGCCATTCTGCATGCAAAAGGTCTCAGGTTCAATCCCAGACGTCTTCAAGTAGGGCTGGGAGAGACCCCTGTCTGAAAACCTGGTGAGCTGCTGTCAGTCAGTGTAGACAATACTGAACTAGACAGACTAATGGTATAACTCAGTAGAAAGCTGCTTCCCACATAGATATAGTGATAGAGATATACAAAATCTTTGATTGGTAGAATGTTTTTAAATATGAGCTTGCATATTTCTCATTTCACGTCTGGAAAATTAGGGTTCAAGAAGGATTAGCAACTTGCTGATAGAACTGCAAATGGATCATTGGGTTCATCTGTTCTAGTTCCCTGGATGGGTAATTCTTCCTACAAATCAAGCCAAAGGCAATGCCCCCGTTGAGAGTAGAGGAAAAACTGATTATTATTTTTTCAGTACAGAGGTAGAAATTCTAATGACTCTAACCATGATTCTGATCCTCTAAAAAGCAAAAAAATGAAGCCATCCATTTGAATATCTTAATTCTGGCTAACTCATTTATATTCAGGTTAGAGGTTTTAACAACTCATTTCACTCACAGCAAACCAAAATGAAATTGAACGAGCTTATTTGATAAGCTTTGCTTAAAGTGAATTCTTTGAAATTCAAATATATTTTGCTCTAGTGCCGATATAAATATTTGCACATGTGTTAGGGGCTGTTAAAATTACTTTTTAAATGGACTCGGCCACAACTAACAGAGACATAATTGGGTTCCCATCAATGATCAAAAGAAGCCAGTTAACCCTGGGATAAATAATTAGCTCCTGTTTAATTAAGATAATTTTCCATTTTAAGACCGAGGGATTAAAATTCAACCCACACAAAATTCCATTTCTTTTAATGAACTTCAAAAGGCACAATCATGTTTTTACCTATGGGAACTATGAAGGAAGATAAAAGAGGTGAGGCATGGCAGCTGCGCCATCTACCCATCTGGCATCAGAGCCTTCCTAGTTTTTGTAGAATGGGACGGCTCAGGGAAAGCTGGCATGTGAACTATTTACTGATCCTTTGGGCAGCTTTCAACCCTACAATGTTGTTTCCAGTGAAAAGGAAAATAGGCAGCGAGCAGATTTCAGGGGAGGGGCTTGTGTTACTGATAAAACTAGGCTCATTTTGAGAATGTCACCTACACAGTGACCAAATATGATGCATGTTGTTTAAATAGCTCAGCAGACACACTTTGTACAGTACTTTATACATCATATCCTACATGGTTCTTTTTCTGGAGCTAAATTGCATGCTTTCCTCCCCAGAATATATTTCAGTTCCTGTAAATGTGGGTTTGTCTGAGCCAGTTCTTTTTACCTGTCATGTAGGGTATTTGGGATGCCTAGCCGTAACAACTTCTTCTACTACTTTATTTCCCCAACTCCACTACTTCTGTCCTGCAGTGACATACAGAAATAAAGAACAGATTCTTCTTGACCCACAGACTGCTTCCCAGGGCTTGAACAAGTATATGACTTGCAGCCCATTTCTGTTATTACATTTCAGCTCAGTGTTTGTATTTATCTATGTCTTTATGAAGCTGTTTTTATGCTTGCAGTTTTGTATACTGCTATTAGATCATAACCTTCAAACCCCCAAATGTTAATTGCAGGGGGCATGCTAATAATTAATTTTAATTTTTTATATTTAAATGCTTGTTATACTTATATTGTCCTCTGTATTTTTGATATATTTTTTTTAATGATCTGTGATGTTGTGTGTGTTGGCGCTGGTCTGTGACCGTATTAATAAATTCATTCATTCATCATAACCTAATTTCACATGATTCCTAATATCAAGGAGCAGGTTTTTCACCCATGTTTGGATACAAGCGGATGCCATTTTGAATCAAGAAAGCAGACTGAACCTTTGGAAACTTCACTGACTTTAACCACCCATTTCAAAACCTTGCTGATTTCTTAGATTCCTGAGCAACCTCTGGAACTAGTTCCTAATACAGTTCAAGCTTAAGACTTTCTGGAGGGTGGCAAGGCATGTACGTATTGGCTTTGGGGGCTTCTAGTAGATATAGACCTACATTTGTAATGCCTAATAAAGGTTTGGCAAAGTAGAAGTAAGTAATGTCCAAACAGAGGATTCATAAATCTTTCTTCTGGAGAAACACGTGAGAACCAGGAAAGCATACAAACATGATCACCACCAAGTAGGTAAACATGCTTTTCCTTTCAGATGTTGTACTGAAGCATGAAACATGGGTGCTCTGCATTTGATGTAGACATTATGGGATCCAAAACCAAAGTAGCACTGTCCATTACATAGGACTGTTAATGTCAGTCTCAACTGTACAGCAAAGGTGACAGGACAAAGCAGGAAGTAAGGAGGACCTGAACAAGATTCCAGTTTAGCTGGTAAGCAGAAGCCAGAAGTAATCCTGTTTAGAGCCATCCTGGCTGGAGTGTGGACAAACAGAGACAGGTTAGGCACCACACATTAGGCACTTGATGTGTCAAGTGGATGACACATCCAAGTAACCAGGGCTTATTCTCCACTTAAATATATTTAAATTCTCTGGAAGCCTTTGCCAAGCAATTATACTTACTGGTCCCTATGGGAGATCATTATCAGTACAGTTGGAAGCAACAGTTCAGGGTCAATCCATTTTAAAAGGCGACAGAGGACCCCTCATCAGAGGTGTTCCTCCAACATCCCCTTGACCCCCAAACACACATGATTTATTTTATTTTTACAGTTTAAAATGAAAGTTGTTTGTACTATTCCCTGAAGAAAATTATTGCAATTGGAGGAGTAACAATGTACAACCTCTCAAGCCCCCTATATAAATGCATGGGTTGTTGTTGGTTGTTGTTGTTGTTTTTACAATCACCTTTTCCTGCTGATCAGCATCAAAAAGAAATACACAGATGTAATTCTAATGTAACAAAAGAGTTCAGTACCCTTACAAATGAGTTTCTCTGTTTCTTGCTCTGCCGTTCTGGAAGCCCCATGAAATCAAGTGAAACCCCCTTATTTTTCCCATTTCAGTAATTGCCGCCTTAAGGAACTGAACTATTTTTGCGCAGGAAAAATAACCCCAACAAGATGATACCCTGCAGGCCCTGCTTCAGCCCAATCTGTTTTCAAACCGCTTAGATATTAAGTCCTTAATAGGAAGTCAAACTGTTGTGTTTCCAGAGGAACATATTGGCACCCAGGGGCTGCTAATGTGCCATCGGCAACATCTTGTATGCAGCTGGGGCTATTGTGTTACAGTATTATTTTATTTCACTTGTTCCAGATGAAGATACAAACAGAACTGAAAGTCTTCAGGGCTGTCATGGCATGTGAATTGAGGGTTTGCTGCAACCTCTGGCCTAAACATTGATCAAAATGTGATATGACCCCATCAGTTGGGTTATGCTGTGGTGCCTGCAGGCAAACATTCAAGCTTTTTAATTCCCCTAACCCAGTAAAACATATTAACATGAAGCATCAGAAAAAATCTATCCAAGTTGCCCTGCCATGCAGACAACTCCACTAATGATTCCAGCATCTTTCCTCCCATTTGAACACCAGGTTAATCATGGAATTGTAGAGTTGGAAGGGACCCAAACATTACTCAGTGTGCTCCTATAAACTTGATAAAGTCACTGCTACAACTTATATGGTTTTGAGTGTGATTTGGCGAGTTTGCAGACTTAAGCAGACTTCCCTGATCAGCACCTCCCAGACCGATGTGTCAAACTGTGGTTCTACTTTGGAATCTGCATTCAAACCAGATCCCTTTACAAAGTGTTCTGATGAGAATTTCTGATTTCTGTGTGTTTCCCTGCTAAAACAAAACCCTACTAGACGACTGGGGCAGCTAGTTTACACAATTCCTGCTAGGCATGTTGGAAAACTTACTGCAGTTCCCCCTGGGAGTGACAGGATGTGGTGCCATGTATTCATTCTCAGGGAGAGTATATGGCAAAAAACAAAAAACAAAAACAAACTATGGCTGCCACACCATGCTTTTCCCACTATATAATGCCCTGTTAGGAAGATTCTACAGCAAGGAATGTGGCTTCCCTATGTTTTTTGCCACATAATTTCTATGGGAGTGACAACACATTATGATGTCCCATCACTCGAAGAAGGATTTGTGTTTTAACAGACGTAATGGGAGCAATGCATTCTAGCCACTCCAGCCAACTAGAACGTTTCAAGCTGGGGGTGGGAATTGGCACCTGAGTGTCTCCTGTTGGGATAACAGCTCCTGCTCTAGCGCTAGATGCTGCCCCTGAGGACCCTATATATACCTATGTTGGCACAAGCAATGAGCCTGGAAGGGGATGGCTATGCTCCAGGTTAGAAGGCTGGCCCTTTAAGGCTTTCCACTCCTCACAGAAGGGGGAATTTGGAACTGGAAGAATAAAACCTTTTCTAGTTTCAGATGTCTTTGGAGCCAGTTGCTCACTCGGAACTCTCCAAGGTGCTGCAGTGACAGGGCTTACTGGCCCCATTATGCCTAATGGGCTTGCTGTCAAGGTCAGGACTGGATAGCAATGACCAGCAACACTAATGTTTATAATGGCCCTAGGAAAAAGAAAATGGTTATTAGGCTATGGTCCCTTTTTGTTTCTCCTAAAAACGTGAGCCACACAGTCTGCACATTCTCTCCATACCGTCATGTGTGTGCTGCTCTGCACATGAAAGCTTCTTGCTACTGAGCTTTCCCCCTTCTGTGTAAGTCATCCACCTGGGTGAGCAGAAAGCAAATCAGAAGGGACACAAGATGCTAATGGATGCAGAAGGAACCAATGGGAGAGGACCCTAAGTTCCTTGTGCAATTGGCATCTGTATATAAAGTCCATTTGACCAAACTGCGGGAGGCAGTGGAAGACAGGAGTGCCTGGCATGCTCTGGTCCATGGGGTCACGAAGAGTCGGACATGACTAAATGACTAAACAATGACGACGACGACGATATAAAGTCTAAGTCAAATGCACAAGGTCAGTGCTTGTCCAAAATATAGTTTCCAGCTAAAAATATGCAACTTTGGGAAATACAATCTCTCTCTTTCTCCCTCCCTCCCTCACCTTAAGACTAAATTTAAATGTGGATGTCCTTGATCTGAAAGAGTATGCTTCGTCTTAATTCTCATCTTACAAGAAAAGGTTGTCTCACACAACAGAACATGAGTGCACTACTGCAGTGTACTTAAGAGTCTATCACCATAAATGTTTTTCTACTCTGTAGAAAAGGAGAGGACTTCTGAATTCTTCTATGAATGAAAGCAACTAACACAGATGAAGTAAGCTCAACGGTAAATATGCACTGGGATTAGACTTAGTAACAACTGAAACAACACGGGCACCATCCAGCCAAATACAAGCACCTTTAAGTTCAATTGATTTTACTGGAAAAATTAAGTGCCTGCCCAAATCTTTCCCATTGAAATCAATTAGGCTTAAAGTGATTAACTCTGTTTTTTGACTGCAGGAGCAATCTCCCTTATTAAAACAACAGTAGCAGCAAGCACCCTTATTTGACAACTAACTTTATAATAGCTTGTTACTATAAGTTTCCTAACATTGATTGACTATATAATTCCACCTGGACTATGGGAATTGTATTACTTGCTTTCTTTAATGGATATTGACTACTTCCTTCAGTGCAAGGATGCCACTGCATTATATTTAGTGAAGAAAAGAATAATGTAAAAAGTATTAAAGAACTTATATTTTTGCGGCACGTTAAATATTTAAGTTGAAGAGAGAGCAAAGGAAAGAGCTATAGCTCAGTGGCAGAGCCTCTGCTTTGCATGTAGAAGCTCCCGGGTTCAAGTCTCAGCATCTCCAGATGAGGCTGGTGGAGACTCCTACCTGAAACTCTTCAGAGCTGCAGCCAATCGGTGTAGATAATACTGCCCTAAATGGCCCAATGGGTCTGCTTCCTATGTTCCTATGTTGTAGAAGGGTGGGAGGAAACGAAAGGAGCAAAATATCTGTAATGCTGTACATACCTACTGAGTCACACTGAGCTCAGTGGGGCTTACTCCCAGGTAAGGGTGTATAGCAGAGTTTCCCAAATTAGATCCTCTAGCTGTTTTTGGACTACAACTCCCATCATCCCCAGCTAGCAGGACCAGTGGTCAGAGATGATGGGAATTGTAGTCCAAAAACAGCTAGAGATCTAAGTTTGGGGGACCCTGGTGTATAGGATCGCAGCCTTAGTTACACTATGTTGCATTTGTAGGTAACAGGTCTTGTATTCATAAACATAACTTTTTTAAAAAGGCAAATGCAAACTACTCTGATCACTTCAATAATATATACTGTAAGGATAGAAAATATCCAAAAGGCCAGGCCAATTTATACAACCTTTCCTCCTGTGCCAGCATTGCACACAGCTTTCACACATTTCAGTTGCTAAAATGGATAAAGCGTTTGATGAGTGCAGTCCTATGGTCCCGGGGAGCTTCATTGCCAATGGTGCTCTGCCAATTGGTGGGGCCGGAAATGGGATGGCTTAGAAATGCCTCAGCTGTTCAGGCACCTGAGAAACAAGAGGATCCACGGCTCTCTCATTCCCCAATACTCCTTCAGAGCTGGAATAGTCCATTGCATCCCACCAGAAGCAATGGGATGCCTCTATTAAAAAATGCCTTTATATCCATTTTCAGCCTTAGCTGGTAAGAGCTATCAGGGCACAGGAAATGTTGGTAGCTCTGCCATGGTTCACACCCCACTAAAAAAATAAGGGTATATACCTCTAACAACCATAAGAAACAAAGAAATGTAAAACGGCTTTATGCATAAACAATTAATCTAATATTTTAAAATGGACCCAGAATCGTTATAGGGACCTGTCAGAAAGCAGAGAGTGTTGCAGTGCTAGTCACTAAGGTTGAGAAATGCTGCAGTTTTCTGTGTCCTCACATTCTGAACCTCCATTATTATTTATCTCTGCCCTTAATGGCATGCAGTGTCACTGAATATTTGTGAAGGCCATTGTTGTCAGATAAATGTTAATAGGACATACAGAATTAGGTGGGCTTTTAAGGTTGTTTTTTTTTTAAAAAAATGTATATTTTGAACAGAATAATCATTTTGCATTAAGTAACCTTTGCCTGACATTTCAAAGCGATGTTTCAATTGCTACTTGCAAACTTTAACTATGGAAAATAAGCTTCCTAATGGTATATAAAACTTGTGGCTGATCTTTTCTCTCTCTCTTTTCCCCTCCCAAACAATGTCAATTTAAAAAGTTTCATTTGCAGGATATTCTGTCCCTAGCAATATTCTATTGTGATAAAAAACAGGCTTGATCCAATTAAAATACTGTTTGCTTTTGTATTCATATGGGGATCTATAAGGCAGGCTTCAGCCTAAAGTTGCTGATTTGGAGGCTTATAGAAGAAAGTATGTTTATATCAGAATGTGTTTAAGAGGGCGTATGGCTATGCTGATGAAATTTGTAGTCTGATACTTCTAGAGGCACCAGGCCGGGGAAGGCTATGATAAACTGAAACTCCTAGCTGAAAAAGAGCTGATATTCCTAACATTTCCACCCAAGTTTGCCTTTAAATTATAATGTAGGACGAAAAAGCTGCACAGCATTGTTCCACATTTCAGAACACAGAAGAACATCATTATGTTATTTTGAATGCTTTCTCTATCACACATCTGCTTATAAATATTTTGAGAGCTCCTGTC
This sequence comes from Podarcis pityusensis, assembly GCF_964106645.2. Taxonomy (NCBI): domain Eukaryota; kingdom Metazoa; phylum Chordata; class Lepidosauria; order Squamata; family Lacertidae; genus Podarcis; species Podarcis pityusensis. Next base: position 82,755,567 of record NC_138029.1, on the reverse strand, counting down.
TAGTCACCACTGTAAAAGCAGAAAGAGGCTTATGGTAGGAAATGTATGCAGCGGAATCCAGATGATCAAAACCTCATTTTTATATGAATTTGTGTGTCCTATAACGACATTTCAGTTTCTTCCAAACTGAATTTATTGAAGTCCTAAACAATTGAAATAAATTAGGTTACGCTACATTTCTTAACTTTAGGGGTTTGACATATAAGTTTTCAGTAAAACACATTTTATTCCCATTGTAAGAACATCAGAAGAGTCCTGCTGGATCATACAAAGGTCCATGCAGTTCAGCATCCTGTTCTCTCCGTGGCCATTCAGATGCCTATGAAAAACCCACAAGCAGGAAATAAGCTCAATGACACTCTTCCCATTCATGTTCCCCAGAAACCTGGCTGCATTTGGCCAAGGAGGACACCTCAATAGTACATTTCTGCCTTGTTCCAACAAAAAGAATTCCTGCTGAAAAATGAAAGCTTTTTCTGGAATGCATTGGGCATTAACAACTACAGTTAGCCTGGGGGGCACCTCTTCTCCTTTGTTCTCTTGCATTCAGTGCCTCCCTATTGCCCCCCCCTTTTTATATACCAAATCAGGCAATGGTTCCATACAGCTCAGAATTATCCACACTGGCAGGCAACAATCCCTTTCCCTCTTCAGCATCCTTAACCTCATCACACCACATAGTTAAAACTGGGGAACAGTCATCTAAACCCCTCCATGCTTCGTACAGTTTTGCTTTGTTTTGCATTTTACATCTGTCTCAAGAGACAATGGAGTTGCACCTCCAGAGGTGAAGTCAAACTGCTGCATTTGCAGCTCTCAAGTGATGACCACCACTTTGGCTGCAGGAGTTCCTGGAAGGGGACATACAAGGTACCATCCAATCATATTTGGAACTCCACTCTGGATTTGTGTAGGGTTTACTCCTTAGCCTTCTCTTCCTCCAAAGGTATCTTGCAAGGCATCAGCAGTTTAGGATTTTTTCTTCTCCTAGACAAGCTACTTTCCCAGGATGACAAGTCCCACCTGCCCCTCATATTCCTCTACAGCAAATGCAGAAACCACTTTCTTGACCGCTAGACCTACTCTTGTCTTGTCTGCTTAATCTGCCAGAGCCTGTCTTTACATGAAGAGAAAGTCCATAACTGTCAGGGACGAACCAGAGGTTTCAAGTTCCCCAGAGGGAGGGAGAAGCCTGGGAGCAGAAGATGTGGACGAGGTGCCCAAGGGGGAGGGAAGCAATGAGCAGAGAGAGATTGGAATAAGCCCAGGAAGGGCTGGGGAGACGGAAAGTTCACAGGGAATGCAGGGGTTACGTTCAGGCTCAGAATCGGGGGGGGGGGAGGTTTATGACCGCCCTTGAGAGGCGTGTGGTAAAGAGGAGGGCTGAATGATGGGGCGGGAAACTTCGCCATTTTATGAGCTGTTGGAGAGGCAAATGGCAGGCCTCAGCAGAGATCTGAACTGAGTGACTCTGATGGATGAACGGTGTGCTAATGACCTGTTGTAAATATTGTAAATAAAGACTATAAAAACTTCAAGAGGCTCCCATGGCATTTGTGGTGAGGAGAGATGCCCACAGCTCTGACAACGACTCACTGAGGGTTTGAGACCTATCGGCTACCCTTACCTGGTTTAGCTGGCCAGTCGAACCTGTTCTTGGGGTACGGTCATTACCGCATGCTGGAAGCCACTGGTGAGAGCTGAGTGCAGGGTGGAGACCAAAGGTAGACACCAGGAGGAACACAATGTGCCCCCCACCAGAGGTACTACCCCTTGCCTAACACTCAATACACTCTCTTATTTCATTTGCTCCCACCCAAGTGTTCAATCTGGATGTACAGAAGTCCTCAAGCGTTCTTGATCCACTTTTCAATTATAGTGCAACCCTAACTAAGGTTTGGGATGGAGACATTGCACAGGCAAAATTCTACCAGCTCAGGCCAACTAGAGCAGGAGGTGGGGGGTGGGGCTGACTTACCCCATATGTATATTATCTTTTTATTTATTTCCCCACATTGATTCCAAAGGGGAATCATGCCCCTGGCCATGCCAGATGCCAGACTGATGTAGATGGTGGGGGCCTGATCCTGGAGCGTCTTGGATGAACACTAAGGACCAGTGACTGCAAAACTCACTCCATCTTGCCCCTGCTGCACCCCAAAGCCCCACATTTCAGGGCCCAATGCCAGTCACCACCATCAAAGCCACAGCGAGAAGTACGGTAGGTCTATTGATGCAGAGCTATCTGTGAATGTACTGGGGATTTCCATGTCAGACTTGCCAATCTGCTGGCAAAGCTCTTTTCCAGCCCCACTACTCCTTCCTAACCTCCTTCAGCCAGGCAATTCAAGGGTTAGGATTGGTCAGTCACTCTCCCCAATGCATTTGAACACCAATTGTATTTTAACATGACACCTTTTGAATAATCCTGGCAAAATAAAAAATTAAGTGTTATTCACAAGGGGAGGAAGAGCTGATATCAAACACTATTTGAGCGTTTGAGTGAACATTAAAGATGCATCTAAAGCAAGCTAAATATGGCTATTTATAAGAAATACATAGGAGAAAAAGCTGTACTGAATGAATTCAAATTATGTAATGACTAAAGGTTATTACCATCTGTGGTTGAAGACGAAATCACAAAGAATTTCTAAATATCTGGGGCATCCTTTTGTTCACATTAAAAAAGATTTAACTTGACAAGGCAGGTTTCACAATCATGAAAGGGGGATTAACATCCCTCTGTTTTGAAAAATAGATCACATACATATCATATGTTGTTTGGGTTTTAACCAAAATTAAGGGATTCAGCAAACAGTACAACAATTTTGAATCTGCCCTGTGAACAATATGTTTTAGTTATTAGGTATATGAAATACCCTTCTCTAATATATGATTTAGGTGTATGAATCACCCTTCTGAGCAGTTGCCATTAAAACATCATATGCCAGTAAATTATTAAATGTGGATGTTATTGTGATGCAGGCATCATAGGACCCAGCAGGCTGAGCACTAACTTGGTAGGAGCATCACATGATCCGGCCAACTGGCCTATTGAAGCATCATGAAATCAGGGATCAAGCTCAGTGGAGGCATCTAAAAGGAGAAAAAATATTCCTCTCTTCAACCGGGAAAGATTTCCAACCAAGAAAGCTGGAATCAAGTCTCAGTCATGCTATGAGGAAGATGTCAGTACAGTAAATGGGCCCCCGCTATACAGTTGCCTAGGTGACGCTTGAAAGCAAGGAGTTCTCTGGGGCACACTCAGCACGTGCTGAGATGTAAAAATCATAGCAATTTTTGACAACCATTGCTTTTTAAAAGAAAGATTTCTTAAATATATGTCAAATGAATGCCAGATGTGTTTGACATCCAACGTGCCAACAAGTTAGGTCACAGATTCTTTGTACGGGGCGAGAGCCAATGCTATGCCAGCGGACATGACCTCCAAACCCACCCACAGCCCCCTGTAATCTTGGATCTGCTCTGTAGGGTCCCCAACCCACCAAAGCAGATTTTAGGAGGCACAGAATACTACAGGGTGGAGCAGAGTGCAGAGAAAGGGGGAGTATGCAAGCAAAGTATGTTGTGCAATTTGAACAATACAAATGAGTACCACCTAGTATATTTTCAATCTTTTTAATTATGCTGCAATCCTTAATATTATTTTAGTTCTGTGGGATATTTTATTACTCTTTTTCCTGCTCTTAATTGATATGTTTTTATCTTAACTGGTGTGCTTTATTTGGTGCATCTTATTGGAACTTGACTTTAACTTCAGCGTTTTACTCTGAAACAACCCAGAGAGCTATTATTGGGTGGCCTTAATACATTAGTAAATAACAGCCTCCTTTTCTTAGCTGTAGACTGTTCCTAAGACATGGCGCACATGATACTGCAAATTCTTAAATCTCTCTTGGAAGAATTAGAAGCTAAAATAAATAAATGCAAACTGAAATCTGACAGCTGAGCCTGCACCTTTTACCTTCTGTTGGTTTAAATGGGAGACAAAATCTCGTGCTGAACAAATCGCACAGAGTGAAAAATTAAATCTGAACCATTCTGTGCTGCTCACAAAACACAAAAGCAATATTTGAGGACAAGGATTCCCTCAAAGCACATTCTCTACACAGCTGCGAAACTGCTCAAGTATGCCTGAAATTTAAGGGCTGTCCATACAGAGCGAATATTAGATATTTCCCCTTGGCAGTATGTGGCCGAAGTCGTAAAACGGGAAACGATCAAAATCTCTGCCTGAGGCAACCACACATCTTACAATTGCCAGCAGCAGGTTGTGGGGCACAGCTGCCACTTAACGACCCATGCAGGCCGTCAGCAGGGAAACACAGCATACGAGCAAGAAATTTTAAAAAGTGGGCCTGAACAGCTGACAGGAAATCCTACCGGTCAGAAATTGTAATATACTTTTCATAATGAGTAGAACAAAAGCACAATTTCTTCCAAGATAACCTGCTTGCAAGCACTCTATAGAACTCTAGATTCCTGAGCCTCTGAGGAGCAGAGTGTCCTTAACTCTGAAAGTTCTTGTCATTACACTTCCCCAGCTGCCTACTTCCTTTCAGGCTTCCTGCTGCGTCTCCTTAGACTCAGCCAGTCTTCTTGACAGATCTGAGCAATTCACCTCATACACATCAACAGATTTGGATTGAGTGACTGAAAGTGCTCCTTATAGACTCAACAACATTAGCATCATATGGTTAATGAGTTTACAATGAGTCATTTGGTTTGAGGAGGCAGTTTCCATCCCCACAGTTAATCTCTCGGGAAGTCTACTGTAGATGGCAAAAGATGCCTGGAGGCACATTAATATACAAATGAGATTTTGAGTTGGTCCTTATTGGCCCAGAAAGCCACTGGAACCAGTTGGTATGTGGAGTGCAAAGAATTGAAATTTAGGGCAAAGTTTATATTTATCGGTAGCCAGGAAGAAGCGTAAGGCTGGGCTGGATGAATCCCTAGCCGGAATTAAGATTGCCGGAAGAAATATCAACAACCTCAGATATGCAGATGACACAACCTTGATGGCAGAAAGTGAGGAGGAATTAAAGAACCCTTTAATGAGGGTGAAAGAGGAGAGCGCAAAATATGGTCTGAAGCTCAACATCAAAAAAACGAAGATCATGGCCACTGGGCCCATCACCTCCTGGCAAATAGAAGGGGAAGAAATGGAGGCAGTGAGAGATTTTACTTTCCTGAGCTCCATGATCACTGCAGATGGTGACAGCAGCCACAAAATTAAGAGACGCCTGCTTCTTGGGAGAAAAGCAATGACAAACCTAGACAGCATCTTAAAAAGTAGAGACATCACCTTGCCAACAAAGGTCCGTATAGTAAAAGCTATGGTTTTCCCAGTAGTGATGTATGGAAGTGAGAGCTGGACCATAAAGAAGGCTGATCGCCGAAGAATTGATGCTTTTGAATTATGGTGCTGGAGGAGTCTCTTGAGAGTCCCATGCACTGCAAGAAGATCAAACCTATCCATTCTGAAGGAAATCAGCCCTGAGTGCTCACTGGAAGGACAGATCGTGAAGCTGAGGCTCCAATACTTTGGCCACCTCATGAGAAGAGAAGACTCCCTCAAAAAGACCCTGATGTTGGGAAAGATGAAGGGCACAAGGAGAAGGGGACAACAGAGGATGAGATGGTTGGATAGTGTCTTCGAAGCTACCAGCATGAGTTTGACCAAACTGCGGGAGGCAGTGGAAGACACAAGTGCCTGGCGTGCTCTGGTCCATCGGGTCACGAAGAGTCAGACACGACTAAACGACTAAACAACAACAACAAGGAAGAAGCGTTGCCCCGAAGAAGGAGTTTCTTAATTCCAAAACGCATTGGGCATAATAAAACATTTTCACACTTTGAGAACCTGTTATCCTTTGGAGTGGAGGAAATTTCCTACTTGTGTTGGACCTTGGAAAAGTGGGGTGCTTTTAAAAAGGCGTGAAAGCAGACAACAGTTTGTGGAAGCAGTTCTCCAAAAAGGTGGTCACTGCTTACTGATCACTTGATTTTTTTTCTAGTCAAAGAAGTGTTTCTTTTAAAAAGATTTCCACATGGTGAGAAAAACTTAGCATAATATCAGTGCCTGCCTCCAGGCTATTCAGCAGTAAAGAAACTGGCCCCAAGAAAGCCATGCTTTTCATAGGAAGTGCTATTCCACCCCTCAGCAATAAGAAACTTGAGACCAGGGGGAAAGTTTTTCCAATGCAATTCCTTCTACTTAATAAAACTAATATCCCGCTCTTCTTTAATTTCAAGAAGCCAAAAGCAGCTAAAAACCGTTAACCCTGCAGAATTTAACAACGCCATATTTCATGATAGGATTGCTTGAATCTCTTCATGATGATTTAGGGCCGTTCTCCTTTAAATACCCACAGGAAAGCATTGACAAAGCATCCGGAGATTTGAATACTTCTCACAGGCAATAATGAGAGACAATAATGAGAATAATGTGATAATATGGAGAAACATTTAGGGGTCGTCCACACTTCCACTTGTCTTGGCACTTTCCCTCGGGGAAACCCACTGTATATCACTGAAGCAGAACAAATGCCAATAGTTTTTTTGTAAAACTGATGCTTGTTCCAATTCAGCAGGTAAACAGCAGGCTTCCCCAGGGGAAAACGGTAGGACAAGCCCCAAAAAACACACCTGTGCCTAGAGAGCATGAGACAAGTGTAAAATCTCTCAGATCCATGCTTTCCAAGCACAGGGCAAGTGGAAATCTGGACAAGCCCTTAGCAAGTAGTCCATCTGATCAGGGAGACATCCTGTTTGTGATTCACCTGCACTTCTACCTAAGGGATAGAAACTACTGAAGTCAAACATCTTTATCTTGGCTTCTGATGCTTAAGGCATATGTTTTTAGGAACCGCCTTATTTTTGTGATTGCGAGTTGTTTTAAACTGCTTTCAGTGTTGTGTTTTAATGTTGTGAGACGCCCTGGGACCTTAAGGCGAATGGCAGGTAACAAACAAATAAATAATAATAATAAAATTTCTCTCCTTCCCCCTGGTCTTCATCTAGGCACAAGCACACTGCAACATATCACCCTTCTTCCTGGATAATTCAGTTGATTAGAGCAGGCATAGGCAAACTCGGCCCTCCAGATGTTTTGGGACTACAATTCCCATCATTCCTGACCACTGGTCCTGTTAGCTAGGGATGATGGGAGTTGTAGTCCCAAAACATCTGCAGGGCTGAGTTTGCCTATGCCTGGATTAGAGAGTAGTGCTGATAATGCCAAGGTTGCAGGTTCGATCCCTCTATGAGACAGCTGCATTGCAGGGGGTTGGACTAGATGATCCTCAGGGTCCCTTCCAACTCTACAATTCTATTATTTCCTTCCCTGGGAGGCTCCTATGCGTAGATCCAATTGGCCTGACTACTAGGACTCCTTGATAGAGAGCTAGGCACAAGAGGCTCCCTGCTGCATACAGTAATGGCTGGCAGGGCTCTCTCCCCTGCCGCTTACCAAGAAAGAGCAGCAGGCCGATGCAGGGCAAGTGCATTGTCTGAAGTGTCAGATTGGCTCCACTGCTGTGCCCACAACACCAAGCTGCCACTGCCTTGCCCCTCCATCTCTCCCTCTCAGTAAGTGGCAGGAACACATGGAATTAGGAAAGTGGTAGGAGAGCAACACAGCTGGCCGCTCCTGGCTACATGTGTGCAGAGAACAATGGATCGTGACTGCATTAAGCCACATTTCAATTGAGAGACAAGAAAACGTTATTTACAGATATAAAATTCAATTTCTGTAATTCAATATTTGAGAAAACTGTTAACACTTAGCAGGTGTAATCCCTATAAATTCAAACATACATAAACCTTACTGTGCCTTTGTACATAATCTAATTGTTGCTGAATGATATCTGCTTCATGTAAATGCAACACATTTTCAGTTTAATAGGTTACGGACCTACTGTTAATCATATTTCCTGCAGGCTCAAATTACACTATTGTTGGACCCCAAACAAGACAAATCTGATTTGTGTTGCTTGTTTTGTTACAATGGTGATATACCACCTCAGACTGCCAAGTTATGATTTACCAAGTGCTGCCAAGGTATAACCTTGATGCTAATAAATACCAATTAAAGAATAAAATACCAGATCAGCACTGTCTTTGTACTGACCTGAGCACTAATTTGTATCTTAAGTTTTTGGTGTTCTTGATACAAATGAAAAGGAAACAGTGGTTCTTAGAATTTTTAGCATAATACTTTTACCTGAACAACTAGAAAGATAACAAAATATGGTAAGATATCAGGAAATGGGGGCTTAAATTGTGCACAAACACACAGAAAGTTTGTTCCATGTTTCCCTCATTGTTCACTTGGAGTTCTCTTGTAGGATCTCTCAGGAATTTCCTATCTATTGTGCCTTTTCTCTTCTAAAATAACATAATTAAAATGATGTGTATCACTTAATTCCTTCAGCACACAAAACCAGAAGCTTTATTAGAAGACTTATACAGACATCCAAGTTATTCTATTATATTAGAATACACTCTCTATTTTAAGCTTCTAGTCTAAGCTATTCATTTCTCTCTCTTTTTATTTAAAAAACAAAAAACAAAACTGGAAATAATTAACTACCACAAAGGGGAGGGTGGATATTTTCAAGGAAGCAGAGCTGTGCGAGAAGCTGGCAGGTCTTTTCAAAATAAGGGGAGACATTAAACAAATACATAAGACATTTTCAAACACAACCTTTAAATGCAGCGTGAGACTGATGGGTTAACAGAACCATTTTGCATTTTGAAAAAACAATGCCTTCTCTCTCTCTCTCTCTCTCTCTCCCTGCTGCATTAAGTAGGGCCCCAAATCATTGTAACCAACCAGTAACAAAGAGTCTTCATCACAACCAACAGCAAAAGAAGAGTACTGTATCATCCAGTTCTGTCCTAACTACCATGTAAAGTATTAGCTACAATAATAGATAAAGATATTACATGTATTTTGGTCTGATGGGACCAAAAGCCCCTTGGAAAGTGACGTAGATAAAGTTACGCAGGCTAGAAACCCCACCCCCTGCAGGTGGTGCTCCTCAAGTACCACTGCAAGGAAATCCCGTACTTATTACTGCATAGGGGGTCTTGCTATTACACTTCACTAATTAATGGTGCAAAACTCCAGCTCTAGTTGGGCTACATTCAGGCACAATACTGCAAATTACGGCACTGTGCTGGGGGAGGGGGACGTTGTTTGCAACCCTCAGAGCTTCAGCTACTCTGGACAGCTCTATTTCCAGGGTTTTATCTTACTCTCGCAATGGCAACATAATTTAATTCGGACCTTATGCACTTCAAACCATTGGGCAGGAGAGGGTAGAAAATCCCATCCTCTCCTTTAAAGGTATCGCTGAATGAATGAAACCTTCCAGGCGACTCATTGCAATTCAATCCAAGTCAGCAGTGACCAGATGCTACCATTATCTGCAGGCTGTTTGATGGCCTGTATAAAATAAGCTGATCATCTTGATGCACTTCTTAAGGGACAAATGACCACATGATCCACGTCATGTTCAGTATTGCCCGCATACGTTCAAAGCTTCAGCCAAAGCAGCTGGAGCTAAATGGACATTGGTAGAGGAAAAAAGTCACAAGCATACAATGCTGTCACTGGGCATTTTTCAATCCAAAGTGAACAGTGAAAATATGCTGCTGCTTTCTGGATCACAGGTAATTTGCTAATGGCACACCGAGACAGGGACTGGGGATTGTATTGTGTTTTTAACATTCAGTCGGGAGCCACCCAGAGTGGCTGGGGAAACCCAGCCAGATGGGTGGGATATAAATAAATTATTATTATTATTATTGGAAAATAGCACCTCCTCTGGGATCTGCAGCATAAAGCACCTGCTTCATGTTGTTCCATGGGGTATCCAGCAAGTGCATTTAAAAGTAACTATCTTATGGCTTGCTAAATAGCAGTTTGTGATGCTGTTGATTACTGCAAAGACAGGCATGTGTTCCTTTCCAAATTTAAATGCATATATATATATAGTGTGTGTGTGTGTGTGTCTGTGTGTATACACACACACACACACACACACACACACACACACGTATATGATTACATGTACATTGTTCAAGTACAAGTTCCAGTAAGGAAGCATGAATTTTAAAATATTTAAAACCATACCTGTCTTCAATAGTGTCATAATCAAAAATATAACACACAGTGATTTGGCAAGACACAAAAGTGTGTGTGTGTGTGCGCGCACGCGCGCACGCAGGCGCACGTGCGCGCTGTACAATGATACACACTAACTCTCCTGCCCTTTCCATACATTGCATATATTATTAGATGCAATAAAATAAAAAATTCTGGTAAGTGCCAGATACCAAGAGAGCATGGGAGCTTGACGATATAGTAAACCTTCTGTGAAAAAGGGATGAAGCTCTTTATTAGGTCTTAATTCTACATCCTCAACTGATTTTGAGACAATATATAGTTTCTTTTATTGAAAGAGATATAAACAGGATTTGGTTACTATTTAGGAAATTTGATGGAAGACTCTATGATGCAGCTCAGACAATAAGGAATGGTTTAGATCACTGGTAACAAGCTGTGGCAAGCCTTGGGCTTCTGTGTTTCCCCCTCCTCTCTGCTCTTCTTTTGTACATGAGAGACAGAGAGTGAAGGCTTCCACTTCTACCTTTGATTAAACCAGTGTTTACTGTACAGTGGTACCTTGGTTCTCAAACACCTTGGTACTCAAACAACTTGGAATCCAAACACTGCTGAAGTCTGACTGTTTTTGCTATTTATTCTGTGTATTTGTTTTTGTGGCTCTTTTTGTTTTTGTGACTGTGTAGAACCCAGTTCAGCTACTGATTGATTAATTGTGTGTGTGACTGCAGTACATTGTTTATTGCTTTCATTTTATGGATCAATGGTCTTGCTAGAAAGTAAAATTCATGTTAAATTGCTGTTTTAGGGATTGTTTTTAAAAGTCTGGAATGGATTAATCCATTTTGCATTACTTTCTATGGGAAAGCGCACCTTGGTTTTGGAACACTTTGGTTTTGGAATGGACTTCCGGAATGGATTAAGTTTGAAAGCCAAGGTACCACTGTACTTTGGGGGAGATTGTGAGTTGTTGTAACTAGTTAGTTAGCAAACCAAGATAGCAAATCACAATTTGATTCCAGTTTGTTCTAGACTTAGAATAACCTACAGTTTTTCACATTTATATATCACTGGTAACTTGGGTTAAGTGAAAAAATGGAAGTGGAAGCCTGCACTGCACTGCTTAAGCTATTTTGCTGCCTGCAGGTGTGTAAGACGACACTGTCCCATCACCAGTACTGAAATAAGGCTCAAAGGTGAGCCTGGTCAACTTCCGTACAATAGTATCAAGGGAGCCACTTGTCCTTTGCCTCAAGCAGCAAAACGTCTTCAGTCAGGCTTGCAGTAATGTATGAAGAGCAAAGCTGCACCTATGAGGCCTTGATCCTGATTTCGATTGTCACACATCTGGCAAAGAGTATTGCAGGGCGGGAACACCCTTAAGGATTCTGCACATCTTTAGTTTTAAAGTGCCCTAACAGGGGAACATCTGGAAAGGAGAGTCTAGGTTAGAGAGAAATTTTCTTTTACATTTTGTACAGCTGTACCTCCCCTAGCTGCTAATCGGTTGAACTAATTAATTTCAGTGTTATTTTCAAAGCTTCCATTTCAGGAAATTGTTTATTTTTTGACTGCCAGGAGTTTCAGTTAGCATTTTCACTAGGGGATTGCACTACAATTACTTTGACTGATGGCGCTCTTGGAAGCATCCACCAAAATTGGTCTACTGAGCCACTTTAGCTGGCTAAACACAATGCTGGCCTGCAGATGAGCTGCCAAATTCTATCTCCATGCCTGCAGAGAGCCTGCGGTGAAAGATCAGTGGGCCTCAAGTGTTATACTGCCATGCACACATAGGAAGAGGAATATTACACTACGAAAGAGGAATATTTCTAAAATCAAAAACATTTCTTCACAGCAGGTGAAAGTGAAAAAGATACTCAGCACTGATTGCATGCAGAAATAGAAGTTAAATGCAATAAAACTGTACGCATACCAATATCAAAGCTGATCTTCCTGGAGCCACATGCATTGCAGAAATTTATGTAGCTGCTTATGTTTATTGAAAATATATGTATACATGTCTCCACTAGTTGTATGTATGTAACTCACACACATCCAGTCTGTATGAGCTTGGTGTTCTGATTGTGGGTTGATGTTAGTTAGATGTATTTAGCAGACAAAAACTAATTAAAACAAATGCTAATTACTAATTAAACTCCTCCAGATTTTTTTAAGCTGCTGTGTGAAAATAGTGCGAGGACATTGCCGGGGGGGGGCAGGTATGACACTCACCATCCTTTTTAAACTCTCTTGGACACTACTATAAAGGAAATGTTGCGGGCTGCACATGGCAATTAAAACAAAATCCTACTTGCCTGCAGGAACGTATTTCTTCCATAACAGGAACTTAATATTTTAAAGAACTGAGGACTTAACAAGGCAATATAATGTAGTCAGTATAATAAGGATTTAGAATTCCATATGGCGTGTTTCACATTTAAACGTGGGATATGTTTTTCTGGAGGAAAATATGCTTTTATTGGCAATGTTAAAGGATGTATATAACATGAACAGATAACATGCTGGAACTGAAAAGAATTTGCCTTTGTTTTTCTTTTTTTAAAAAAATATGCTTCTTACATGGAGTTTTGGAGCTCACTTTGGTTATTATTGCTGTCAGTGCTGTGTGCCCCTAAACAAAAAATGCAAGTTCTGGAGTGAGAGGGGGAACAACTATTTGCAGGGCTCTCAGAAATCATTCAAGCAACATCGTACAGTAACACTGCAAGACCAACTGTGTAATCTGTAGGCTTATGTGTAGCTTGTTGTAATGGGCCAAAAGGGCAAAACTAGAATCCAGCAGTCTAGTGCAGTCTAGTGCTCTGCACACCATGACTGGATTCCAAAGCCCACCAGATAATTGCTACAAGTCTAGGCACACCACTTCCCTCTCACCATCCAGATAAGGTCACATAAAATGCTATTCATTTTATTTAAAATACTTTTTAGCAATATTTTAAAATTATTTGAATAATATTAGGCCATCTTTCTAGGCAAATCAGCACATGATCAAAAACAACGATCGACAAAAAGATCAGTAATGCAAAATTGTAAAACTTAGAACTACAGCTCAGCAATTATATAAACAGGGGTGGATAAAGTGTACTTCAACCAGGCCATCACCCAGCTCATGAGCATCATGGAAGGAAAAATGGGAAAATAGCTCCTCGGGGCCTCTGAAAAAGCTTGCAATGTTGAGATTGGATGTAGGTATGATGGAAGGGAATCCCATAAGAACATAAGAAGAACCTGCTGGATCAGGCCAAAGGTCTATTTGGTCCAGCATCGTGCTCTCACAGTGGCCAGCCAGATGCCTGCAGGAAGTCCTCAAGAAGCTGTGGGACCACCACAGCTAAGGACATCTCCCTTGTGGCCAGCCACCTTAGCTACCTACACAGAATGTAGTCATTCCATTTGAAGGCACTGCTCTTTCCTCTTGGAGCAATCTTACTGTGTTGGGGAAGCTCACTGGAGAGGCGGGCAAATTGGCAAATTTAAGAAGATGGGAACAGAGACGTCCCTCCCCACCCTCCACTTTTCAGTCCTGGTACGCTTTTTCCCTTTTTCCAGGGATGTATCAAGAATGTAGGTTCCAGCAGATGCAAAAAAGGACCCAGCAGATGCAGCATGCTTCCTTTCTGCCCTTTGTACCCACAGGAGCTCCAACAAAAATGGTTCTTTCTATACTGGCTGTGAGGAAGCTTCCAATGCAGGTTTTCGTCTCTGAAGTCTTCAGAGGTCAGAATCAGAACCAGAACTGTTGAGTTGGAAAGCGCCCTGAGGGTCATCTAGTCCAACCTCCTGCAATGCAGGGATCTTCTGCCCAACATGGGGCTTGAACCCACGGCCCTGAGATCAAGAGTCTCATGCTCTACCAAGATGCTCCCTGCACAAAAACGCAGAAGGATGCAAGTTTGAGTCATACTGCCTTTTTCTTTTACCAGATGCTGCCATTTCAAGTTACAGAAACAAAAAGAGACATTGTACCAGACCAGGATACACAACCCAGCAATTTATGTTCAATTCAGAATCAATATGCAAAGCAAGTTTCTTTTTAAACTTAAAAATACAGATTCTTTTACCACAATCTTAGTCCAAAGAAACAGAAGTTTAACCAATAATGGGGTGGCAACTTAGGCATCATTTTCTTAAGTAGGAAATGCATCAATGATGGTACTGCTTTGCACAACATTTCACGGGCTAATGCCTGTGTATGAGTACAATGTAAATAAAATGTTATTTAATTAAAATATTAAATTTAAACAAAAATACAGTGCATCTCACCATGATGTGGAAGACTATGAGCTAGTGAGTATTCAGTTTGCTGTCAAAGGGCCCTTGTTCTCCCTTCTTAGGATTCCTTATCTTTAATGAGCCCTATGTTGGGTGAAAGATTCCTGGACTGTAGGGAGATAGACTGGATGACCCTCATGGCCCCTTCTAACTCTTCAATTCTATGATTTTATTGTTCTATGAAACCACCCTTGATCTGGCCAGGAAAGGACTCTTCTCTGTTAAGTAGGACACAGGGCCACCTTACCAACCAAACTGGTTATTTCCATCAGATACTTGGAGGGGCAGAGGAGAAAAATAAAGCATTAATTGAAGCACTTAGGGTATAAGATCCTGTTGGTATTATTACATCCCACATAACTGGGCATTATCCTCTAATTGAATGCCTGTTAACCTGACACAAAACATAAACAAGACAAATGGAAGAGTAGCATTAAAACCTACAACATTTCTTCTAAGTGCCAACTCTTGTTTGCTTTTATGGCAGCAAACCTTCTCTCCACTCCAAGCTTCTACTATAAAACAAACACACTCCGCAAAGGCACAATACAATAGTTCTTTTTTCCCATTTCATTTTGCAAGTGCAGTTCATCACCCAACCTTATGCACTCTTGCTGCTTGTCTGGGCAACAACATTGCTCCATAATGTAGTCTTTGTGCTTCAATGATTGCTGTAATCTAACCTACATAATAAAACGGAGAACCATTTTCTACACAACAATTTATAGAACAGCTTTGGAACTGTTTACTTCTTTCACCCAGCCTTAGCTTTTGATTGGGATTTACTGAGTTTGCCTGTCCCTGGGAATGTATTTATAGACCTGCCGTGAATGATCACTGAAAACACACGGCACGGCACTCACTTAAGCGAGGAACCATGAGCTAACCTTAAATCATCTGTCTCGGTGTCAGCATTAGAGAAGGTGCAACTTTATCTACTCTTATTTTTGATATTCTTTTTTTCTGTTTTGGCAAAAGCTGCAAATAATTAAATAAATAAGCCTGCTCATGTGAACAATAAAATGGTCTAAGAAAATGAGTGTTCTTTGGCTGTTCACTCTCTGGAGGGGGGGGGGGACAATTTGTTTTTAAAAGATGCACAGGATGAGTTATTTAAAATCACTTGTTGCATTATTGCTTGCAATGGGTTGCTATTTCAAATAAACGAGAGCCAGTGTGGTGTAGTGGTTAAGAGCAGTAGTCTCGTAATCTGGGGAACCGGGTTCGCGTCTCCGCTCCTCCACATGCAGCTGCTGGGTGACCTTGGGCCAGTCACACTTCTTTGAAGTCTCTCAGCCCCACTCACCTCACAGAGTGTTTGTTGTGGGGGAGGAAGGGAAAGGAGAATGTTAGCCGCTTTGAGACTCCTTAAAGGGAGTGAAAGGCGGGATATCAAATCCAAACTCTTCTTCTTCTTCTTCTTCTTCGAAACCAATTCATTTAACAAGTTCACAGGTTAAAGATCATGTTTGTAACATTATAGGATGCATTTCCAAATATATTTCATTTCTCCTCTGTAAAATGATGAACAGCATATAACGGCAACGATGATGATGATGATGATGATGATGATGATGATGACTGGGCCGCCCCAGCCACTCTGGGTGGCTTCCAAATGGTATTGTATACTCAGAAGTAAGTCCTACTGCCTTCTAGGGAGCACAGGATTGCTGCCTTAATAAAGTAAGGTGCATAGGATTGCTGCCTTAATAAAGTTCATTGTTACAAAGGAACCAGTAGAAATATATTAAAATGCTCTTGTGCTGTCAGAATGGTGCATCTTTCAAGTTCTGCCCCTTTCACCCAGATCCCTTGTGCTCATGATTTCACTTTCTAATTTTGTTAAGATACATTCAAGAAGGAGCCATGTTTGTGAAATCTGGCCTTTCCAACTTTTTATGTAAAAGAACAAAAAAGGAAATAAATATTTGACTTTCAAGGTCAAGAATGGTAGCTAAGACATAGTAAGCAAATATATATGTTATTATGAGATTGAGGGCTCGACTGGATGACCTCCTGGAACCTTCTGCATCCACACTAGCGCAAACCTTGGCATGAGATTCTGGGATGGAAATTCACCCAATTGTCAAGCAGAAGGATGGCATAATAGCCAGCGCTACTCCAGGGCTCTCCACATTGACAAAGGCAACATGTTGATCAGCCCTTACTATAAGTGGACACGCTTAAGGTTTGTTACACATAAGATCATTTCAGTTAGGTAAAGTAGGACAAAAGGCAAATGTGTGGAATTTTTCTTCCTGTTAGTCCTTCACGCTGAGGTCCTGTTTCTGCTTTAATGGATACTATGCAGAGAAAGCTGTTAAACCTTATTCATTATTCTTTTCTTGTGCTTAATAACCCTTAATAGACCTTAATTAACTCACACCAAGTAATCCATATGCAAGCCTACTCCAACATCAGCCAATGACATATCATTACCATACAAAAAGCAACTTCTCTAGGGAGGGGTGGCAGATGCAAACCTCTGATAACAAAGAGAATAATCTCTCTTATCTGCATGTTGCAGAGATATTCTAATAAGCTCCATTGATACAACAAAACACGCAGCTGAGGCACACAGCTTCAATGGAAACTCTATGGGGCCATAAATAAATAAAACTGTAGGAACGCATGGATGCTAAAGGGGGACAGGACAAAGTACATTATTAATATAAGAATGTACTTGGGCACCTAAACTAGAGTAAATGTATCTGTATTTTTTGCAAGTTGGTTTAATACTGCAGCAAAACAGGATCCTAAAGCACATGAAGCCATAAAGAGTCTTGTGAACATTTGGCCTTCCAGGAGTTGCTGAACTACTGGAAACATGGCTAATAATGGCCAGAGTTGATGTGAGTTGCAGTTCAGCAACATCTAGAGGACCACAGGTTTACCACACCTGTCTTGAAGACTAATAAACATATATGCATGTTGTGGTAATCTATCTGCATGTACACAGAAGAACAAAAAGGTCAAACAATGCAAGAGCTGCCCAATGAAGAGCACAAATGAATAAAGAAACCAAACAAATAAGAGATCCAGCCAATGGAACATACGAAGCTGCCAGGGTTTCAGGCAGGAATCTCTCCTAGTCCTATGTGCAAATGCTGTGAGTTGATCCCAGGACCTTCTGAACATCTTAAGGTCCCAAGTCCTCCTTAGGCCCCTACCTAGTACCACAGGTCCTAAGGTGTTGACAAGCAGCTAGCACATTTTGATTACAACCCTTTTCAACGCATTATTTTTACCCTTTCAGTATCATTGGTAGTTCGTTTCATTCCATTTTAATTTTCTGTTGTCTCCTTGTTGTTTCCATTCGCATTTGTTTTAGTAGATTGCAGTGGGATCCCCCTTAGATAGCTATTGGTCTGGGGCCTTGCGTTTGAGTCTTTCTTAATTAACCTGAGTTGTTTTATTTTATTTATACTTCACTCAGTCTTATTATTATTGCTATGTGTGAGAGCCAAGAGATTTTTGTTTCATTTCTCATCAATCTCAGCCTATTGCTATCATCATCATCTTCATCATCATCATCATCATCATATATATTACTCACAATCTGTGTGGGTCTGGTGTGTGCCACAACACACAAATACACATATCATGTCAAATCCCTGAGCTACATGAAATGATTATGAAAGTTTGCATTCTCTACTTGTTTGATTAAGTCTTCATAATCTTTTCCTGCTGCAAAGGCATATTTTCCCCTAAATAGCTACTATCTGTGTAATGAAAACACCTAAAATGTGAAAAATCTACTTCCATGCTCTGAAAATGCTTGCACAAAATCTTGGTAACAGGATGCTCCCCACAACACAGAAAATTTCCTCCATATTTCTTATTCTGTGGAGTAAAAAACCTACTATGAGTCTGATCATTATGAACTACCAGGCAAAGAAATGACTTAAGTTTTCAGTCCAGCCCCAGTCATACTTTACTGTTGTTGTTGTTGTTGCTGCTGCAGCAGCAGATTGGTGTGTACATTGTTGTTGCAATCCAACATGCACTAACATGGGTGTAAGTCTCATTGAATTCAGTTGGGCTTTCTTCTGACTGTCTTCTGAGTAGACATACTTAAGATTGTACAGCACTGTAAAATACTATAAACTGCAGAGGTCTGGGTTGCACTGCAGCAGGTAAACAAATCAGAATAGTATATGCAAGAATGGGGCACCCTGTGTTGAAGGGGCAGCAAGGTTGTGCTGCTGACTGCCTCCAATATTAAGTAGTTCCCTAGCCCTGCCCAGCAGCATCCATACACTGAGCTTGGATGTCTATAGTAGGGAACCCTCTGGATGTAGCATCTCAGAAATTAGGCTAACACAGGACTGCATGGAATCCTACACACAGAGGCTTCCGTACTGCAGATGTATACACTTTATGTTTGACCGCTTAGGGCAAGGAGCTACATGACATTGAGGGCAGAGCCAGTGGTGCAACCCTGCCTCCCTTTTAAATGAGGAGCCTCATTCATGTCCTTAACAAATAAAGGGGGCTAATGAATGTGGTTATTCTCAACACATTCCATGAAAAGCAAAAAGAGATGCTAGAAGGAAAAGATTTTTACTTAGTTCACGAAATTTATACACCAACTGATTGTAAAAAACCTCAAAGTGGTTTACAAAAAGATAAAAGCATAAAATCATGAGATATTTACGATATGTTTAAACATACAAGAAGTTAAAATACTAAAACAGATCAAAATTCACATCAGCTTTTTCTAAGCATCTGGGTAGGCTTGACTAAAGAAGGATGTATTTACCAGGTGCCAAAAAGAATACAGTGAAGGTACCTGCTTGGTATCAATAGGCAAGGAGTTCCACCACTACAACAGTTGCATTCACTCAGCAGGCAAGCAAACAATACAAGCAGCACAAACAGATATTAAACAGGTCATGCAAATGTTATAGCGCAAAACACACACACTTGCTGGCTGGGAGAACAGACCAGGCAAAGACAAGAGTGACACAAAGCCAACCCCTCCCTGTTTTTCTGTGGGCTTGCTCTCCTTTTTCCTTTATACCTTCTTGTGCCAAGCTCAGCTCTGAGGGACAATTCACAATATCATGTAGAGGCAATACTCTGCAGGAGGCCGAATTACTTGCACTTTTAACTTCTGACACGGCGCCCTGCCTTCTGTGTAGAGATGTATCAGACTGCATTGCTAGTGGAAACGTATGTCTCAATAAGAATGAAATCCATGTGCTCACATGTGGATGTCACCATAAATGGGGCCAACCCAGTGCTATTTTTCTAGGAAAAGAAGTGCCAGAACTCACCATGGAATGCCTCCCTTGTTCTCTTATAATGCCAATGGTGCCCATCTGAGAGGAGCCAGAACTGAGTTCCAGTGAGTTCCGCCTGAAAAAAAGCCCTGGGCCCATCTATACCTGTTTGCTTAGAAAAAGGCACTGAGAATAATGAGTAAAAACCATGCTCTGACAATCCCACTTCTGTGGAATGTCCAAATCAGCCTGGAGGGGTTCTCAGTTCATTAGGATCACACAAACGTATCTTTATGATTGGCCAAAGCGTGAACAAAAGTCATAATACAAGGAACCAGCAAAACATGTCGCTGAAATACTGAATAAAAATATCGTTGAAACCCTTTCATTTGTTGCTGGTAATTAATACAATTATAGCCATCTTATTTTATTATGTCTTTATTCTGTCAGTTGAGACTATTTATAGTGAAACTTGGCTGATTCACCATAATTTCATTCCTCCCACAGCCCATTTCAGCCCTGTGCTCAGAAAACTGTATAAATTTATTTTGTATTTTAATATCACAGCGTCTGAAGGCTAAAAAAGGTCTAGAAGTTATAAATTAAATAAAGTTGTGTGGTACTGAATAATCACTGCTGGGGGGAGGCCAAGTCACATGATCCTCAGGATTCTGGGAGCTATTTGGAAGTCTTCAAGGCAATAGCTGTAGCCAGTTTTTGCACACTCTAGCACACACCTTCATTTCTGGGCATTGGTAATGGTGTGAAGAAGGGAGGGAGGGAGAAAAAGGAACAGGCCTTTGTTAAGTAATTCTAATATGTTACATTTTTTATTGTGAAAGGTACAGAGAAAACCACATTTATATATAAAATTAAATGTCAGTTGGAAATACATTTTTTCTATGTGCTGTGTATTTTATTATACACTTTTTCTATACTGTTGAAAAGGATTTCCTGTCACTTCTTCAAGGCTAGAGTGGGAAACAATATCCTTGAGATAAAAAACAAATTCCATAATCATTTAAGTTCGCTCTCTCTCTCTCTCGCTCTCTCTCTCTCTCTCTCTCATCTCTCGCTTTGTGTCTGTGAAAGGGGGTGATTATTTTAAAGCAGTTAGTAAACAGAATACATTAAGCATTATAAAAAATAAATCATATAACCATACATTAAAAAAAATAATAATTAATTACTATGGGCAGTATATTTGTTTGTATATAAAAACGGGCAGATTTAAATTATGCAACACAATGACATTGCTGAGAGAGGCAGAAGGGTAAGAGATTGTATTGTGCTGTTAAAACACAAAGTAATTACACATAAATAAGAATTCAAAAAAGGTCAAGGCTTTGGCCCCTGAGTGAAAACATTTTATACAGCCTTTCACAAAGCTTCTAGGTAGGGAATTGATTGATTTGATTGATTTACTAAATTTCTAGGCCGCTTTTCATTGACATGAATCGCAAACTGGCTTACAAACAATAAATAACAATAACATAATGGAACACCAGAAATACAACATCAATCATATAGAATTACAATGTGTAAAACACCATTAACAAAACAACTAAAACAAAATAAGCAAAACAGCATAATAATAATAAATACAACAAAAGTCATATTATAGGATTCACAAAGTACTATAGCATTCATAGTCTGTTGAACAATATTAGCAACAATAACAAAATAGCACCCAAAAAATACACTAAGCACTGTTGAATTCATACACACACTCTCCCCATCCCCAGGACTCATCACTGGGCAACAATTTTTTACTTTTTGAATGTTGTCTAGATTTCTACAACTGATTTAGGGTATTTTTGCACTGCTGAATCAGGAAATGGCATCCGTTTCTCTCCATCAGGTCAGGTTTACTGTAAACTGAATGGTGGGCATTGATAAAGGTAAGTACATGTAAATTGCATGTTGCTTCACCGTTTTTCAAACTTCAGGGCTTGAACTTCCATTTCTTGGAACTCCTGGAATGCTCAGCGGCAGGGAGGTCTCTCTTCAGAGTCCAACAGTAGTCAGCCATCATGACTGCGTCCCAGCGACCCTGATACCTGGTCTCCATCTCTTTCATGTCCTGATGGAACCTCTCCCCCTGCTCGTCACTCATTGAAACCAGGTTCTCAGGAAACCGGTCCATATGTGAAAATAGGTAGTGCATCTTGACGCTCATGTTGCAGCCCAGGTTTCTGAAAGCAGTCAGCATGTTGTTGACAAGTTCTGCGTAGTTTCTGGCCTTATTGTTGCCAAGAAAGTTCTTCACTACCAGAACAAATGCCTTCCACGCTTCCAGTTCCACTTCGTTCATTGAGTTTCCGAACTCTGGATCTCTGATGAGCTGACGGATCTGAGGACTGTCAAAGATGGCAGCTTTCAACTTCTCCGTGGTCAATCCTGGAAAAGCCTGGCACAAGTAAGTGAAGCAGTCACCATCCTTGTCCAGAACCTTGGTGAACTGCTTGATTAAGCCAAGCTTGATGTGCAGCGGTGGGAAGAGTATTCTGTCTCTGTCCACCAGAGGGTCGTTGATGACGATCCTTTCTCTGCAAGGCACCAATTCCTCCCACACAGGCCAGTCCTTCTTCGTGTAATGCCGAGCACGGTCCCAACTATCCCACATGCACAGAAAACATGGGTACTTGGTGAAGCCAGACTGTTGTCCCAACAAAAAATTCACCATCTTCAGGTCAACACAAATAAACCACTTATGCTGATCATAACCAATTTTCTCCAGCACATACTTCACTGCTTCATAGTTCTCCTTCAGTGTAGTTGAGTGAGCCAGGGGTATAGAGGCAAACTGGTTGCCGTTGTGTAGCAGAACACATTTCAGTGATCGCTTGCTGCTGTCAATGAACAGTCTCCAATCTTTGGGTTCGTACTGTGGCACTCCAAGCTTGAGCAGAAGCTGCGCAATATCTGCACAGTACACCAAGTCCTTCTCTTCCGAGAAAAAACAGAGGTACTCTTGATGCCTGTTGCGGAAGAAGCTGATGCGAGCACTGTCAGAGAGGAGGTTTTTTCCCTTCAATCTTGATGCCAACAGTTCAGCAGAGTCCTTTGACAAGCTGAGGTCGCGAACTAGATCATTCAACTCCTTTTAGGAAAATGGATGTGGAGCATCATCTTCAAGAACCACTTCTTCTTCTTCATGTCCTTCAACACTGGAGGCATCTTCGTCACTAATGTCAGGAAGTTCTCCGAAGATAGGCACTGGAATTTCATCACAATGAGCTACAGGACGATGTGCTGATTGAAGATCAGGATTAACTTAGTTTTGACCCCCCAACTTTATGCTTTGCCGCACCAATTTATGGAAGATTTCGAGGTTTTATGACTTCAAACTGATCCCTTTTCGACATAATCACCCAGAACTATCAGACCTGAATACTTCTTGTCATTAAAATAATTATTTCCAATCAAAACCATTATTCAACATGGCATTTTACCCCCACCAACTTCTTCTAAAATGCTCCACACAAGCGTACATGTGAACAAAAACGACATGTGGCCATAGCTCAGAAACTTGACCTGATTGAGCAAAACCAATGTGATTTTTGGATTCAGTGCATCAGACTCGTCCTAAATCAACTGAAAAAACGCAGACAACAAATTTGTTGTTGACCAGTGAATCTATTCAGTTCACTAAAAGACATCTACACATAATGTCTGTGGCAGCAACTCCATTCTGAAGGCTCATATGTGAAAAGCCATTGGTTAGTGGCCAGAACAAAGTCTCTCTCCCTTCCCCACACCCCACAAGGTAAATGCATCTTCAGTGCCTCAACCTTTCTGGAAAGCTGGTGAGCAGCTGCTTGTGATTGATAGGAACATTCCAAAGGCACTGAAAAGGGGGAATTTAAAAGAATTAAGTGGGAAGAGAAGTTAGCCAACAGCAGAATCATAGCTGGAAGGGATCCCAAACCTAGTCCAAACCTCTGCAATGCAGGAAACTTTTTGCTCAACATGGGGCACAAACCCATGACCCTGAGATTAAGAGTCTCATGGTCTAATGACCATCCCAACCATTCCAAGGCACTTAAGAGGGTCAATTTAAGAGAATTGTGGGTAGACTCAGAGGAGAGGTTAGCCAAGAGCAGAATCATAGAACTGTAGAGTTAGAAGGGATCCCAAGAGCCATCTAGTCCAACCCTCTGCAATGCAGGCATTAGGGCGATGTATTGATAATCGTCCAAAACCAGTATGAAAGTCACATCATGACAACTGGTTTCATAATAACAACCTGGAAATATATAGCTAATCACAATGTGGACTGTCGCTTCGCTCAAGATTTCTGCAGCCTGTGGCTTTGCCGACTTGGCTTTCCCCTGCCTCCTGCAGGCAGCAGCAAACCACTAGAGCAGGCAGCTGACGAAAGCAGTCAGTCTGCCCAGGAACTTTCCACAGAGTGCAGATGCCCTACCTGGGGACTTTCTTCCGTAATATAGATGGCATGAGCTTCTTTTTTTAGAGCCTCTTATTTTAAGTGTAGGCTAGGTGCCAGACTGGTAGATTGTTTAACCCTCCTTCCTCACTTCTCCCTCTCCCTCTCCTCTCCGCTCTCTCTGCCTATGTCTCCCTTGCATCATGAGGTCTCCAGCGTCTAGGGACGTTGTATGTATTAAAAAAACAAAATAAAACGGAATTCAACCTAGGACTTAGATTATATTAACATTGGGTTGAATCCAGACTTCACCTTCCACACTGTTCAAAAGGAAACCCACCCACCCCACCAGGGAGATGATACCACCGATGGTTCATCTAGTTCAGTACCTGGGAACTTTTGCACGCAAAGCAGAATCAAAGCCAGTGTTCCACCTCTGAGCCACGGGCCCTTCACTAGCAAACCCATTTCACTACTTGCATGACAGTAATACAGTCATACCTCAGAAGTCGAACGGAATCCATTCCGGAAATCCGTTCGACTTCCAAAATGTTCAGAAACCAAGGCGCGGCTTCCGATTGGCTGCGGGAATCTCCTGCAGCCAATCGGCAGCCACGGAACCTGCGTTGGACGTTAGGGTTCCAAAAAACATTCGCAAAGTGGAACAATCACTTCCGGGTTTGCAGCATCTGGGAGCCAAAACATTCGAGTCGTAAGGCGTTCGACTTCCGAGGTACAACTGTACTGGCATTATATTGACCAACCTAAACAATATCATACTAATAATGACTGCAAACAATTTGCAAGCCTGCTGTAAAAGCACCTGTGGGCAGAAAAATATTTGTCTGCAGTCAGCGGTGTTTATGAAATGCAAATTCCAATATTCGGCTCCTTGCAAAAATGTGTCTCTACATGTGAAATTTCATGATAAAAAGCTTTAATGTCCCTGTTTTCTCTTGATAAACCCTGCTGGTTTACTGACGCGTGAATGTGCTGAAATTGAATTACTGTACAACAGCAATTACTTTTCACAGTACACCTATAATGGAAATCAATTCTGCAGCGAACACCAGATAGCCAGAAAAAGGGGCAAGAAGAAAGTAAAAACTATTAAAGGGGGGTGAATCTCCCTTTCTCCCCATTTTCCTGTAAGGCTAAGGCATTAAGGCTTCAAAAAGAAGAAGAAGAGAAGAATATATATTCTACTGCACTTCAGAAAGTAGGGATTTTTAGTGTTATCAATGTAAATCAAACAGCCATCTTTAAAAGCACTCTACATAAGTAAAATGAAAACTGTCACTTAAAAACATTTCATGCCACAGAAAAGGTTCAGCAAGTGTTTTTAGCAATAAGGCTGGTACTGCATTTGGCACATGACCTTTACAAAGCCTGGTCAATTTCTTGGGTGCTTTCCCTTCTTCTTCTATGGGCCTTCTTCAAATGAATATAATGAAAGCAACATGACTCTTTCTCTTCTCCCCAGGTATATTATTGTGGCAGACAGAATGTTCTCTTCATTTGTAAAAATATACACTCTGTAATTGACTAGATAAAGTGTGCCTGAACAAACAAAACAGTGTTTGATTTCAGGTTCCTCCAACACATGCTTGATTATTCAAACAATAATTAAGGTGTTTGCTTGTAAAGAGGCTGGCAAATCCATTCATTTATATACCACCATTCCTCCTGAAGGAACCCAAGTCAGTGTGCAACATGATAAAAATACAAAATGATGCATCCAAGCCAAATTTGAAGCATGCTGATGCAACACAGGCTGAATTACTTTAGCCTTCTACTCCAGATGTCTTGGACTACAACTCCCATCATCCCCAGCCAGCATAGCCAATTGTCAGAGATATTGGGAAGTATAGTCCAAAACCAGGTTGGAGAAGACTGGATTAGATAGTCATAGAAAGAACATGGAAGAGAACATTTACATTCACTTGAATTTCCAGCACCAAATAAGAAGAATTAAAGCACAGCTGAAGGTAGTGTTTATGAATATGCAACTGCTTAGTTTTCAGAAATCAAGATATAATCTTGCCTATGAAGAATTGACAACTGACAGAATCCAAGATTTGTTTAATAAAACAAGAAGTGTATCCTGGGCAGACAAAGAGCAAAATGCTCAATAAGGGAGTTTGGGGATGTCTTTGTTTGGTGGCTTTTGGCCAATAATTCTCTTCAGAAATAATTGAGAGAACATTCAGAATTAAATTCATGAAATTAGGTAAGAATAAAGTAAAGCATATATGAGAGCCTGACCTTCAGTTGGGCACATTTACCAATTCAAATATATTAGTCAATTGATTTGCCCAAATATTTCTTTCACAGCCTGCCTATAAGTTTCGTATTTTGCTATTAAAACATCATATTAATCAGCTCTTTGGACTGCCCAATCTAGAGGATGTATAAACTGCACTTAGAATATACCAGCTGAGGAACATTAGAATATGCCATGGTACATGGTACATAGTTATGCATATGCCAGTCATATTTATTTGGTATTAACATGCATTTCAAATACCATTATTAAAACATTATGGAAATATTATTAAAATATTATGGAAACATTTTTTGTCACTGGGAGTATTCAAAAATCACCAACACTACTAATTACAATTTCCTCCAAATGTTTCAGGTATGCTTTAAAAAAAGGCTCTGAAATAATCCTCTTTTACTCTTATACAATAACTCTCTCAATGAAAAACATGCTGTGTTAGCACAGATGATTTTCAGCTAATTCAATTAGTTGCTAGGAGACCATTTCAGTAAATGATATCATTTGAAAATAAAAACAGTATTAATATTTAGATCTCAGAGCATCTTGCATTGTACCATGCTTGTGGCAATGGAGATTGTCAGTGAAGAGCATATCGTTCAGTGAGGAAGGTGCCCTATTATTATTATTATTTATTAAATTTGTATACTGCCCTTCATCTGAAGATCACAGGGCAGTTCACAACATAAAAATACAAAATGAGAACACAAAGTACTTAATAAAACAAAAACAAACTAATAACCCCCTCCCCACAAACACATTTAAAAGGCCATAAAATGTTAATCAGTCAAAGCAGATTAACTTGATTAATTAATTAATTAGAGGCCCTAAACCTTGGGGTCTCAAATTTCAGCAGTGCTTTGCGCACCACCAAAATCTGAAAGCTTTTGCCTCTTGCGCTCCATTCTAAATCATAGTTGTGGCATCCCCTGCGGTGCCCCCGAGGCTCCATGCCCAGTGTAACCGAACCAGTTAAAGGTAAAGGGACCCCTGACCATTAGGTCCAGTCGTGACCGACTCTGGGGTTGCAGCGCTCATCTCGCTTTATTGGCCGAGGGAGCCGGCGTACAGCTTCCAGATCATGTTGCCAGAATGACTAAGCCACTCCTGGCGAACCAGAGAAGCACACGGAAACGCCGTTTAGCTTCCCGCCGGAGCAGTACCTATTTATCTACTTGCACTTTGACGTGCTTTTGAACTGCTAGGTAGGCAGGAGAACTGAACCAGTTACGCTCCCCTAAATACTGTCTTTATTTTAATTAAAACAGGTTTGTTCAAAAGTTACAATCCAGTTTTGTCCACTGCCATAATATCACAGAATGATCACTCCAATCTTCAATCCCTCATCACTGTCAGGCAGTCCTTGAGGTATTGTAGTCCTGAGCTGTTAAAGGCTTTATAAGGTCAAAACCAGCAATTTAAATTGGACCTAAAACTAATTGGCAGCCAGTGCAGTCAGGCCAGGATCAGTCTAATGTGCACAAACCGTCTTGCCCCAATGAGCAATCTGGCCGCCAAATTCTGCACTAACTGAAGTTCCCAAGCCATCTTCAGAGGCAGCCCCATGTATAACACATTGCAGTAATCTAATCTAGAGGTTACCAGAGCATGGATGACAGGCGCTAGCCTATCCCTATCCTGCTAGGGGCACAGCTGGGCCACCAGCCAAAGCTGATGGACGGCACTCCATGCCACTGAGGTCACCTGAGCTTCAAGCAGCAGCAAAGGATCTAAAAGTACCCGCAAGCTACATACTCGTTCCTTCACAAGGAATGTAACCCCACCAAGAGCAGGCAACTTCCCACCCATCCAGTCTAGGGAACCACCCACTAACAGTGTATCAGTCTTATCAAGTCTGAGCTTCAGTTTGTTGGCTCTAATCTGAGGCAACAAAACATTCCAGCACTTCCTGAGGAGCCCTGCACTGAAGGCTCCACTCCATGCAGAGCAGCTAGGAGTTGCCACTCTTTAGAGTTCTGTAAGCTGTCTCTTCCTTCTCAAATCCTCTCCTTGATTGATTTCTAATCGGAGAAACCAGTAGAGGGGACTATCTATCCATGATGCACACACAAACGTGAAGAAGATGAGGAAGCCAACAAAGAGATTTAAAGCGGTAGTGGGAGTTGAAATCTAGCCATAACTGGAGAATGACTAATTCCCCAGCACTGATCTACAAAATCAGAGCAGTGTGGTAGCTACTGCTCGAAAGTGTTATCTGACCTGGAGTTTCCAACTTTTTATACTGTTCATAAAGTACTTAGATTTCCACTGGCCAATCAAAAAGCAGATAAGCACTATTGTCTGATAGGGGGTACTTAACTAACTTGTCCAACACAAGGGGAGATGAGAAATGGTGACCTTAGCTGGACTACAGGATCAGGCTGCTTCATCTAAACCAGGGGTAGGCAACATAAGGCCCGGGGGCCGGATGTGGCCCAATAGCCTTCTAAATCTGGCCTGTGGACAGTCCGGAAATCAGTGTGTTTTTAAATGAGTAGAATGTGTCCTTTTATTTAAAATGCATCTCTGGGTTATTTGTGGGGCATAGGAATTCGTTCATATATTTTTTTCAAACTATAGTCCGGCCCACCACAAGGTCAGGGGAACAGTGGACCAGCCCCCTGCTGAAAAAGGTTGCTGACCCCTGATCTAAACACTGCAAAGGGTCACCGGAGAATGGCTTCTAAAACAGAGTGGTTTTTACAATTGCAGCACAGCAGGATTCAGAAAGAAGTAGATCTTCTGCTCCAATTTTCTGCCAGCTTAAAATAACTGGTCCTTTGAATCTCTGCATGACAGAAATTATGTGTGCCTAAATCCACCCCAAGCTGCAATTGATCAAAATACCCCTAATCTTCTTCTTGCTCTAGAATTTTGTCTTACATAATTCAGACTGCCATTCTTACTCCTCTGCACAATCCATTCTGGTTTTGCTAGTTGCAGGGAGGGGAAATGAGCTCTGCAGGGCATAGAATCTCCATGTCCACTCAAATGAAAATGTTCCTCAGCCATCCCACTGGCTTCAGAAGTCTTAGCACATTTAGCATATCTTCACACATGCCGCCATTTTTAAAAAGGAAACCAAAAGACTCAACAAGCTGAATCCTGCGTCCAATACACTTTCTGCACTCTTGCTAATTTGCGGAAAACCCACGGTCCTGCTTACTGAACCAGGAAATCTTTTGTTTGCTTTTCATTCCTTTTTAAATGTGTTCTTCATATAATATGGATTTTTTTTTTACTTTTACTTTTTTTTTTTAAGTCCTTGCAGATTGAACTGAAAAGTCCACAGTAACTAATCCTCAGGAAAGTCCTCTTAGAAAGACAAAATAGCTATAGTAAAAAGCCATGTACCAATTACTGGCTACATGGCTTTCAAAATAATTCATGTGCTTCCGCAGTACAGGTAGATTCTGAGATCTAATTCCCGGTCTCCGATTCTGAATTGTTTTCTTTTGTAAGAAATATTGACTATGGAGTACAGCGTGTATGTGTCACAACTATGCACCAATCACAGAGTGTAGCAACCAGGAAGGTGAGGAAGGAAGTATGGGACTGTGTCCATTTTTACTCCTTTGGTGTACACAGTTTGCTAAAAACGTGTATATGTCCTTTGACATTGACATATGTTTTCTAAATAAAACACTCCCCAGAAGGAATTTGAAATGCGCAGAAGAAAGAGAAAACGTAGTATCAAATGATTAAGGTTTCTGTTTTGTTTGCTTCAAAACGGATATTTAGTACTCTTTCAGATCTTCTCTTATAGAAGGCCACATATAGCGTTGTTCTCCCAAGGCCTTTCTGTCGGTCCATTTCCACAGCATCATACTGAGATGCCAGGAGTACAAGCTCATTACCCAAAACATAAAAGATAATTTTATCTGCCACCTACCCGTACAGCTTCAGACTTTTTGTGAAACATCTCCTCCATATTTTTTGCCAGCTTCTTCACAAGCTGAAGACCATCAATTTCTTCTACAGTAACATCCTTCTCATATTCTTTATATTTCTGCAGGAGAAAAAGAAGTTGCTCAGTGGAACAGCAGAACTAATCTAATGCAATTAGATACATGGTGTAACTTCTCAAGCTTTGTGGGGAAATACTTCTTTTGGTGTGTAACCTACAATCATAGAATTGTATAGCTGGAAAGGATACCAAGGGTAATGAGTCCAACTCCCTGTAATGCAGGAATCTTTTGCCCAACAGAGGCTCAAACTCACAACTCTGAGATTAAGAGTCTCATGCTCTACCGACTGAGCTATGAGTCAGACCTGGAGATGCTTCACACACACACACACACAAATTATTGTAGGAAAAGAAATGAGTTGCTAGGTGGTTCCCAAAGATAACAAAAGCAGGCTATTTCACCCATGCTTTTACATTCAGAGTTACCTATGTGCTGTGATTTGCCCTACCTATGGGTCCATTGGCCATGCTTAAGCCTTGATTCAGGGCTAATCCAAAGGTTATGCCCCATAATGCTCTGCTGTACAGCACCGCCTCCAAAGAGTCCACAATGTACAGTAGCAATTGTTGATGCATGGTTGTCAAATGTAAAGTGAATCCATGCAGCCCTGATCCCACCCACCACCACTCTGCCCCAACCCAGACCTATCCAGGTAAACTGCCCCACAACACCAGCTGCTACTGGCTGACCCCTTCCAAGCCTATCTCATGGGGGTGGGAGGGGGAACATGGAGAAAATGCCACATCACTATTGTTTCCCTCTTATTCAGTTTTAAGTGTTATAACTTGATTGACATTGGTACAAATTGCAATACTATGTGTTCTAAAGATACTTGGATTTACACTTTCCTTCCAGGCTCTTTGAGACATTTTACCCCTTTTTAATGCATCAAAACATGCAGTACTAAAAAGAGAGCATTCTAGAGTGCCTTTTAAGTAGGTTCTGCTGGCAAACCTGCCTATATGAACCGTAATAACCAAATTAACAGCATAAGCCAATGCATATTTACTCAGAAGCAAATGCTATTATGTTCAGTGTGTGTTTTTTACTGACAGGAAACTGTATACAGGATTGCACAGGTTCTTTTACAAGGGAAAAAAAGAACTATATTGGATTACTTTAATGAGGGTGCTTTTCCTTCCACCTGCCCATTTTCTTTACAAACAGAACATGCCAGGGTTTGCACAATTTCTCCCTCAATTTGTGAGCAATTTGTCATCATCAACAAGTAAGAAAGTATGCTTTTTTCTCATCCCTTTGATCATATTGTCTAAGATCAATAGCTACTTCCTTCCCATTTTGATTAGAGAAAATCAGAAGATGACAGTGAACAGAAGAAACAGGCAGATTACAAGTCAAAACCATCAATATTCAGTTATTGAAATCAAAGTTAAATTTGCTTTTCTTATTTTATCCCTACCCAAGTCCTCAAGGATTTATATACACTCTGGAATTGGAGGTTTCACTTTTCACAGGATTCCAAGACCTGTGTGTGTGTTTAAAGAAAACACTCAGTGAGAGAGATGAGAGTGCTGAATATATGAAACAGCTGAGTAACTGCAGACATTTCAGGCAAACTGGTTGCATTAAAGGTTTAATGTTTCCCTCAAGGATCATGGTTGGGTTTTCTTAAAATCAATATCTAAAACAACTGCCTTAAAAAAACAACTTTACTCATTATACTGACAGGTTAAGAAGCAGAGAGGCAATTCCCCATCATGTTTATTTCTGATAGAACATATTTGATTCTGATAAAGGATCTCTCCTTAGCAACTGACCTTAGTCTTCCTTAAAGTTTGCTAACACTCTGTACCTTGAGAAACTGTTTTCAAATCTAAGACCTATAAGCCCATATCAGGAAGCAAAAGCAGAAATGAATGCACTCAGCTTATATATGTTACGCAGTACTGGCAAGACATGCAACCAAAAGTTGGTTTGAGCATGGTGCTGATAATGCCAAGGTTGCAGGTTCAAGCCCCAGAAGGAAGCATATTCTTCTATAGCAGGGAGTTGAACTAGATGATCCTTGGGATCCCTTCCAACTCTATGATTCTATCCTAAAATGTAGGGATTGTATCCTCACCACCTAGCAGGAGGCCTCCTTTTCAGAGTTCTTTCAAGCCAGCCAGGCCCTTCTCCAAAATACTCTATCCTAGAAGCTGCTGGGACTCAAACTCCCATCAGCCCTTGCCATCATGGTCAGTACCCAGTGATGATGGGAGTTGTAGTCCAACAACATCACATTGGGGACCTCTGGTCTATTCCATTTTTCCTTCTTAATTCTCCTGACTTGCTTAGTCCTCACTGAACTGATTGGGGTTCTTAGGGAGGATTTAAAAATCAGGTTTAAAAATCTTTTCTATGTTTCTTAGTGGTCTGTTTCCACAAAACAGGCATAGTTATTCACCAGCTGAGATCACAATTAGAGGGAATGATACAGCCTGCTCAGTGCATTACTGTCATCCAGGGGTTCGTTGCCTTAAATATTTGCATTAAAACAATAAATAGTATTTAACGTTTGCATAGCACGCATAAGTGTTTAAAGAGATTCAGAGACATTATCCATTCTTACAACAACACTGTAAGATGTCAGTATTACCCTCCATATAGCAGGTGGTGGTATCAAGCTAAGAGAAAGTAGCTTGCATAAGGCCATCTGGAGTATTCATGAAAGAGGCAAGGTTAATCAAAGTTATTGATTCATAGCACTAAAATCAAGATTCTTGTTTCATAGAACAGTCCCTTAGCCACCACGCTTACAGACTGTTATTACAGATGCTAATCTCCTCTTTTTGACTATGCTAACACATGAATGTATGCGCCAGACTCCATAAATTGCTCTTTGAATCCTAGAGAGCTGGGTGCACATGAAAAACATGCATGCATGTGCTCCTTAGGATCCCAGCCGTTACTTGATAAAGTGAATGTGAGGTGTCTACGGCCAACTTTAGGCTCCAATCTGTTTTCATCTAGTTGAAGATGCTACATTGGGTCAGGAAAACCCTACCTATGGGACACAGTTCTGGAGTTATATAACTTCACAGCAATATCCAAATCAGTCAGAGCAATAATACAGGCAGACCTTTCTCCTGGTGCCTGAAGACAGACCGATGGTCCAGCAGAGAGATGGACAAGGCAGGCAATTCAGTGAGGAATCAAAGAAATTTGGTGAGTGAGTTCCTCAGCCAGCACCTGAGCAAGACATAGCTCAAAATGAAGAGCAAAGACAGTTAGCAGCTTATTTAGGGCTAGATGTAGCCCTATGGCACCTGATCCCTACTTAGTTAAAAGCTGCTGTATCACTCTCTACTGAAGTGATATGGCAGTGCAACAGATATGAAACCAGCTGTTTCCTCTTGTTCCTATAGTAGTGCAAAGACCAGGGTTCAAATTCCTCACTCAGCCACGAAACTCATTGGGTGACCTTGGACCAGTCACTGTTCCTTAGCCTAACCTACCTCACAGGATTATTGTGAGGATAAAATGTGGAGAGGGAAAACCATGTATGTCACCTTGAGCTCGTTGGAGAAAAGGTGAGATATACTATGCTATGCTATATTATACTATATCATATATTATATGAAGTAATAACATTACATCACATTATGTAAAACTTGGTTCCCACTGCCTTACACAGTTGAAAGTTCACATGTCTTGAACCTTATTGAATTCTGTGGTCGATTAGACTCCTTGCTCGGATTAAATAGGACAAAACTCTTAAACTGATTTAGGTGAGGGATTATGTTATAAGAGGTCATATCTTTGCATTATTCATTGTGTGTTTTAATTATATATGTGTATCTTTCTGAGTTAATTATATATGTGTGCCCGGAGATTCTTTTCCATTGACCACATTAAACAAAACTAAACCAAAATCATTCTAACAGTACACATGCATTAAAACTACTAAAGAGAAGAAAACAGACTCAAAGTCAGCAGTAAATAACTGTTTTGAAGTAGAGGAGAAAGTAATGAAAGCTGACAAGCACAGGTTAGATAAGAATCTTGTCACATTCACGAAGTGAATATGCAAATCTCCATAAGACTTCAGATTTGATACAGTACAAGAAATATTCAAAACACCAATTCCTTTTGTTAGCCGAATCAGCATTTGGCAAGGCATGGTCCCAAGAACATTTATCATTTCTGAAAGAAAACACACACACACACAACCCCCACATTAATTCTGCAGCATCTATTTTGCCAGATCATTTCACACAAGCACAAGGAAAAGAGAAACACTGCTTCACTGTCAGAACTTTTAATGTTGTTCATGCACTTGGGTCAATTTTTTAGTTGCGTGTTCACTGAGTATATGGTAATAAGGTGCCAAATGCAACTCACAGGAACTTGAAGTGGAAGGTTT
Organism: Podarcis pityusensis; assembly: GCF_964106645.2. Lineage (NCBI taxonomy): Eukaryota > Metazoa > Chordata > Lepidosauria > Squamata > Lacertidae > Podarcis > Podarcis pityusensis. The sequence continues at coordinate 82,720,885 of NC_138029.1, read as the reverse complement.
GCGCAATACAAAAAAAACACATCTTGTCTACAAGCTATATGATCAAGAGTGCTGCCTAGCCTAATGAAATATTATATTTTTTAATTTTTAATTCCTATTTTATATTTTTAATTCACAGTAGGGAACAAATTCAAAGCCAATGGGATCAGATATCAAAGCAATATTTTCTTGATGACTGATAGTGTAAGTCACAAGATACTAGTCCTCCTGCCCTCTAGGGGGTCTCACACACCAGAAGAACCCACTATGCCCAAAAGATAACCACTGACACTCCTACAGCAAGCAGAACACAGAAAGAGGAAGGTTTCTAGTCTCCTACAACTATAGTCATAGAATCCTAGAGCTGGAAGCGCAGAAATGTCCCGTATGAGGATCAAACCTGCAACCTTGGTGTTATCAGCGCCACACTCTAACCAACTGAGTCCTGATCTGGTATTATCCCTGAACAGTGAATCACAGCAAAAGCAGGTGGTTAGGGACCATTCCTGTGTGTGCTAGCCTCCCATAGTCAACTATATTGATCTGGAAGCTCTGATGGGGTTACTTAACATGTTTGGGTGAAAACATGGGAAGGAAATGTTGCTAAGGCACAACTGCTGAGCAGCATTCCTGCTTGCACTGATAACCCCTCCCTCATCAAATGAAGTTGGTACGGCAGCTGAAATACCACATCAAACTTATCTCTTTAGCAGAGTTATGGGGGGGGGGCAATGTTGGCAACATGCTAATCTAATTTGAGCTTTCTCTACCTAGATATATGGTTCTTGCCCATTGCTTAATTGTAAATATACAAGGCATAAACTATACTCAATTTCATGCTTAATTATATTTGATTTGGGGTATGTGGAACTGGATTTATACCCTTTATTTGTTTGCTTATTATACCGCCTTCAAGAATAAGCAGCTTTCCCTGCCAGCACACAACAGCTTCATAAAACAAAAATGAAAAAATCAAATGAAATGAAAAAATAAATAAATTATGACAACATATAAAACCACCACAAAATCATTCCAAAAAGCTCTGTACTGTATTTTATAAGCCTGCAGCTTTTGGCATTACTGAAGGCTAGACGTTGGAGGTTATGGCAAGTAAATGAGTTATTTCCTTTAGTATGGGTGATATCCAACATCACATTAGTGGGCTTCCACTCACACAGTTGGTGTTCCCTTCTTCTTCTCCATGCTGCAGCACTCCAAAATCTACTTTGGAGCCTCAACCCCCAGCACAAGAGCTTTGGGGGGGGGGGAGGAAGAGGAAGTCCTATTGCATGAGTGGAAGTCTGTTCTGATAGTGGAAAAACACAGGTGGATGTCACCCATTAGCTGGCAATACTGATGCATGAAGAAACATTGGTGGTGCTGCATCAAGTAAAGCTATTCTAGTATCTAGAGGTGATGAGAAATTATGGGAACCCACTGAATTTAGAGGTTGCTAAATTGGAAGTAGCTGTCAACTTTTTAACTGGATCATAATTAATTCATCCCCAAGCCAGAGTTATCTACAAACCAGGAACATGTTATAGGATTGCACCCATCCTTCCTTCGCTTTGATTTTCTCCCTGATTTCCCAGAGAGGAATTCAGCAAAGTGCTATGGCAATCATTCTGTCAACGGAAACATTTCAGATTTCCAGAAGGAGAAATCCCCCTCCCATCGCCCTGCAGTGGACTGTTCAAGGGATTGTCCCAATGCCCCATCGCTGCGCATAAGCCAATATTGGGGACAAGTTTGGTAAAGGGAAAGGACCTCTGGATGGTTAAGTCCAGTCAAAGGCGACTAGGGGGTTCAGTGCTCATCTCTCTTTTCAGGCCGGGGGAGGCGGTGTTTGTCCACAGACAGCTTTCTGGATGATGTGGCCAGCAGAGGACCACAACGAGTGCCAGAGCACACAGAAACACCATTTACCTTCCCACCACAGCAGTACCTACTTAGCTACTTGCACTGGCATGCTTTTGAACTGCTAAGTTGGCAGAAGCTGAGACAGAGCAACAGGAGCTCACCCGTCAAGCGGATTCAAACCGCTGAACTTCCGATCGGCAAGCCCAAAAGGCTGTGATTTAGACTACAGCGCCACCCGCTGGGACAGTTTTACATGGGGGGGAGGAAGGGGGGAAATCCCCACTGCGCTAGCAAAAGTCCCTGTGCAGGCTTCCAGTAGCGAGGCTCATTAGCTGAATCAGGCCCACATTCACACAACACAAATTATACTTTGCACTTGTCCTCCAAATTGAAATTCAAAGCCACAGTTTGGCTGTTGTTTCTGATTCTGATTTGGAGGGCAAGCACAAATGACAAGAACCAGGAAGTCACAGAGGAAACTGAAGCATGGGAGGAGAGGAGGAAGGGATGCAGAGAGAGCATCTGAGTCATGGTTTGGTGTTAAATGTGAACCAGCACGTTGCCTCAGTTCAGCTTAATCTGCCACCAACGTATTGTCAGCAACCCATTTTGGCAAGGAAAAGTTGGCAGCAACTATTACAAAACTTAATTGGCTTCTCTGAAGGTTGTTTAATTCTATATTTGGGATGTCCTGACAATCAAAAGTAATCGATAAATGAGTCTGCAAAGTCATAATAAGCTTAAAACTAATACAATCTGCAGCTGTTAATGTGGTTTTCTAGGTCCAGAGCCAAAAGCTTTTGTCGACAGGCTTGGAACTCTGCCGTAATGAATTCTTTAGAGTCCAAAACTGAGCAATGGAAAAGAATGCATAGATGGGTTGCTAATGTGCCTCTGATATCCAAACAAATTGTTGTCTTTTCACTTTTCTTACATTTATACATACCTACATACATACCAGTACCTACCCATGCATGGCCTAAGATCATCTCCTAGTCACAGTCCGGTCTGAGGTTACAGCTAATTCAAAAACACTGCGCTGAGCCACCAGGCAGCTCTATAGGCTTCCTGTGATGTGTGTCCTTTTTGTGTGTGTGAAGGCAAGGCAATGGGAGCAGGCTCTGCGTATTGACATCACACACTATGCTTGGATACAATAAGTGGCAATAACAGAACCTGGGGCTGCTAATAAGTGGCTATGCAGTTGGAGGACAGACTCCTGGATTGGAGAGGGGGCTGTCGGAGCTGGGAAGGAGATGAAGTAAGTAGGAAAACTCTAGTGGTGCAAAGAAAAAGAAAGAGTTCATACTGGAACATTTCTAATCGCCATGTGGAACCCTTTCACATCTCCAAATCACCAGAGGTGTAAGCGTTACATTGATTTTAATAGATTGGGGGGGGGGGCAGGGATGCCAACAAAATTTATTGTCTAACAGTTCGGTCTGGATGCTTAAGAAACCAAAGATGCGATGGAAGGAGCGTGCGAGCAATGCATCACTGAGGACAAAGTTTCATGTTTCCCCCTTCTCTTCAATCCACAAACTCCAGGCACTTTTTTGGACCAAGGCTTTTCTTGTTGAGCAAGGTGAATCAGGTGAAACAACAAGGAGTGTGTTTGGACACAAGAGGGCCCCTTGCAGAAGGAGGCCCTTGTGCAGTGGTTCCACCCCAGCCTCTGAAGTGTGGAGGCTGGCAAGAGAGAGGGCCTGTATGATTGGACTGAGGCTGCATACACACCACACGTATTTAAGCACATTTACTACCCCTCCCGCAACAACAACAAAAGAATTGTAGGAACTGCAGTTTCCCCTCACAGAGTTACAGTTCCTGACACTCTTAACAGACTACAGTTCCCAGTAATCTTTGGGGGAAGTCATATGCTTCAAATATATGGTGTGTACACAGCCAGTCACTCCAAGTCTAATCCAATTAAAAGATGCTATCTGCTACTCTTAAGTGATCTCTGTGTGTAGGGGGGGGGGGGAATTGGCATAGCAGAAAAATATAAGACATGTTTTGTGACGGTGCATAGATATGTAATTGCTTTTGCATTAATTGCCCCATGAAATGATGCTGAGACAGTACAGGATGTATGAAATTGATAGTTTATTTTACCCATCAGTGATTTTCAGTGTGTTACCTTGTGAGAGTGACCTGGGAAATGCCCTATTAATTAGACAGGGCCATATGTACCACCATCCTACGTTCACTGTGACCCTGGGGTGAAGCTCTGATGAAGCCCCAAGCAAGCAGGCGTTCCTATGCTCACTTTCAATCTCAGAGTATGCTGTTCCAGAGTATGGTAAGTTTGCCAAGAATGACAGCTAGAATAGAACAATAGCCACTTTAATTAGATACACAAATTCTGTGTTTTTGTAGTAGAGGTATTTTATATGATAATTTCCAACAGCATGCAAAAAGAAAAAAGAAAAGAGAGAAAACCCTCAAAGATAATTAGTTTTATTATGCTTCCCACTACTGCTACACAGTGCTATAGTTGATGGCATTCTGATGCCTAACATGTTTCCCCATTCCTCAGAATAGATGCTTTTCCTTAAAGTTTTTCTATATTGCTTTTCCTGTGCATTTTTTAAAAAAAGTTTCCTAAATAAGGCATTTAAAAACTTTGCAACAAATAATATGGGAAAGCTCCCTGCAAGATCCCCACAAGTCAGAGCAACTTATCTCTCTGCATGGCAGCCGTGCATGTGAGCACCATTACTGGGTTACTTCTAGGATTCTCACACTAAACACGTGGCATATGAAGGGCAGGTTCCATTCTCAACAACTGGGCCCTACACACAGCAGTTGTATTAAACTATAACTCCCTGTATAGGAACTTGTGTCTGCCCGTCATGCTTTGCACCAGAAGTGGATTGCAAAGGGCTGGGATAACATCACTACGCTAGCTTCCTGGAAGGTTGTTGCTGTTGCTTACCGGGAGCTAGGAGGAGGCAGAACCAATCTGGTGCCCCTGCCTGTGCATTTGCACCACAACAACCTCCCCGTCAACTTCCCTCTTCCTCTTATGGTAAACAACAGTGATGCACCTGCCAGGAAGCTAGGATAGTACCTCAGCTCCACCACTCCAGCTGCTTCTGCTTTGCATATGTGATGGCCTGGGGCTCAGGCTCGGAACCAGAGGAGTCTCAGTCTGCACCAGATCCTTTGCCTCAGGCGGCATCGGAACCAGGTCTGGGGCCTGATTCTGAAGAGCCCCAGCCTGCACAGGTACCCCTGCAACAAGCACCAGCTGGGCCGAGTCAGGGGTCTGAGCCTGCCCTAGCTCCAGATGGGGATTACCTCGTTGCCTTCAGCTGGGCAATCACTTACAGCTGTTCCACTACTAGTTGGGTCAGAGAGGCTGAGGCGGCCTCTGGGTCTAGTAACCCACCAACATCTCCCGAGCTGCAGAGACTAAGGTCTGAGAGAAGGAGAGACCTGAGTACTCGCAGGAGGAGTGCTCGCCTACGGACGAGGCAGGGAGGTGAGTGACTGGGGGATCAAGACCGGCTGTTACCTCGACAAAGATAAAAGGCTGTCAGACCCTGCCCCAGGTTGCGGGAGCAATGTTGCTGTTTGCTAGAACCTGCCTGAGACCCTGTGCCTGACCCTGCCTGGTTTCCTGCCTAGGTCCTGTCGGACTGACTCCTCATGGAACCCTTGGATTCGGGACCGGACCTGGACCACGTTGCTCAGGTTGCCCCCGGGCCCAGCACATTATACCCACTCCAAAGTGGTGTTAACACTGAGACAGTCACAGCAACTGATTGCCATATGAAGTGAGAAGGGGGTCAACAATGTGAATTTGGGGTATGTATCTCCATATGGTATGGGAGAGGAAGAAAGTGAGTTCAACTGGTACCCATACTGAAAGCTCATCCCCCCCACCCTCCTCAATTGTTTTGGCAGCAAAGTTTTGCACAGAACTGGCAGATGGGATGATTTAGAGTCACAGGTGGTTCTTTCTATTTAATTCCTGATCATCCCACACAATTCCCACACCCATGTGGCCCTCTTTTGCTGGGGCTATTTCCCAGCAGCATAAGGATGCAAGTAAACACAACATGGGACTGCTTGTTCAGGGAATAGGCAACGGGGTTTAAACAAAAACCCTGCTGTTTTTTGAGCCATTGGTAGAGATCCTCCTCCTCGTCCCCTGCTCTCCATGTTTTAGGTCTCCAAAATGTCCACATACCCCACTGAGAACTCACTTTGATGATTGCCATGTGGCTTTGCCTTATGAGACTGATATTTATTTTTATTTTTATTTTTATTATTAAAAAGCTGGTGTGTTATGGGGCATAGTATTTTGGCATGGGGATGTCATTCATAATACAGTGGTACCTCGGGTTACATACGCTTCAGGTTACAGACTCCACTCACCCAGAAATAGTACCTCGGGTTAAGAACTTTGCTTCAGGATGAGAACAAAAATCGTGCTCCGGTGGCGCAACAGCAGTGGGAGGCCCCATTAGCTAAAGTGGTGCTTCAGGTTAAGAACAGTTTCAGGTTAAGAACGGACCTCCAGAATGAATTAAGTACTTAACCCAAGGTACCACTGTAGGGTGAAAGATCTACCCATACCCTGGTCTGGATCCAGTTGAGAGCTTCTCACAACAGCTATTTGTTTGCTTTTTAAACAGATGTATAAGGCCAAACATCACGATAGGACATAACATCCCTGCATTAAGTCTCCGTGCTCACTCATTCCCTAACCTATTAAGTCAATATCACTTCCTACATGAAAATGTTCCTCTGCTCACAGATTCCACTGTGTTAGGCCATTTCCTAAAATGTCACTCCTTTCAGAGCAGGTAGCTTTGTGGAGATGACTCCTACTCTGGAATGAAGATAACTGCCCTGCTATCAGCAATGTTCCGAGAAAGAAACAAAAGAGCTGTAATCACTGAGGTTGCCAGCATCTCACTATATTGAAATCAATTAGAGAAAAAGTGAGGACAAGGAAGATAAGGAGTGAATCAGCAGCAGTTACTAGGGAACTCTGAACAGGTTTCTTCCAGTATCCAGACAGAAATGCAAAACACATCAACAAACTATTGCCTCTCTATATCAGACAAATCAGTCAACCATGTGCCTTAAAACAGTGGACAACATGAGATCATTCACAGGAAATGAGACAGTACTGAAATACTCATTGTCAGCTGTTCAGTGCCACCACTCTTTGGGCAATGGTTTAGAGGTAGTGAGATGGCAACCCAGGAACTAGACGCATTTCCCAGTCTCAAAGGGACTACCGTATTTTTCGCACCATTGGACGCACTTTTTTCCTCCTAAAAAGGAAGGGAAAATGTCTGTGCATCTTATGGAGCGAATGTGTGGTCCCTGGAGCCAAATCGCTGTTGCCCTGCGCTGCTGGGGTGCTCTTTGGTGGTGGGGGGAGGAGCCACGGTGCTCTGCCGGCAGCCTCCGCTTTCCCCTGAAGCCCCGGCAACGTTTGCAAGCAGCGGGAAGGCTGTGCGTTCCTGGGGTGCTCTTTGGGGGTGGGGGGGAGGAGCCAGACTGCTCTGCCTCCAGCCTTTGCTTTCCCCTGAAGCCCCTGCAACGTTTGCAAGCAGAGGGAAGGCTGTGAGCTCCTGGGCTGCTCTTTGGGGGTGGGGGGGAGGAGCCAAGCGGCTCTGCCGGCAGCTTCTGCTTTCCTCTGAAGCCCCGACAAGGTTTGCAAGCAGAGGGAAGGCTGTGTGTTCCTGGGGTGCTCTTTGGGGGTGGGGGAGGAGCCAGACTGCTCTGCCTCCAGCCTTTGCTTTCCCCTGAAGCCCGGACAAGGTTTGCAAGCAGAGGGAAGGCTGTGTGTTCCTGGGGTGCTCGTGGGGGTGGGGAGCAGCAAATTGCTGTCTCTCAGTGCCTCCTAATTCAACTGCAAAGGATTGCCTAACCGGATTCTGAGCTCCATTTGAACTTTAAAAATATTAAGTTTGGGGATTTCTTCAAGTAGCAGTTTTGCAGAAATAGTCATAAATACATGCAAAGCATTTCCACAATCCAGTATTAGTGAGCTCAGCTAAAACTGAGCAGGCATCTGGCTCAGTAACAGTTTAAACTACACAACTATAACCAAACATCCTGTGTGTTTGTGTGTGGACCATGTTCCTAGCAGCTAATCTTTATTGCTGAAAAGAGGCACTGATATTCCACTCCAAATCTATAATTCATTATACAAATTCTTACAAGTACAGTCCACCTATACCAAACCAAAAACATTGTGTTCTCTTGTTATTGAATGGAAGCTATTTATCTGCCCTCTTTTCCTCCTCTGTTCTTTGCTCAGTCACTCCATTTTGAATCTTCCTTTCAAAACAACCATGCCTGTTTTGAGAAAACTTCAGAGATTTAGGAACTGGAGCACAATCATTTGATCTCTTTGCTGTTCCTCCATACTCCAAGCACTTCTCATTTGCACAGCCCTGGTTTCTCTCCCTGACTATTAATATTCTTGATTAATAACAGTAAAATGCTCAAATTTTAATTTTTGTGACTGCTGCCAATACTGACTTCCCAGTGATAATGAAAACAGCTACATTATAATGGAATGTCTGTCCTTTTTCCATTCTCTTCATTATATATCGTGGCTCGCTTTAAAGCAGCAAAGTGGACAGGAGCCACCCACTTTGCTGTTTTAAATAGTTTAGTACAACATTTGAGTCAGATTTTTTCTTCTTATTTTCCTGCTCTAAAAACTTGGTGCGTCTTTTGGTCAGGTGCGTCCTATGGAGCGAAAAATACGGTAATTAGTTTTTAACACTTGAGTACAATGAGATCTATATTAGCCTTTCCATGAAGATTGTAACGCAGTGGGGATGGCACAACTTCACCTTCATCTATCCTTAGGGGTGCATACTGTTACAGATGTTGCCAACCCCACTCTCTGCCAAGTGGTTAAAAAACAATTAAACATTGATAGAATTAAAACCAGAGAGAGAGAAAGAGATTCTGTTAAAATCATACAAATAACTGCAATAAAAACAGCATGGCACCAACCCTTTCATTAAAGGTAAAGGTAAAGGGACCCCTGACCATTAGGTCCAGTCGCGAACAACTCTGGGGTTGCAGCGCTCATCTCGCTTTATTGGCCGAGGGAGCTGGCATACAGCTTCCAGGTCATGTGGCCAGCATGACTAAGCCGCTTCTGGCGAACCAGAGAAGCGCACGGAAACGCCGTTTACCTTCCCGCCGGAGCAGTACCTATTTATCTACTTGCACTTTGACATGCTTTCAAACTGCTAGGTTGGCAGGAGCAGGGACCAAGCAACGGGAGCTCACCCTTTTGTTAAAAACCATCAGTTCCCAAAAGCCTGTTGGAACAAAAAAGTCTTCACCTGCTGGCAGTGGTGCTTTTATCTTCTTGAGTCCTATTCTGCTGCTGCCTACCTTTAGCAACATTGCTAAAGGGAGGGTGATACAGACAGCTGAATAAACGGGGGGGGGGGAGGCATCTCCTTGCACAGTGGTACTTTGACTCTAACACTTGAGAGTAGGGAAGACAGGTAAAGGGAAAAAGAAGGAGGGATAATGTTGGCCAGGCCAGTCATTAGCGCTTGGCATCTTAAGGCAGACCAGAGGGGCCCCCAGCAAGCATTTGAGATCCTCCCCACCAGATTACTCAGACTGAGAAGCCACCAAATATCTGCATTTTTCCACAGTGCTCTGGAGTGTCTGCCATAGAGCTTATCGCATAGATCAGTATATCACTGGGTTTCTCTCCCTCTCTCCCTCTCTCTCTCTCTCTCTCTCTCTCTCTCTCGGATAAATGCTGCTATTCAAAAGTATTTCAGAAGCAAAAGGAAGAGATGGCTTAGCCATAAACTAAACCGAAAGTTTAGCTTCAGCAGAAGCAGGGGGCACTGACCCACATATATTTCCCTCAGCTCAAAACTCATCATGGCTGTGAAGTTTAATAGGGTCTACGCTTGCTTATCTCTTTGAATAACGTCCTCCTAAAACTTCCCTTTCTGGATAACGCGGGCCATTTACTTCCACTCTCACATTGGCTTTATTTCACTCCTGGCACTACTCTGCTTCTTGTCAAGGACAGAGCATTGACCTCTTGCCTGCATTTTGTCACATTCTTGAACACTTCTGCCACCAATGGATCCACATCCATTGGACAAGGCGGGTGCGTGTGTCAAATGCGGCCCCTGGAGTTATTAGCAGGAAGCATGAGTGGGGAAGGAGAGAGAATTTTTATGTTTTCATCAGTTTCATTTGTTTTAGTCTGTTCTATGGGAGCTGAACGGCTTGTCCAAACTAGACATTACATGGCAAGCTGGTATAATAGTACCCCAACTTTTTGTTTAATTGAGCGCAGTTTAGGAGATTGCAGCTTAGGTTAAAGGAACAGCGTGGAGGGGCTAGTTAACTCTTCCCCTTTTGGATTTCCTTAACTTAAAATTACAGCCTAGTTGCTTTTTCCACCCTGGGGAAAAGCAACTGGGGAACAGTGAGTTTGAACAGAAAATGGTCAGAAGGGAAAGGGTAAAGCAGCCTCCATAATGCTTCTGGTTCAAGAGAGCTGTTTGCTATTTTTATTAAATCAGGAGGTTTTTATGTCGTACAGCATCTATTTTGAAATATATATAAAAAATTTAAAAAAAAAAAGTAAAAAGTAAAAAAATAAATAAAAAGTAAGTTTGTTCTTGGTATAAGCTTTCGTGTGCACACGATGAACAAACTTAGTTGGTATCTAAGGTGCTACTGGACTATTTTTTAATTTTTTATATATTTTAACTGCATCACACCAACACGGCTACCTACCTGAATCTAGAATCTATTTTGTCACTATGTATGCTGAAGACTTAAATTTTAATTACATTTTAATGTAATAGGACTTTTTAACATACACACCCTTTTTCAAACCTGATCAGTGTAAGCCTATTATGTATCCATTTATATTTCACTGTGGAACAACACAGAATTCAGTCAGGCCTAATGAAATGGGTCCACATAATTATCCTGATCCAGAGAAGAACTGGCTGCCCACTGTGAGAACAGGATGCTAGACTAGCTGGGCCACCAACCTGATCCAGCAGAGGATTGTCTTATGTTCATATTTTATATCCACATATTAAATTATATCAGTCATCCTTCCATTGTTCAAAATGGAAATGCTGGGGTGCATATAATATTCAGATCCAGAATCCATGCACTCCAGGCCCTGTTTTGTGTTCCCATCTATGCGCAGCAGTCGCCTTTGACAACAATATATGGCACTTGCAAATAATGAACTAAGAATGCCACTTATAGAGTCCTTTCCATAACTGTGACACTAGAAAACACTAGCTGCTTCTCAATTCAGTTTGCGCACGCACGCACACACACACACTTATGCGCACAGATGCAGAGGCTTTCCTTTTCCTTTTATCACACACTTTTAGTTAAAAATGAAGGAGATGAAGCTTGAAACCTAATTAAGGAAATGGCTGGTACACAAAGAAAACAGCCAGAGCTCATTATTCATGTTGTAGCTCTTTTCAGTTTTCTAGAAAAATGTTGATGAATAATCTACAGCTTACAATGCCTCTAACAAATATCATGTACCTACCATATCATATCAAATGCTATTATAATCAATCAAAACAAGCAACAAATGAACACATCTTCCCCTCCGTGCCTGCACCACCGCAGGGAGGAACTGGCACAACAAATGTAATTTCACCATAACTTTAAAAATAATAATACTTAAATGCATTTGGTTGTTATTATTTAGAAGACTGTGATAGTTTGAGCCAGTTGTATATTACCTTGCTAACTGTATTGCCCTCTCTCCTACCCACCGCCACCCCTCTCTCAGTTAAGGACTGCACAAATGTGAATCGCAGACTAGAATTCACTGCTGAAAATCACCATACCACAAATCAATATGGCACAAATCATTTAGATAGCTCCATCAAATCTGTGCCCTTTACAGAAATCAGCAAAAAAAAAGGGGGGGGGACACCTCATCACACTCTTTGAGCAGAAGTCTATTGTTTTCTATGTTCATCTGAAGTTATATTGCCATATCTGATAGGGGACTTTTACATGTTTTCAGTGACATATGCAAATCAGGGCAGGAGAGTACATACTTTTAGTTTAAGCAAATAAGGAAGACACAAAATCCAACTTTATGATAACTCACATTTTCCACTGGGAAAAGCTGTATTCTGCAACTTGGTCCATTTAGCTCAGCATTGTCTACACCAATGGTTCTCATTTTTTTCCCCTCTGGGCCACACTTTCAGAATAAAAATGTAGAATAAAAATTCAGATGGTAAACAGGTTTACCATACCCATTTAGTCCATCACCCATCTCCTACTACCCTCCTGAGAAAAACCCCACCCTGCCCTCCCACTATATATAAGGGTCTGGTGACTTCTGTTTCAGAGTATCTGAAGAAGTGTACATGCACACGAAAGCTTATACCCAGAACAAACTTAGTTGGTCTCTAAGGTGCTTCTGGACTTTTTTTTTACTTTTTTTATATATTTAGAATAAAAATGTGTTGTTCATGCTACCTTGAATTTTGTATTGATAAGAAATTCATGGGAAAACAAAAAGAAACAACTCCTAACAGTGCTTGATTTATAACACAGAACATAACTACTTTACAATATAATGGGGCATCCAGAAAGCATAAAACAATGCAGCTATATAAGAACATGAATCATTCCCAAAATTTAATTATAAATGATCCTCTTACATATGTGCTCCTTCAGTATGTATACAAACTCAATGAGAGGTGTGAGCTTGCTTTATAAATGAGGTAATCTCATTTTCATTAGGTCTAATTTGAGACAAACGAACCCTCATCTCCTCATCAACATAAAGAAGTTTATTTTTTTTCTTGACACAACGATATTTCATGGAGAACTGTAGAATAGCCAATGCTATACGATTTCTGGTTGTATGTGGGGGGAAATTATTTTGATACTATACAATACTACGCTGAAATGTTAAAATGTTTCTTTGGTCGTCCTTGAATCTTCCCGCCACGCTTGCCATCCTCTCTTGCCACACTAAAGTGACATATCACACCCTTTGAGAATGCAGGCCAGTGGAGGAAACAGGAAACATTCCTTCTATGTATTTCCCTAAATTAACAAATCTCCTCTGTGCAAAACCTAGTCCCAAAAGAAAATGCAACTATGCACAATCCCTTTACACATCTGTGTTTTCCTTATTGTCATTGCATAAGCTATACAATCAGTAATTCCTTCCTGAAGTTTACTTCTCACTGAAGAACTGAAAGAGACCCCTGTGCCTGGTATTGAGTGCAGCACTGCACCTTCTACTTGGGGGGAGGAATGACTCTTAAAACATCGTGCTGCAGATGTACCGTTTTCCTTTTGCACTTTCAAAGTCTCTTACTTTGAAGTCTTTTGAGGATATCTTGTATCTTTCAGTATTAGCTTTCTGCATCCAGGAACCTCAAGAACAAAGAAATGACAGGGTAATAGATGGCCTGGGTTTAACTAAGTAAGTGATGGTACAGATGAGGCCTGATAAGCTTAACATTTCATCTCCATGCTGCCACCGTGGGTTGCGAGAAGATTAGAACTGTCTTACTGTGAGGAGGGCAAGCTCCACAAATTCACTCATACATGGCAGTTCTATAATGAGGTGATACTTCATTCCTTAAACTACTGAACTAGAACTGCACAAACAGATGTGTGCCTCTGGCAGTTCTTGTCTATGCTGCGCAAGCTCTGCAGTTTTCCACATACTGCAAACAGAATGTCCAGTTGCTGCAATTATTATTCAGCACTGGCAGATGCCAAATAATTGCATCCGGTGTGTTTTTGTAGATTTCCAAAAATTCTATTCAAAATGTCTTTTTGAGGCCAAATGTGCTGCCTAACTGTGCAAGCCTACTATAGATACCAAGTTTTATTTTCTTTTTAAAAAAAACTTTCTTCTGGTGCAGAGTACGTATTTTCAGAATGCAATCCTAAACACACTTACTTACTAGGGAGTAAGCCCCATTGGTAACAAATAGAACTTACTTCTGGGCAAACTTGCCTAGGACTGAAAAGGTTTGCCGTGGGTGGATTTTGCCATATGCTCTACTCTACGTCTGCACCTGATGTTTGGTAAAATTCTCATCATAAGGCAGAATATATCTTTAAAAATTTGCCCAGTTCTCCAGCACAGTAACTATCTGTCTCCCAATTGTACACCTAATTTTCAGCCACAGTTTTGTTGAAAGTAAATTCCACAGAAGGTAACTAGACTAATTTCCAAGATAGTATTCTTGGATTGCACTCTTATAGGCCAATCCTATTCATGTTTATTTTTTAAGTCTATGATATGAGGGCCAAACTACCAGTATATATGGCCTGCCAAGCTTGAGTGCAACCTTTTTGTTTCACACGTTGTCAAAATGGGGGGGGAGGGGGCGGCCTCCAATCCAGACTGGGACCCTGGCTGTGGGGCAGAATCAGCTCACTGGATGGTGGGAAGCCACTACGCCAGCTTTCCAACAAGTGAGTAATTGTTGCTTATTGGGAGGGAGAAGGGAGATGCTAACACACTTTAAGGGGTGGCCTTTAATCTTACTGTTGCCATCGAAATCTGGATCAAGGGCACTCTATCTGCCATTTGCATTAGCAGGGAAAGCTTGCATTCATTCCAATGAGAGTCTCTCCCCTTTGCCCCCCACATTGAAATTGTCAATGCAGGGACCTCAATTTCAATTAGGACCACAGCAGGAGCTAAGGATTAAACCCCACATTTCTTTCTTAGGGTTCCAATCTAGATCAGAAACTATGCTGAGAATTTCTGAAGCAAAAATATTGCACTAAAGGGCAAACTACACCATTAATGCCCCATATATTGGTAGTTTGGTCCTGAATTCCACTTTAGCAGAGAAGGAAGTATGCTTACTCTGAAGTATACAAGGATTATAATCTTGGTCCAGTTATTTGTTCTTAGAACAGTGCCTCTTTTGAAGGGATTTAAAACAGTCCTACATATACAACCTGTTCTGTAGTCAGATAATAGGAAAGAAATTCCACCACAGAGAAACAGCAGTGCAAATATTAGGATAATGACATCTCAGAAGGTGCTCTCAATAATAGGTCCCATGTTATTCTAAAAATGTATTTGTTTATATGGCAGTACTTTATTTCTGTGTTATGTACCAAAGTAAAAATGCAGAAATAAACCAACAAAAGCCACCCCAAATATAAATATGACTTAACAGTTAATGTCCCTGGGTAATATTATGATTGCATGGAGGGCCAAGATGGTATTACTGTTTTTAGTATCTACAATGTAATTCTCTAATTATGAATTAAACAAAGGAGCAAAATCTATCTGTATTTGGCTTACAAATTAATAAACTGCATCCATTAGCTAAGTTTGCCACTTAGTCAATTTTTAATAGCCCCAGCTGATTTCTAGCCTTAGTGGTAGACAATAGGGAGGATCTAATTTGCATTTAAATGAATTAATCTATGCAAAAGAGCAGTGGCCTTTTAAAAAGAGATGGCCTCCTTCCAACTAGGTGGCCAGTGAAACTGAACTCGTTCATTTGGAAAACCTACATTTTTTAATGTATTAATTAAAAATAAAAGCTATAGCTTTCACTGGGTTTTGGTTTCTCTCATAGCACATTTAATAACAGTTTGAGAAAGAAGATGTGAATGAGTCCAGAGACTGAATATCAGAAGATGCTCAAGCTTTTGAAGTTTATTTTGCAAGCTGAACTCCCTCAATGGAATTTTGGGTCCTTCATTTAAAATGTACTCATGGTGCCTGTCTGCATCTGACTGCAGGTAGAATGTATTCGTGGAACACTGTGTCTGAATATATTGTTTCCCCTTGTTAATTAAAGAGGAATCCATCCCAACACAGTGAAAACAACATAAATAGCTCTTCCCTATTGGTGCAAACTATATCTAATCCAAAACCTGTGTGAGCTAGTTCTGGATACTTTTCTTTTGCAAAAAAAAATATTGATTAAATGTATGCATGGATATTCCACGCACTCTTTAAAACACTTATTTGAACGGAACGTGTTTATGTAAACATCGCTGCAAAAACTGGGATTCGTCATTCAAGTAAAAGCTGAAGGACTCTGATTCCAAATTGTGCAAATCCATGGGAAGTGGATGAGCCACTGCCCAGTGGTAGAGCGCATTGCTCTCCATGCAAAAGGCCCAAGGTCCCTCCCATCTTCAGGCAGGACTGGAATCCCCTATCTGAATCCCCCAAGAGCCAGCCTGTGTAGGCAATGGAACATTAAAACGTAATAATAGCCCTGTCGGATCAGTGGACCACAAGCAGGATGTGAGGGCAATAACCTTCTTCTTGTTCATCCCGAGCAGCAGGAACCAAAAAATGCCCTGCCCTGGAAGTGATTGGTCTGATAGAATAGCCTCGGAGGCAAAAGTATGTAGAAGTTATGACCAGATTCCATGAACACATTCTCTTCTTCACTGTCATGGAGTAAATTCTCCCACATTCACCAATATATGGTTTGTGACCACGGTTGCAATCTTGAACGAAGCGACTAGTATTATCACATTTATGCCAAAAGCTCTTGTGGACCATGTACTATTTCATCATGCATCTGATGAAGTGAACTTTAGTCCACTAAACTTTATGCCATAGTAATTTGGTTAGGTAGTCTTTAGGGCACAAATATGCTCTGTAGTTTATGTTGACTAACACAGCTATTTATCTGGAGTGGTGCCTTTTTACTCCACCTTCTTGCTTTTACATTACTATTTACCTTCAAGAATTGATTTCTGCTTATTCCCATAAGGCCAGATTCTTCAACAAAAATCACCACTGAATTCATTCATATTCCTAAAATGATACTCTCCGGCTTTTGTTAAGGATGAACACAATGGTTGAACAATCAGTTACTTATCCCGCCTAATTCAGGACAGCATCTAATAAAGTGAATTATGGGGTGTCCATTGTCTCCGGGGGATTTCTTTCCGTGTATGTTTTTATTTAAGTCAGATAATCAGAATTTGAATGATCCGACTGAAATAATAAAGCGTAAAAGAGGTAATCAAGAAGGTGAATTGGTTGGATGTTTCCTACACTGAGGGTTGGAATTTTTACTCCAAGTAAAAGCAGACAGCATTAAGACAATATTTGACAGGGTCCAGTATTCCTATTAATCGGCCCTGTAAATCTGTTACAATATTTATTATTTTAGATTTCCCAACACACACTTCACATGGGTATGATTTCCTCCATGTGAGAAGCTGGAGATGGAAGACATTAATCAAACAAGCATATCTTTGAATTCCCTCAGCTTAACATGTTATAAAACAAGCAGAACAAAAGGTCTGTCCATGTGGAAACTATTTTCAGACTGTAAGGGAAAGAAGGCTGAAACACTGGATGAAATGTCTAAAATAAAACCTCTATGATCACAAATCATATGGTACACTGGCAACAAAGCAGAGCAGATTATGTTAATTAAGATGCAGATGGATCGATAGGAGCATCTTCTGAATCAAGGAGACTCAGCAAATAAATGGTATGGCATAATCCATAAAGACAATCTGATCTACTGCAGTAAATTGTAGCCTAGAAATTGTTCCCTTGTCCCTTTTCATTTACCAAAGAATTCAAAACTTTTGAGATGAAATTATTACAAATTGTCATCTAGATACACATTTATTGTCAGAAATATAGCAAAAAACCCCAACAACTTGCAAAAACAAAACCAGGGACTAATCTAAAAGAGACATTTACTATCATAGTCAAGGACACATACTTAGTACAATTAAGCAAAGATAAACGTGTATATAAATGACATAAACACTGTCCTAGACATAAATGACATAAATACTGTCCTAGGCATAAATGACATAAATACTGTCACGTTTTAGAGAGCAGCATCCTTACTACACCAACCAAGCTCCATTAGAGACCTCAGAAGATGGTCTTGTTTTCTGTTCAGACAGGTAAGATAACCTAGAAAGGGAATACATGTTAGACCTACGTAGACAAGGCCAGCTTGCACAAGAGATGGGCTCAAGCAACCGCTTCAGGCAGTGGGAGCCTGCAGGGTGGCACCCCGTGGGCAAACAGTTCCTGCCACCACACAGTAGTAGCTTCTTCCGTCAAGATCTCATGAGAGTTCCACAAGACACCACTGGAAGCTCCCACACCAAAGTCCTGGTAAGTGAGGTTTCAAGGATGGGGTGGGGGTGGTATGGTCCCATTTCAGCTCAGGCAGTGAAACAGGAGCCAGAGCTGGCCCTTTTCAGTGGTGCACACTTGACAGAAGAATCTTCTTCCAAAGAAAACTGTTTTTAAAAGTTACAAAACCTACCAACGAACTTGAGAAAAAGAAAAGGTACTGTTATTTCTGTTTTACACCCATACTTAATGCAGATGGTGTGTAAGCTGCTTTGTATCATAGAGAAAAATGGGAGTCAATGTGATTGCACTCTAAATAAGTAAAAGAAATGAGGAATAAATAAAATGCAATAAAGAATAATGACAAAAAGTGGCAGATACAATCCTTTGCTGCTTTGAAAATACACTTTAAATCTTTGTATTTATAGAAATGCGCTATCAAGGCTTCATACACATCCAATTAAAACTGATGGTACACTTTACACCATCATTACATTACAAAGCTTTCAAGGCAATTAATACTATTCATTTCCTACTGATTGACAACAGAAAGGCTCAATTAGGGTTCAAATTGAAAATAATCTTAAATGCATTCAGTGTTCTCTGACAGTTGTCATTCAAAATACCCTTGTAATATGAAATAGTTCAGCACACAACAAACAGGTAAACTCTTGGAGGATGCTGGCCTTAAGAAAAAGTATGTTTCCTGTCTTTCAAAGTGAGAATTATGGGGTTCTGTTGATAAGCTGCCCTGTAAACTGAGGCTGTCAAGTATGAGGAAACAATATAAAGATCATTTCTGTAATGAAGGGGTGGGTTTAAAATTTATAAATAAATAGATCAGCAACCAGATTGACAAAATGTATAAAGCATTGTCCTTGAATCAAGGAAGAGAAATGCACGAGTTGAAACAGGCTGGTTCAGCCAGACTGTTCTTCATCCTATCTACATCCTATATACTGTGTATATGTGAAGAACAATGTAGTGGAGTCAAATACATAGGTGCTGCAGGTTGTGGTCATGGTGTTCAGGGATGGTGACTGTGCCACAAAACATTTCTGACTCCAACAGCAGACATTCCAAATATTTTGTAAGGTATTGTGGGGAGACCAAATTCAAGCATCACCTTCTTCCACACATCTACACTGAATACTTTTTGTTGAGCCTAGAGTTCCAGTTTAAGCTTTCTTTCAGAGGAATGTGGAGCTCAGGATGTTACAGGAGAGAGGGTGGAAAGCAAGCCTTATGAGGAACGGTTGAGGGAATTGGGTATGTTTAGTTTGGTAAATAGGAGACTGCAAGGAGATATGATAGCCATCTTTGAATATCTAAAGGGCTCTCACATAGAGTATGGATTTTTCTCCTGCTCTGTAGGATAGGACAGTGGAACAGTCCCTACAAAAGGTGGTGGACTCCGCTCCCTTGGAGGTTTCTAAGCAGAGATTGGGTGGCCATCTGTCATGTATGAGATAGCTGGGATTTGTGCATTGCAGGGGGTTGAACTATATGACCCTCGGGATCCCTTCCAACTCTACAATTCTATGAGTCTATGAAACATCATTTTTTAAATATAGACATTTATACTCCAATTTTCCCTGCTCCAGTTTTCCTTACTCAAAGTGGCTTGCAAATTATAAAAGCAAGCATGAAAATAACAATATGCCATCATTCAAATGCAACTTCATGACTGAAGCAGCACCAAACAGAAAGAACACCAAGAGCCAAATCAAATAACTGGGCGTTTTTTAAGCAGGCAGCAGCAAAATTTAAAGGGTTTGTTGTTGTTGTTTAGTCGTTTAGTCGTGTCCGACTCTTCGTGACTCCATGGACCAGAGCACGCCAGGCACTCCTGTCTTCCACTGCCTCCCGCAGTTTGGTCAGACTCATGTTTGTAGCTTCGAGAACACTGTCCAACCATCTTGTCCTCTGTCGTCCCCATTAAAATTAAAAGGGTATTTAAAGACAAATGTCTTCAATTGCTAATGGAGCACAAATAGCAAAGAATATGATCTAAATTATTGGAGAAATGTTTTCCAGATATAGTCCACCACCACAGAAAAAGCCCTTTTCTTTTCCAATAACTCTTTTTATTAATGTAAAGTATCTACCAACTACCAATGGCTTCATGGTTTGAAAGAAAGCCTGGGAAGGGGGGCTATTTAACCTTTTCCTTGTTCATGTGCATTTAGGCAGACACTTGACGGTAGTATGAGAGAATATTAGTTCAGTTAGTTTTTGTAGTACTTCTAAAAACAGCAAACCGTGTTTAAACAGATAATGTAGTGGTACCGAAACAAAGAATTTGTGTACCATAGATGCTAACGGTTCTCGAAAAGGCTTTCGAAAAGGCATGAACTCAGTTGGACTTGACTTCTGAGAAGACATGCATAGGACTTCATTGCACATTTCTTACTAAAGCTACCCCTTTAGATCAGATTTTTAAAAGCCCAGCAAACCTGAGATGCATTTAAACATACAATTTACAGTACAGATGCACTGATGATTTTGAGTTTTACCTAAACGATATTTGCCATAGCATTTACTCCTCTGTTTTGAGCAAGTGTATTTAAACGATCCTTTAAATTAAATATTTCTGAATTTCATTTATTTTCCTTCCATTCACTGCCAACACACCTGAGTCTTGGATGTCACACTAAGATAGCATTTTATTTAATGACAGCATTCAAATAGCTCCCATGCTTGAATTGGTCTTTAAAACAATTTTCATTACATTTAGAAAACCTAGGGGGAAAGAATGTGTTTAGACTACATTGATTTTTAATTAGCATTTTACAAACTAGATTTATGGTATATGTTTGCATTCTGTCCTTATCAAATCTTATTTAAAGAAAACACAGGAACTGATGGGTTATTATGACTGCTGGGAGACTATGGATAACTCTGCCAAAATGTCCAGGCAAACGATATGCAATCCTGCTGTTACAACCATCATTCAAAAAGGTGAGACTTCTATTCAATATGAGGATTTCCCCTCTATGTGCTCCACAGAAACTGGCACAGCTCCCAAAGTGGCACATATTTTTCTCCGTACCAAAATCTTCAAATGAATACCTAGCATAGGGACAGGAAACTCATCTCCCTTCGGATGTTTACGGACTACAACCCCCATCATCCCTGACCATTGACTATGCTGACTGGGAGTAATGGGAGCTGGAGTCCAACAACATCTTGAGGTTCCCCCATCTCTTGACTAACCCAATGAAGGACCCAGTGCATAGTCAAAATCATAGAGACAAACCATGTTCATTCAAAGGCATCCTTGACATAATCAACAAAGCTGCACAGAATGCGGATCAGCAAATACAGTAATCAATCCCTAACTTATATGACTTCTTACATCGCAGGGCATAGAATATATTCATTCCAGTTCATGTTTTCACACATGATGTGTGTTATTAACTGCTACTCTCAGCCACGGTATTAGGAAAGTGTTCAATCAATACTTTGCAAATACTCATTCAGCTGGGCAGGAGGGGTCTTTTAAGGGAAAAGTGGAAGTGTTTCCAGCCACAAGTTAAATTAATCTTTCAAGCAGTGTTTTTAAAATTCATTTTAGCTCGTTTCTTACAGAATGGTAATGCAGAAACATCTATTGATCAACTTCCACCACACTCAAAAGAACATTTTCTTGGAGGTAAATCCCATGGAAATCAATGTGCTGAGTGAGTAAAAGTATTTAGGAACCTGGGGACTAATCTAGCAGGATGGTAGAACAAAGAAAAAGAAAGAGTTTATACACACACATACACAAAATTAAAAAAAAATCTTAGTAACTTTGAAGGCTTCTCTGCATACCACTGCTGAAGGAGGTGCATTATGGAGTGATGAGGGAAAGACTTCTCTGTAAGCATTCTTGACCCCAACACTGTTTATTATTTATATTTTTTATTAAATTTGTATACCGCCCTATACCATAAATCTCAAGGCAGTTCACAACATAAAATAATAATATAAAATGACACAAAATACATAATAAAAACAAAAACAACCCAATAATTCCCCACTTCCACAACACATTTAAAAGGGCATTAGAGGTCAATCAGCCAAAAGCCTCATTTTTGTGCCAGGTAAAAACTGCCCAGGCAGTTTCAGTGTATTCAGTTTATTGCTGGTAAGTTACTCTGTTCTGTGATCTTAAATTGGATTTTTTTGTGTGTGTGCCTGAAGCAATGTTTTGTATTCTGAATTTTGTGCCTCTCCCAGGAAGGGATGAGGGGCCAAGCTATATTTTAAAAACAAATAAAGTAATAATTAAAAAAAAAACATTATAGTTAAGGTTCCAATGTGCAGGTGCAGCAGTAATTTGTCTCTAAAAAGCTGGTATATACTAATACACACACACACACACACACACACACACACACATAACACAAATCTGTGTTTGTTTGTTACTTGTATTTCACAAAAACAACTCTTCACCAAGAGTTTTGCTGAAATTTTGCTGAAATCACAGTTTTAACTATTGAAATCAGTAATTAATACCCACAAGCTGATACCCAGTACCACATTCCTCACACTTTAACTATAAAGCCACACAAATTGTCCTTCACTACCGATCGTCAGTTTGGGTATAAAAACCCATGAATAATGTTTTGTGCTTTCAATGATCCAGATGTTAATTTTAAGCTGCATGGGTTGAATCCAGGCTTATTCTTCTGATAATGGAAGGGGCTGAGATCCAAGAGAGGGTCCAGTTGAAGAAAGGCATAGGCATTTTTCATCAACTTCCCTTTTCTCCATGCCACCTCCCACACTTTTCCAGAGTGACTCCTAACCCTCCAGAGCAGATTATGGGAAAGTACAGGTGGCCAGAAGTGAAAAATCACAAAATCCATCTTTTCTCCAGCAGGATTGTGCTCTGAGTGAAGTTCCACTCATGAAAACTCTCCTACACATAACACACACACACACACACACACACACCATTTCCACACACATGGGATTGGACCCAGACTTTCTTCTACCTTCAAGTCCAGTTCTAATATTATTATATATTTTTTATTTTCTCACCTTCAAAATATTTACTTTCTACCGCCAATGGGGAATTTCTTTTTGAACAGGGGAAGAGTATTGATTGTCTGGGTTCATCTAACTAAAAACTATTCTGAGCCCTAAGAGAAAAAAATCAAAAGTTAATAGTCAACGCAAGACAAAAGAGAGAGGGGAAAACCCTAACATAGCAAAGGGGGTCTTGTGCTCCGAAAATACATAACAGCAACAAATTACTCTCTCAAAAGAAGAATGCAGGTCTTACATGAAGTGGAACAATTAATTTCACGCTTGTCATCCCAGCCTCAATAATGTGTTGATTTGAATCAGATATTTGTGGTGCGTTACTCCATGCAGTGGAGAGGCTTGATGCCTCCTGAGCCCTTATACTGCCGTGATGGCTACCATTGTAAAACAATCCATCAATAAGAGTAATTACAGTATTGATCAAAGCGGTTGGCTGTTTCGTATCAGAATCAATTTGGAGGAGTTGCTAGAAACAGAAATGTCTAATGGACTATTCCATCACTAGTCACTGCAGCAAGTGAAACAGCTAATATTCTGGAAAGCTCTTAATAATTACTCATTGACTGTAGATTTCTGCTCCAGCAGTTAACTATATACCCTGCTTACTGTTGCTTGAAAGTCAGTGGTTGAAGGAAGGTCCCAATGCAAATGTATTAAGTGCCGAGATGTGCCAAAAAGAAAGAGTAAGAGAGAGAAGTGAAAACACCTTAATTTTTTAGTGTTCTGTTAATCAGGGAACTAATTATATTTCTCCTGGGTGTTACATTGTTGCTGAATGAGGAAATGCATTCTAGATGTAGACAGCTCATTTTACAGTGACTGCTCTCCCACCGTTTTCACCAGGAGCAGCAAAATGCTTTGTGGTTTTACTGTAAACAATAGAAAGAGTCATGTCACTAATGTGAAAATGTTGTGTACTGCATTACAGATTTCCAGAAGGTAAATAGATGCCCAGTGCCTTCCAAATACCTTAAGTTAAGGTTCAGGTACCATGCAGATAATAAAGTTTGGACCAAAAGAGGAGGCATGTAACATTCCTCCACTGTGTCTATTTTGTTGAAAGCAAGCTCAGGAGAATATGATTAGGAGTGAAAGAGCAACAGGAGAAGGGGTCTTTAATCCTTTTGCCACTAGCTATTTTCCCACTCTTCTTTTTTTTATTCTTTTCCTTGGAAAAAACTTGAGAATCTGTATCTTTTCCTCCAAAGGAGTACAGAACCGTGAGGTTTTTTAAAAAAATAAATAAATAAATAAATAAATAAATAATAGAGGTTTTCAACATCTCTTAAAATCAACTTCTTGATAAGCACCTTCTACATACATACCCACAAACACAAACAACTACCAAGGCTGTTTTTCATTTTTCTTTCCAAAATCACTTTAGGGATTTTACATGCATTTGCTTGTGGCAAGTGATGTTCATTTGTGGCAGTACACAACTAGCAGGAGACACATTCATCATAAGTGACACAGCTAACCCAACAGGTGCCTTGTCCTTGCGAAGCATGTTGCACAACCCTTATTGGAACAACTATTATTATTATAACCAGGGAAAGTTACATTTATGTATAACCCCACACACTATCACTTGTGAAACAATGACAACTTTCAAACTTCTGGTGCTAATATTGGATTTGACCCAATATCTTGTTTTAGCCTTGGACCTACAGACTGCAATAGCACATACCCAAATATTACAAAACAAGGGGCATCATCCTGGATATTTAAATACCATTCCGTGGCAATAGGTTAAGCATATGTTGGAATCCTTTACTGAAATTAATGACACTTAACTGTTACTCAAAAGGCACTTAACTTTGGCTGCATCATATATTAAATATATTTAATTACCCATACAGGCAGTCAGAGATGGTCTAGTAAATATCTGTTTTAATTAACAACTTGTGCACCAACAACTAGTATACAAATAATTAATATTTCCTTTTGAAACTGTTCAACTTGTACTAATTATGCATACTTTGTTTTAGTGTCCATGCATCATTAGCATAACTTAATGGGATACTACTGAACCATTAAATATTTTCTTCTTACAAAAGATTTCCCACAAGTCCATACCATGACTGACCAGCTCTAACGTGGATGAATAGAGAATAGAGAACTTTAACTCAGAAACAACAGCATCCCAATAAAACAAATACAAAACAACATATATTTTTTGGTTGGTATCTGTCTGTCTTGAAAGACAATGGAGTGTGCCTCCAGTGGTGAAGTCAAATCATTGCATTAGCAGCACAGAAGTGCCTCAGGGAGGCACAAGCATCGGCAGTGTGTATGGAGGTCCTGAGCTGCCCAGACAAGACCCCCTTCTTAGCCTCACTGATGTGGTCCAAAGGAAAGAGCAATGCATCTGGCAGCAAACTGACTGCAGGAGTTGCCAGAAGGAGGCAGACAAGGTACCGTCCAACCATCTTAGGGACTCCACTCCAGATTTGTGTAGGACTTTACTCATTAGCCTTTTCTGACCCTACAAAACCCTACAAAACAGAGGTTTAGGATCAGAGTATTCCTTCTCCTAGATACAATACCTTCCCAGTTTGACGAACCCAGTCTGCCCCTCACTTCCCTCTATAGCACATGCAGAAACCACCTTCTTAACCGTTGGACCCACATTACTGCCCATGAGGTCTTCTGCTGACACCCACAAAGTGTCTGAGCACTCCACACATGCACACACACACACTGCACTGCTACCTCGGTCATGAGGTGGGGAGAGTGTTTACCTTTATTTCCCTTGAAAATTACTTTGAACTGAAGGAGGAACTTGGGAGAATGGTGCTCTTTCCCATTTCCTCTTTTAGCCCTATTTTTTTGAAGACTACAACTACTGCATTTTTCCGTGTATAAGACACCCCCTATTTTGGGAGGCTCAAAATTAAGAAAATGAGGGGAGAATGCCCCCGTGTATAAGACTAATCCCCCTTTGTAACATTATTTTTTAGTAAAAAAAAACCTAGTCTTATACACGGAAAAGTACAGTAATTCTCCTGAATCTCACTTTTACCTAGATTCCTCAGAAAAGTGAAGTATCTGCACTCACCTTCTTTCTGCCTGTCTCTTTGTGGAGAGTTTTCTGTAAGGGAGAATTGACTGGTGTGGGGGTGCCTATGTCACTCACTCAAAGATCCAAATGCCCCAGTGGGCCTAAAAAGGTTGGCAACTCCTGCCATGGCAAGCTAATTTTCAAACCAAGAGGAGTTCCAAAGTATTTTGTGATATGACATGGGATGCAGGCATTCTAAGTAATAATTTTAAAAGTATATGAGCACATGAAAGTCCCTTGTGTGAACCTAAGCAGCTGATTTTGTCTTTAACCAATTCTCAAACTTGGGGTGGCTGAACTTTAGCGACTCAGAAGCAAGGTATGTGATAACCAAAATCACTCACTCTCCTGTGTATGGTGAAGGCAAATGGAAACCTTATCTCCCTATACACCGAGATTGATCATGCCATCTCCAACATTACCAACCACCCACACAGGTACGTAATGGTAGAAAATCCAGTGGACGTATTTTGTCTGGTTGATATCATGGACAAGAGTAAGCTATAACATCCTGCAAGCTAGTTCCAACTCCACAAAGGACTTCAGAGACACACCGAGAGATGTCCTCAGAAGCTACCCTCAGCTGCAGGAATTCCCTCCCCTTGAGATTCACCACAGCCTGAGTCAGAACCTTTTGTTCCCTCACCACAGATAGAATGATATTTTTTTTAAGTTAGTTGGCATTTGGTAGCCAAGTATAGTGTTGTGACATTTTAATATTTTCTATGTTTGGTTTTAACTGGTATATATTAACTGTTAGCAAACCAGGCCTCCAAAGCTGCATTGTATGATTTGTGTGATTCACACGCCTGTCTGTGAGGAGCGTGAGAAGGGAAGACAGGCTTATCTTTCTTCCGGTATGAGATTATAAAATTGTACTTTCACTTTTACACTGTGGGTTCTTCTGCTCTCAGAGCTGAGAGAGAGCACACCATGATTGCTTGTCTGTATATTCTGTGAATAAATTAGTAGTTTAGAACTACAATGTCTCTAACTTCTTGCTGTGTTAAGCCAGAAGGATAGTGTGCTTACACCAGCTGGTGTAGGTTGCTGGGAGCGCCCTGGGGAAGAAGGGGATGTCTCTTCCAGAGCTACACTCACCAGAGTACGTCCAGAGGAATAGGGGCTGCAGGCACCCCAGGGCGTTTTCTCCGACTATGCCCTTAAGCACAGGGCAGGCAGCAAAAGCCCTAGAAATAATATAAAAATAACACTAGCATTTCATGCAGCAGGACAGTGGGCGTTGCAGATGATTCATTCCAGCTGGGATCAAAAAGGTGTAACACTAAGGTAGGAGAAGCCTACAGGTACTTCAACTGCCAGTCCTTCGGGAGACCTGATTGCACCGTTCTGCAGAGAAAATTACTATACTGCAATCCAGACACAAACTATCAGCACTTAGAGGGTGGGTAAGCAGCGACAAAAGGTTAAAGACTCAGCGCAGCATGATATCATACTGTCAGACCTTTGTAAGAACGTATTCTCTTCTCTTGCTGCTCATGTCTTCCCATCAGAACAAATCAGACAAAAGCATCCTTCCAGACAGCTGGGTTAGAAAAAGATTAACCTTTTCTAAATGCTTAAGACATACAGAGTGAAGACATACAATTGATAATATGCACAGCAATCGAGGGGGTTTTCCCCTCCCCGCAAAGCAGCAACATTTAAAGAATAACAAAAGTGGTTCCTTGGAGGATGTTTTCAAAGCTTTCACTTCCCCACAGAAAGGGGAATACATTTTCCCTTTTTCAAAAGAAGATTGTGTTTAGGTTGCACTGCAATAGCCAAACTAGACATAATCTTAATTATGTGGGTGCAATTAGCATGGACACATTTTGTGATGTGAGCCTGAGAACATTCCACATCCTACCTATAGGGTGAAGAGAGGATGCAAAACTCTTTCTCTTCCTACAATCCTTCCCATAAAAAATGCTTCTCCAAAGGTGGTATTTGCCTCTCAAAGATGGTATTTGGCACCAATAGAAGCTTCTCTTGAAGTGCAAATAAACAATGATCTCAGGCTGAGGCAGGGAGAGAGTGGGAAGGAGAGAAACTTCCCCTCCCCACCTCTATGAACCCGAGGCTGCTCAAATAGCTACTTACATAATAAAAATGTGCACATTCTAGTTAGACTCTAAGGCTAGTTGGGGTAACCAAAGGATACTAGGCAGTTGGTTCATATTACACTGAGCCTCTTGGGCTTGCCGATCAGCGGTTCGAATCCCCACGACAGGGTGAGCTTCCATTGCTCGGTCCCAGCTCCTGCCAACCTAGCAGTTCGAAAGCACTCCAAAAAGTGCAAGTAGATAAATAGGTACCACTCCGGCAGAAAGGTAAACGGCATTTCTGTGTGCTGCTCTGGTTTCGGCGTTCCATTGCACCAGAAGTGGCTTAGTCATGCTGGCCACATGACCTGGGAAAACTGTCCCTTGGCCTGTAAAGCGAAATGAGTGCCGCAACTCCAGAGCCGTTCGCGACTGGACTTAACTGTCAGTCCTTTACCTTTACCTTTTAACACTAATTTTAACACTAATTTGCATCAGTAGCACTGGTTACCCATTTGTTGCCAGCATTGATTTCAAGTCCTGAATAGTTTGGGACCAGGTTATTCGAAGGTCTATGGTATCCCTGTGGTTAATCCTACCAATATCTACTCAGAACTAATTCTGATGAGTTCAGTATACCTTGCTCCCAGGGAAGTAGCATTAGGATTTCAGCCTCAGAATCCCCATTCTTTAGCCCATCACTAAGATACCAAGGACATGGGCTTTTCAGGAGTGGCCCAACACACAGGGAACACAGCTTGGCTTCTCTCTTGTGGCATTTAAGTAGACCCCAAAATCTTTGTTATTTTGCCAAGGCTTTTACGGACATTAGTGTAGGATCATTACATATCATTTTATATGATGCTGGTTTTTTAAACACATATTATTTATTCCACTGTTGTCGTGCTTTTAACATTACCATTACAATCCTCCTTGTGATGACTTGCCCGAAAAGGAAGAGTAGAAACAAACAAGCAAATAAACCAAGATGATTTGAGAGATAACACCCCCCCCCCCGCCTCAAAAAACCATCTGCCCTCTCACTCACTCTTCTTCCCTTTGGCTGTCCATCATGTTAGCTCAGTTGCTATGGGAAACAAAAGCTACTGTTCTAGTGCTATGCATGGTAGAGAAGCCCTACAATCCAGGAGGGCAACTCTTGAGGAACATGGTTTAGTCTTCATCTGTCACCAATTTATGTGCATATCATTGCATGCATGCCAATCTAAGACTTGAAATCTTGTCCACACATAATTGGAGTAAGTCTCAATGAACTCAGAGAGAAGTACTAGCAAGTAAACATGGACAGGACAGGACAGGACTGTCAGGAGAAAATTAATAACTTTTGTACAAAAAAAAGTCATTCAGTTTATCTTCCTTACAGCTTCCAGGCTACTCTATAACTTGTTTCGCCCACCAAATCAATCCTAAATTTGTCACACACAAAAAGAGAATAAATTGACTCTAGTCTTTTAAGGCCACAAGTAGAGCTGAGCGATAACTGCTTTTCAATATCACGATATATCACCAGCTAAACATCGCTCGATCACTCTCTCCCTCCATATATATATATATATATATATATATATATATATATATATATAATATCAACTATGCAGAGACAAACAGGACAATGTCCTGGCAACTACTACTACTTAAGGGTCTAAAACTGATAAGTGATGATGTTATCAATCACCTCATGGTCACTTTCAGCAGAAGGCAAGCCTAAATGCATCCAAATGAGACTTTTGGTTTGGGGCTTGGCTACGAAATGGTGGTATTCAGGTATTTAGTGATAAGTCATAGTGAATACAAATAATCTGGGACTGCTGGACTGCCAGCCGGCCTACTAGGTGGTAGAGAAGGTTGCAGTAGTCGAGGGAGGAAATAACCAGAGCATAACTGGACAGAGTGGACCAGGCAGTGGATTTGTGTAATGATAGTAAGGGGAAGCAATATGACTTGGCAACTGATTGTATGTGAGGAGCAAATAAAAGCAAAATGACATAGATGAGGACACGATCAGCAAGCAGAATCGTGATAGCATCATTGGAAATCGGAATGAACTGAGCAGAGGAAAGCTTTGGAAGAAAGAAATGTCCCGAACATCCAAATGGATGCAAGCAGAGATGGCCTAGATGAAAAGGGGAGATCAGGAGTAAAAGACGTGCAGCTGAGTGTCATCAGCATATATGTAATCCTGAAAGCCATGAGACTGGATGACATCACCATAGCAAGGAGAGGACAGAGACAAGCAGAGACCCAGAAGAAAAAAAGAAGCAGAAAGTTAAGCTTCCATCCTCATCACCCTACAAGAAAATAAACATGGTAAAAGAAGAGGGAAATCACAGAGAGCTTGAGGGGAGTTGCTCACAACATTAACTCTTAGCCTTTCAGAATAATACTCATTATACAATCCCATGGCTAAAACTAATGTACTGTGAATTATCTACTACTTCATTATAATTTAAATGACTTTTTCTCCTATTTTGCAATTCATCATTTAGCAACTTTACCATGGGATGTAATGAAATATTCTATCTATATCTATCTATCTATCACCCTTATTTTAATACACAGATATTTTACGGATCCTGGTCAATAGTCTCTTGATGCCCATGAGGGTAAATCCGCTGAACGAGCAAGCTTTCAGTCAACTCTGTAAGCAGTGAATATGTATTCAGCAACTAAAATTCATTCCATGCTGCACTACAAATGGGGCTAAATATTATTCAAATCCATCATCTTGGCTTGGATTCAGAGAAGAATCAGTGGAAGGGGTGGGTGGAAAATGAATTTCCTACCAGCCTTCTGAGCACCCTCACCTCTTGCAAGGCTCAGGGACCTTCCTGGATGTGTCAGGTGTGGCACAAGGATTGGGTGAAGAGGCAGATTACAAAAAAATCAGGCAGATAAACACAAACATTTTAAAGCAAAATGATATTTTTGTAATGAACAGGTGCACAAGTTAGAAATTAATTGATTGAAAAATTTGATATCCTCCAAAAGAAGTGCAAATCTGAAGGAACACCTGAGAACTGTAAACAACACATGGGAAACAAATGTGCATTCATTACACAGCAAGCTGATCCCCAAAGCAATTTCAGATAATCAACACAGAAAAAGCCTCTTCAATTATAAGCTTGACCTGTCAATCACAACTGAGTTCTCCTTCCATGCTCTCACCCAGTTAAGATGTTTGCTCTCCTTATCCCTGTTATCCCACCACTGTATTATGATGTTATGGCAAGTTTACTTTCAATTTCAGTACACACTTGTGTGAGCATTTTTAAAAAAATGTCTGGGTTGCTTGGGTGCCAAAAAGTGCCTTAGAAGTCCCTGCTTCAACTTCAATATAGACTTTCCCGTAGATAAGCCCAAAATACCACGAAGGCATTCCACTTTACCTCAGAATCTAGGATTCATCCAAATCTACTGCACACCTCTAGTTAATGTTTTCTTTATTTTGCTATCATACAGTAGCAATGAGAATGATTCATGTTCTTATGCAGCTGCCTTGTTTTGCACTTTCTGGATGTCCCATGATGATAGGTAATTGTGTAAGTAAGTAATTTCTTTTTGTTTTCCAATGGATTTCTTGTCAATACAAAATTCAGGGTGGCGTGAACACATTTTTATTCTGAAAGTGTGGCCCGGGGGGTGGGGGTGGGGATTGAGAACCACTGGTGTAGACAATACTGAGCTAAATGAACCAATGGGCAGACTTGGTATAAGACAGCTTTCTATGTTGTTGTGTTGAAAACTCTCATGGGGAGCCTCGCTCACACTGATCTCTCATACTGATCTAGAAGGGCCATGACATGCACCTGACCACCTGACAGCTGAGTTGTTGTTGCTTACCAGGAAGCAGGGGAGTGCGGCCAGGTGGTGTGGAGATCAGCACAGTGCAAACACAACAGTGGAGCTAATCTAGCTCTCTTGCCAATACATTTGCATTTCTCTGACCTCCCTACCACTGCCTCCTGCTCTCCTTCGCAGAAAGTAGCAGCACCTCAGCTGTCAGGAGGTCAGGTGAGGACTGCTGTCCCATCACAATGTCCATTACTGAGTGCTGGAAGAGCTGAGTTGTACCAGGGAGACAAAGGCCTGTCTCCTTTGGCATCGCAACAGAATGTGTCACAACTTTCCCTCCATAGTGGTATTGACAGCTCACCTGACATGTCATCTTCTTTGCAATGTTGAATCTCAAGTACGAGTCCTCATCTTTATTATTTGTCCCTGAAATAAACATCTTATAAAATCTTTTATGCTTACCACAAGCAGTTCTGGTCATCCAGAAAGTGTCAATAATCAAGAAATGACCCAATTTGATGTGGAGCATGACTAACTAAAGATGCTGCATGCATGTTAAGCTGGCCAGAAGAACAAACTTTTGAACTGTGCCACAAGACTCTTAGCAGCAAATTTGACTTTATAGATTCATCTCTTTATACCCACTGTGCATTTTACTAAAGCTTGCTGTTAAATGGCCAAAATCAGCCAAGCATTGGCCCAGCTCATTGAATTAAGTTGTATGTTTGAGCTAATTACAGTTTATATATGAAAAGTAATTTAACAGTTAGCAATTGCTGGATACATAAGTTTGTAGGAATGACAGTACATATGAGGAGTACATAAATCGCACCAAAGATTCCTAAACTATTCTGAGCTTTAATACATAATCTGCAGGTCTTGAGATGTTCTTACACAGAGTTTTAAATCCTATTAAAATGGATTATGAGAAACACAGCATATAGAATACAAAAGATAATTTATAAATTATTCTAGTTGGACAACTACTGTGATAAAATATTAGGAAACAACAATTGAGTTTGGCTATTATTTGCAATATTTGCATTTATTTTACAGCCGCTGTTCTGTCCAAAGCCTCCTACAATTCTGAGTACAGTTGATAAAAGATCATCTCTCAGCAAAAGAATTTCTAATGAAATCACACTAATATTGGCTTAGTGCTACAAAGCTTTTAGGATTAGCAATCAGTGCAATCAGTACAATAGGAGAACTCTTCATATCTGGTTTGTACTTTATTCCGCTCCAAATTAAGCACTAAGAATCGTGTTGCAGTTACTTAAAGCTGACCCATCTAAACTAAATAACCAGAATGTCTCATTATAATTTTTCACTAAAAAGATTGCCAAGATCTGTTTCCTTTTCCTTTTCTTATTTTTGTGTGCTTTACTTTGAGAGCAACAACACTAAACGATCTTGTGTTGTGGCTGGCTTTTGGTGGTGACCACAAGTCATTTTAGTCACCAGCCCAGCAAATCCTTTTATGGCGACAGCTCTGCTGGTCCATAATCCCTCTGAAGATGTTGGCTTTTAACACTTAAGACAGCCGTCTGATGTAATCATTCAATGATGAATTGGTTGCAAGAGACACTGAAATTACCAGAATCCAGCAAGAAAGAGAGAGCTTTTTGAACCAAGTGTAGGATCTAGCTAGTTAGGCACTTTAGGTTACAAGCCTATGCCCATTTACCAAGGAAAAGTCCCATTGATGTCAGTGGGATGTACTTCTGAATAGACATGTCTAGGAGTGCACTTTTACAAGTCCATTGATGCCAATGGGAATATCAAACACATTCCTAACTGCTCTTAACTTTGGCTGGACATGCTTATAAGAAGTACAAAATGTTTGGAAGAAAAACCAGATTGTCAGATAGTCTGAGCTGCCAAGATCAGAGTAATACATCAGCTTTAAAGAGATTCTAGTATTTGCTTCTATAGACTGAAATGTCTACCAAAATGCATTTAGCCATTTGTTCTCTGTGACTCTGCTGCTTTTTAAAGTTAACATGTCAGCTTACTGACCTAGCTTGCACAAAATGTTAAGCATGCTTAATAAACTATTGTTAAAGGCTGAGACATCTGGCAAAGATCACTTAAACATTGGTTTGTTATGTCACAGGATAGTTAAAAGCACCAGCAAGACCAATCAAGCCTTGAGAATTTGATTATTATTTTTTTGCCACTCTTTAATTACCACTTTTGAGTGGTGACAGATCCTTAACCATAGTTAAGGAGTAGGTTCAGTTTCACACATAATGCTAAGCTATGTTTAACGTTAACTGGGGTTTATAAACCAGCTACTAAATAACCATATTTAATAAACCCAAGTTAAGCTGTTAAACTGAGTACACACGTAAACAAACCCAAGGTTTTGTAGCTTAATAAACCATGGTTTAGTGTTATGTGTGAC
The DNA here is from genome assembly GCF_964106645.2 of Podarcis pityusensis. NCBI lineage: Eukaryota > Metazoa > Chordata > Lepidosauria > Squamata > Lacertidae > Podarcis > Podarcis pityusensis. The sequence continues at coordinate 82,686,578 of NC_138029.1, read as the reverse complement.
TCCAAACCACGGTTTGTCACAACAGAAATGAGCTGTAGCATCTTGGTGTCATATACTCACCCCCTTCTATGGGGAGGCCACCAGGCAACTGGAGGCTTCTGCTTCAGATTAACATCAGTTTAGTGTGTTGTCTGAATCTGAGTTACTCTGCTATTTGAAACATGCTAATTTCATAAACTACAGTTTGAAGTTTCCTTCTTGATGCAAATGAACACATGAGCTGGATGGCTTACATATATATTACATTGTTCTTCTACCCATCCTCTTAATAACTCTTGGGCGTATACATTATTCTCCCTACCTGTTTTAATCTCACCCTGTGTGGTGGGTCAGTCTGAGGCAGTGTGACTAACCTCAGTTAATTCAGCTTTGTGGCTGAGTGAGGATCTGAACCCAGGATTTCCTCAGTCAGTCCTAGCCTGATACTCTAATCGCTACAACACTAGCTATGGTTCGCAGTGTTTTAGTAGTTTGAGACTGTCATCCCATAAGGCTTAGATTATAATAATGATAAATTCTTGTATGTGCACTCTTGGGGAGGAACTCAGTGAAGAGGGAAACACTTGTTGCCTAGAGGGAAAAGAGAGAGCATATGAAAGGCACAAAAAGCTACCCTGAGATGTAAATTGTAGCATTGCTCCTTCTTCACAGCAGTAGTCAGCAGGTAACTGTTGTGCAATAGCCAATGGAATTACCACTAAAAGATGCCCACCTGTGTAAAGGATGGCTTTGTACAGAAACCAGTATGTGTTTGAAGAAATTATACAGTGTGCATTGCAGATTTAAAGTTACGGGAGGGACCAACCAAAAATGTAAACACAGGAGAAAAATAAGAATAACCTATTTGATAGGGGAAATCTACTCCTGGTAGTTCTGCTATTATGGTATTATGTTTTCCCACTCCCTACTATTTGGGAGAACAACAACAATTTACTGCTTTTCTCATGCGAAAAAACCCCAGGCTTCTAGAGATGAAGGTAATCCTTAATTTAGCAGATGATGGGCAAAATCAGAGAAGCATGTCACCCTGGCTTTCTTAGATCAAGTAAGGGTCATTCCAGTGCAATCTAAGGCATGTTGACTCAGTAGTAAGTCCCACCATCTTGAATGGTGCTTACTCCCAAGGAAGCATGTTTAGGCAAATAAATAAACACATCTGTAATTATGGCCACAGGAAGAGGACAGGAAATAGGCTGTTATCTTTCCCAGACAGACTCTTATCAACACATCCATTAAGGCTCAGAACTGCTATCAAGGATAAAATTACTGGAAAGGAATGCCAAATGCATTATTGATGTACTGAGGAGTAAAAACAAGGGAAGGATATAACAACTCCTGTCGTTGTATTTCGGAGTTAATGTTATGTGAATCATAGGGTAACACATCCAGTGCTGCCTTTTCCAGCTCAACTCACTCCACATCATGTGGTTTTGCTTTGATTAGGATTAAAAACATAGAAAATGAATTGTTTCAGCACCCCAAGGTATTCCAATTGGGAAGATTTTCAGCTGCTTCCCAGTGAGAGTTCATCATCCCATCTCAAGGAGTGGCAAATAATGGTAATACATACTCAGTAATGATTAATATATGTTGAGGGAGATAAAAGGCTGGTAATCAACCACACCAAAAGAATAAATATTTTTATAACATTTGCATGGATGAAATATACTTTCCCGCTACTTGATGTTTCATTTAGATTTTATTGAGTCAGTGAGAGTTGTGTGATTGTGGAATAATATTATATTTCTGTAAAGTGTGTTAATTCATTTGAAACATCCACATCTGTCTCTGTCTCTATCTCTGTCTCTCTCTCTCACACACACACACACACACACACAGAGCCCGTTCTCTATTGCAGCTCTGCCTTTGCCTCCTGAAAATCCCATGCAGAAGGTCATAGCAGTATCTACCAAAGCAAAAGGCTAAAAGCAAAGAAAGGTGGAACTTGACAACCATATGGCAGGAGAAAGGCTTGACAACCATATGTCAGGAGTGCTCTGATGGTGTTTCCTGCTTGGCAGGGGGTTGGACTCGATGGCCCTTGTGGTCTCTTCCAACTCTATGATTCTATGATTCTATGAATATCCCATCCCATTCCTTGCGGGCCTTTCATCTTCAAGTCTTCTGTCTTTTTACCATTGTAAATGGTGGCAGAGCATGAGAGGAACTAAGACCTATGGGCAAACTAGGCCAGGGAAGAAACAGTGGCTAACTTCTTGGGCTATAAACTGCTGCACCATAAGCAATGCTCTGGCATTGTTCTATCATTACTTAGTTCCCAAGTCTTCACATTTCAATGAAAGTGGAATCTCCTTGCAGCCTGCCTATGAATGGCTCCCCTTGTCAAGGAAACAGATGGAGGAAGATTTGAAGGATACACACCCCAAAGGGCATGCTTTCACTGCTATTGCTAGGTAGAATAGGTTGAGAAGCACCATTCATTTTTATTTACTCACAGCAGCACACCACCATGTGAACTCTACTAATGTTGGTCATATGGAAACCAGATCTGCGGAGCCACCCTTTGGAGAATTTGTTGGATTGTCTTTGCTCCAAAACCTTGGAACTTAGACACATGGCTAGGCAGACAGGCAGGAAAGATCCTTAGTTTACAATGCATTTAGTATTTTTCCAGAGTTCCAATAGATGCATTTTATTCCAAAGATTTAATACAAAGCAAGCAGAAAATCAACAGTATGAAGATGGTAGAAAATAAACCAGATATTTGGGTTTCTTTCTTTGTGCCATTCTACAGAAAATACATTTTAAGCATTTTTCAGCTTCCTTCCTTGGATGTGTCATAGACTTTCTTCCTTAATGGGGTCCCTAGACTCTAGTAATACTATCCTAATGTGAATATGTATGGGCAAATGACTGCCCATTTTCCCTCAGCTCTGAAGGAGCAAAAAAAAAAAAAAAAAAAAGCAAGAAAGTAAGTTGCTCAGCAGTAATTTAACAAGTGAATATGGGGTCACACTTTGAGTTACAGGGTGGGGGATTACATCGGAACAAAGGGCTTATAAAATATGTCAGATTCTTTTAATCTCATGGTAATTCAACATCTTTGTTCCATATTTTTGGAGGATAAGATAGGCACTTTAAATTAAAAAGACTGATAGATGTGACCTTAATCATTTTATATTTTTTAAAAAAATCTGTGCAATAGTCTATTTTAGAACATCAATTGAAATAATGGCCACTGAGGTTCACTGGAGTGGTTAGTTCAGAAGAAAATGTACAGGCTGAAGACAAGCAGCTAGCACCCCATGGGAGGAAGGGCAGCATAGAAATTAAACCACAGGTCCTTTTGTGAAACTCACAGACATCCCCGAAAGGTACACCTTTCACATGTGAGAAGTAATTTTCTTTTGAAAGATTACCAGGGTGATTTAATTCTATAACCTGAAAATCAGCAAGAATGGAACATTCCCATACCTGGGTGAGAACTGGACCTATACAGGCCTGAAACCTTCCAGAAAGGTGGCCCAGCTCCAGCTAGCAGGCAGTAAAACACTTATAATGTTCCCACTGCTGAACAGAAAATGAGTGGTTAAAATCATAGAGTTGAAAGGGACCATGAGAGTCATCAAGTCCAATCCCCTGCAATGCTGGAATCTTTTGCCCAACATGGCTCTTGAACCCACGACTCTGAGATGTAACTCAGATGTTTGATTCAAATATAACAGAACGAAATGCTCATGTCATTCAGTTTAGCTTTTACTTGAAAAATATTTATTTTGTTTTCATTTCATTTCTGGCAGCCCCATTTAATTCCATTTTCCACTCATTAGTGTCTCATTTGTTACCTTTCCATTCCTCCCCCCCCCCCCATTTCTACATGGGTTAAAATAGATACCACCATCATCTAATTGTTATAACATTGTTGTTTTCCATCCAAATAGTATGAAACATTCAGATGTTGTACAACTTTTGTACAGCCTAAGACTTGCCAATTTTCAAACATATTGGACAAAGGCTCCTCTTTTTATTAGATCATTAATTGTATAACGCGAGGGGTATCCTGTAAGCTTCCAATTGCTCTCGGCTTCAAATTGAAAGTGACAAGACATAGGAGCTATACAGAGTTCTCCAAGATCACCATCCCTACAGAATATTCGCTGAGTATATCAGTTTGCTAATCAATGCAATGGAATGCCTTAGAGACATTTTGCAGATGTTGAATGAATGTTTCCGTGTTCCAGATAGGACAGATTCTATGTTTCATATGGGATAATTAATTTTCCTTTTAAAGAACAGATAGGACAGATTCTGTGTTTCAGGCCTTGTCAGCTCAGAACTTTCCAAGAGCCCTCCAGTCCTCCGTACAAACAGCTCTAGGAATTTTTCAATAAATATCAGCTTACTAAGCAACACAACGCCTCTTGTCAGTTTCAGGGAAACATGCTAGGAAAGGCCAATGAAAACAAAATGGACAAGAGAAGATATGAAACAAAAGGATTTTCATACAATTCTCCCATGTTTTAAAAATTCATTTGTCTCTCATAGCAACAAATTAGAAATTAATGGAGGGCATTATTTCATTTTTCATTCTTTTTAGAAATGAATGCACACCACAAGTTTCTACTCACTTTGACTTCAACCAGAACTGAATCTCCTGAAAACTATTCTCTAGTAAAGCTCACTAAGCAAAACAAAAACAAAACTGTGTCACATCCTCTGCATACACACTCACTTTTGTTTTTAAAAATCATGCTAATAAAAGCAAAGTTCACACCAAATGATACCTAAGCCATTTGAGGTTAAGTACAGGACTGATTTCTCTATGGAGGCACAACCCATTTTTAAAATGACAAGCAAAGTGAACTCATTCTTGAATACAGGTAGGTAGCTCTGTTGGTCGGCCGTGGTCAAAACAAAATAAAAAAATTCCTTCCAGTAGCACCTTAGAGACCAACTACAAATCCCAGATTATATGGGAGCTCCTCGGTTCCAGTTTAATGCAGTCACTGTGACTCCCAAATTGTATTATATAGCAATTGTATAGCAATGTCCACATTTTCTTGAGGACCTTGAGCATCCCAAAAGTTTCTGTAATCTTGATTGCTCCTTTATGATTTGAACAACACAACTCTAGGCATGGGATAGAACTGACATTTACTACACAATTTGTTTACCTTCATTACACTTCAAGAGGCTCAAACTATTTGATATCTGAGAGGAGAAGCTAGGTACAATGAACGCCAAGAAGCTGGATTTCAACTAATCACAAACATATCAAAACTTAAGCAAGCGTTTCTGTTGTTGTTTGAACTGTGCCATGTTTGCTAACCAGTTTTCCACATATGCTGGCGAGAGGAAATTAGCACTGTATCTCATAAATAATGTAAAAGAACTAATTTACAATAATTGGTATGTGGCATTTATCAACAGTAAATAATGTGGAAAACATGCACATAGACAAGCTATTTCATCCAGTAGCTAACCGTCAGGAATCAGTCTGTCTTCAGCATTTCATACATCAAGACAGTCCTTGTGTGCATACCAATGAAGGATGCTACCTAAGCAACGGACAGAAACAACATCTTTTAATGTGGAAAATTGTTTTAAAAGTGTAACATAAATTAAGACTTTATAGGGCATAAATATTCATAGCTTCTGGCCCACCTCAGAAAACATTCTGACGACAGTTAGATTTTCCACTTTCAATGTACCACTGACAGGCTAATTTAAATAAAGTTAAATTAACATCTTAAAAGCACTGTCGTTGTGAGCATTTTTCAGGAAACCCACCTACCATTATATCAAATCAGCAGAACAATGTTGACAGCAAAATTCCTAAATAAATGTTGACAGCAAAATTCCTAGATCTGTCTATCTAGATATAGATAAATGCTCTATATCGTCTCTCATCAGTAGGTATATCAAAATGATGACTGTACTGCCATAATAAATGGAAAGCTACTTTTGGTTATGGAGAGGGGAGTTCAGCACATTCCAATTAAAAGAGAAATATGGGGCGGGGGGAGAGAACTCTACAGAATATGTGAATGTTATTATGCTATATCTGGGTTATAGCCAACATCAGTTATACTTAGAGTAGACCCACTGAAATTAATGGACATAACTAACAGGTTTAGTTATTTCAATGGATCTATTCTTAGTAGAACTTATTTGGCTACAACCCACTGTCATATATTGTACATAATAGCCTAATAATTTGAGGGATATTAGATTTTTCTTGACCATAAAATAATTATCTTAGCCAAAACCTAAGGCTCCTTTGACATTGCAGCTTGCAGCAAAGACTGCCAGAGGGAAGCTAATTAAGATTTCAGGGGGGGGGATTCAAACTCTTCCCTTGGTTGTATGCTGCATACTGGGATAGGAGTCCCTTTGCATAATTTTGTCTCTATGATGGACAATTTTAACTACTATGTCAACCATTAGAAAACCTGTTGCTTCTCAGATGGAGAAATATTCTGAGGATCAAATGAGAAGCAAGACATGGTGAGGCAGTCACATCTATTTTAACAATAAATCTGCCCTGTCCATATAAAAAGTGGGGTCAAGGGTTTACTGTTCACATCAAAAGGAGGAGGAATGTGGGGAGCGAAACACATCTCATTTGGCTCACTTATTCATTCACTGATTCATTTTACACAAAAAATTATATCTTACTTTTCTAGTGCTTATGTACCAATCATAATACAATTAACTAGAAAAATGCAATAATGTTTTTAAAATATTCTAAAATCTAGGCACAATATAATTTAATAAAAATGGAGAGGCAAGTATTAGATTTTTTTAAAAAAGAAAAAAGAAAAAATATGGGTTGAAATTACTGTTTCTGCAGATTTAATGTGAATGGTATTATCATTAGATAATAGTTACTTTAAACACAGGATGTACTTTAAACACAGGATATACCATGTATAGGCAAACTGAATGAGAAACTTCATAGAAAGTTATATAGAATTTTCACCCCTATGCGGCATCCTTTTATTATGTATCAGTGCCATCATTTTAGGTTAAGTCTAGAAAATTATTGCATGTTTATATTATATATTTTTATGTCTGATATATTTTGATGTATTATGCCAGATATGTCTATATATTTATTTAGGCTTGGATAGATGCTTTCATGTTATAATGCAATCTTTAAAAAAAAAAAGTCCCAAAGAGCTACTAGCCCAAACACATTTTTAGTAGCTCACTTACCAACACATGCCAGGACTAGCCATTTGTGGCACACTTTTTACAAGGAGAACCAGCTCACTTCTGATATACAAAAGCTTCTCTGCCTATTTGCATGGAGCGATATGTACTTGCCTCAAGCATAAGAATGTAAGTGTTAAGTTGTGGGTGAACATATCAGACGACACAGCGATTCTTCAAACAGTTCTTGTTTATTCACAGGCCAGAACAGAACTGAACTGTAGGGTTCAGCCAGCCTGCTTATATAGAGCTCTACTACCGCACAACTGTAACAACTTTCTGTAACTATCCAATCACTGAACGTCACTTTCAATCCCTTATTTGCATATGCGGACCTGAGTGAAAACTATCTACAGTATCCCCCTGCTGGCTCAGGGTGAGAACTTCAGTACATAACAGTAAGATGAGCCTGCTGGATCTAATCCAGCATTGTGTTTTCACACTGGCCAACCAGATGCCTGTGGGATGCCTGTGACCCTACCCACCTGCAATTCCAAGCAACTAATAGTCAACCAGGTGAACAGGTGCTTCAAAGCCTTTCACAGAGGAAAACAACTTAATTTCCCATTTTAAAAGACTTAAAATTTAGGCAAACCAGGACTGATCCAAAGGTAATTAATTCACTAACATCTAGTAAGATTTGCACTGCAAGCAAAAGCAAAGGTTTAGACTTGGAAAGTCTTATAAAAATGGCTAGCTGAATACCGCGAACCATGTTAGTAAATGAATGTCACAGGAATGTTGTATCTGCAACTGGCATTATACAGAAAGATGCAAATTATTAACATGTTTACATTAGGAAATGATTGGCTGCAAAATTGCCAATGCAAAGTGAAAGCAGGTTTTAAACCATCAACACATGATTTATACCAATTATATAAGATCTAAGTTATGCTTTATAGAAATTCTCCTAACCATTCTTTTCAAGTGGGGAAAGGCTTTTATCAAATATACTATGAATGTGATGCCACTGGAAACAAGATTACTCTTTTATGTATATTTTATTTTGCACAATTGCCTAAGGGCTATGCTTGTATGCATCTGTTTAGCACAACTCTATATATTCACCTCCCAGGCACAAAAATACTTCTTGATTAAGAATAGCCTTCCTTCCCAGCAGCAGTTAGATGGATTCATTTCTTAATCAATCTATATTCTCTGCTTGCATGTTCCTTTTGTTGAGCCTTTCACCTGAACAGAAGCATCAATTTCAATCTCACTGTGGAGTCAGCAGTCTGCAGTCCAAATGTCTGTAGGTAATATGCAAAGCATTGTGGGGTTTGTAGTTCAATAAGCACTGTTTAGCTTCAGGGGTGCGCAAATATTTACTCCACTCAGTATTTAATTGCTGTAAACAGCAAAGTACAAAGAACAATTAAAAAGAAGCTGTCAAAAAAGAGAGTTTCCAAACAGGTGTCAGATTGTTTGTTGCTTTTTGCAATCTGCTTTAGTAATTCAAATTTGCTTGTACATACAGGCAAAGTGAACAAATATCTAAGTGAAACTTAAACACAATATGGCAACTGGACTGTTCAAGTCTGCTTACAACAAGCCATAATCCTGATTTATCAGTATTTGTTCGGGGGGGGGGTTAAAAAAAGATTGACAACAGTATTGGCAAATGAGGATATTGCTATTCAAATATAAAATCAGAAACTACAAAGTTAAATTGATTTAGGCTGCCTTTCCTCTGAGCTCTTCATGACCACAACACTACAAGCATACATTCCAACTATCTCAATTTACAAGCAGTAGTCCCTATTTCTGGTATCCATCCCTATGCAGTCTAAGGTTTGAATGACCAGGTCACTTGCACAAGGAACCTTCCTATCCCTTTGTCTCACTGAAGTCCCCTGTGTCTTCAGTAAGACTCTCATGAGGATTGGGGACCTACCCAGAAAATATTAGCTGTGTTCAAGGTGCTGCAGGCCAACAACCTGAGCATCAGCATGGCTATAATTTAGATGAGACAGATCCATCAGACTAGCAGGACCAGAGGCTTAAATACTGGAAATCAATGAGGGCTCCAGCATCAGTACTGGCCAGTGCTGGAACCTGAGACGATCAGATGCAGCCTTGTATCTGAGATGCCTGAATCAGGACCTACTTTCATAAGAGCATAAGAAGGTCTCTGATGTATCAGACCAAGGGGCCATCTGGCCCAGCATCCACTTACCTACAGTGGCTAACCAGATGACAGTGGGAAGTCCACAAGAAAGACATGTGGGCTATCAGTGCTTTGTTTGATTAAAAAAAAAAAAAAAAGAGGAACTAATATTCATATATTGATAAAAGTGCCAGTGAATAAAGTCACATAAAAAGCCCTTGGGGCAACAGCCCTCTCCCACTGTGCCTGGGATTTCCACTGCCTGGTATCCAAAGGCATGATGTTTGATCCTGACTTGTATGAATCTGTCTCATCCCTTGTTAAAGTCACATAAACTGGTGTCCATCACTGCAAGCAAATTTCATAGTTTAACCATGCACTGTTAAAACTCTGGAGCCTGCATTTCCAAAAGAACCATCCATCTCCGTACCAAGGACCTTACACTTTCTGCTGGCAGCACAGGACAGGCAGCAAACCTGGATGCAACTGTCCAGGAGGAAGAAGAATGAGAGGCTCATGCCAAAAGTCTTTAATGTCTTCTACTCCTCAAGTGAAGGGTGAAGTCTGGAAGAGGTGATCTGAACCAGGAGGAACAAATGGCTTAAGTGCAGCCCTAGGTTTTGTTAGAACAGCCTTTACCACCCCAAGTGCCCGCCAAATGTTTTAGACTACAACTCACCTGGAGCTTCAACTATGGTGCTGTGACTATCTGGTTGTCTTCCTTCCTTGCCCATGGACTTCTTGTCAAGATCAGCACAAGGCACAGTGAGACAGGAGGAACCTCTCAGTGCTAGGTGGAGGCAGCCTACAATTTGTGTCAATTCCCCCTTCACACAATAGCTGCATACAACACAGCCCATCTTGTTCAGGATTATATCCTGCCTTTCTATGATAACATCAGACTCAAGGCAGCTTACAAACAAAAATGTGTAACATAGCAAAACTCATGTATGTATGTATGTATGTATGTATGTATGTATGTATATGTTGTTGTTGTCCTTTCCACATCTAACACGCAGCTCTGATCACTGCTTGTATCCATGTAATAAATTACATTATGTAGCTCTTTAAATTTGCAAAGTGTTTCTCTCTCCCCCACCCAACCCGCCTCACTACTCTTGCAACATGAAGAATGCCACGATCATTGCTTCTGCTCTGTTCTTTTTGCAATGGTAGCCACAAGTATGGAGTACCCATATGCTGTGCACCCATAGCACAGCCACTATTATTCCTATTTAACAGACAGAGAACTGAGGCCAAGAAATCCAAAGCAACATACAAAGTTTATACACTAAGGAGGTGGTAAAACTGTTTCTGGGCTGGGAAACTTCAGTGTCTAAATGTGAAAGCCACATAACTGAATGCTCTGTTCCACGTGGGAAGCTCTACAAATGCAAAATTAGCACACCAGGAAGAATAGTTCTATCCTAGTGCTTGTTTAGTTTATGAAGCCTACACACAAACACACACAAATGGGGAAACCTTCATTCATATGTTCACCTCTTCAGTCTGAATTGGAATTTCACTCCCTTCTATGCTTCTGTGTGAACAGGCAAATTTGTCTGCTAGAGGTGATCCATGAACTATTGAGGTTTCTCCTGTAAATAATACGAGGTCATCTTTATACAGTTGTACCTTGGGTTGCATACGCTTCAGGTTACATACGCTTCAGGTTACAGACTCCACTAACCCAGAAATAATACCTCGGGTTAAGAACTTTGCTTCAGGATGAGAACAGAAATCATGCAGTGGCGGCGCAGTGGCAGCAGGAGGCCCCATTAGCTAAAGTGGTGCTTCAGGTTAAGAACAGACCTCCAGAACGAATTAAGTTCTTAACCCAAGGTACCACTGTACTGATGGGTTCTGGATAAAGTGCATTTTCAGAAATATATGGTTTTCACAAAATTCCAACCTAGGAATAGTATTTCAAGAGGAAAATTTACAAGGAAAAAAATGTGTTCCATTTCCCAGCCAATCATTTATATTCACTTTTTAGACACATATTTTTCAGAACACATAATTCCCTATTCTTTGTAGACTATTTTAGAAACATCAGAGGGCTTTTGGATTTTTTGGAATATGAACACATAGTCTTGTAAGCATAAACAGCAGCTAAACACTTTCTGCACATTATGTAGAGCACAAATAACAACAGTATTATCAGCCTGCAGATTCATTCACTTAACCTATAAAAAGATTACTTTGGCTTATCAAGACATTTAGGAAGTTAACTTGGAATCCATTGCACTTTGTCAACCATAATAAGGTTTTATTCTCACATGAGAAATTGCGGTTATCAGCTTGACACAGTCAGATAAATCCTAATTCCTTTAATCTGCAGAGGAAAGGCGGCGGGGGGGGGGGGCACAAGATTTCCAAGACCATCAAAACATATCAACTGGCTGATGTCAAGTGCTAAGTGAACATCTCCAAAGGAACCATACACTATAAGTTTACTGATATTTTTGGATTAGTGTCACCCTGTCAATAAACCTGGAAGTAGTTAAAGCTGTAAGCCAACAGCGAGGAATAATCAACTTTGTGCAGTATAGGGGCTATCCTTTCTAGTTCCCAACTACTTGCTATAATACCTCTGGCCCAGACTGAGCACAGACTGGCTAACACACCGGGTTTAGGAGAGAAGCAGAAGGTCAAGACTTGATAGAACAGGAGGCCACAAGATGGGCCAGAATTTGTTGAACCCTAATCAGAACAAGCCACAAAATGTATACTGGGTGAGCCAAAATTGATGTAATAGTGTTTCTTCTCCCACTAGAAGTTTTCATTTTAAAATGGTTTTATATTAAGATTACAAATCTATACCTAATACAGTAATAAGTATACTCTTGACACTATAATACAATCCTGTGGTCAATAATTATTTCATCCCTGCAAACACAGGAGCTGGTGAACCTGAAGTTGCGGGTTTGAAAGGGAGGTGGGGGAGCTGTCCAGGCAGAAAAGAAGGCTAAGCGCTAAGCACTTGGACATAATTGCAGAAACAGCAGGGGAACTGCCCACAAGGTACCTAAGGCTATCTGGTGTTGAGCAGGATAGGTGTGGCAACAGCACTAGCCTGGCACTAACTGACAGCAGAGCTTACAGAATGTTTCCTATTTGGCTTTTTCCCGCCAAGAGAGAGGAGGGGAAAATAGAAATAGGAACAGATGCTGTGGTCTAGTCTCATTCAGAGCAGCTGTAATTATATAATTTTAGCAATTAATTCTGGCTGGCATTTTGCACAGCTTTGAAAGCTCTATAGATCATTATTCAGAAAGCGGCCTCTTGCCATTGGTTTCTTCTGTGCAGCCTAGCATTCTGGTGAGCGTTGCTTACAAGAAAGGGAAATACTAGTTTTATTCACTTAATTTTACATGCATACCTATAGTTGGACACGACTAAATGACTAAACAACAACAACCTACAGTATGATCCACATTCATGGTGCTTTGTGGATAAGCAAAGCAAAAAATCAAGGTCCAAGAAGGATTGTAAATCTAAATGCCATCATACGGATGAAAACAGAGAGAGAATACTTGGTCATTCTGAAAACAGGATGCTGCAATACATCAGTATTTGGCCTGATCCAGCAGGGCTCCTTTTCTCTTCTTATAAGCAAATGCAAATAAGAGGTTAATATAGCCAAATGCAATTGTACCAGCTAGGCCTTAATTACAGTTGAGGGAGTGGGTTTTTGGGCTACACCGACAGCCAAGAAAGTGACCTTATGACTTATGACAAAGAAGTGGAAATTTAAGCTTGTTAGATTTGCTTTCCTCTTCACTAAAACCCCATGGTCTCTTACATTAAAGAATTAAAGAACAGGATGCCTCTGACCACATCCTAGGACAAAGAAATTGTGTTCTGGCACCAGAACTGGAAGCATCAGAATGCTTTAACAGAAAAACCCATTACTGGTTTATTTTGGCCAAGTGATTTAGGTAGAAAAGTTGCTTTGGTGTTGCTACTGTTAAACATTTGTTTGCAGTTTTGGATTTGAATGTTTCAAAAATAAAAAGTAAACTTCGGGGGGGGGGGTGTTCTCAAAGGTCATGAGACCAGTTCATTCCTCCACAGCCTGTTGTTGTTTAGTCGTTTAGTCGTGTCTGACTCTTTGTGACTCCATGGACCAGAGCACACCAGGCACTCCTGCCTTCCACTGCCTCCTGCAGTTTGGTCAAACTCATGTTCGTAGCTTCGAGAACACTGTCCAACCATCTCGTCCTCTGTCGTCCCCTTCTCCTTGTGCTCTCAATCTTTCCCAACATCAGGGTCTTTTCCAATGAGTCTTCTCTTCTCATGAGGTGGCCAAAGTATTGGAGCCTCAGCTGATCTATCCTTCCAGTGAGCACTCAGGGCTGATTTCCTTCAGAACGGATAGGTTTGATCTTCTTGCATTCCATGGGATTCTCAAGAGGCTCCTCCAGCACCACAATTCAAAAGCGTTGATTCTTCGGCGATCAGCTTTCTTAATGGTCCAGCTCTCATTTCCATACACCACTACTGGGAAAACCATAGCTTTAACTATATGGACCTTTGTCAGCAAGGTGGTGTCTCTGCTTTTTAAGATGCTGTCTAGGTTTGTCATTGCTTTTCTCCCAAGGAGCAGGCATCTTTTAATTTCGTGACTGCTGTCACCATCTGCAGTGATCATGGAACCCAAGAAAGTAAAATCTCTCACAGCCTGCTACTCAAGTTCAAATTTTCCTTCAGTATCTCCCTTATTTATGTACTGAAAAACTGCTGCATCTATCCCACCTCTACCAATCACAGGATACTTCCCTGTGTAATAGTGACATAGACCCTAAACCCCTTTGTTCTCTATATGGATCTATAGAAATTTCTCCTAATTCTCCCTTAAAGCCAACAACCACTTCTATCTCCTGCTTTGCAGCAAGTGTCAGAACCTCAGCGCGGCAAAGGCAAGACGGGGGGTGAGAGGAATGAGAAAAGAAACTGAATAAGCTTTGAAGGACCCTCAACACATGCTCAGAAAGGACAAGTATTCTGTCGGAAATTAGATTTTCCCCAAATCCTTGCAATTCAATTTCAAAAGAAGCTGGTTACAAATCTGGGGTAGCGGTTGCCTACATGACAGCAAATAAGGTCACAATTGCTTGGCATCCTGTTGTCATTCTGTTTAGTGGCACAGTGACTCATCTCTTGAGCGGCCAGATAAATGGAAAGATGAAATGACACATAAAAGTAGGCCACGATAAACATGCTGGGGAAATCTGTTTGTTTGCACAACACTCATCTGCCACTGGCAGCTTGGGAGGTGTATGAACAGCAGCCGTGGGTATTTACATTGCACTCATTATCTCAAGTGAGTGGCCTTTTTCTATTTTTACGAAACTCCCTGGTTAACATCTGAAGAGTTAAAAGCCCTATTGAGATTATTAGACTTGGCGTTTAATAACTTGAGTCCAGGGGGAGCTCACACAGTACTCCTGCACCAAACACCATCACTTTTGGCCTTATGAGTTTATGAGCACGTACTCTTCCTGGTTTAAACTAAAAGGAGCTTGTGATTAGGCCCAAATTTGGGAAACCATGGTTTGAGCCTTCCTTGTTTCAGCACACCACTTAATCAAAGCAGCATTTCCCCAGTTTGGACCTGATGATTTGATTCAAACCATTTGATTCAAACCATGAAGAGGATGCTTCTGATATCTTCCTTGCAGCTGTGATAGAATGAGAGAGAGCAGGTGTGTTTGTGAAAGCCCAAGGCTTTCTTTTGCATGTTCACTGAGTGCTAACTACAGTTTTCCATCATGACCGAAACAAATATAAAGCCATCCTCCTCCCCCCACCCATCCCCGTAAATAGATTTACCCATACTTCTCAAAAGATGCTAACAAGCTTGCTTTTCCCAGATGTGTGCACCTTTTCCTGTTGCTATAACAACTTGATTCTCCCTTTATTTTGAATAACCCACTCTTGATCTGTAGCAATATGCCATCTATGTAAACTTGCACCAGCAGCTCCTTAGGCTCAAGGAAGTTCAACATTTCCTTCACCTTTTAACAGACCTGTTACAGAACACTGAGAAAAGCATAAAGGATTTCTAACCGTAATTGTTTTAATCTGCAGCTCTCAGCAAAATGCGTACTTATTAGTAGTGGTATTCATTTAGATAAGTATTTCTATACCACCATATAATAAAGTATCAGGGGGTGCATAACATTGTTGTTTAGTCATTTAGTCGTGTCCGACTCTTCGTGACCCCATGGACCAGAGCACGCCAGGCACTCCTGTCTTCCACTGCCTTCTGCAGTTTGGTCAGACTCATGTTTGTAGCTTCGAGAACACTGTCCAACCATCTTGTCCTCTGTCATCCCCTTCTCCTTGTGCCCTCAATCTTTCCCAACTTAAGGGTCTTTTCCAGGGAGTCAGCTCTTCTCATGAGGTGGCCAAAGTATTGGAGCCTCAGCTTCAGGATCTGTCCTTCCAGTGAGCACTCAGGGCTGGTTTCCTTAAGATTGGATACGTTTGATCTTCCTCCAGCACCATAATTCAAAAGCATCAATTCTTCGGCGATCAGCCTTCTTTATGGTCCAGCTCTCACTTCCATACATCACTACTGGGAAAACCATGGCTTTAACTATACGGACCTTTGTCGACAAGGTGATGTCTCCGCTTTTTAAGATGCTGTCCAGGTTTGCCATCGCCTTTCTCCCAAGGAGCAGGCATCTTTTAATTTTGTGACTGCTGTCACCATCTGCAGTGAGCATGGAGCCCAAGAAAGTAAAATCTCTCACTGTCTCCATTTCTTCCCCTTCTATTTGCCAAGAGGTGATGGGACCAGTGGCCATGATCTTCGTTTTTTTGATGTTGAGCTTCAGACCATATTTTGCGCTCTCCTCTTTCTCCTCTCATTAAAAGGTTCTTTAATTCCTCCTCACTTTCTGCCATCAAGGTTGTGTCATCTGTATATAACAAGGTTGTGTTATCTGTATATGTATATCTGTATATCTCACTTTCTGCCATCAAGGTTGTGTCATTGTGTATAACATTACGAGTACTACAAATATTAATTATATGCCAATACTAGTACCAGTACTACTATCATTATTCCAATTATATGCCAATGTAGACATTCTGCCATCTTTTGAAAATGCACCTGTTTGCCTTGCACCTTGATTTCCCTACCCAAGTCTTCTGCTTTAATGGCTGTGCTCATTTAATCAGATTGTTTTGTTGGGTGTTAAAATTACAGATGCTTACATTTAATGTTCTACTGTATATTTTAATTGTGGGTGTTTATATTTTAATCCTTGTGTAATTGGTTTTTTACTTTGTAAACTGCTTTAAAGTGTATTTTGGCATTAAGTGGTATATACATTTATTATTATTTTTAAATATTTATCCATTTTTACCTATGGAATATTAGGGAACAACCTTATCCTATTCAATGAAAAAATGAGAATAAGGTAGAGAACATACATTTACTGTAGACTGTAGTGAAGATTTTGACACATACCCAAGTTTAGGAACAGCATTCGTCAGAATAGCAATTGATTTGCTGGGGGGCAGGGGCAAGTCCAGAGGACTGTTGTTGTCTTCATTCTCTGCTTTGTGGGATTTCCAAAAGCATCTGACCTGACACAGCTGGAAACTTGACAAGCTTGACCCTTGGTACAATCCAACAAAAAACTTCTCATGTTCTCACACTTCATTAGTCTTTAAGGTGCCACAAGACTCTTGACTAAATGACCAAGTTCCACTGACAGGGCTAACTTCAGTATTCTGTGGGGTGGGGTGCTGCTCTTCAGAAGCAGGGGGTCTTTCATAGAAATATACAGAGCACGTGTTCTTAGGTAACATAGTACATCACTTTCTGGTGAAATAGTTCCTCATACTTATATTTCTTTGTAGAATGATGTGAAAAATTCACAGTGGGACACAGTGCAAGCATAGTCCAAATTAAAAGGGTCACCAAGAGGTCTTCTAGACCCTCTTTATCCAGTTGCCCAGGAAAATGCAGAGTTTTGTCAATCCATATAGCAGGAAAATGTGCTTTCTGGGAGCCAGTTGCATGTGACATAATGCGCCAGTCTCTGCCCGCTTTCCCTCTGCTCGATTTCTGGGGTGTATACAACATGCGGATTTTGATCTACAAAAATCTACACTGCTTGTGGTCTCTACAAAGCTTGATGCCTTGGTCCTTATCTTGATATTTCAATCCCTGTAGCATGAATAGTGGGTAGTTTTAGCTCCTGTATCTGCTGGACTTTTAAAGTCCTGTTGTTTGTATTTTATTGTATTGCATTGTATTGTATTGTGCTAAGCTCTCTGCATTTCAGATTTTCTGCTGAGTTGGATTTTTAAAACTTATTGTGGATTTCCATTAAAACATTGTTTTAGAGTTATGTTTTTAACTGATTCTGTATGATGCCAAGACAACGATAAGTACGACAAATATTAATTAATTAATCCTGGGATCCAGGGCTTTTTTTCAGCAAGAACTGGCCGGAGCTCAGTTCTGGCACCTCTCAGGTGGGCACCACTGTTATTCTAAGAGAACAAGGGAGGTGTTCATGATGAGTACCAGAACCTCTTTTTCTAGAAAAATAGCACTGCAGGAATCACAATGTTGCAGTGAAGTGTTTTTAAGGGGAGTAGATTTAGGTGGGAGGATAAGCAGCAGCAAAGGAGGAGAGATCAGAGAATTAAACATAAAGGGAAGGTGATTATTTTTAAAGTGAGGGAAGCCGACCTTCCATTAATGTGGCAGCTTCCTTCAGTACGACTCTCTCCCCCACCCCCACCTCAGAAACTGGTATTCATTTTAATCTGCATTAATACGTTCAAATCCTCTGCAGGAATTTTTCATCCATAATCGCTACCCAAATAAAATGTTTTGCAGAACATATTCAGCTCAGTTATTATGTTAAGATATGTAAATATACCTACAAATAATAATAATTTAAAATATGATTGCAGCAATTCCATGGATCTATTGAAATTATGCTACTGCATCTATTTACATGGCACTACTGCATCATTTTTAAAAGTCAACGTGAAGGAGAATTCTTATAACATCTGTTTTTACTGGGGGCGTTATACCCTCACACCTGCTCTTTTGGAATATATATGTCTGGAATATTTTACTAGAAAATGAAGTGGCCGCTTTTAACAACACTACTAAAGAAAATACAAAATCTGAGGCTTACATAAAGGAGGACATGCGAGAAAAACCCTCACCTTAGAAACAAACAACATCAAGCGCCCAATGTAAATAATTTATTTCCTTCAAAATCAAATGCATGCCTCTTAATCTTGATCCACACTGGCAGCTGAACTGGTGTAAACTTTATGCCTAAAACTGGAACGGACAAGAAAAATACAGAAAGGCTAAGCAAAAGGCCAGAGGAAGGTCACAAGATGCAAAAAGAAAAAGAAACTGAAATGCAGAAAAGGCAAGCTAAGTACAGTGGTACCTTGGGTTACAAACGCTTCAGGTTACAGACTCCGCTAACCCGGAAGTAGTACCTCGGGTTAAGAACTTTACTTCAGGATGAGAACAGAAATTGCGCAGCGGCGGCACAGGAGGCCCCATTAGCTAAAGTGGTACCTCAGGTTAAGAACAGTTTCAGATTAAGAACCGACCTCTGGAATGAATTAAGTTCTTAACCACAGGTACCACTGTATCTCTGGGACCGCAGAGATGGAGGAGGGCACTATGAGGCCAAGGATCACTCTGTACTTACCTTATTACTCACTATGTTTATATGCCGTCTTTTTGCCTTTGCACTCAAGGTGATTTAACATTTAAAATGGCAACTTACGAATAAAAAAGATACCATACAAAAGGGGGGAAAAGATTGGGAGGCAGGAAAAGAACAAGCTTTTTCAGGCACCGGCTCCTTCATAATCTCAGGAACATAGGAAACTGCCTTACAATGAGTCAGACCACTGGTCCACCCAGTTCAGTACTGTCTACACTGACAGGCAGCAGATCTCCAGGGTTTCAGGTAGGAAACTCTCCCAGCCCTACCTGGAAATGCCGGAGACAGAACCTGAGACCTTCTGCATGCACAACAGGGGCTCTACTCCAAGGCTGTGGCCCTTTCCATTGTTTTACAACAATGTATAACAATGATATACACGGAATGGACACAGATGGGAGCAGCTGGTCCCAGCCAAGCAGATAAAAAGAGGGGCTGGGCTGCTTCCTTCAGGTCCACCATTTGGAATAGTCATAAAACTGTAAAGTTGGAAGAGGTCCCAAAGGTCATCCGGTCCAATCCCTTGCAATGCTGGAATCACAGAACAGAACGCTGGACTAAATGGGCCATTGGCCTGATCCAGCAGTCTCATATCATGTTATTATGCCTTCTTGCTTAGAAAGAAGGAAGAGCAGTAAGGAAACGAAAATTATTCTTGATTATTATTATTAACTTTTGTTTTCTTTCTTTTATTTCCTCAAGTCCTGCATACCCATCACTTTATATTTTGAGCCCTTTGGGAACACCATTTTGGATGTAAAACATGAATTTGGATGAAATGGCCATAAGTTGCCCTGAGTCCTTGGGACAGGGTGATATTCTAAGATAATAGGTAGTGTGGGTGGGGACAAGAAATACGCCTTGTCTCTCACTGTTCACAAATAAATAAAAGAATCCAACGAAGCTAGAATTTTTTGCAGCTAAACATTCTTTGGAAGGAAGGGGAGGTTACCAGTTTTCAGGCTAGCACAGGAGAAGCCAGCATGGTCCTCTCTGGACGTTGTAGACTACAATTTTCATAACAGCCAGCTGGCAAGGTCAGGGGTCACAGGTGATGAGACCTGTAGCTTAGCAACATCAGCAGCATCCTGGCCTAGTGTTACTTTTGGCTACTGATACTTCTTATGTCTGATTGTCCTCTTGCCAAATGGTGGACTTTTTGCTATAAGGAGAGACCTGATCCCATAATATGTTATTCTACTGATCAATGGATGGGGTCAGCCTGCTCTGCTTCTTTCTCCTTTTATAATCCTGGCACTCCTATCTGGGGAGAGGGGTAGGTTCATATACTCCCGGCGAGTATCATTTCTCTGACTGACCCACGCCACCTTTTCTCCAATTCCAAACTGCTTATGATTTTTCAAGCATGATCACTATACACAGGCAGGTATTAATTATCACCTTTGCTAAACCACGTACAAAATCACCCTGCATATTTGTCTCTCTGGCCTGCTGGAAACAATCGGCTAGATAAATGCTTGGAAGCATTCACCAGAATATATAGTTTTCTGTCCAGGTGCCTGCCTTTGATATTTTAGGACACAGATGTATTCAGCACGGAAAGGGGGTCGAAACTGAAACGCGGCATTCCAAGATCCAGCACCCCAAACCCTACCTTGAGATAATTTATTGAGACGGCAACAACATTGTCAGAAGCCTATAAGTCATAGGAAGTTTCTACTGTCTGCAAAAACCAGAAGACCCAATTATCTGGCAGTATGTTATCGAAGGCTAAGCTCATCCCAGCTGCAGTAAATAATAATTTCCCTCACTCCAGCAGTGTGTGTGGAAGCAATGCACAAAGTCTTTCAGGCTCTTCAGTGTACACAGATAAACAAAACAACCAAAAATGTCTGACACATTCACAAACAAAGTAATATTCATATTTATATTCATCCCAGAGTAAATTAGGTAGTTTGAATGCAGCAGCTTGCTTAATGCGAGTAAATTTGAACAAACAGATTGATGAGGGGAAAACATAGGAGAAAAAGATGGGGGGAGCAGCACCGGTTATGTTTTTATACATTTGCGTTGAAGTGGAGGCTGTATAAGGCACACTCTGCAATGTGCCAAGCATTCTACCCTCCATCAGCAGAGAAGCATTACATTGCGATGACTAGTTACTTAGTGCCTTACCTTATGACTGCATGGTGAAAGCTGTTTAACACAATAAAGCCTCACAAAGAATGTTGTAGAATGTCAAAGAGTTCTTCCTTTATACCTTTTAACAACCTCGAAGGGTAGGTCAGGATTCCCACCTCTCCGATGCAAAGCTGAGGCAGACAGAATAGTGGCTTGCCTTAAAAATGCACTGTGGGAAGATTTGAGGCAGAGACATTGTGGCTCAAAGCTCTCTCACTCTCTCTTAGCATACTGCTGTTGTGCTGACAATTTGGGCCAATGGGTTTTCAGCTGTTAGAGAGGGGAGGGGCAAAAAGAAATCCTCCACAAAAACTGGGGAGAGGGGAAAATGCCAGTGAGAGCCAGTATGGTATAGATTGCCGGACTAGGACCAAGTAGGCCCAGGTTCAAATCTCAACTCAGCAATGAAGTCCACTGGATGACCTTGGGCCAATCTCTCAGTCTAACCTACCATATGGGGTGGTTGTGACTTGAGCTCCATGGAGGAAAGGTGGGATATAAAAAATATAAATTATAAATTATAAATTTGTGTGTGTGCGTGCATGCTCTTCTATTCACTTTAAAAACAAAATTCTTTCCAGAATGCTAAACAGGCTCCCCAGCTGGTGATAACATTTTATAGGTTCAGAGTTTACTTTAGGAAATGAGAACTGAAGCTCCTCTGGGCATTCAGTCAGCCTAGTTTCTAACACCTGAAGATGAGCCCTTAGGCAGGCTGGACCTTATCTTTTTATGAAAAGCATTATCTGGGATCTAGGGCCTTGTTAATCACTGATGTGGAACAATATCCTGCTTAGCTTTATTGGGAAATGACATTGTGGGAAGGGGGGAAAGATGGGAACACAAATCTAACAAGCCAATAAAGGAGAATCTATTTAAAGCCACTTTGTTTAAAGTTGGAGCTATGGAAGAAACTGATACCCTTTCTAAAATGGGAAATAATAGGGCATAGAAAGGTTGACAATTCCTGACTCTACAAGGGTTTTAATTCCAGAGAATTCTCTCTGCATTGCATTAACATTTTATCTATCTTTTCAGAGAGCAAGGGCCCTTTTTATTTTTAACTTTCATAATAAGCACCTTAGACAGTACCCTGCAGGTGCTCTGATATTATGAATAGAATCCCAACAAAAGTGCTTATCTTTGCATGTGTCTGTAGAACTGTGTAGGCACAGGCAACTAGGACCTGCACTGGGTGTCCTCATTGAGAAATGGCTATTGACCATTTCGGAAACATTGAGTAGGCAGTGGGGAAGTCCCAAAATGGGCAGTCACTTTTGATATTATAGGAAATACCGTAAATAGATATAGGCATCATTCAAGATATATCATTCAAGAAAAGCTAAAAACACTTGAATGTAGAATGCATTAGTTAAGAAGACATATCCCCTAAAATTCAATGTACTTAGGCTCAAATTGGACGATACTGAATATGAAGTCACCCTTGCGGTCCCTCTGTGCTAATTTAAAATAACATCCAGAGGGAACCAAATCTAAGATAAATACCATAGCATGCCTGTGCATGTTGAAGGCTATATGCTTCCATGCAGTGGGGTACAGCTAATGGCATGGTGAGGAACAAATAAAAGCTTCACGGGGTATTTGGGGCAGGAAAAGGGTGCATTGAAAATGACTCTCTCTCACACACACAGGCCTCTGTAACAGAAGATGTTTGAAGTGCCCTTTCAAGCAAGATGAGTACATAGAGGGGACCCTCTTGGTAGCTCTTCTGCCCTCGGAAGTGTGGGGCAGCTCCTAGATTGTGGAATCTTGTTGCATCAGCTCTACACAAGTGCCAACATGCTACAAATACTTTTTTTCCTATTCAGCTAAAAAAACTTGCACAATAAATAACTGAGTAAGGTATTTTAAAAACATATATTCCCAATGCTGATTAACTGGATGGACAAAGTGGACTGGACAATCTTCCAAGGCAACAGTATGAATTATGACATATTTTGAGATGGTAACGAGGAATGATAAAGTAGTAAGAGAAATGAAACTCCCTTAGTTGTTCTGAAACTATCAAAATTCTATTGGTTTTTCTAGCAGAGTGTTTCCATTCCCAAGTTAAATCTTAAGTACAGATCAGCTCTCTCGTTCTGAAATATACTTCATGGAGAGATGAATGGCTCTGAATTATGAAAGGAAGCTGTGTAGTTTTTGATATGATTAAAAACGTAACTCTGAAATTAATCTGCCAAATACCATTATAAAAGACAGATACTAAGATGGAAAGAATGGTTTTCAACGTTCCCCATTTCAGGGGTGCTTACTACTGTAAACTTTAAAACTAATTTTAAAATAATAGATTTTGAAATGATATGAGAATATGAATGTGGTTTAGTGGTTACAGTTGGATTTGGAATATGGAAAGTGGGGATTCTAGTTTGGTATCTGCCATGCGGGGAAGCTGTGTCAAATTAGTATTTCTCTACCTTGCTTCCCTGAAAAATGATCAATAACAACCTTACAGGGTGAATAAAACACATTTTGAATATTATGGTGCTATTTAAAATTACTTTATAAGTGACACGGAGTAGCTGTAATTTAGAATGTTTTCTTACAAAAGTGGCATATTTTGATTTTTTTTATAACTCCATTTTATAACATTGTTCTCTGACACCTATTAAGACCTCTTGTTTATATCAAAAAGATTATCATTTTCTCATAAAAGCGTGGGTACTATTGGTGATATCCTACTTTATGCTTGTATACTTAAAATTCTCAAGTTTATATGGGTCATACTCCCACGTATGTATGGAATTGCAGCCTTATTATATATGACAGTTAGTCAAATGCAAGCAGCTCTTTAGTTGTTTTTCAGACCTTGACCAAAAAGACCCAAACGCCTGCTGAATGATACCTTTCTGGTATCTGTTAAGGTTACTGTTGGAAGAAATCATCAATCATTTAGAATCCTCATAAAATAAAAAATACTGTTGTAAAATAGTCTAATAAATCCAATACAGTTGTTATACTGTTAAGCATTGGTGAAAGGCTGCAGATCTGACGAGTTTTAGCCAAGAGTATAAGGAAAGTAAACACAGTTAGTTTTTAAAAGTCAAGTCCTCACATGTAAGTAATATCTAACCCAAACTTTCATAAAAGGCCATAGCCACATCTTCAGGGTAATGACCCTGTGAATTTACCTACCGCATTTTCAATTAATCTTCAGAACAGAACATTAGGATAATTTTCTTTTGTATTCATGGGCTTTCAAGGTGAACAGCTAATAACTGGCAATAAGTTACTTGCTTAAGATTAATGGTATCCTGTGTAGAGCATTGTAATTTGTCCTGTCATCCTTAGTAGGATATATGGATGACTGAACATGATGAAAGAAGACTGCCAATGGTCTTCAGGGCCACTGGACACACTCCAAACAGAGCAGTGACTTTTTCAACCTTGGGCATGCCCTTTGAAATAAAGTGACAATTTACCATTTAAAAAACGTTCCATACCAAATGCATTTATGCACAGAATTAACATTTGTTTCTACATAGGACAGCAGCTCTCTAGTAAAGCCTTCTCAAATCAGATGCCCTCCAGCTATCTTGGATTATACCTCCCATCAGCCCCAGCCACCAAGACCTGGCTGCTGCAGCTGCTGAGAATTGTACTCTAAAACATCTGGCGGGCACAAGATCGGGCAAAGCTCATCTAGTAGATGGCAAACATTAGGCTGACAGTTCACAGAGACCTGAAGTTCCTATAGAAGAGTTTGCCAGATTCTGAGCTTCCTTCCTTCCTTCCTTCCTTTCTTTCTTTCTTTTTTTCTTTTCTTAAGAAATCTCTAGCCCTCCTAGAAATAAAGTTATCAAGCAATATGTGAAGGTATCTTCTAAGCAATTTATGTGAAATGAGAGTGATGTGGCCACCTTGTGTATTTTCCCTAGTACTGAGGAATGCTCCCAGTTATTAGACAACAACAGCGTGTGTGTGTGTGTGTGTGTGTGTGTGTGTGTGTGTGTAAAAGAGAGAGAGAGAGAGATCCTTCTAATCAGGACCAGCAGGAATATATTTCAAATCAGAAGCCTCAAGTTGATTGATGAAGTACACCACTTAGGACTTGTCTCACTCACACATCTATGCAGCCTGGGTCCATGCTGCAAACTTGCAAACTTGTACAGCAAGGTGCTAGGGAATCATGGAGTACAGTCCAGCTGGTGTGGACCAGTGGACCTGAGCAACATTAGTTCCCTACTCATGAAAAATCCCATAACTGTGAAGAGTCTCTGCATTCAAAGCCAATGGGATTTCAAACTACTGACAGAGACTGAGTTAATGGCATCCAACTTCCATAAGAGCGTGCCCTGGGTCTGTCATAGCATTCAACACATATTTTTAAAGTTGTGCATGTCAAGACAGCAAGCTGTGGAGCAGGTCACACAGCACTAAGGTCTAAATTGTCAACTCAGATTTTCCCAAATACAGCTGATCTGGGGATTCAAATGCTGCCCCCTCCTGTTTCCCTGGTGTCACAGATACCACTGCTACTTTTCATTTTAAGTGGAATTATGATGCTTGTTGCCATAGGGCAATATCCAAACAATTAGTTACATTAGTGTAAGGACTTTGTTGTGTGCAACTGAACTTCTACGTCTCCTTTCTTTGCATACGTCCCATGACTCCCTAAATATGTTCTGGGGTTCCCTTCAACACTCTGGAGAAGATTTGGGAGGGAGGGAGGGAGGGAGGGAGGGAGGGAGGGAGGGAGGGAGAAGAAGTTCCACTGGACAGCCAGAAGTCCTTGTACTAGTGGAACTACTTCTCTGGATACTGCCCATAGAGTGGTTTAAATTGATAGAAGCACACATGTTTTAATAAGGGCTTGGTGGGGGAAATTGTTACGATATGAGAACAACGCAACTGCAAACTGGCAGCTTGGTGAAAATATCACATGATGTGGCTAGCTGTGGGAAAGAATCTTCCCGGAAGTTCACAGGCTTCACAAAGCTTTGTTCAGTGTGTAATATGAGACCTTCCTGTTGCGTGTGTAAAGGAAGTCTGAGTCACTTGCTCGATGGAGACTGAGCAGTTCGGACATGTTTTCTGTACTTGCGGGGATACCAGCCAGGGAGGTCACCGGTAAACAGGCCCGGGAGTCTGGGAGAATTGCCAGCCTCTCCCGAAAGGGCTTATTTTACAAGCTCAAGGGTACAAGAGTTTGAGACCAGGCACAGGGACACCCAATGAAGTCACCTCCTTTTTCAACACAAGTCAGAAGACAGTTTTCCATCAGCTTCATGTTTCACTAGTCTAAACTGAACTGATTATCATTCTTGCACATCAGATCTCATTACAATAAAACAAATCAACCCAACTTTTTTACATTGATTTTAAATTGATCAAAGTCTGTGAATGGCAGCTCCTAATTCTACAAGGTGACATTATTCAGCAGAGCTGGGCCAATATTCAAACAAGTACTTTAGGCACACCCAGAATATGGTTAGTTAGTATTTTTTTTAAGGCTGCCTCTTGGTGTGTGTGAAATAAAACCCTCCCAAATCAGCTTACAATAAATGAAACGCTATGAAGTTATCGTAAAAATGTTGGATGAATAACTGCATAAATCTGACTAAGAAATAAACTGACTAAGACCAAATAAACAAATATCATTACTATAATGTGTATTAGAAGTAGAATACAGCCCCCTCATGGTGAGCCTGCAGTATTTGGCTTTCCTGAGACTTGAAAGCTAGGGGTGTGGTTTTTTTACACACAAAATAAATCATGGGCACAACTATTGGCTAAAGCCAAGTTTTTGTTGGACATGACTACCTCATCCAATTATAAAGTGTAGAGAAGGTTCTAGTTTTTACAACAAATGAGGGAGCAGAGTTGGATCTTCCCATTGGCCCCACCTTATCCCCCTTACTTTCTCCTGGCCAGGTCCTTATACTATAAATGAGGCTGGGGTGAGAAAATGCGTGAAGGTAAGACGGGGTGCATTCGGCTCCTTTCACCTGCATGCCAGTTTTCCTATTAAAGTAAGACCTCCACCTAGTGCTTTTTTTCCCCCAGGAGGGACTCAAGGGTACACAGTACCGGCACCTCTTTTCCTTGTCATCATTAAAAAATTGTGGCACTTACTGTAACAACTTCATAGTGAGTACCGGCAGCTCTCTCTTTTTGGTTTAAAAGTGTGACGTTTACTGTAACAAGTTCATCATAAGTACCGGCACCTTTTTTCTCTCTAGAAAAACCACCCCAACTTTAGATGTGAATGGGACAGAAGTGTGAACAAATAAATATAACTGCCCCTATCACTTCTAGTTTGACACTAAGTAGATCTCCACAGAGAGAAACTGGTCAGAGCGGCTATGCACATGCTTAGGTTAAAAAAATGAAGTATTCATTCATGAATTTTCTCTACCCAGTTTCTCCCACTGCACAGGGCTTCTTGCAATGATCACCTTTCAAGATAGATGTGGCACTCATTCCTGAGACATGCTTGAACTGTGTTTCCTTGAAGGTCCCAGCCACCATAAAAATGACAGACATCATAATTAGGCTGTCTCAGTGCACTGAGCACATGCTGTACCTTCTGAGAATACAAAAATCTACATGGCACCTGCACAAAAAAAGAACTATATACATAGTAGTTATCTCAGTTCCTGAAACTGCTTCGCATGCATTATCTTAGAAAGCCTTCTGTCAGGTAGGCCAGTTTTATTACACCCATTTTATGGATGGGGGCTTGGCATAAAAGAGGGCAAGTTGCTTAAAGTCACCCAGTTGGTTCAAGGCTTCCAAGAGATTCCATATACTCTTCACTACCATACCATGCTGCACTGTCACTGCGTGGTTACTACGGTCTACGCACCAGTCTACAGAGTCCTCTGGCAGATGTGCTGTAACTAGAAAGCTTTCCCCTCCTCCCACAATGTACTTTTAAAGCAAATAAAATCCGGGCTTTCTTCTTTTGTAGATGCTTCAATGCAAACTAACTAAATAAAAAAAAAAAATTGTGTAAAAATACAATACCAAAAGAAATATGCTTTTCCATAGAGTGAAAGAAGTTATTTGCTTTCAGGAGGAACAAAAGCTGGCTGAGCATACCGTTACTGGATATAAAAACATAAAGGAGAAAGCAAAATTTCTATGTACGGCGACTCACTGAGGAAGCATAATATTTGTGTTAATGTTGCTAAGTGATAAGATGCAAGACATTTGAACACCATCATTTTTAGTCAACAGTCGACTTGCATAAAATGTGTCTTATCCACATCCCCACACCCTGCCGAGCACAACATATGAATTCTATTATATTTGATAAATTCTTTTACATGAAGGAGGGAGAAAAAGTAAAAGGTGAAATCATGCACATTCCTACAATACGCTGTGAGTGACATACATGTATCCCAGCGTTTTCAGTTCTCTAGTTCCAGATCCATTTAGTATCTGTGGTGTGTTTCCTGCAGTATCTACATAATTAGCATGACTCAAAGCATTACAAAGCTTTTTTAGGTCTTTGCAGATAATTATTTTGCTTTCCTCTCATATTGCTTTAATGGTTTGCATTGTTTATCGCATTTTTAAAAAAAGAAAACTCCCTTGTAACTGCTGCGAGATCCCTTCTTTAAAACTGAACTGAACTAAATGAGGAGACAAACCAGAAATTTCAGTAACGATGCAAACAGCTTCATGCCCACAGCAGTGTAGACTCACTCACAGGCTATTTTTATTTACTATAGGTGACCAGACCTGCCAAAGATCTGGACTGAAATTTCATCAACATTCATTTGGCTTCTATCTTCCAACAGCTTAGCTGTCATCTCCACTAAAGGTGTGCACTCTCCTTCATTTGAAGTTTTTAAGCAGAGGTTCTCGAAGCTACCAGCATGAGTTTGACCAAACTGTGGGAGGCAGTGGAAGACAGGAGTGCCTGGCGTGCTCTGGTCCATGGGGTCATGAAGAGTCGGACATGACTAAACGACTAAACAACAACAAGCAGAAGTTGGATAGTTATTTGTCATGGATGCTTTAGCTGAAAATCCTGAAATGCAGGGTATTGGACTAGAACTAGATGACCCTTGGGATCATTTCCAATTCTACAATTCTTTGATTCTATTATCTGTATCACACATAGTTATACTGCTTTATTGTGTTCAAATACATCCTTTGATTTTTACAATATTAAACTACATTCAAGTTTCCAACACTTTAGTTAAGTACTAAAAGTGCACATCCTTTGATACTATTTTGAGCTGAGGGCAAGGTGGAGATGAAGTGTGTCATGAAGGTCCCACAGGATACCTGAATACCTGAGTTTGGCTCTGCTTCTCCCTCACACAGTGGCAGCACATCATTCAAGTGCATGGATAAGAAAAGAGCACTTGTGTCTTGTAGTTGTTATCCAGGTCACAGAGCAAAGAAATCACAGAGGTGAGCCTGGTTTTCCAACTACAGGCCACCCAACAGCGCTGGTCCAGATGACAGGAATTTTCTGGCTGATAATAAAACAGAAACCTGCAAGTTTTTCATTAGTGTGGTCCAGAACATTTGGAAATTCTGACAGCTCAAAGATTATAGTGGACTTTTGATGTTAAGAGCTTTGTATACCATTGGAAATGCAACAGGCAACTAATAACCATTAGTTCTCTTCCTTTTCTCTTGATACCTGGTACCTTCTCTATGATTAAGGGCTGGGGAACCTGTGACCCTCCAGATTCTGCAGAACTCCCAGCTGGCCTAGCCAACATGGCCAGTGATCAGGGATGATGGGATGATGTTGTCCCACAACACCTGAAAGACCACAGGTTCTCTATCCTGGCTACAGACATTTCAAAGGCTGGAAACAGGACACAAAATAGAGACTTATTCCCATTTCAGCCATGGTGTCAGGCCCCAATATGTAGGATACGAATGGCTATGGCCATTCACTGGGAAGGTTGGATAGGGCAAAGGCTGCAAAGATGTCTACTCTCCAATATTATGTAATGAACAGGTTAACGCTCTACAGTCTATTGTTACTGTATCTTAGAATTGTAGAATTGTAGAGCTGGAAGCATTCCCCAGGGCTAGCTAGTCCGATCTCCTGAAATGCAGGAATCACAGCAAAAGGATCCCTGACAGACGGCATCTGTTTTAAAAACCTCCCATGAAGGAGAGTCCACCACCTTCTTTGGTAGTCCATTCCACTGTTGAACATCTCTTGCTGTCAGAAGGTTATCCCTAATGTTTAATCATGAGACTGCTTCACACAGGAAGGCCATACGCTCAGAAATCTACAACTGGCTGTAGGAATTATTGGTTCTGTCATGGGCTACTATTTAGGGAAGGGCCGTAGTTCAGTGGTAGAGCATCTACTTTGCATGTAGAAATTCCCACGTTCACTCCACATCATCTCCAGGTAGGGCTGGGGGTGTCCCCTTTCTGAAACCCTGGAGAACCACTGCCAGTCAATAAACTAGTGGGCCAACATGGTATAAGACAGTCTCCTATCAACCAGCGAATCTCAGGAGTTCCTCTTACAGTACCAGAGAGGGGCAAAGCCTGATTTCCTGTTGCTCTCCCGTGCATCTCTGAAGGATGGGAAAGACAACAGGAACACAGAGAGAGGGCTTGAAAGGGGTTTGCTGCCAGAACAATCAGCTGAAACAGCCAGCCAGAGGTTTCAGCCACACAACCTGGAACATCCCTTCAGGACTCTTGTCTGGCCTCAGATTTGTGAAATCCAAAGCTCAAACAGACCTCTTAGCAAATCACAGTTTGTGGGCAATGCAAGAAGTGAAGCATTAAAGGAAATCCTCTTCGCATTTTTCTTTGCACAGAAACTCTTCCCAGTTTGATGATTAAGTTTATCTCCAAAACCCAGCATGGCTACACAGTGCTGTGTCAAACGATAACATAATGCAGATTTAACTGAGAACAGAACAGAACACATTAGTAAGTAAAGGCCACACAGTGAGAGAGAATGAGAAGTAATGACTTTGGGTGGAGGGGCAGGGAGAGTCTTCAAAGTGCTTCACAGTTTCAGCCCATTGTGTGACCTTCAGGTATTTGGCACTTTGACAAAGATGAAAGCAACAGATGGGTCCATGTGCCAGGAAAATGAATTAAGAGCTGAGTGAAACAGGCACAAAGACTGACATG
This sequence comes from Podarcis pityusensis, assembly GCF_964106645.2. NCBI lineage: Eukaryota > Metazoa > Chordata > Lepidosauria > Squamata > Lacertidae > Podarcis > Podarcis pityusensis. The sequence continues at coordinate 82,655,321 of NC_138029.1, read as the reverse complement.
TGCCACTGCCTGGGAAGCTTGAAGTTCCATTTGGGTAAAAAAAAAAAAATATAGTACCTTGTATTTTGCTTGATACCTTTGTGCTTTCTGCAGAAACTATCCATCCAAACACCACCCCCACCCCAACAAGTTTGCAACATAAATGTTGACAGTCTGGCAAGACAACACAGAGAGTAGCATCGACTGATATTGACCCATTTACTTATCAACATACTTCCATCTTCCCAGTGAATTGACACAAATGTCCATAGGCATGGTGCACATCTCAGCAGCAGAACAACAACAACTGCTCTCTAGAGAAGTGGACTGAGTGTGCTTGCATTGTGAAGAGAAGTGGGCTGCACTCTGATGGGTAGGGCCAGCCCTACTGTTAGGCACAGTGAAGCAGTTGCCTAAGGAGTATGGTGTGTATGCAGCCTAGGACAGAATGCCCCATGGGCATGGTGCGATGTAGCATCATTCTCAGGGGCATTCTGAGGGATGTTGTGGGAAGACGCAGCATTGGATTTGGGAGCAACATTGTGGAACTTTGTTCCAGAACCAGCCCTGCCAATATGCAGCAAAGTGAAGCAACCCACAAGGGAGGCCACATGAAGGCAAGAACTAGTGTCCAAAGTGAGTAATAGTACTTTAAAACGTTAGTGGAAGAAGATATGGAGGACAAATAAGCCCCTTCTTGGCATACTTCAGTTACTTTTAAACTTCTGTGTATGCCTAGTTCTCTCATTATTTGGAATTGTGGGTTTTTTAATGTGGGTTTTTTATCACCGAACTTAATATTTTTACCATGTTCACAGCTGAATTTGTAAGCTGGCATCTTGGGGGTGGGGTGGGAAATACATTTTTTTTTATTTAAAAGGAGTATAAACATGGAAACAAACAAAATTATTTTGGCCAGTGATGAGGACTAGAGCCAAACAGGTAGATTTTGAGGAACTGTCTAGAATAGATGGGTATTGCATTGAGTCCTGAGTAAGTATAGAAAGCCTGCACGTTTAAACAAACACACACGTCTCTTTGTGTTATTAACTTCTTTGTGCTGTGCTGCCCTTCCTCCACAATGCTCATCCTTTAGAAAATCATAGGAAAGTATACAGGAGGGAAATGCAATGCATCTGGCATAGAATAGCTCATGCCTGGGTAGTTTGGATTAATCCATTATGTAACCAAAACAGGCATGTCTGCCATTTGAGGGCAGGCGACAGAGTTCACAAAGAGCTTCTCCTAACCAAGTTCCACTGAGAGCACAACTTTTGTGTAATTGCCATGCTTCTCAACACAGTTCGAGCAGGAGAAGTTCCCAACAGATTATGACCTACATCTGAAAGAGGGGTATTCTATAAATGGCAAGCCCTCTGACGGCAGCACTCCAAAAGTATATGAAGCCCAGACTTCAGCACAATTCTATTCTCTTTTAACATCCAAAGTGTGCTACTTGTCCTATCATGACTTTCCCCATGCAGATTAATTTAACCAGGGTGAATAACTTTGGTATTTAAAAGCCAGACAGTGTGATGCTGTGATGCTGCACTGGTGTCTCCAAGCACAAACCTATCAAGGAACAATAAGGCACCACTTTAAAAAATCTTTGCACATGTCAAGAAAGGCACAAGCTTGCTTTTTTGAGTGTTTTACTAATGCTGCCATCCTGTGACCAAACTCGGAAAATGCAGAACAAAAAGCCCTCAGCACTGACACACGACACAATGCACCCAAAGATAATAAACTCTCACTTGAAGGTGCCTGGAAATGCTAACATTCTGTCCTTGGTGAAATGCGAGTCTCAGAGTGGTGGCTACAAAAGAGTCTAGTAGTTCTGCAGTTTAAGCACATCCACTGATATTTTTAAACAACGTTTAACAGATGTTAGCAGAGAAGTGCTGTTCCAACTTCAGAAAGTTTTTCACAGAGTAAAAGAGAGATTTTTCCCAACCAGGTGCCCTAGAGATGTTTTGTACTACAACTCCCATCATCCCTGGCTATAGGCCATGTTGACTGAGGCTGATGGAAGATGTAGTCCAACAACATCTAGATTGCCATATGCTAGCCCCCTCCCCCAGCTTAATCCCTGACTACTCAAGCTGAATTGAAACAACACCCAAATCTTTATAGCTGATTTTGTTCACATTCATCTCTTATTCTATCTCCCCTCCTGTTCTCTCCCATTCTCTGTGGCTGAAATGTAGATTATTATTATTATTATTATTATTATTATTATTATTATTATTATTTATATTTTTAGTCACCTTTTTAAAAAAAAGAGAACTCAACACCACTTGAAAATACTAAAAATAAATATAAAACAACAATAAAGCAACTTTAATTCAGCTAAAGCACCAAATCCAGCTCAACCCCACCCCACTAATCTGGTTCATGTGGAGGAAAGGTGATCCTTGAGGTATTGGGGTCATGAGACACAAAAGGCTTTATAGGTCAAAAACAGCAGTTCAAATTGGGTCCAGAGACTAATTAACATCCAACGCAGTCATGCCAGAATTGGTATTAAGTGTTCAGACCATCTTACTCCAGTAAGCAACCCAGCCACTGAATTCTGCACCAGCTGCAGTTTCCAAACTGTCTTCAAAGGCAGCCCCATTTATAACACATTGCCGTAATCTAGAGGACACCAGAGCACCAGCTACAAAAGGAAGGCTATCCCTGTCCAGATAAGGGCATAGCTGGGCTGAAATTGATGGAAAGTATTTCACCCTGCCAAAGCCACCAGAACCTCTAGCAACAGTAGTGGAACAAGATGTACCTCGAAGCTAGGCAAGTGCATTGGGGCAGAGGTCTAACTTGCTTGCTAGCTCTGAGACAGCATAAATAGATTGGCCATAGCTTAATGACAGAGCATCTATTTCACATGCAGAAGGTCCCAGGTTCAATCTCATTTGAAGACATACTTCCAGCACCAATCAGCCATCTGACATACGAATTGTGCCTTCAAAGATGCTCTCTGCAACTGTCGATCAGCTAATTGCCAGCTACAGGGAGCCTCTTTGAAGTCTCTGCAGTGGAGAATAGGCTCCTAAAAATGGAGCATTTCCCCACCTGCCGGGAAAGTGTTTTACTAAGTTTGCAGTCTTTTGCATTTTGTCTTATTTTATTCGCTATGCTTTAAAAAACCACAACTGAAGTAAATAAATAAAGGAAAAGGGGCCAGTACTTGCTGAGGAATGCCTACTTTAGTAGCACACCAGTCATGGTGGGCATCAGGGCTAGGCATCATTAGGCACCTCTACAGACCCATAACTTTGCATGCAGGGGCACTGATGACCCTCAGAGCCTCTTTAATAATAATAATAACAACAACAACAATAATAATAATAATAATAATAATACCTCTGCTTACATATCCCTCTGGATACGTAAACTTCAGGTGGTGAACGCGGCAAACCTGGAAGTGTATACTTCGGGGTTTCGCCACATGCGCAAGCACAGAAGTGCTCTGCGTGCAGCCCGTGTGCACAGAAGCGCTCAATCGTGCCGCACATGTGTGCAGAAGGGCACCTCCAGTTACGAAGTTTTCAGGATGTGGCCGGGCCTCCAGAATGGATCCCGTTCGTAACCAGAGGTACCACTGTAATAATAATAATAATAATAATAATAATAATAATAATAATAATTTATTTCTACCCTACCCATATGGCTGGGTTCCCCCAGCCACTCTTGGCGGCTTTCAACAGAACATTAAAAACAGGAAAAAAACTTCAAACATTCACAGATCAGGCCCAGATGGAATAGGCAATGGAGTTAGCAGCAAGTAGGAGAGGGAGGTGGGCCTTCTCTCACGGCGGGGGCCCCAAGAGCTGCCCCAAAATTGGAGTAAGCACTAAACTCCACAGCACAATGTGGAGTTCCACCTTTAAAGTAATGAACAGAGCAGAGTCAGACTGGGTTCCTGTGGTCCAGCTGCACAAACCAATGAGCAATTATCCACATGAGTAGCCTCCAAGAAACAGGAGTGAATGTTTTCCACATTCTGGCTCTAGAGCTTGGCATGGCATGCAATCCTCCATTCCAATATTGTGTCAAACCGGGTGGGATAAAACCGTTATCAATATAAACAGATTTGCCTGTGGAAGAAATGAAAGCTAAAGGAGCCAGGCAGGGAAGCATGAACAGAAAAACAGATGATAGCAAGATAAATTGGTCGAGAGCTTTGCATACGCAGAAATGTATTTCCCTCCCACCCACCTCCACCCAAAAGACCATTGATTTGCCCATGCACTGGAAACAGGTCAAATGAAGAGAGGAAGCACCGTTAGTCATCTTCTACAGATAGCTGTTAAGATGAGACTATAGATACCGATACTTATTTGACTGTGCCTGAGAGATATCAAAGGAAGTTCAAGCTGCTAACAGACTTTCTTTTTACATAATTGATCTGTAGAATACGTTATAAAACATTTTGCATGAACCACTCTGAAATGAACTCAGCTCCTTTGAACATTACACTCATCTGAGTTTTGGTTATCTGAAATTAGGCTGGCCTCATTTTGCTATCATACTCCACTATCTCCACACACCCCACATTACAAATGTTCCCTTTCACGAGGAGCTACTGCCATTAGAAGGTTGCCACCTTTCTCCAGACAGAGAGGCCCTGTGCTTTCAACAAATACAAGAGTTCAGGAGATGCACATGTTCTTGGCATTGAGGTGTCAGTGAAAGGTTAGATTGCAGAATTTCTTCCCATCCTGTTGGCCCCTTTCAGATCTGACAATCCTGCTCATCTGAAACCATTCCCAAAGCAGAGTCCTTCCTTTAACAAGCGGTGCCATGACATGTCACAGTGCACAAAACCTCATACCATCTCATGGGCCTTAAGGACAGGCAGTGCCCCTATCTAGCATCCAGAGGCAACAGTGACAGCTTGCTGCAATTGCATCAAAGTCCCTAAAATCTATGCATGTTGCATAGAGGCATTGCTAACTGATGAAGGGTGGTTTAAAAATGCAGATGCATCCTACAAGAAGACAAGAGCCCTGCAGCCATGGCGTGCACACGCATGCACACACACACATATTTCTGGGCACCTCTTTGAACTCTATACACGAAGGGACTCTCCCTGCTATCACTGAAGAAGATGACGGTGATGGTGAAGAAACCTACAATTCACGGCATGCACTGAGCAGACTGAATGGAGACCCCAGAGACTACACAAGAATCTAAGCACCCATGGCCTGTTTAACGTAAACTGAAACCTTCCAAATGCCTCTGTGAGGCAAGTAAACTCCTTTCTAGTGAACAGGTTGCAATCTAAGCATAAACCTAATAAGTGGTGATGTAGGTTCATGACTTCATTTTCCATCAGTGGAGACTAGAAGCATGACATGTCAGTAAGTACAGTAATCTGGTGAATCAGAACAGCTACTGCTCCACCTTGTTTGTTTCTAGCTCCTTTTTAAAAAAATATCCTTTACTCCACACTGCTACAGCAACCACCAAGCTTCCTAAACAAATTGAAATAATATCCTCCCCCTCCCCCCAAAAAACCAACTCCACTTTTAAGCCAACATGAAACAATCATGGTATTTGCGGACTTCCTTGAGCTCAGATTTACCGTAGCTATATTAGAGTCATGCATAACACTTAAGGCAGTGTCGAAAGACCCCACTGAGTGGAAGCTAAATTCATGATGGAACAGTAGTCCTTTTTAAAAACTGTATTGTAGCACTACCAATGGAGGCTGCCATTTTGCAGCATCATTCCAGAGGTGGGAGGAGAACGTAGCCACCAAAAATTAAAAAATGTAGCTGCCATATTTTTCTCAGAATGCTCTGGAATGATGGGATACTCTGGGAAAACCATAGAAGCTTCCTACAAAGATATTGGAGCTAAAATACAGCTTCTAAAAAGAAAATCATTGCTACATAAAATAAGCCCCATAACTTTTTTTTTAAAAAAACCCAACATTCCCCTACTCACGGAATTCTTTCCAATGAAAGCTACCCTGACCCCTTCTGTCGCAAATACCATAGTGATTGAAGCAAGAAGAGTAATAATTATAATGTTACTTCCTAAAGAAGATTTAGCTGATGTTGGACAACTAAGATTAAATATTAATATATTATTACCCTGTTGTAGATATGAATATATAATATATTGATATAACCACAGAAACAGATTCGTGCTAATTATAATAATATGATATAACTCATCAATGAAAATAAAGTCATGAGAATGGATTCACATACATTTTTTCTTTCAAAAAATAAAAATGGTTTGTTAGTTTTTTCACGGTCATGTTGTGGTGAGATCAACATGGAAACAGATTATGGGAAAGATCCAAAACTTACTTAGACTTAATAACTAGCCTTGTTTAGGAGCTATCATGCACCTCTAAAAAAAAAGTTTTGAAAAACACATTGAATTTGGCATAGCTCACTGTTGCCATCTAGTGTCACATTTATTTATTGCACTTTGCAACACATTTAAAATGTTTTATTTGCAGCTGTATAGCTGAGTCCAAGGTGTCCATGGGGAACAATGGCCTTATTTATTTTATTCTATTATATTTCTGTCCCACCGCCACGCATCATAGGATACAAGGCAATTCACACTGTGGCTCCAAGGCAGACTCCCACCCAGGCACAGGCCAGCCTCAGACCTGCTTAGCTTCAGCGAGGTAGTAGTCCTGTATGCCTTCACAGGAGAAAAGCACTTGGGGCTGATCATTCCAGCAGAGGTGAAATTGTTGCAGAGATACATATTCTACCTAAGCAATTTTGTCCATTAAACCCATATATGTCAAAGAAGGGTGTCTATTAATAGACTGGCAATGAGCATGCTGTGTACACATGCGTTGGATAATCAGAGCATGAAACAACCAAAACAAACAAACATACTCTAATAAATCAAATGGGTTGAAAATAAAACAAATTAGTTTGGGGAAAGAACAGATGTTCTTGCTCCGCTCCCTGCTATGTCCAGTGAATACAACAGAGGATGTGCCCACATATTACTACAAATGCCAAACATTAATGGAATCTGTGGCACAATTTGTTCAACTTGCCATTCATTTCTCTTTTGAGCAGCAGCAAAATGCAAAAGATTGATAACATCAATTTGCTCTTGTTGATTTGTTTCAATATAAAATGAACCAGAAATCTGCAGCCCAAGAACTGGAAGGTTAGTTGATGTGAAATTCAGCCCCATTGCTCTCCTACTTTGGGTTCCTCATTGTCTCTTAGTGTTATCACATCACAAAGCTGCAGTGACAGCAGACTACTGGAAGGGTGTCCCCCTATTGCAGTCTAGACTTCAGAGCTAGCCTACCAGTGCTACTTTGGCACCCTGACCACAAGCCCTTTCACACATTCAGTGAATAGATAGATGGAGGAATCAATTGCTGACTTCTGTGCATTCAGCTGAAGGTGCATCCCTCTTCACCTGTTCAGTGTACACATGGAAAGTGGGCCTCGGATTCTGCCCACTATCCTCCCTCCCAACTTCCACATGCTCAGGTAAAGTCTGTGTGCATACAAGTTGTATGAATATAGGCTGCCCGTGTGATCAGAACCTTAAGGAGTCACTGACTGCACGTAGACTCTATTCAGATCTTTGTGGTTGAGAGTGGGAAAACCCTCCATGAGTTCAATGTATGCATGGTTTTCATGTGTGAAGGACCTATGGTTTCCCTGGCCTCCAAATCTCCCTTGCCTGCAGCCTCCATGGATTAGCTCATGGGTAGGCAAACTAAGGCCCAGGGGCTGGATCCGGCCCAATCTCCTTCTAAATCTGGCCCTCAGACGGTCCAGGAATCAGCCTGTTTTTACATGAGTAGAATGTGTCCTTTTATTTAAAATGCATCTCTGGGTTATTTGTGGGACATAGGAATTCGTTCTCCCCCCCACAAAAAAAAAAAAATAGTCCGGCCCCACACAAAGTCTGAGGGATAGTGGACTGGCCTTCTGCTGAAAAAGTTTGCTGACCCCTGGATTAGCTCTCCCCTTGTGATGTTTCCACCTTGCTTCTTCCTTTCTTCCATGGCTTCACCATGTTTTCCCTTCAGGTTCTACTGCCTATGGCCATGCCCAGCACCCTAGCGTGCATTCTGCTCAGCTCCCTAAGATGCTTCACTTCCTTGCCACAATGCCACACAGTCCCTCCATAAGACAATGCTGGGAAGTTTTTTTCAAAGCTGATGAATAATTTCTTGCCCCAGTCCCTCCATCCTCTGTCTTGAGTCTCGTTCTCCACCTTCTATTTCCTTCAGAAGGTTCCTTCTTCTCAGCCCTAGCCTAACCTGTCTCTTAATGTCTCTAAATTCTAGGGCATCTTTTCAGCCTTAGTCTTCCCATTCTTCAGTATCCCAGTCTTTATATTCCTCAAAGAAATGGGGCTACACACTGTCAAATTCCATGAGCAACTGAGAATCCCATGACACCACATAGGCCTAGCCAAGTACTGTTAGTGGCTTTGAGCCCATAAGTGCAATAGAATGGGATGTACATATACGCCATCAGTGCCTTTAAATATTAATAAAACTAGGTAAGACAGTTCTGCATACATGGTAAATACTATACGTGGGGGCCAATATCTTTATAAAATATAAGGAGAACAGTACGACATATTTATAAATGATACCAAACTGAGAAGCAATGAAAACTTTACAGATGACAGAGTAAGGATTTGAAATGAACTCATTAAAATGAACAGCTGCACAGATTGCAACAAAATTAATGGTATCTGACCACAGCAGGGGACAGGTGATCCTTACTGCCGTGTTTATTTTCAATACTAGCTTAGCCTAAAGAAGACTAGGAAGTGTGTCAGGGGAATTGTGCCAGCTTTCAATTTTTTTGAAGCATGCAAGAAAGAAAAATCAAGAACATTTATTTTATCCTATTCACAAATGAAACAATGAGCAGTATTAAGCACAATCCACAGAAAAGCAGATTTGGGGTTAAGTATTTGGGCAAAGATCCTAAGCATAAGTGTACTTAAATAGTGAAATATCCAAGAAGAAGTCAGTGTCACCTTTGGGGATGATTATTAGACACAGGGTATCATGTATAGGTCAGATGTTTGGACAGCAAATTGAAACATACTTACTGGAAAGTAAATCCTACTGAACTCAATGGGACTTGTGTCCGAGTAAATGTGCTTTGACCAGATGAAATTAAGGGGATGTTGCAAATTTATTCTATACAGTAGACAAAAAATAGCTGAACGCTATGCAGCTACAGAGGTTACAAGCTCTGTTTTGTAGAGTTGCAAAGCTGAGCAGAGAGGCACAATTTGCCATGCTTGTAAATTAATTACATGAAACTAAAACAGGCAACCTACCTATAATGCTATAGCTCACCATGATACAGTTCCAGTGTGGCATTCAAAGCCCACACCTGCATTTGCCAATCTCTGTATTATTGAGCACCAGAAATTCAATTAACAGCATTAAGAACAGAATGCAAGAAGTCAAGGAGCAAGCATTTGTGTATCCAAGCTAAATGAACACAGAGAAAATAAAATGTTGTGACATCAGTAGAGGTCTGTTTGGAAAATTGCCTAGAATGCCTAGATCTGTGATGCTTGAGAAGGCAAAGTCACAGATGCTACCCCTGCTTTAGGTTTCACTGAGAAGAGGCTAGCCCTGGCAGAAGCTAGAGACAAAATAGTGGAAGTAGTACAAGTTTACATTTCAGTGATTCCTAGAGGCTGCAATGCGCTGGTTGGTAGCTAGGTTCTCAGCAAATCAATAATAAAGTTTTCCTCCTTGTAAAATTCCAACAGACATGTCTTATCTAAACATCTCAATGCTAGCAATGACATTGTATCACATGGTTCTGTCTTCCAAAGGAATGTCCTTGTGGTGCCTTCTGAAAATTTAGCAGAAGCTCAAAGACAAGAGCTTTTCCATGTAGGTAACACAGCGCTATAGTAAATCAATGGAAAGTTAGGCATTGACTTCAGTGGGATTTTTGTTACAACTTTAACAGCTTCATTAAACCCCACTCATTTTAATGGAAAAAGATAAGCAGGTGCTTAACTCTCTCCCACTGTACCCAGTGTGGCTGGACCATTCTCACAAGGAGCTTGCACCCTTGTCTTCTAATCTTTTCTCTATAAAACAAGCAGCTTACAAAAGAAAGCTCTCAACTGAGTAGCATGAGTGGAGAAGATCATTATGTAGCCATTAGAGCTAATGAGATGATGGCAAATTCAACAATAAAAAATAATAATGATAACACAGTGCAGAGGCCAAGGATTTAATCATGGTTTTCCAAACAAGATGAGTATTGCAGAGTCTTCATAAGTCGAGCAAAAAGTAGCTTGATTGGGTAAGCCAACAGTAAATGCATTAGCTATAATATAATACTAAAAATGCCTCCGGATGTTTTCTCTTACATAAAAGGAAACATGTATTTATTAATTATAGCAAAACTAATAGGTCTCCAATTCCTATGCTTCAGGCCCTGCTACCACATAAAATCATCAAGTTAGAAAATCTATTATTTTTAACATATTGCCCATTAACCCTTCAACATTTTGCAAAGATCTTTGATAACTGTATGAACACACCATTCCCCCAAATACACTGACACACACTGCCATTTTGTGCTGGCACCCATTGCACTTTTATCAGGATACAAGTACAATCACCTCAGTTTAAAACAAGAAAAGCACTGTCAACAACTGATGATTCAGTAAAGAAGGTACCAAAAAAAAAAGTCTTTAGACTTTATTCCTTCGTAATGAGATGACTGAGGAAAAAAGGGGTGCTTTACTGTATTGTTAAACTTACCTACCCAGCTTGCGTGGAGCTGCTGTTCTGATTTTTCCATTTAGGTAATGAAATAATAAAACAAAAAATGAGTCTCTGAATCTGGCTTCTTGCCGATGAAAAGGTAAAACTGTGCATATCTCATGCATTTGAAGAACAGTTAAAAGAAATAAATATAACAGCTTTCCTTCAATGAATGGAAGAAAGTTTATGGAATGGGGCTTTCCCACCTCCCTCTTCTCTACACTCTAGACCAGGGGTAGTCAACCTTTTTATACCTACCGCCCACTAATGCATCTTTCTTGATGGTAAAATTTCCTTACCGCCCACCAGTGCTCAATGGAAGGAGGATTCAGCTTGTGCTGTAGAACCCCCTACTGCCCACCTAGAATCCTGAAACGCCCTCTAGTGGGCTGTAGGGACCAGGTTGAAAACCCCTGTTCTAGACCAAAGAGTACCTCTGCACTCCCCTCCCAAAATACAACACAATGTTAATATAGAGCATGGGTGACTAACCTTTAATAGGCCAAGGGCCTGTTTTTTGATAGTATTCCCCAGTCCAGCACCTCTTTTTGCTGCCCAAGGCAGCCATTTTGTGCTGGAACTCACATATGTGATTTAAAAAGAGCACTGTATAGATTGCTCAGTAAAGAATGAACATAAGGAACTCAGTTCATATATGTTGACAGTATCAAGGTTACTTCATGCAAGCAAGCGAAGATTATAAACTACACCAAAAAAGTAAATGGATTTATAAATGCTGGGAATTTGTATCATTGACAAAATTGACACATTTTATAACAACAAGAGGAGGAAAACAGTAGCAAGTTATTTTTGAAACGAATTGGGGGCCATTTATTGAGGGGGCTTTCACACTATTTTGAATTACATCATTTGAAATATGAGAATATAATGGCATTTTAAATGCCCATATTTTATAAGAATTATATCTGCTCACCTAGGGGTTGAGTTTTAGATAGATAGATAGGGAGGGAGGGAGGGGGAGAGAGATGTGCATAGATAAGTAATACTTCATAGTTACCCACCTAGGGCAGTATAGAACTTAGAGATGGGCATGAAGTCACTACGCTTTTTATTTAAACTTGCAAACAGAAGTATCAAGTCTTGTTATACAATCAAACAATACAATAGCCTATGGATTTGATACACTATGCATTGTTTGTTTTTGTTTTCTCTTTTTATATTATTGTTGTGTTTGGAACATATCAAATAATCATCATCACAAAAATTAAACCAGGGACTTGATCAGTTAAAAACACACATGCAATTCAAAACAGAGAAGCCCAGACAGTGAAACATAAGCCGTTTAAAAGGCCTAGGTAAACAGAAAGGTTTTCATGTGGGGCAAAAACTCCATCAAGATGATGCCACAATAATAAGAATAAGAATAATTCCATAACTCGGACACCACTATCAAAAAGGCTCTCCCCCTAGTGATGGTTTTCCACCTCACTTCATAGAACAGGCATATCCTGAGCACAGCCTTACAGGATGACCTTAAGGTTTGGGTAGGGAGCTGTGGGAGAAGATGACCCACTGATCCTGGGGTCATGGGTGGAATATGAGGGTGGCGGGTGGAGGTGGAGCTTTCAGAAATCCACCACAACTTACCATTGCAGCCAGTGTGCACCAGTCAAAGAGATTTTATAATTACTCTCAGCTACAGGACTGGATCATTTCTCTTGCTTAAGAAATGCTCTGTTGTCCAAGGCATCATTCATCTTTCTGAAGTTGTGCTGCCCCATTGAAAAAAACAGCCTCATCACTTCCTACATCTTATCTCTATAAAGCAAAACCCGATAGGTTGCAGATCCATTTCATTCACAATGCAAACAATTATCAGGGTGCTGAATGCATGCCGTCTCTAAGCTTATAGTGTTCTCCACAAAAGCACTGCTTCTGTGTCTTTTAATATATTCCAGACAATTTTCATTTCAATGTAAAATAACTAGCTGCCAATTCAGCAGCATCTACCTCCCTCAGTCTGGACTAAATATTCCACCTTATGGTTGGCATCAGCAGACATAGTATTCCCCTCAGGCCAGTGTCGTGGGATTAATTTTGACTTCTGCAGCCAGCAGTTCTTTTATATAACATCTAAATAGCAAAATGCAGCACGTAAAAATTCTTTGCAACATTCAATCTCCAGAAATGATTTAGTTCCAGCTATATTTGATTGTTCCCCAGGAAAACCAAACAATGAAAAGCAGCACCAATGGGGGGGGGGTGGCTTAATGCACTAATATTAAGGGCTGAGGAGAATTCAGGATTGTGGCACTTATTTTTTGGGGGGGTTACTAGAACCCCAAGATCTACCAACCAGAGCAAAGTGCAAAAGACATGCACTTAGAACGAAGGCACAGCATGCATCTGCACAGATTCTGGGCTAGGGTTGCCAGATCAGGAGCATCTCAGCCTGAGATTTCAGGGCCCAAACTCTAGACCTAGGGGCTCAGAAACAGAAGTTAATTAGGTGTGGAGGAGGCCAGACACCCACCATAGTGTCTATGGTATACTTTACAACCAGCTCCTCCTGGCCTTCTTAATAATTTATTATTGTTATTAAAGGTCACTTCACTCACCTGGAGATTCAAACTCTCCATCTGCCACCTGGAGGGGGGGCAGGGAAGTCTGGGGGTCTGGCAACCCTACTATGGGCCTAGGAATTTGTTTTTAGGACATTCCATCAAAGAATACACCTGCTTAGCTTTCTCCAGCAGCCCATTTTGTTGTTGCTCTTGTTAAATAGCTAGAATTCAGGAACCACTGCTGATCTGGTGCAAATCTCCAGCAAACTACCAGTGGACCCCAATCTACCTTCTGCTGATGCCTGCTTTATAAAGTCAGAGATTAGTGGTAACTGGCAAGGTAAGGTGGGGCAGAGAGAAGTAGGCAGCTGTTGCTACTGCTGAGAGTCTGAGCAAGTGTGGGCCTCTTAATGAAGGTCACTGCTCAGCAAAAGAGGAGACATATTGGGATCCTTATGCATGGTGGGTGAACAGCCAGAAGTGCAGTCTGGAGGCTCCTTCCCCTTGGGCATTTATGAGGGAGTGGTTATGGACTGGCCTCCACTCCACCACTGATCTCTGACCTTGAAAAGAATCCATGTATTAAATTGTCTTCAGCACAGGAAGGAGGAGAGAAATAGGAAAATGTCACCACCTGATATTGTGGAATGGTGCATGAAGGCTGTGCATATTCTGCACCGCCCGGGGGAGTGTAGAATTTGTCACCAGGAAAAGCTTGTTTCTGCAGACTGTGAACATTAAGAAAATTGTATCATTTCAACAGTTTGGTTTGTCCTATTCAGCTCATTGAAGTGGGCAGGGGGATCTGAATGCATGGTGAATTTATCACACTAGAGAGCTATGGAATGGAATGGAAGCAAACATTGGTCAAAAGCCTCTGGCTCGTGGTTTAAGTAGGCCTGAATGTCTCTTGTCTGCCCAGGCCAGTGGAATTTTGGAAGCAGAAGATGCTGACAAGGCCTAAAGCTAGGACAGCACAGTACGCCAGCATTACGAAGATACGAGCTTTGTTTTACCATGTGGCCTTCACTAGTACAGAGTTATGTGGGCAGGACCTCTGAGTCTAAAATAAGTGACGTGCTTCCACTCTGAGTGATTGAGTTCATAACTACAATACATTGTCAATGGTAAAGACTTGGGATTATTAAAAGAAGTCTTTTAACAATGAAAAGTAAAACCACGATTAAAAAAAAAACATCAAAGTAGTATTTTTCAAGCTGTTAAGAGTTAAAAACATAAATGTGGGCAGACTGATTTACAACAGCCAAAGTCTTACGTTCACACAAGGCCAGCTTGTGGAAACCCTTCTTTCCATGGCAAAAAGTCCCTTTTATCAATTGCATTATTGACCTCTGTAGGATTAATGGTGCGAGTAAGTGATCATTAGTGCATATCAGAGAGCCCATTTTGGCAGACAGCACTTTTTAATTCCAGTCTTCCATGGTGTGCTGAAATGTGTTGCTTGGTTGAACAATGTAGGGGCTGCATTAAATCTACAGCTGCTGTTGTATAATAATGTAGGAGCAGAGCCCAAGAACCTATCATTCAATTTTTGGCTGTCTAGGAAGATTACAACTATTTCCTTCAGATCCAGATCTTACTGTCAAGGTGCATGCATTCTGTCATCTTTGTAATGGTTTATGAGACTGTATTTGTTCTTTTAGACAGGAATGGTGCAGAATGTTGTGGCCAGAGATTCAGCGAAAACAAAATTTACAACCTTAACTCTTGCTCATAACACCCTAAACAGGTCAGAAGCAGCTTAAAGTGACCTTATTGTTTTTTATGTCATGCAGCCAAAAAGGTCATCAGGAAGAATGCTTGGCTTGTTATGATTTAAATGAAGCCAGAATAAGGTTAAATTTTATCACTTGCCTGTACAGGCCACTTTCCTATTGCGATGCTAAACAAATAAGGGGTATTGTTCAAAGGGTCCTTGCCATGTGCTTCACCAAGGCTATGTACACACCATATGTTTAAAGCACATCAAAAGCACACTTTCCCCCTCAAAGAACCCTTGGAAATGCAGTTTGTTAAGGATGCTGGAAATTGTAGCTTTTAATTTTCTGCAGCCCAGAAACTTAGGAGGAGCACTTTTCCATAGTCTGATCTATGGTGAACTTCTCGTGAAGACATTCTAGTGTTGGTACCTGTTCTTATGCTTCCATGGGAGTTCTTTCCATAGTTCATGACTTTTAATTTTATCAAATTTTGAGGATGAATTCAAAAATTGCTAGGCTGGTCAGGCTAAAAAATCCATTAGCTATGCAATGAACAGTCTCCTTCCCTGAGTGGATTACATGCAAGGAAAAGCAGCAGACTGAGACGCTGTTAAGATTTGGGGGCACACAAGCCCATGGACACAAATTTGCAATTGCTAATTTGTATGTACAGTTGCAAATTTAGACTTCAAATGTCACAGAAGGCAAGCAAACTAATTTCCAATCTATATCAGCCCAGGTAAGTTCTTTAATTAATTTGCACCCCACCCATACCAGTTCTTTTGCAATTCACTTATACTCAATTAATTTCCCAACAGATTCTACTCCAAATCAACTCAATTCCCCTTCAATTACCCACATTCATTACCCCACAAATAATATCTAGATGCAGTTACATTAAATTAATTTAATATTCTACCCGGTAACCAAGATCACATTCCTGCTCTCCAATTCACTGTTTATTACAGTCATTTCTAGCCCACCTTTTAGAATAGAACTCTAACCAAGGCAGCTTACAAGCACATTCAAAGCACAGCCAGGTTGTTCTCTATCGAGGAATACCCCAGCTGAGACATGACATTGATCAGAGGTCAGGTATCACCACCCCCCCCCCACTGTGCCATCTGCTACTGCCACTGAGGAAGTGGAAATGGGCTTTTCCAGTCCAGGGGCAGGTCAGACCACTCCCAGGAGCCCTGCTAGCAGTTTGGGAAGATGCTATCTCACTATCCCCCTCCCCCACCCCACCTTCATTACCTATCCAGAAACACTGGAGGACTCAGAAAAAGATCCAAGGCCTATGCTTCACAGACCCACCCCTAACATCACCCTGCAGTGAATCAGCAAATATTTGTTTCCAACAACTAGGAACCAAGAAATCAATGCTGCCTCCAAACACAGAAGTTCCACTTCTAGCTATTCAAATAAATGAATGTATCCAGTATCTATTTTAATGATGAGCATACAATAGTGATCCTGGAAACTGAGAGAGGAAAGAAGCAGGAAGTACCAGTATTTATGAAGAAATGCAAACCTTAAAACAGTGAATGCAGAATCCAGTGCTGCTGTGAGGAACTGGAGGCAGGAGGTTGGAAAGGAAGCCTTGAGCTAGTGAGCAGGGCTAGTCCCACATGAGGCCAGGAAGACATGTGGAGGACCAGGTTCATTTAGGTCTGTTGTGCACAGGTGGGGAGTCAATTTACAAAACATGCCACAACAGCTTACTCCCTCGTATCAGCATCTAAAGCCAGGCCCTGCATCTCATCTTTTACTGAAGTTAGAATTATGAATGTGAAGAGCAGGGCCTTTATGGTTATATTCTCTAAAACAGGTTAACATAGGCAGCATTGCCACACTCAGTCCTGTTACTCTTTTTTTATTGACAAACTAAAGCTTTTTTAAAAAAAAATTGAGGAAGGCGTCTTAAAATAGTACCAGGGATGTCATGAGAATCAGAAGTTGGGTGCTTGCATAGGCAAAAAAAACCCAACAACCTGTTCAAATTCTTGGGAGGGCCTTCTCCTTAGCAAAAATTGTTAAGCACACAACATCCATTTCCCCCTGGGGATTCTGGGATATGCACTCCTAGTCCTTGGTGAAAAGAGACACTCCTACAGAGCTATGGGGATACAACCTCCTCTGCCAACCACAAGGCAGGTTTTTTCATTCATGGGGAAGGGAGAAGTGGTGGTAGATGCTACAAGGAATTTTGAAATAATCATGAAACTCTAAGCATTTCTAGGCCAATTAAGAGAGTATCATCATGTTAGGAGCGTCCTACTCTTGTGTAGGACCCTGACAGAGACACATGCTCGACTGGCATGTTCTCTCCCTCCTGGTCGGTCGTTCAGGAGCTTCAAAAGCTTTCTCCAACCCGAACATCACAGCGACTGATGCCTTGGAGACATCAGCACACTTAGGGATCCGCAGAGTCTTCACAGTTTGCGTAACAGAACCAATAGCACAGCATTTTGGCTAATCTACGTTTATTTACATATAATACACTCGGAGCATTCTGACTTAGCTCCTTCCTCTTTCTCATCAGAGAGCAAAAAAAGAAAGAACAAAGGTCAATAGTCCCACTTCACGGAACACAGAAATACCAAAACATCCTGTCTCCGTCACTTCTCACACTGTGGAATGAAAACATACACTGTCATGTGATAGACAACAATCCCATGACTGCAGACACAGGGAATGAATCTCCAACACATCAATCCTGAAATAATAGTGATAGGTAATTGAATTGCGCTTTATTTAAAAATTGCTGGTTCTAACCTGCTGCTGGTTTTAAAGTATTTATTTGACTGTTGATTTGGGTATGTGCTTTGGGTATGTACAGAAATGACTTTTTAAAAACCTCTGTAAACAATGAATAAGTAACATACTCACTTTGTGCATTGTACACAGTTTTGAGTTTTCCAGAACCAGCATCCCTTAGCACAGCGACTGCGAAATTTACTCTAACCAGGTAATGTTACACAGGAGAGATGTCCTGCTGAACTAAAAACAGACTACTCAATTCCTAAGCATTTACAGTAATTCCTTAGAGCCCACTCATGTGGTCTATTAAGCAGGCAAAATTCCCACCGCTCTCAAAGTAGGACGGGGGGCCCTTTAAATAGGTTTCTTCTCATGTTTCCCTGAAATATAGTCAGGAATTACTGTACAATACAACAGCAATTTCTCAGCACACAGCTCAATACTGAGACACCGGAAGTCAAAAGTAAAACCAATTGAAACAGGCAGAGGAAATTTCAGTTAGAACAAATGCAAGAAAGAAAAGCTGGGAAATTATCAAGGCAGAGTGTGTAATGGAAGGGATCATATGACAGCTTGTGGGGGGAGGGAGAATTCCGTGTTCAAACTCCTCAAAAGGCAGATGCCTCCAGCAAAAAGATGACCTCTTCTCAGAAACAAGCAATTTTTGAAAATGGTTCACAGACAAGAAGGTCTCTTCGCTGAAAAAGCATTTTTACATTCACCAAGGCCATATCCATTCTTTCAGCCCACCATCCAACTTATCACTGACAAAGCTTTATACCTGTTTTGAAGTCTCTATATACAATGGTACCTCACGTTACAAACTTAATTCGTTCCAGAGGTCTGTTCTTAACCCGAAACCGTTCTTAACCTGAGGTACCACTTTAGCTAATGGGGCCTCCTGCTGCCACCACGCTGCCAGCACGCAATTTCTGTTCTCATCCTGGGACAAAGTTCTCAACCCGAGATACTACTTCCGGGTTAGCGGAGTTTGTAACCCAAAGTGTTTTTAACCCGAAGTGTTTGTAACCCAAGGTATCACTGTATTTCATCAATAGTTTAGTTTAGTGCCACATCGTACTCTTGGTAGTTTCATCACCCTTGGAAATTCTATGTGGTAGCCCCTAAATTGTGGGATTCATTTCCCACAGAGGTCAGTCTGGCACCTTCAATTTACAGTTTTAGTCATATGCTGAAGACACACATTTTTATCTTAGCCTTTGACATATACACATATTAAGACATCTGCCAGCTGTACTGTCCGCCTTTTAACAGCTTGCTGGTTGGCTGCCATAAATGCCAATAGCAGAAAGGGAGGAGGGGGGTGGGGAGACGAAGATGGGGGTGGGGAATTGCATTCTCTCCCTTGGCTATATAATAAATGTCTTTCAGCTATCTGTAGTAGGTACTGAGCAGTTGAATTCCCTGGACAGTCCCATTACAGGCTGCAGGTGAGACTTCCTTATTTCACTGCTTCTACAGAGAAAAGAGAGAGAGAGATTTCCTGCAGAAATGCAAATTACATTTCTAGGAGAAGGCTAAGAAGAGGCCGTTATTCTAGTAATTCTGTCTGTCCACTCAGCATTTGAAAACACAACCCACCACCTGCAGCTTGACATTGTATAATCCAAAAAAAGTGTAGATAAATTTGGTAGATAAATTTAGGTAGATAAATACAAAGCAGTCCTTGTATGAGTGGGGGGACTGTCTTGTTACACCCATGCTGTTCACGCTTGAACTAGGTCAATATAATCTAGTAGTATAGGGAGGAGAAAATAGATTAAGAGTAAGAATATTCAAACTTCAGCTTTTACAGGTTTGAAGGAAAAAGGCTTTCATTTCATGGCAGCTGTGCCAAATCTCACACTGTTTGTACATGATGCTATCATGTTACATTAATACACTTTTTTTCTTTACTGATAATGGAAACTGGTAGGAGGCTAAAAAGTGAAATGAAGTGTTTTGCCTTACAGACATGGGCTATCTGCATCCAGCAGATTTATTGCCTCCTGTATATATTTTGCTTTTTGCAGTATTTCGGCCTACATTTTAACAAAGCCCAATACAAGAGGTGTTACAGATGACATGGCAACAAAGAGTTTTAGGCACCCAAGTTTCAAAGCTCTCATCTTGTATTTCAAAGCTCTCTTCTTGCAGCCCACAGGTTACATAATCATCAGAGGCAGAGAGGAGCTAGAGCATCAGCCAATGTCATCTCTACAAAACTACTGGACAACAAAAAAAAACATGCACTTTATAAAAGAGCGGAGGTAAATTCCTGGGCTCCATATTGCCAGGGGAGTGGTCAAATTCATTGATAGCTCAATCCCTGCTGGGTAAAAGGGTCTCAGATGGCACAGAGGAAGGCCGGTGTTGGAGTCTCTGGCCCTTACCACCAAGATGGGCACTCCAGTCACAAGAATAGCAGTATATAAGCTTTCAAATATTTGGGGGGTTTTGTTGTTGGTTTTTCTGAAATGATTTCCCACATGCAACTGTAATATCTAGATAGGCTTTCTACATAATTGTGATTGTGTGGAAAGATGAGTCTAGTATGTTGGATACTACATCACCATGTGGGCAATGCACTTCACATGAGCCCTGTTCAGGCATTCTGAATCACTCCCGCAATGAGGGAGAATGAGAATGAGCATGCTAGCTCAGCCCCGACCACCCTACAACAGTGTAATTCAGATGTATAAGCTAATTGTCAAATGGCACCCTTAAACCTAGGTTACGGTCGCCACAATGGAATGATAAACACTGCACCGCAATTATTGCCGCTCACCATTTCTGGAAGCAGTAACTTGTGAAGTTGGGAGCCTGTTCTAGTGGTGTGGGCAGCCAGGAAAACCAGGGTTCTAGAATGCACAGGGAGCCTACAGGAGTAGAGTGGGCTTGCTTCTGCAGCCATTACCCCTGCAACTTGTGACAGGTAATTGTAGTGGAGAAAGCATGATATTACTCTTCTTCATTCAGTGCATGAGGGATTTTGACACAGTGTGAGAGACCAAACTGGAATAGAGTAAGGCCCCACCTGGTAGGAAGGGAGCGAATGGTTATGTTGCTTTTTGTATTATACTGAATTGCCACAGATGGAGGTGGGTGAAAGAGGTGTTTATAAATTGTGCTTAATGTGAATACTATTTTTTGTTTTCCTCTCTCTCTTTTAAATTCAGTCACATTTACACATATCTTTCTGTCTGTTATAAAATCCCTCACCCCTTTTCGGGGGGGGGGGAGCTCTATGCAGAGGAAGTAATTTAATTGCAAGTGAAATGCACAGAATTGAATTAATTGTGTGTCCTTATTGATGAGGTAAACACTGCCTTTGTTACTTTTTTATTAGTTACAGAGGAAAGCACCCGTCCCCTTCCCAAATATATATATATTTAAACTACTCTAATTGTTCAAATGGGGAAGAAATGATTTGAATGAATGCAGTTCCCAGATCAAAGACTAGATCATTATTTACAACGGTTTCATTCTAGTGATCATTACCGGTAGTATGGGGGGGTGACAAAATGGAGTACAACACTTTGATGGCAAGGAGGTTGCTCAACTGCCAGAATTAACAAGTCAACACAACATTTTAGTCAAGTATATGCAGAGATATCAAATTAAAACAAAGACGCTGCAAAGCTGGATAAAAGAGAGAGTTGCAAAAGAAATAAACTGGTCTCGGTTTTCCTTGTGTCTGTGCAACTTCAGAATGCAGGAACTAGTGATTTAAATATTATCTAAGTTTAATAATTTACCTAAATGTATACATTCTAAGAGTGCGATCCTATTTCCACTTGAAGGTTGGAAAAAGGGTCCTATGATGTAGTGTATGAACAGCAGAGGGGCCCCATGCTGACGTTGTGCTGAAGGCACATCTTCCAGTGGTGTGGGGAAAATTCAGAGATGCGGAGAGTGCTAGAGCATGGAAGGGCAAGCATGGAAGCACCAGATCCAAAGTCCCCTTGTTCCTCCAACACACCTGAAAAGGGGGGACTGCACTATGCCAACCCTTGGTCTAGCACTGTAAATTCAGGAGGGTAAAATCAGAAGGGCACTTCCTCACTTCCTGCCCACATTGCAGTACAAAGACAGGACACAGAGTGTGATGGAATGTTAAGATATAGACTGGGAAGACCTAGGTTCAAATACCCACTCAGCTCAACCGCTTGTTAATTGACCTTGAGCTAGTCACATTCTCTCAACCAGGGTTGTTGTGAGAATAAGTGGCAGAACCTTGTAAATACATGATATTCAAGGTTACAGTCCTCTAGGTGATAGTGAATAAAGTAAAGGTAAAGGTAAAAGGTAAAAGGGACTATGGGGTGCAGCACTCATCTCACTTCAGGCCAAGGGAGCCAGTGTTTGTCCACAGACAGCTTTTCAGGTCATGTGGCCAGTAGTTTAGACCACAGTGCCACCCACACCCCTAGTGAATAAAGTAAGCAAAGTTGATAAGATCTCGCCTAAAGCAAAATTTAGAGCAGAATTTGAGCGTTTCTTCTCAGATGAACAAATAATTTGGAAGTCGGGAGCTTAGTGAAAATTCTGATACATTTTTTCAAGAGCAGAGAATACACATATCCTGAATCCACAGAACAACATCTGCAGACTCAAATGAGGCGCAAATTTGCATAGCCAAGCTAATTTCCTCTGGACAGAAAATGGAATCTTCTTATTTCCTTCGCCTGTGGCATTTCAGTAGAACATTTTTAAATCCAGCCGTCAAAGGGAAGTGATGCTTCAAAGCCTTGGAAAAAGACTCAGTCAGGGTTTGCTTGTAGTACATCCAGTGGCGTTACTGGTTGCATTTTCCAATTTAGATCCTAATCAACATATCTGAATCCAACATCAGGAAATTCTGATAAACATTAATAAGAAAATAACATATTTAGACATTCTAAAAGAGAACCGATAAGGGGATGTGCAAGCCAATGCCTCAGAATACCTTTAAGTAAATCAAACTCTCGTAGATCCATCAAGGGGAACTCTTATGTGAGGTTTATCATAGGCAAAAGAGCTTACCACTTCTGTTTGTAAGCTTTGCAGCTCAAATGAAACTGACTATAAACGCTTTCCAGTGATGGGGGTATCCTCTGTCTAAGGAGATAGATAGATATATATTAGCATGCTTACCTCTGAGCTCAACTCAAAGTGGTTCAAAATGCTTTAAGCTACCATGTCGGACAGATGAATGCAAACTAACCTTCGAGAATCATAGGGGCCCAAACGAGCTCATCAGATTAGTAACAGCATTATGTGCTGGGATGAAGTGTTTGGGAGCTTCGGAGCTGCCTGACAGCCTGTGCTTCCCTGAGGTCAAGGGCATGGCTGGGGGAAAAGCAAAACTACGGCTGCATTGCCAGAGGAGGACAAGTGGGGGGGGGATGATATGCAGCTGTTTTAGTTACATGCGTTTAGGCCGAGTTACAGCAGGGCATGGGGGATGTAGAACACAGGGAAACAACATAAATCTTGTTAAATAAATAAATGAAATGAAAAAACCTACGTCTATTGAGAAACTTCACCCACCTCCATTCAGCACTCTGTGTACAGGGGGCAGAATGTGGAGTGCATCTGGAGTATTTATCAAGGATATGAATTTTCCCCATGAGTTTCAGGGAGTGTTTATTAAATTCATGACCACAGAGGTGGAGCAGTCTTGCCTACCTGGCTTCCTAACACAGAGATCACTGCTGGTAACGAAGAGTGAGAGGCATAAGGTGGTAGTGAGGTCAGTACAGGAGAAGCACTGGATTGGCTCTGCTGCTGTGTCTGCACCATGCTGGCCTCCTGACTCCTCTCCCTCTCTGTTATTGGCAACAAGCTCCATGTTGGGAAACTGGTTATGCAACTGCATCCCAGCACCACTACGCCAGCCACCAATTCTGGCTTATCATTGAAGACCACAGCATTCCCCCCCTTTCTCCCCCCTTCTTTCTCTGCCATTTCCTGTGACAGTGCAGCAAAGCTCCTCACCATGACTGGTGCCTGCAAACTACCATTATTCTGCTCCAGAATACCCCTGGGATGTTGTTATACCAAAAAAAAGGAGTTTCCTTGCAGGGACATTCTGGGGGAAAGAGTGGCACAGTCAGCAGTTGCTGACTGCCATGGTACCTCTACAGGCAGTAGGTAAAATGGTTGGGGAGTTATAAAAAAAGAGAAACTGTCAACACTGTCAACAGTAAGCATACCTCCAGACACACAAAATACTTTTGGGGGGAGGGAAATAATTTCCCCTCCATCTCCTCCCAGCCAAAGCTGTGAAGATCAAGTCAAAAGTTCAAAGCTGTAACTAAAGTACCCCAAATATAAATCATTAAATAAAATTAAAATACCATAACAGCCAACACACAGTCATTCAATCTAGCAGCTTCTGCATGCAAAGATTGATACACATTGCCCACTGAAAGGCAAGCAGAGACTGAGTCAGCTGAACACCCCACAAAATGGTATTCCACAGCTGTGATGCCATCACAGTGAAAGTTCTACTTCTCTCCTTCATGTCCACCTCTCCGGTGTCCAAGTGAAAAAGAGGCCAGGGCTCCCACACCTTTAATAGTTGTATAGAACAAGGAAATTCAGCAGGACTCTGATGTCCACTGCAGGACTGGAAGTTTTCATATGGGAGGAGACAGCTGTGAATATATCTTGATCACAGGCTGCCTAGGGCTTTAAAGGTCAAGACCAACCCTCTAAATTGAGCCTGGAAACAAATTAGCAACCAACGGTGATGACATAATAGCAGGGTTGCATGATGCAAGCCGCAATTAACCTTGTAACCAGTCAGTATCCGCACTTGAACTGAAATGGTTTTAATTATTTTTTTTTATGTAATGGTTTTAACTGTTTCTGTATACAAAATTGTTTTATGTTATGTTTTATTGTGGATGTCTTGTGTTCTTTTATTTTTTTTCCTTTTTGCTGTGAAATCATTTAAAGGTGTCTCATAGAAAGCATTTCTTAAAAGAAGTAAATGAAATAAAATAAAATAAATATTCAAAGATGGCCCCACAGAGAACACATCAAATACCCTGTGACTAGGGTATGAGTAGATAGAATCTGTCCTTGTGATTGAAATTTGTTTTGAGGAGGGGAAATATCTTGGCTTTTAAATTGTTGTGACATGCCCTGGTGAAGGATGGGGGATAAATAAAATTGCTAATTATAATCTAGGAAAGGGTGTGACTAGCCAGAGCTGGTAAAAGGTACCAGCACTAACCAGGACGTCCTGTTCCCTAAAGTGGAATTCAACTCCATCAGGCTGTCTACCTAATCATAGAATCATAGAATCATAGAGTTGGAAGAGACCACAAGGGCCATCGAGTCCAACCCCCTGCCAAGCAGGAAACACCATCAGAGCACTCCTGACATATGGTTGTCAAGCCTCTGCTTAAAGACCTCCAAAGAAGGAGACTCCACCACACTCCTTGGCAGCAAATTCCACTGTCGAACAGCTCTTACTGTCAGGAAGTTCTTCCTAATGTTTAGGTGGAATCTTCTTTCTTGTAGTTTGGATCCATTGCTCCGTGTCCGCTTCTCTAGAGCAGCAGAAAACAACCTTTCTCCCTCCTCTATGTGACATCCTTTTATATATTTGAACATGGCTATCATATCACCCCTTAACCTCCACTTCTCCAGGCTAAACATGCCCAGCTCCCTTAGCTGTTCCTCATAAGGCATCGTTTCCAGGCCTTTGACCATTTTGGTTGCCCTCCTCTGGACACATTCCAGTTTGTCAGTGTCCTTCTTGAACTGTGGTGCCCAGAACTGGGCACAGTACTCCAGGTGAGGTCTGACCAGAGCAGAATACAGTGGCACTATAATCCCAGAGCACCAAATGCTTATAAACAAAATCATGTGGTTTGCCAGCACCAACTGCATTAAGCTTCAGTCTGGACACTGAGGATGAGAACAAGCAAGGCCAAGGACTGGAGGGGAAAACAGGAATAAGGAAAATAGTGCAGAGAAGAAGATGCCAGAAAAGAAATGGATGCCAAACAGCAGCAACATTAGCAAAACTATACAAGATTTGGAACGTTTGTAATTTGAACTAGTTTGCAAAAGCAGTGCTGTCATCTGAATTCTGTCTTTTCAAGATTGCTAGTTTGATAAGGAAGCAATCAACACTCCACAGACTTTTGAGCCTTTTCCCTGGTACACAGACAGGAGAATGGGTGTACCACTGACAAGTGTTATCCTGAATGGTGCTATCCTGCCCAATGAAAAAAGGAATACAACACATATTCCCACTTGTTCTTTCTCTCTCCACTAGGGTTAGGGAGATCTGAGCAGTGATTATATCACTCAAATTTTTCTAGGTTTGCCCCCAGGTAAGATTCCGGACAAAATGCTCACGTTCACAATCATTAAGCCTGACACATGTCTCCAAGAATTACCATTATTTTGTACCTGGGCCACTGCATCAAACTTTGATAGCCCATGAATGATGGTCATTCACAACAACAACCTCATCATGTGTAATGATAATGCCATTTACAGCTTTGGGGATCTGCATACACCTTGTGCCCCCCAACACATTGTCCCAGTACTAATTTTCACACAGTTCCCATGCACATATGCTTCCTCCTTTTGAGGTGATGAGAAAGGGTTTTGTTTTTTTTTAATTTAAAAAATGTATGCTGAATATATACATTCCAAAAACTCTGCTGTGGTGTGAAACATTTTATAGGAGACAACCACCTTCCACCTTCTATTAGTAAGGACTCTTCGGGGAATAGATGGATATGGGTAAAATCAGCTTTTAAAAATTAACTATAAAAGAAAAGAGGAGCTTGACAGTGAAGAAATGGAGATGGAACAATGGCACAGATAAGAAACACTGAAACATTTGTCCAAATTGAATTACAAGAATCATATGCTGAAAACACGGAGCCTGAAATATACAGCAAATTGGAGCCCTTGCGCATGACTTAACACTTGCATCTTCTGTTTACTGAAATGAGAAGTATTATGCTAACGTAACCAAAGTAAACTTTTAGTCGTATAAAGATTGCATCTATACAGGCAAAATGATACATTATATTTTATCCCGTATTTCCTAGGAACAACGATGGTTCTAGCTCAACAAACTGGTAAAGATTAATGTCAAGATTAGGAAGTTTCAAGATACTAGAAGTTCACATATCTGTGTAAAGTGAATGCTGTTCACATTTCTGTGCCTACCTGCCTGAGGTGAAACCATTTAAAACATGTAAAACCCAATTTTGGCAACTTAAGCTTGTCAACCAAGGTGTTTTTTTCAGATATGATATGCATACCGAATTAACATCCATCAGCGCCACAGGCTCCATGTCCTGACCTATTCATTATAATGTCTGAACATGGACCCCACTTATACATGCGGATGCTCTATTTTAAGGAACATCTAAAGGTCAAAGGTAGAGCTGCCCTTCTAGAGCATTAATTCTATACTCATCTTTACCTATTTATTTATTTATTTATTTATTTCCTGCCTTTCCTAAAAGTTCAAGGCTGCTCACAAGAAAATAAAAATACAATTAAAACCATTTTTTAAAAAATAAATCAGCAAGCACTAGATAAAAACAAAAAGGAAGAGCAAGAACAGCAAAGATAAGCATTAAAAGAATCCAAAGGAATTAATAAGAGAAAGAAACAGATTTTTTTTTTAAAAAAAAAACCAACATCATTCAAATCATCATACAGAGAGACAGTACAAGTAAAATCCAGAACAAGATATAGCACCACTGGAGAGGCAATCGAGGAAGGCCAGTAGGATTCAGTAAAGCTACCACAGGCCCAAAGCCCTCCTAAAAAGAATGTACCGTATTTTTTGCTCTATAAGACTCACTTTTTCTCTCCTAAAAAGTAAGAGGAAATGTGTGTGCGTCTTATGGAGCGAATGCAGGCTGCGCAGCTATCCCAGAAGCCAGGAACAGCAAAAGGGATCGCTGCTTTCGCTGCACAGTGATCCCTCTTGCTGTTCTGGCTTCTAGGATTCATAATTTTTTTTTTCTTATTTTCCTTCCCCAAAAACTAGGTGCGTCTTATGGTCTGGTGCGTCTTATGGAGTGAAAAATACGGTAGTTGGGTCACTAACACATTGCTACAAAAGAGGAAATGAAGTGCCTTCAGAAAGTAGGGCAATATGCCTTTTTCTATGTAGGAGCATATTTAAATATAATTTATATGTAGATGAAACATTAAGAATAATTTATATGTTAATGCAAATGTAGAAAGAAATGCTGTAAACTGAAGGGAAATACAACTAAACATAGCAGGTAAGATTGTGACCTAGTGACGTGTGCCCGCCTCTGTCCAGTGGAGGAGCGACATGCTCCAGCACCCGGAGCGGGGAACAGGCGGGAGCATGGCTGGCATGCATCACGGGGTGTGTGACATGCGTCACAGGGCACGCATTGTGCATCACAGGGTGCACAGCAAGTGGCGCGTGTCTGCTGCGATGGCAGGCCCCCCCCCCCGGGGATGGGCCACTCCCTCTCTCCTCACCTTCTCTGTCTACTGTCCATATGCTGACTGCCAATGGGCCACTTCAAAGCCTCTCCTGCTTTCCTTTCTTGGGAACCTTTGCCTTTAAACTTGATTTGTACACCTTCAAATAGAGGAGTCCTTCTAACAGAAAACTGTTTGCTGCAAGCCAGTAAGACCATGGTAACAGGAAGTCCTTCCCAGTGTGATAGAAGGTCATCTATTTGGGGACTATTTTGGAACACACAAGAGGGCCTCCCCTGACAATCCTAGTGTATGAGCAGGGGCACATTGGATAAGTCAGTCCTTCTTACGTATAATGTCTGAAAAGGGCTAAGATACCCAGAGAAACTCGGGACAGAAAATGAATAAAAAACAAATTTACATGTATTTCTTATTATTACATTTATAGCCAAGGATCTCAAGGTGCTTCTCCCCATCTTTTATCCTCACAACAACCCTGGGAGGTAGGTTAGGCTAAGAGGCGATGATCAGCCTAAGGACACCCAGCAACTTGCATGGCTGAGTAGGAATTTGAACCCTCGCCACCCATATCCAGTGCTCTAACCACTACACCACTTGGATTCGAAAAACCGTTTGTGTTCCTCGGTTTAAAAGAGATAATTATTAAAATATATAATCTACTTGAGGCTTTTTTTCCCCCTCAGGAAAACAGCTTACATGCAGGCATTACATACTAGCATTTCATTACACACTTTACATACTAATGATGCAGGTTTACCACCTGAGTAAGAGATGGCTTGTGTGTAAGCAATGTTAAGATATAAAATGAGGAAGCTACCATTTCCTGCTCTCAAATTTTGTGGTATTGAAACAGCTTGCTTTGGGAGATGTTTGGGGTTTATTTACGGGTTCTGATGATCTTTGGACTGTAATTTTTAATTATGTCAATGTGGCCAGATCCCTTGAACATGAAAGGTTTTTTTCTTTTTCTGTCTCTTCCCCCCCCCGACCCCCAAAAAGGATGTGAGACAACAAAACCAGCTATAGATGAATTATAGAAGAAAATTAGCTCTTGAAATAAAAAAAAAGCTAATGTATTCTCTTTGGATCATCCACTTAAAATTTCTATATTAAGAGACTTTTTATTGAAAACGTAATATGAATGTGCTATAAATGAATTGAAGGCATCTCATATTTCCATCACATATCAAATCACATATCAAAGGCAGAGCACTTCACATTTAATCATAAAAGTAATGGGATCATCCCATGCATGCAAAATGCAGTGAAAGTAGCAGGGTGAGACAACACTGAGGTGAGTAAGCACCAAATGGCTTGAAATGACATTTATTTTTTCTTTCAGTTAAAAAGAAATCTAAACAATATTACATTTACACTGAAGCAAACACAGATTACATGGTTCAGGATCACACATCTCAAGAAACAAGCTGAAATCCATGAAAACAATAATAAGAAATTAGGAGGTAGAGCGGAATACAATTAGTCTCTGTCAACTGTTGCCTAATGCAGACCATAGAGAAGCTTCCAGATCTTGTATGACTTTTTCCAAAAGCTCTGGAGACTTTCGAAAGGAATCAAGAAAGCTTCCAAACAAAAGGAATCAGTATTTGGGTTTAAATGTGGGAAAACCAGATGAAAATTCCTATTCAGACCTGCAGCTTACTGAGTGGCCTTTCTTTAAGGCTCACCACAAAGCGATCATGCCCTACCATGAGACAGAGTGAGGTGGTTGTATCAGGGAGGAGGTACTGAGTGCCAAGGAGATGTTGGAGGACAGATCTGTATGTACCACATAGCCTGCCTTGCGCCCTGCTCTCAGGTATGGTGGGGGATGCTTTCCTGTCACCAGTACTGAAGTTTCAACCGCTAGTCCCTTCCAGGTTTATACATGGAATGGGAAAGGGCTCCATCTTGTCCTTTGCTATGGGCAGCGCAACCTTTTGGGCCAGCCCTGATCACACCTAATGGCCAGGGAAAGACTAATCCCCTTGTGATACATCAGGGGTTCTCTAAAAGGCCCTGGTCCAGGGCGGTCACTAGAACAATCGCCTAGCTCAGTGGTGGCAAACCTATGGCATGTGTGCCAGAGGGGGCACTCAGAGCCTCTGTGGGAACATGCAGCGTCGCCCCTTCCAACCCCTGACAATCGTATGATTCGATGGTTAGCCCGCTGGGCTGCACTTCTAACCCCGCTCATGCAGGAGGAAGCAAAATGCCGCCGGGCTTACTGACAGTTCTGCACCAAGGCGCTTTAAGACAGCGGAATGGAATGTTCACATTTTAACTGCAGCCTGTGGGCAGCAAACTGGCTACTCACGCATGCATGACTCTACTTGGCATGCGTGCTGCCCCTACAAACTCTGTGCTGGGGCGCCTCCCTTCCAGGCTGTGACTGACGGCAGCGGAGCGCTGAACCACTACGCGTCTCTGGGCTTCACTCCGGGATTTCCTTTCACCTACTTGGCCAGACCAGGAAGCAAACTTTTGAGCGGAACTCTCTCCCATTGCCATGGGTAAGTGCAAGATCCTCCCTGCTAGGGGATACACAGCAGAGGGCAAAGGAGACTGTTTTGTTTTTTTCATAGGATTGTGGGGAGTTGAAAGGTAACCCGAGGGTCATCTAAGTCCAACCCCTCTGCGATGCAGGGATCACAACTACAGCATCCATGGCAGATGGGCATTCAGCTTCTGCTTTGAAATCACCCAAAGAAGAGTTTCTTGACGGGAAATTATCAAAACGGCCATGTTGTCTGGAAGTAATTCCCTTTTTCATGATTTCCCAAACAAGGATAATGCAAATGTTTACCGTTCAATACAAAAGTTGTTTGCATGATTGAAAGCTCCGTTATTGTGTTTTTCTTTTAAGACAAAATATGTTAGTGGGTTTTGGGTTGCAGTTTGGGCACTTGATCTCTAAAAGGTTCACCACCACTAGCTTAGCTAGTCCATTTGGTCCAGACTTCTCTACTGTCGCTATCTACAGATTTAGAGAGACAAGAAGGGCTCTCCTTTTATTTCCATGGTTGTGTAATTCAAAGCCAGAACCTGGAGTGAGATCTGATAAGGAGTAGCCAGAGGCAATGGCCTCCTGACAGCAGCACTGTTGCCACTTATTGGTATTGGTGTTGGGACAGGGCTGCAGCCACCCTCAGTTTGCCGCCACCCTGACCAATTCTGCCCCAGTACATGGCAGTGATGCCACGGTCAGGGAGCTCATGATGCATTGCCGCCCCATCCTACCAACCAGTCCTACCACTAACCTAGAATCACCCCGACCAGAACATATTCTATAAACTTAAAAAAGCAATGCATATATTTATTTATGGAAAACAGCAATCAAAACATGGAGTCATTTGGTAAATAAAGGAATACAAATAAAGGTGTTGATCTCCTCACCAAATATACTTGGCTCTCCACTAACAGCAGGCTAACTCCCAGCCTTTTACCTATGCCTCCACTCTTTCTAATCTCACTCAATCTTCAGTCTTTCTCCATAGCCACTCTTCCTAAATGTCAACCTGTCACTCCATCTGACTCTATCCACCATTCCAGTGCACTCTGTCACTAATTCTTCCACTTGTTGTTCTGTTACACACCTTCTAAAGCTATTGCTACATTTTGTGTTGTTCTATAAATTAATTATGCATTGTGCGAAGAGGTACTTTCGCCCTCTAACACCTGTAATGTGACTACTGTATGAAAAGCATGCATTTTCATTAGTCTGGGGCATGGCTTTTGCGTACATGATGTGGCCACCTCGCTAAAGCTGAGCAGGTAAGGGTGTGGTTAGTCCCCATGTACCTCATCCTGAGCTCAAGTGTTACCAGCTAAAGGGCAGGTATGAAATTGAATAAACAAACACATAATGCAGGCAGAATAAATGCTCATAGCAAATCTTTCAATCTATCAATTATATTGACTTCAGTAAGAATCAGTAAATGAGCACCCATACTATGATTCTGAAGTTGGGAGAAAGTTGAAAAGCAGCTTTGTGATATAAGGTTCGTTGGTCTGGAAAATTCTACTTTTCACTGGGCAGACCCCAAGCCTAAAAAAGACTATTTAGAACCTGGCCCAAGCTACTTAAGTACATGGCATAATTAAAAGGAGTTAGCAAGCAAATGGAGAAAACAAGCAATTTCAAAGGCCGAGACTATGATTGAAGGCATTTTGCATCCTTGCATATATTTTTGTATATTTAGTTAATGATTTTAATGTTAACTGAACAGTAATCCTACAGTGATTTTTGCTGAGCCCAAAATACTAAACTATTTATACTTGGGATTTACGGCTTGGTATTAGCATGATTAACACTATTTATTCTTGTATATTTTAAATGACAATAGTATTTTCTTTTAACATTATTAACTTGCATCTTCATGATTGCTGCACTGGAGGCTTGAAGTCATGGACTAAAACTGTCATAAAAATAAAGCTGCAGCTCAACAAGACTGTCATTCATGCCTTTCCTTAATTTGTAGGAACTCTCATAATCTTACTGACCCATCCCCCAGTAATGACAGTATTAACTGCAGTAGCTTGGCGGGGAATACTTAAGAAAGAAAAACTAAGCATGCCAAGAACAGGAGAAAGAAGAGCAATTAATGTCAAGATGACTGGGGCACGTTTTTTCTAGATCAATATAAATGAAAAATTGAGGAATTTAAGAAACAATTATGTATTTTAAAACTAAAGATAGATGTTCTGCGTGAATCAGATGTGTTAGCTGAATGTTAATTTATCTGAAGCCTCTAGTTTTTATAAGTCTGCATAGTCTCACCTCTCAACCCTTGGTTTCCAAAAAAAGAAGACAAGTTTAGAACACAAAACCTTGAAGGGAGGAATGCAACAAGAATGCAAAACACACCCTCTTAAAAAATCAAACCATCCTCTTATATATAAATGCTGGTGCCACCCTGCGTACCTATACTGTATACCATTGTTGTCCTAAGCGAAACATCTGCATGGACAATGAAGCAAAAAATGAAAGCAATGCTAATATTATAAAAAACTGAGCTTGAACATGAGGCTGAAGCCCTATGCAGAGTTAAGTATGCTTAAATCTATGTATTTTTCTTGGTCTCATTTAGGTATACCTACTTCTGCATCATACCGGGCAAGAGAAAATCTCAGCACTGAATTCACGGTGCAGTCTTGCATGACTTATTTTATTAGTCTGTCTACCACACATCTCTAAAATGTACAAAACTAATGGAGGTGAGACCTGAATTCATTTAAAAAACCACTTTTCACACCAGATCCACAGGGCCTCTTGTTTCGTAGGAGATTATTTTGTTGCAGATCAGCCTCCTGCACATTCTTAAGTAAGCATGCCGTGGAAGCTTCTGTTCCCAACCAGCTAGTCAGGTTCCAATCCTGGGATGAGGTGGCACTACCAGTGTTCACCCTACCACCAAACATAGCACACACCCTCAAACAATGCCACCTGCCTCACTGGCTGCTCCACTTTCTTTGGAAGAGCAAATTCAAGAGAGCTGTTTTAAAAAACATCTATTTAAAACATAGGTTTGCCTTATTTCCCTGATATGGCATTCTGGTTTTCTCAGGGTTGGGAGAGAACGGGACTCAGAAGTGAACCACTCTGTGGTAATCCTTTCACCTGCCGTCTCTGGATTTTTGTCCCGCATTTCTTTCATTTTTTGCCATTTAGGTGTTAATATTCCTTCTAAGCAACCAAGTACTTTTATCCCTCTTGGCAGGTGTAATTTTCATTTCCCCTGACATTTCCTCTTCAACTACTCCTCAAGTACCCCGCGTAGTACAAACTGCCCGTGAAGAATTCCTTACTTTTACAAGCATTTCTCACATGCTCAAACGCACACGCAGTCACACTTTGTCACGTTCTCACAAATATGCCATCCTTCTTTTGCTACAGCTTTGCTACTCCCTTACCACCCCCTTGACGTGTGACACTCTTTATGTACAGTTCTTCAATAGGCTCTGTTCTGGATCCAGTCTTTGTACAAACTCCCATGGTCTCTATGCCCAGTAGAATGGGGTAGGGGTGAAGGGTACAGATCTGAGATCAAGAGGGATTGACACTGCCATATTGTAGATACTGTAAGAGAAAAAAGTTAAAATAGTAGATAGCAGACTCACTGGGAAGATTCATCTCAAGCATTTCTAGACAAGGTGAGCCGTACCACTTTGAGGCACCTACCTTGTCTCATTTGTGAAATGCACCAAACCTGTATCAGCTAACCAGTGGCCTCTATCTGCACAGCCGCCATGTTTTTATGGGGTGGTGGCGGGGGGGGGAGGGGAATCCACCTCAACAACATACCAAACTTCAAGAGCGTGTGTAGCTAGAAATGCTGTTATTCAAATATTATGACGGTTGCTTTGATCCACTTCAGCTGCAGGATTCAATGGGAAAAAAGAGTATTCTTTCTTATTTTTAACCTTGAATACACTTGGCACAATTCTTCTCTCAACAATTCTCCATGATGAGAAATAACACAGAAAGCAGACATAATCATTACTGTGAATGCACAGTTCTCATCTGCATTTCTTTTTAAAGAAAGAGGATGCGAACCTAGCATGATGATAGATGTGGTCCATGCATCCCCAGTGACAGCCCACTCGCCCTAGAAGAGTCCTATACATGTGAATTCATTTGTGCTTATAATGCCCTGGACGTATCAGATAACCAAGAGCAAATGCATTGTCAGCAATGTAAGCCAACGCCTGCACCAGACAGATACCTGCAGTGCAGACCTAGGTTTAAGCGAACACCATACTTAAGGAAGACCTGAAAAGACCACAGAAAAGCATATATCTCTTCCGTGTGCAATCAGAAATGAAAAGTCCCTGATGCAAATTATTAATGAACGGTGCTGTTAAAGTATAAGCTCCATAGTATGAAAAGGAGCAGAATATATTGTTCTTTAAATAGTGAGTCATTTTATTAAAGGTATTGCCTATGCTTATACTACAGATAATAAAAATTAATAAAAAAAATAAGGGGGAGTTTCTAATTCAAGCCCAAGAAATTCCATTAGGACATGCATGTGTGTAAACCTCTACAATTAACATCTCAGGAAATAGGCTGCATAATTAAAGAAATTTTGGGTGTTCTCATTCCATTTACATTGTTCTTTAAGTTAAAGGCAGAAATGTGTATCTCTGTGAACAATTGCTATAGGTACACTATAGCTTACTATATCTAACAAGAGCAACTATTGTTAATGGATAACTTTAACAATGATAAAACTTTAGAACGCAAACAGATTTCAAGATTCAGCAGGTCCCACCGTAGAAGAAAACATGGTCTCACGCCTTTAAACCCTGCCTTTAATCTGGGATGTAAAAATGCCACCTTTTATAGTGAAGTATTGTACTAGGCTTTTATTGTCATTCAAATAATCTGCAACCACAAAAAGTACAGGAACTTCACCAGCGTAAGCACAACTGCAATGAATGGGTGTATTCGGTGAATTATGTGTGATATTTGGCAAATATGGTTGTTTACAGTATGCCAGCCTAGAAAATGAAAAGGAACACTTTTCCAAGGTGCAGATAAAATCATGACCATTCAAACCCCTCCTCTAAACTTCATTACAAATGGGCAAGTTGGATATATTTGGAGCTAAATCCAAGTTTACCACCATGCCCCCCACCCCAGTGTTTGCTAATGAAGTGAAGAATATGCCTCCCGCTACAGAAGCATACAGACAATTTCCTTTACAGTGCAAAATTTACATGACAACCAGCATAGGAACTGGGAAGATCAGCCATATCAAAGAAACAGTGTTGTGGTTTCCCCCCCTCCCATTTACTATACTGCAGGAAGAACAGCTCCGTTTCCCTTAAAGGTAAATGATAGAGACTCAAACCAACTATTCATCCTGTAAGGGGAAATATCCTTATTTGTCTGGAAGCAGACTCTCTTGAATTATTACTGAAAAGAATGAGATTATGAATACGTTAAGATTTCATCGAAAGGCACAGAGGAACAAAAATTAAATGACCCTTGCATTGGCTGGGAGGGTAACAACACCATATTTAGGCCACACAGAGAACACAATGCAGAGTGCAGAACAGAACAGCCCTGTCCAAAACAAGTGCATCATCATCACAGGCTTCACTGGAATGAACTGGGCTTGCGGCACCAATCCAGAGTCCTGCATCTTTGTAATTCAGCTTAGGCTTTGATTTTAAGTACTGTGAAGCAGAAGTCAAATCTAGTGACCCAATGGGACTTCTTTCCAAACAGGTATGTCAAGGTTTGAAGAGCTACGTCTTGCATTGTAACATCGGTCCAAAAGGCAGGTGCGGGTTTCCTATGCACGCTGCTCCAGGCTACTAAATAAGGTGCCCATAGCATGTGTACACTCTACAATGCTTCTACTCTAGTGCATTTGGTGGCTGCAGTACTGCAGAGTAATGGCTCATGTCACTGTCCACTGTAACTGATTCCTTTGCTTTGCCTTGGGAAATATTCTATTATCCTTCCATCCAAAATTAAATGCAAATTATCCAGTGAAACCAAGTATGAAACAGGATACCTGGGATTAAAAGCAAACTAAATTTTGATCCCGCAGAGCCCCTTTTCTGTCTTTTTGCAAATGGAACACAAAAACAAAAACACCATTCACGATACTACTTGTACACTTATGCGGCACTTTGATTAATACTTTGTTACCATGAGAATCTTACTGCATGTCCACGGGTGTCACCTTACTAATTTTTGTCTTCCAATGGCACTTGAGTGTGACTTATGTTAGAATTTCACTGTTTCTACTCTCATCATCAGTATCTTTTTACTCATAGAGACACAACAATAGGCAGTTGGGAGGTGAGATGAAAGCCAGTAGCATTTGGGTTAATTCACTACTATCTCAACATCCAAATGGATTATTCTTCACAGCCAGACACTAGGAAGGGGTTTCACATCTGGGATGGTGCAATGATGTCATCTAGCTAACTGTCTGGATTACTACTGTTCCAGTGGACTAAATATTATTGTTTATGCCTTGAACTGTCCCCCCTCCCCCACAACTTTGACACATCTGAAAATGAAAACACCAGGTATGCCTTTGTCTCAACAATGTTAAAAATATAAGCTATTGCAAAGACAAATATTTGAAACACAATCCTGAAGCTCCAGTTCTACAGAGAAATGCATAGCTTACAATACAGACGCCAAGTCAAAATTTAAAATACACTAAGAATCCTAATAATAATAATAATAATGCCACCCAAATGCTAGGACAGCTTAAAGACATTAGCAGTAGTACAGCTCGAAGTGCCCATCCTATCAGCATTGGTGTTTCCTGTTTCATTTAGTTATGGTATTTCAAACCAAAACACAATATATTTATTTTTTAAAAAAACAACAACCCGCCAGATGGGAATTAAATACACAATTATCAAGATGCAGACAGAGGAACACAGTACTGCCAGTGCAATTGAGAGATGATGAAGAGAATGTAAAATGAGCATTGTGGTAGCTTCCGATTATTTACACTGCAGTATAGCAACCAATAGGAAGGTATCCTACTACTTTAGATAATATTCTTTATTTCAGAATAATCTACCATAAGCAGATGAGGAGTTATTACAAAGAATACCATTTCAGAACTCTTATGTCCTTATTTTTCTATGCAACTTTTGGAAAATGGCAAGAGACCACGTTTTATACAAGGATTCTGAGCCAAAGGGGTTTCCAAAATTAAGGACTGTATATCTTGGATAATAACTCTTTTTTAAAAGTACATTTTAAGAAGATTAGGAAGCCAGTATATGCTGTTTTTAGGCATTTACCCATATCATCCCTTTAAAAAAAAACCAAAAAACTGGAAGGGGTGTTTTTACACAGTATCCACAGAAAAATTCTGTCAGTGAAGGAAGCATTATTTAATAAATGCTGAGTATTCCACTTTAGTGTATAAAAAAGCTTAAATAATTTGGAAATATTTCAAATGACTTCAGGCCCAGAACTGTGTTCTGCCATAACTGTTATACTTTTTTAAAATCTCCATTTTCAAATACTAAGTAACATTGAGAGGAAGAGTATTTTCTGCTCAGTTGTTATGTTTCTTTAACAGCCATTAGGTTTACTGCACTAACGGTAATTAGTGAAGCATAAAAGTTTCTTTGCCTTACCAACGCAACACAGGAGCAAGGACAGTCTTATCAATAGCAAACTGTTTCAATTCACTGATTTGAACGGCACTAACCCTTACCATGCAAAATACACAGCACATTCTTCGTGCGGAGCAAAATCTTATTTATTTGGGTTTTTTATTAAAAAAATCTATTTAAAGTTTAACTTGGTCCATTGAATCATTTCAATCCAAGCTCTAAAAATTGCATCTGGGTAGCTGAATTTCACTTTGAAAGCTCATGTCTTCAAATCATGCGGAACTGCAACCCCGGAGCCCTTTTTCAACTTACCACCGGCCTGGATTTCTCATTTATTTTTAATTCATCAACAGCTATATTTAAACACAGGTTATCTGAAAGCAGGATTTTAATATAAGGTTGCATGTTTAAATGAGACCAGATGCAAGCTCTAATAATCTATAAAAGGTCTAATAATCTATTCTCCATTCTCATTACTCTCCAGAATTATGGAGACTTAGCCCAATTTCTCAAGTTTTTGCACTACTTCACAAGCTTATTACCCAGCTGTGCAGCTGAGCAGGAAGATAACCACATTCATTCTCCTTATCTGTAATGATGTAATACATCCCAGCACTGGCCTGAGATGATTGGAGGAATAATAGGATTGTAAAAACTGCAGAGATGACAAACAATAGTCAAGCCTTCGGGTCCCCCACCCCCCACCCATTGCAACGAAGTACAGCCAGAGAGAGCAAAATAAAATTTGCCCGGTTTTTGTACCTCTTGAATGAACTGTGTGTGTGTGTCTGTGTGTGCGTGCGCGTGTGTGTGCGTTTGTGCATGTGTGTTTACACAGAAAAACTGCTGCTAACATCATAATCCCCACCTAGGAAGCAAAACAAAAGCCAGGCACACTTCTAAATCTAAATAGCTCCACCACAGAGAGACAAAGTCATCTGGGTGGGCTCCGTTTAAGAAAGGGAGAGTAATCTAAAAATAACCAGTGAACAGCGAAGTCTATAGTCTCTGCAGTGTGTAAAAAGACAGCAGGCAGTTAAAAGTGTGGAGGGAGGGGAGGAGCGGAGAATCTCCTCTGACTGAAAGATGTCGTTCCTGTCTCTTCAGGGTACCAAACCGGATTCCATTTTCAGCACTAAATCCATCACTCCGGTGCGTACACCTGAAGCGATCCTTACCTTCTGCAGAAGTTGGGAACCTGAGTATTTCGCTGCGATGGATCTGATCTCCCCACCAAATGCAGAGGCCCAGAGTTTCACACTGCAAAGAGAGAAAGAATTAAAATGCGGAACAGAGGCAAATGTAGTAATGCATGACAGTTAACAACAACAACAACAACATCACCACCACTCCACTCAAAATCTGAGCTGCAACTCACATATATACCTGCAGCTCAGGACTACAGTGCGCGCCTCGGGGGAAGCGGACTGTGGTCCACAGAAGCTCACAGCCACAAGAATTAGCTTAGTCTTCCAGGTGCCACAAAACTATTTGTTATTTCAAAGCAGGAAGGGTGCACTTTCTCAGTTTGAACCCCCCTCCCCGTTGAGCTATTCCACTAGGCAAGGCGAGGGGAGTGGGGAGGCCTCTTTCGTCAAACTTGCCGGAGATGAAACTTTATCAAAACAAAACCTCGCTCTGCAGCAGCAGCGGCGTCGGCGGCGTTTGTCAAGAGCTCCGTATTTGTGTTTATTCGCTTGTCCCTGAGCGCCTCGGCTGAAGCGGGACTGCGGGCGAGGAGCGAGTCGAGCGTGTCCGGCCAGTTGCCGGCCCAAAGTTCCCCCGCGGAGGGAAATTTGGGAAATAATAAGAAATAAAGCTCCGTTTCCCGCAGCCCCAAATCAAAACGGCAGGAAGATGTTTCGGGGTGGGGGAGAGACAAGGAGCCATCCATGCCAACCCATTTCGGCCACCCCGCTCTCCCTGCGACACTTACACAGCCAAGGGGATCTGCTGCTCCGAGCCGGCCACGGCCACCAGGCTGAGGCAAACACCTGCCCAGAAGAGGGCGAGGAGCCCCGCGGAAGCCCTCCCGAGCCCGGGCATGGTGTCGGTCCTCGGCGTGCCTTCCCAGCGACGCTGCTCTCGGCTTGCGCGGCGGCGGCGGCGAGGGAAAAGCGAGCGGGCGGGCGGGCGCGGAGCCGGGGCGCGGCGGGGCGCGGAGTCACGGCGCCATCCTCTTCTCCTCAGCTCCGCGAGCGGGGCGGCTGGCTGGCTGGCTGGCTTCGCTCCAGATCCTGAGGCGGGTCGGGCTCTCCCGGCTGGTCCCCGAAAAGTGGGGTGTCCTCGGCAACCCGCCCCACGGGCTTGCCACGCTGCTGGGCAACCACAACTCCGCTCCGCAGTCGGCGGCGCGCCGGAGTTACTTCCGCGAGTGACCTCGTGGCTGCTCCCGCCGGCGCCTTGAAGTGCAGAGCCCGGCAGGTTTGGGCGGGAAGGAGCTCACTCGCTGTCGTCGAGGGTCAGGTGGGGAGGAGCTCGGCGGCCGAAGCGCGGCTCACTTTGCCCAGGGAAACGCAAAGAGGTCCCTCCCTCCGTCCCCTTTTGGGCGACGTGTGTACGCGCGCCTCCCTCTCCCTCTCGCCCGCCTCCCTCTCTCTGCGTTCATTCAGCGCTGCGCAGCTCCAGCGCAGCCTTCGTCCCAAATCAAGTCCGCGCTGCTAATATACCCTGGTGGAGAGCGGCGCGGCGTCGGCCGCCTTTTAAGGAGATGGTGCACGCCGTCAGGCAGGCATCGCAGGGGGAGGGAGGAGCAGCAGGAGGAGGAAGAAGAAGAAGAAGAGGAGCGAGCCAGGGCCGAAAGTGTCTCCAAGGCGGCAGAAGAGGAGCAAGTCCGCAGGAAAAAGTGCAGGACGGAAGGCAGGACGATCCGCGTTGGGATCAGC
Source organism: Podarcis pityusensis (assembly GCF_964106645.2). Taxonomy (NCBI): domain Eukaryota; kingdom Metazoa; phylum Chordata; class Lepidosauria; order Squamata; family Lacertidae; genus Podarcis; species Podarcis pityusensis. The sequence goes on along the minus strand of NC_138029.1, from coordinate 82,614,109 downwards.
GGCAGCGGGGAGCCGGAGGGAAAGGTGCCGCAGCCAGAACCGCAGCCCCTCCGCCGCCGCCGCCGCCGGAGGAAGAGACCTGGTCAGTTTCAGGCAGCGCGCTCCTGCGTGACAAGCCCCGGTTAACGCGGCCCCGGCGATGAAGGGCTGAGGGGATCGCTTCACCTCTTCCACCCGCGGCACTTCCAAGGCGCAGCGCGGGAGGGAGGAGCGGGAGGAGGGAGGGCGGCGGCGGCGAGGAAGGCGCGCAAGGTCGCTCCCTGCCGCTCTGCCCTCCTGCATCGCGCTGACGAGGAGCCAACCTGCGGGCGCCCCCTCGGCCCTTCAGGTCAGCAGTCCGCGCGGGCGGAAGGGCCTCCGGAGCTCCCCGCGAAGCGCGTCGCCGCGCGGGCCGCCGGCAAGCATGGTGTGCTCGGCGGAGGCTCCCTCGCGCTCTCGGCTGCGGCGAGGCAAGATCCGAGAGATGGGTGAACCCGGGTGGGTGAAGCGCGGGGGGGGGGGGAGGATCCGATGAACGGGAGGAAATGCAGCACAAGGAAATCAATGCGAGCCTAAGTGACTGCTGGAGCCGGGGAATAAATTATTAATCTGGCCTTGTGGAGGAATCCCCTTGGTAAGGGGTGAGGGGCAGGATCGCGAGCTAGTGGTACAACTGAAGCCAAGATGTGTGTGTGTGTGTGTGTGTGTGAGAGAGAGAGAGAGAGAGAGAGAGAGAGAGAGAGAGAGGCGCTAAGGAAGCAAAAGATGCTATTTTCAGTTACTTAGGGGAGGGGGGCTAAACTGGTCTCCTTAACCTTTCCACACACCCCTCCACCTGATAACTCTTACCTTCAGTGCATCAGAAGTAAAGAATAAACAGTTGCCCACCTGATTGTGAAATAAGCATCCTAAGAATTAAAGGTGAGCTGAGTCATCCTAGTATTGTATTACAGGAGAGAGGGGAAATGTACAGGAGCTGGAGCTCTCTCTCTCTTTCTCTCTCTCTCTCTCTGTAAGGTGACAGTGACTGTGCACTCCTGTTTGAGGATGCAGTATCCAAGGCACCCACACGCCTAACTTTCTTAATAACTTTTGAACTCTGTTCAGAATCCCACCTTCTCCACCAGGGATGTTAGGAGTACCAAGCCCCTGTGACAAGTCTAGGTTCTCACACACACACATTCCCCCCACTTTTTAGAAAACTTTAAAAGAAAGGAAACTGCTTATAAGACAGCTGAGCACTCTGCAAAGTGAGGCACTAGTGAGACCTCGGCCACCCACCTCCTTAATTTCCCAGAGTCATCTATACATATAAATTAGCATATGCAAATTTGAGCTATTATGAGACTGTGGCCTGAATCCTTTTAACTACCAATGAGCCCTCCTGCTTTCCAGCATGCTTACAATGTGATATACTGCCTGCTACGGTCTTTCTAAATAAGAGATTTTGCCTCGAGAGAAACAAAAGGTTTCTGCCAACCTTACCTTTATCAATCAAGCTGGGCCTATAGGATTCAACAGTATGTACTGATTATTTCATCTCATGGAAACAAGTCCCCTGTTTTCATTTTTATGCTTGAACTTGGGTAAAGCAGCAGCAGCTGCTGCTGCAGCAGCAGCAACCTAATGTTTATTTGTGGAGCAGGATCATCAACATTTCTGCATGTATAAATCCATGCTGCTTTTCCTTGAGCCATGTCATCAGCCATGTCACTATCAGCTGGCAAACTGTAAAAAAATAATAATGTGTGACTGGGTAGCCATATAGCCAAATTGTGCTTCCATTTAAACAGCCAGGTGTTCATAAATACACACACCTGGGCATCGAGGGGAAGGACTGTAACTCCGCAGTAGAGCATCTGCTTTGCATCACAGGGGGTTCCAGACTTCATCCCTGACACCTCCTGGTGCGGTAAGAGAGTCTCTAATCTGAAACCCCAGAGGGCCACTGCCAGTCAGTGCAGACGGGGGGAATGTTATGGAAGGTTTTTATATTACCCCTCCTCACTCACGCTAGTGAGTAAACAGCAGCGTACATTCCCTTTGCAACTTATTGGAAGCAAGTTGAAGATTCATTAGAACCCTTTAATTAAGCAATCCAGACTGGATTGTCCAGTCTGGATTGTTCCTGGTAAATTTCCCCTTTATTTCCCTCTTAAAATAATAACAACACAACACAGACTTCTTTAAAAGTAAGAATAAAGTTTTGTTCACATTCAGTTCACAGCAGTAATCTGAAGGCAGGCTTTATTTTGTGGTTACAGTGAAAAGAAGTCCGAGCTATCTCAGATTTTCTGCTTGTGGCCTCCATCCTATGTGAAGGTTGAGCCATGCACTGGCTAAGAGCCAGGAGAGCAAGAGTCCAAGAGTAAGAGAGTAAGAGTCCAAGAGAGAGATGGTCGTTTAGCCAGCCCTTTTATCTGGTCAACTAGGTTCACGGCCACCTACCTGGTCACACACACGGGGAGGAAGCTCCAGAGCAGGTATGACAGGAAGTCCTCCCTGTCTGGAACCACATTCCCCTATGTGTCCATTCTACGCAACAGGAAAATGATGTACTTGACTGCTCTGGCAATAATACATCCCACACAGACAGTACTGAAGTAGGTGGAGCAGTGGTCTGGCTCAGTATAAGGCAGATTCTTGTGTTTCTGTGTGACCTATCTAGTACAGCCAGAGTGAAGTACTCCAACAATTCTTTATGTGCGTGTATCTTAGAAGCAATGCAAACTGGCTGTTGTTCCCACAATTTATAGAATCGTAGAATAGTAGAGTTGAAATAGACCATGAGGCTCATCCAGTCCAACCCCCTGCCACAGACAGCTTTTTCAGTTCATGTGGCCAGCATTACTAAACCGCTTCTGGTGCATGGAACACCATTCATAGCAACACTTGCTTCATAGCAAGATGCTTCATCTAGCCATGGACCATAGCAGCCAACATTATGCCTCTCAAACCTGTGATACCATTAGTAACATCAAAACTGAAACATTATATCACAGAGTTTCTAAAGCCATAATGTTTGGTGGCCACGTAAATTGACATATTGAAGGTTTTTCAGAGGATTTACATATTGATGTATCAACAGAGTGAAAAGAAACATTGGACAACTTGCATGATTTAAATTCTACAACCATGGAAATAACATTTTTAATATATAATAATCATGGGTTAGATCTAGACTTAAGGCAAAATTGTTTCAAAGTCTGTAAGAAGCCAGTGTGGTGTAGTGGTTAAGAGTGGTGGACTCGTGATTTGGTGAACCGGGTTCGCGTCCCCGCTCCTCCACATGCAGCTGCTGGGTGACCTTGGGCTAGTCACACTTCTCTGAAGTCTCTCAGCCTCACTCACCTCACAGAGTATTTGTTGTGGGGGAAGAAGAGAAAAGGAGATTGTTAGCTGCTTTGAGACTCCTTAGGGTAGTGATAAAGCGGGATATCAAATCTGAACTCTTCTTCTTCTAACTGTTAATGAAATTATGCCAAACTGAAAGCCTGTCAAATATAGAAGAGGTTCGGAAGGTTCCTTCACTCAGATAGGCAAAGCATCCTCCAATGGAAGGGGTCTTCCTTTGATAGAAGGACTATTTTCATTGGAGGAAGGGAATCTTTAGATCCAACCCAATGTGTTTAAACTACAGGAAGGTTGATCTAGAATCTGGATCAACCTGGTGTCCTCCATGTGGTTTGGGCTACTACCTCCATAAGCTGGGGCACCAGGTTGGCAAAGTTAGGAGAACTTCCTACACAGGAATAGTTACACACTGGATCAAACTGTTCAGAAAGGTGGTGCAATGTTGTCTCTTGGATTTGCCATGAAAGTTTAGATGAGTATTGGTTTCTGGTGCTCTTTAGGAAAAGTATGTACGGCTTCATTTTAGTGCAATGGATCAATCATTAAAATGTCTCTAATCAAAAGTAGGGGAGAAACTAGCAGACTTGAAGAAGGGTGTGGGTGGTCTATTATGGGAAACTACAGCAAAGTCACCTTGCTGCTCAATGAATAAGCATTAGCTAGACAATTGTGCAGGGATCAGGGAGTGTTACATGACCCGCTCTGGCCTATTGTTATGAAAAGATTTCCTTGCTGGTCTGGCTAGTCTTTTCCTGCAGTTCTTTGGCCACAGGAACTATTGTCTATATTGCACAGCTGCTGAGCTCCAGGTTTCCATCCACCACAACCCCAAGACAGAAGACCTGTCTTCCAGGTCTATCTGTAGATGCCAAGCATTGAACCTGGGGCCTTTTGCATACAAACCATGTGCTGAGCTACACCCTGTCCCCAGCTCCTGGTCCCTTTGAGGATTTGAATCCTGACTTACAGTTCTGATTTTATGTGAATGACATACTTTGTATCCCATCCTCAGTCTGGTACTGCTGTTCAATATTTTAATAAGGGATTTGAGTGAGAGTATAGTTCTGCATCTTTAAGATCATAAAATATTTGAAAGCCTTTAAATGCTTAGGAGAACAGAAAGAAATGCCACTAACATTCAACAGTGGGAAATCTAGGAAAGAATTCAAACACACACATACAAAGTGGGAGATAATTGGCTAGAGAAAAATCACTGCTGCGAAGGAGATGTGATTTATAGTGGAACACAAACTGAACACAAGCCAGCAATGTGATGCTGTAGCAACAAGAAAAATGTTATTTTGCATATCATTAGAAGAAGCAACATATCAAAAGCATGGGAGTTAACAGCACTATTAAACTCAACAGGATTCCTCTGTTATAGTGGTGCAGAGTTGTTGTTTTTAAGGAATGGATCTGCATTAATGCAGAATTGCAGAACAATTAAAGGTAGTATACAAAGCAAATGCAGCCATGTTGGTAAGCTATAGAATACGTAAGTTATGCAATGTAACACACAAGGAAAGACCGGGGATCCTCCACCTTCATCCCCTACCATCATCATTCCAATTCCCATATATTCAAGTCATAAAGCAATGAATGGATGCAAACCATGGGTGGGAGAGAGACATGGCACCAATGTGGCCTAAGCCTATAAAATCAGGAGAGTCACAGTGCCCTTCATCAAATAGAGTCTGGATGTGAAATATGCTTCTGCAAACTTAAAGAATGTGAGGAATTTGTTTAGCATGCATTGGAAGCTGCCTTGTACCAAGTCAGATCACTAGTCCATCTAGCTCAGCTTTGTCTATGTTGACTGATGGCAGTTCTCTAGGGTTTCTCCAAGCCTCACCTGAAGATGCCAGAGATTAAACTTTCTGCATGCAAATCAGATGTTTACCACTGAGCTATGGCCCATGGTTTTCATGGAATCTTCACCCATTCTTTTGTAACAACAGAGTCTGTTTGTATTGTAAGGCTGAAATTCTAAGCACCCTTAACTGAGAGCAAGCCCATTGAATGCAATGGCTTATTATTATTTTTTTAAATAAACTTGAGTAGGATTGTGCCGAAGATGTCCTCAAACACTACTTTTAGGGTTGGATTCCTCCTGCTGTCCTATTTTTGTTTCCTGCTCTTCTTACTCTGGTTCAGATCATGCTTCACATTTGCGCAGACGTGTTTTTCCTGAAGCTGTGCCTTAAATTTCATACTCTGCATATCTCTTTTTTACATTACTTTCCTCGCCTTTCATTTTAGAATGAAATATATTCATATATTATAGGCATAAAAATAATCCCACAGAGTTTGAAGTATGGTGGATTTGCTTAAAAGAGTTGGGCTTACCAAATTAACATATAAGAGGTCAAAATAGCATCACTCTCAGGGAGGGAAATGGCCCCTCCCTCCTTGCCAACCTTAATGAGAAGGCTGGTACGCTTGCACCTCCTTCTGGCTGGCAGGAGCAGCAAAGCAATATGCTCCAATGAAGATACTTAGCTGAGATCATATGAAACAACGAGTTTGCCTCCATCAATACCCTGGTGAAAATAAAGCCACAGTTGTGGGTTGAAAGAAGGCACAGTTGTGGGTGGATACATGAACAGTCCTATCTGAGACTTTTCAAGGAGCAGGTTTCATGCGGTACTAATATGTCTCCCTACATTCTTAGAGTCACAGGAACGAGAATAGCAACTGACTTCCCTCTGATATTGCTATGATCAGAAGGTCGGCAGTTCAAATCCCCACGACAGGGTGAGCTCCCATTGCTTGGTCCCTGCTCCTGCCAACCTAGCAGTTCGAAAGCACCTCAAAGTGCAAGTAGATAAATAGGTACCACTCCGGTGGGAAGGTAAACGGTGTTTCCGTGCACTGCTCTGGTTCTGCCAGAAGCAGCTTTGTCATGCTGGCCACATGACCTGGAAGCTGTCTGTGGACAAACGCCGGCTCCCTCGGCCTATAAAGCGAGATGAGCACTGCAACCCCAGAGTCATCTGCAACTGGACTTAACGGTCAGGGGTCCCTTTACCTTTTACCCTTGGAGGGTGCATCAAACGACTTGAGGGGGGGGTAAAATTCCAGTCACTCGATTTGAGGGCTAAACCGCACATGACTTTAGTCATGTATTTAAATAAACAAACTTAGCCTGGCCACTTTTGCTTGGGAGAAAAAGCTATTGGAGCCCAGACTGTGGAATATGCTTCTGAACCAAATATTAGCACAAATCTATTTTTCTGCTTTAAAAAATCGCCCTCTGCCTGGCTGCTGTTTGCCCCCAGAGGTGCTACTTGATTTTCAAGGGCAGAAGGAGGGGAGGAAGCAAGTGAGCCAGATTTTCAATACATTTGGAGTTGCTCTTTATGGCTGCTTTTTCTACAAGTAGGTTAAAGTGGCCAGGTTAAATTATTTTTTAAAAAAACATGTAGTTTGCTCTTAGAGGAGAGTTTGATCTGTATCTTTTCAGCAATTGCCTCCAATACTTAAGCCTGTGCCTTTTCTGTTGGTCATGCATCAGCTACTTTGGAAACTTCCAAATATCCTTTTTCTGTTCATTTGCTGTTGCTTTTAAAATCACAGCAAAGGTAGCAACTAATTCTAGTCCGAGGATTCAAGCCTCAGCATTTCTGTAACAGAGTCCTGGGTCCTAGGCTAGTTCTTTTAAGATGTATAGAGCATCTGAGACAAAGTTAGGCAGTCAATAGAAGCAGATCCATGGGTTAGTAGCTCTTTTGCTAGGTACAAGATTGTGAAAACTCCAAAACCCACAATGGGGCAATGCCTTTATTGGCACCGACCAAAATGTCACAAGCAAAGCAAGGCATTTTAAAATTTACAAGAAAATCAGAGAAAGTTGAACAACAAGGAAGTGTGTTAGGCACAGAGACAGTCTCCCAACAGCCACAGAGCATTGCTCTGTATGACAGGTATGCAAAGCAGGCAGATATTTTGCACCGTCAATCAAGCCTAAACTTGAGTACCTTTATTTCTACCTGCAAGTAGCTTATTTGGCTCACCCCTTCCCAAAGCAATCCCGGAGTTTCCTTTTGCAGTTTCTCTTTTCTATAACTGCTCAACCTAGGGAACATGTACTCCTGGGAGCTTGCCTTAGCCAAAGCCATCTGCATTTGCTGTACCTAGCAGTGAGAGAGTGGGTTTATACCTAGGTAGTAGAAGCACCCCAGCAGAAAAGAGGGGGTGCAGAATAACTGGAAGCATGAACATTATTGGTGGGCAAAGGGTAATCTTCTGTGCCTAATGATTAGCTGCAGAAGGGGTTTCTAGCACCTCATGATTCATGTCCAAGGAACGCTTGCATCAACATCCTACAGTGGAGGCTATGACAGGTACCATTTTCATACCTTAATAAACCACTTTGCTTGTGTGCATTTGTCTATATTTTTGGCCAGGGGTGGTATTTCATTGGTTTTTGGTGATGTTTTTCTGTTTCGTGTTATTCTGAATGAGCTCCTGGCTGCATGAAAAGTGACAGTGCAACCAACAAAGACGGCAAACGTCTTCTACCGTTTACCTGGCAGTAAGCCCAATTAATCTGAGTTGAACTTCCAAGTAGACATGGATCCGATTGTGTTGTTAGTGTCTATTTCTTGAATGCAGCAACCACACAAAAAGCCACGACTTCAGAACCTAGCATATAAAATAGTGAGCTACATCTCTGACATACACACTCAAAATTGTCAAATCCCCGCTTTAATATCTGACTGGCAACTCAACAGCTTACCTGAAATTACACACCTCATAAAGAGCTGCCTGGCAGATAGCAAGCAGAGATTTGGAGACTGTTGCTATAATTTGGTGTTCTTGGAATAGTGCAATCAACCGGGGAGCAGAAAAGAAAAGGCATAAACAGGCGCTAGAATGATGAACGGTTATCCATTGATCCTAGGCTATTTAGTCCATAGCTCCATGCATTTAAAAGGCAACAGGTCACCTTAACGGAATGGGAAAACCCTAATTATCAGGTTTTTGCACCCTGGATACACTATAGGTTTTCCACCCAATATGTTTTTTTCTAGAGGCTTTTTGTGGCAAGTGTGCCGGTTTCACCTTACCTGCACTTTATACCTGGTTGGCAGGTACAGATATTACACCTCGAATTCCTGGGAATTTATGTTATTTCCACATTTTCAAACATGTATTCCAAACACTGGAAGAATGACATGAATGGATGGCTGTGTGACATGCTTGGCTTGGAAAGGTGCAATTACAGCACCTGAAGAAGGAAATTAGGAAGGAGATTTTGGCTGGGCATATGGAGCAGGGGAAACAGCAAGCGAAAATTAAATAACTGGCATGGATGTTTATTGTGCTTCATTTTCAGGCAGCTACATACAGCAAGCTCTACTCAGATGTGTGTGATGTAAAGCATCAACAAAAATAACCAACTTTCTGATACCTGCTTTTCACCCCATATCCATGGTTTTGATCTACCCATGTGTCTCAATAGCAGAGGAGGGCAATATTCCAAAACCTCATGCAAGTGTTAAACCAGAACTCTTAATTTTTTCCCCAAAATTTTTTATTGGTTTTCACAATATTATAAACAAACAAACAAACACACAAGACAAACAAACATAACAAACATAAATCATAGCCTTATTGAAAATTACAGTTATTAACTTTGTTAAGTGACTTCCTCGCTTCCCCTTAGTTGAATTTCATTGCATGTCCTTTTAACGGTTTTCCAAATCCCAATTTTTATGAAATTTAACTTAAACATTAACATCCTTAAATCTTCACCCTATATAATTAAACATATTAATTCATCACTTAACATAAACAAAATCCTAAGCCTATTAAGTATCTGCAAGGTATTTCGGGTTAATTTAACTTAACAAATTTAACTAAATAATCATTAAATTTATTCCATTCTTCCTGATATTCCTCCTCCTTCTGGTCGCGGACTCTTCCAGTTAGGTCGGCTAGCTCCGAAAAATCCATCATCTTCATCTGCCATTTTTCTACTGTGGGTAATTCTTGGGTTTTTCACTTTTTAGCTAACAAAATACGAGCAGCAGTTGTGGCATACAAAAATAATTTAACATCTTTGTTGGGCAATTCCAAACCTGTTATTCCAAGAAGAAAGGCCTCTGGTTTCTTTATAAATGTATATTTCAACATTTTTTTCAATTCTTTATAAATCTTTTCCCAGAAGTCTTTCACCTTGGGACAGGTCCACCACATATGATAAAAGGTTCCTTCCTTGTCTTTACATTTCCAACATATATTGTCACAATTATGATATATCTTTGCTAATTTTACAGGAGTCAAATACCATCTATACATCATTTTCATTATATTTTCCTTTAGCAAAGTACATGCAGTGAACTTGACCCCTTTCTTCCACAATCTTTCCCAGTCCTCAAACATTATATTGTGTCCTACATCTCTTGCCCAATCTATCGTTACAGATTTAACTTGTTCATCTTTTGTATGCCACTCCAACAATAGCTAAACCAGAACTCTTAAGGCTGTAACTTTTTTGTTGTTGTTGTTGGAAATTGAAGGCATAGTCCACAGCTCTGCTTAAGGGGAGAGCAAGGTGTGGAATGGCCACAAGTAAGTCTCAGACTTAGCATTCCCATCTCAGCTTCTTCTGCACCCAGCATTTCCCTGCTATGCTGGTTGAGCTTCACCCTTGGTGACCCAATTCCTTGGCAACTCTCTCATGCCTCATATTAGACCATGCAGCAGTCTAGTCATGCCCAAGCTCATTAACCTCCTCCCCTTTGGCTCATATTTAAGGATCTATTCACTCAATCAATTTAGCATGTCAGGAGAGGGCTGATAGGATCCAGACTGATTCATCTGTGGTCATGGTGAAATGATTGTGAAATTGCAACACGATGGGTTCAAATAACAGCTGGGCACTCCAGTTTCCCCATAGCTATTGAAATGTTGATGTTGGTGTTCTCAACTGATCTGTGGAGTTGAGGTGAAACATGAAGAAATGGTAATCGTCTGAAAGACCACCTTGTCACCTACAAACCCTCTTGGGTGTTAAGGTCAGCAGAGAGAACCCTCTTGGTGGTTCCACCACCCTCAGAGACTCAGGGAAGTGGTGGCAGCTGGCACCTCCACTAAACAATTTTTGATGAATGCTGAAGACAGACTTCTTTACCCTGGCTTTTGACACCTACGTATATTTTCAAGACTCACCCATCTCTTGTGGTTGCAATTTGTTTTAAACTGTTTTTAATGTATTTTACATTGTTGTAGTCCATTGTGGGATGTTCAGGTAAAGGCTGGCTGCGGCTTCTTCTTCTTCTTCTTCTTCTTCTTCTTCTTCTTCTTCCGACTACTACTACTACTATTACTACTGCTGCCGCTAATGCTACTCCTACTACTATTATCAACCCATTCAACCAAGTCTGACACATAAATATAATCTTCCCTTTGGCTCTCATGTTTACCTTCTAGTTAAAGAACATTCCATATTCAGATAACCACAAGATCTCCTAGTTTGATTCTCCTAGTTTCTCTGGAGAGAATCCTGAGGGATCTGAAAAGATGGGCTTTTATTCTGGCAGATCCACCTCTACACTCATTCATTTATTTATTTTTAAAATTTCTACGCCTCTTAATTTATTTTAAATATCTCTAAGTGGTATAAGAAAAAAACTGATGCAACCACAGACAAAAATATAGAAATTTTACATTAATACAAAGTTATTAATAGATATACAGTGGTACCTTGGTTTTTGAACATAATCCATTCCTGAAGACCTTTCGACTTCCGAAACGTTTGAAAACCGAAGCATTTACTTCCAGCAGCATTTAATTACGGAAAACTCAAAATGGAAGCCGCGTGCCACGTTCAACTTCTCAAAAGTTTGAAAACCAAAGCAATTACTTCTGGGTTTTCGGCGTTCAAAAACCAAAATGTTCGACTTCTGAGACATTCAAAAACCAAGGTACCACTGTAAATCCATTCATTTTCCTTCTGAGACACACTTCCTCTCAGCTTCTGGGTTCTTACCAAGGGTCAAAACAAACTCTCAGCTCACTCACAAAAGTCTCACAATGAGAAGATTTCCTGGAAACAGTAGACATCATCCTAGTCTCTCACTCTAGACCTGCTTTTTATGGACAGGCCCAAGGTGGCCATCACTTCCTCAGGCTGCCCACAGTTGTGTCCCATTCAGCTGCATTCTCCACACCCAGCTCCAGCTTCAGCAGGTTTGCTGAGTTTCCCAAAGGGTCCAGAGGATGGGGAAAGGGACTCGCAGCTCTTTCTTCACAAGCTGTCCTCTCCTCCTCTCTAGCTGCTTATAGGATTAAAGCTCTGTGAAATTCCATGCAAGTTCCTTAGTTAACTAATTCATCAAGTCAGGATCAAATCTGAGGTCAAGAAATATTTTTCATAAGTTACACTACCCAATAATCTGCATGATTCCAACTCATACATAATAATGCTATTGATAAAGCTTAGAAATATTTCAAAGTAATCTGCTTGTTTAAAAGGTTTTTATTCCTACTGATCTGCCATTAATTTCTTTGCAAGTCGTAAAAAAAAACCTGAGGTAGAAGTTTAGTTCAACAGATACAGGTTGCAGTTTAAATCATTTCTTGAACAAGGCCATAAAACAAAACTTAAGAATAGGGGAAAGATAAGCACAGTGAAAGCAATATATCAGGTACTATCTTGTCATCTGTGTTTTGCTTTACTAACTCAAAATCTTACCTCACAATTTGCCCCTGCCCCAAGGAAATGACAGTTAATTGAGCTTCTGAGGTGGCTGCATCAAATGTCTCAAGCATTCAGCTTCAGCAAACCCACCATGGGTTAAAATGCAAATGAGCAAAGCACGTTATCACACCCTAGCCAATCAGAGCTCACATTCCATTGGTAAGCTAGAATGCTTTAAGTTAATGATGTTTTTAGCTAACCAAATCCAATTTACCAGGCCAGTTTTGCTCTGGACCCTTAGCCCTGTTTCATATAGCTTTAATTTACTTTCAATTTTCAGTGACAGAGGGGGTGATGAAGAGGAAGACCCATTTTTTGCTCCTTCAGAGTGTCCAGCTGAAAAATGAATTCTCAGTCTGCAAATTATCTTTTTATATACTGCAGGCAGGGTTACATCGCACACGTAATGTTGTCGCTGCTCCAGAAATGCTAGATACCCGAGAGCTTGTGAGAAAATTGAGAAACTGTAATTGAGAAATATGGCATATAAAAGAATGGCCTCCTGGAAAAATGAGTGGGGGGGGGGGAGAGACCAGGAAAAGGTTTCTTCCCCTCTTTTGGCTTGCAATGATGAAAAGTAAAACAGCAATCAGAACATTGTAATGGTTTAATCTAACACATGTCCATTACAATAACTTGTACACTGGTTGTATAAATAACAGAAATTTGGATCTTAGAATTTTCCATCTGAAAAGGAGGAGTTTGAAGGAAGATTTTGGGTCAACCAATCATGCTCAGATTCGGCCTATCTGAAACAAAATGTGCCCTTCCTCACACACCCGTGGGTGCCCTACAGCTTATCCCCTTATAGTGCTGTTGAAAATTAACAGTCCTTCTGGGGACTTGCTCCCAAGTATGTATGTTTAGGATTTCAGCCTTAATCCTCATTCTCTACTGGAACCAAGCTTTAAGTGGATTAAATTGCATTTGCCACATTCATCCCTTTATATCTTACACTTCCTTCTTGCCTCAGGGGATTTCCCCATAGTGTGTTTTAGATTATAGCATGGGCAGTGCCAGAGAGGGGGCAAGGGGGCAAGTGCCCCCAGGCAAGGAACTCATCCCCTCACTTCTGAACTCCTGCCATTAGCATTTTTTTCTTTCAGAGAACAACTAGCCCACCTAGAAATATACCGTATTTTTGCTCTATAAGACTCACTTTTCCCTCCTAAAAAGTAAGGGGGAATGTGTGTGCATCTTAGGGAGCGAATGCAGGCTGCACAGCTATCCCAGAAGCCAGAACAGCAAGAGGGATTGCTGCTTTCACTGCATAGCGATCCCTCTTGCTGTTCTGGCTTCTGAGATTCAGAATATTTTTTTTCTTGTTTTCCTCCTCCAAAAACTAGGTGTGTCTTGTGGTCTGGTGCGTCTTATAGAGCGAAAAATATGGTACTTTGCACTCTTTCTGTGCCCCCAGCACCACCACCCACACAAATTTGTATAGCCTCTTTGAAAGCATATTTTTGCCTAGAAAACTCCGTAACATGCCAAGTTTACTAATGGTGACAACAGCAACAACACGGAGAACAAGGCTGAAGGAGCACAATTTCTTTAAAAAATCAAACCTAAGTGATGAAGTGGGGGAAACCAACTCCAGTAAAGGAGGAGTCACATCAACTGTTACTTCTCACAGGGCAGTTGGTGTCAGATGGCCCTGTTGCCATGGAGGGGACAAACCAACTGGAGCAGAGACCTTTGCTTGCCTCCCTTGGTCAAGTCTTCCTTCTGACCTTTTTAATCCATCTTCACTTTTTCCTGCTGAAAGTTTTCCTCTCTCTTATTCCATGTGCTTCTCTACCCTTCCCTTCCCTTTTCAGTGATGGGAATGTAGTTGCAGAAAGCCCTCTAGAAAGTCAGTTGTAATAGTGTAGTCTCCATACATTATTAGGCTACTTCTTGCATTGTAATCTTGTGTGGCTCATAAATCAGTTGAAAACATGATGGGCAAATTTATCTCCCCCCCCCCCCTTTATTTTTTAAAAAACTGACCTTGAAACAAAGGAACTGAGCCAACATACCTTTTTAATCCTGATCCTCTCAGGTATTCCAGGATAGCTCCACCTCCTTCGCCCCTAATCAACAGACGACTGTTTGTAGGGTGTAAACTGCAAAATAGTCAAAATTTGTTCACTCAGAGAAGGAGCCTCAGCAAGTTTTATAATGAAGGCAGAGCTTATGGTTTTAAATATGTATAACAAATAAAAGGAGGATTAATAACATCTGCAGCTGTATTTGTGTTTATGTCAAAGGGTTGTTGAAGCATAGATACATTTCCACTGCAAGGACTATTAATCTATCATTGTGACACTAATGTTGTAAGAAATTTCAGTCAGACAGCTATGCATATTACTATTTAATGGATCATTCCATTTTAAGCAAGCAAGCCACATCTTCAAGATGTAATGTAGGTGTCTAGAGTTACAAAGTATAAACCTCTACATATATGTATCTTAGGTTACAGAGTACATGCATACAGTATATGATCTATAGTATTGCTTTTAATCACCCTGGAGGAAGTAGATACACTTACAGAAGAGGCTTAAATAATTGAATGAAACCAGCATTTCCTTTAACACTTACCTTAGAAAAATTATTTTCTAGTGCTTCCATCTTTTATCTGCCCACTATAAATTAACCGTATGAACTATAAGTTACTCTGGTGTGATTTACAATACCAAATGTATTAGCTGCTATATACAATATTCAATGAGTTATGGGTTATTAATTAGCATGGTCAGCTGTTTGCAAGAAGCTTCAGAAAAAATTGCAGTGCTTGTCTGGTTTTTTTAAATTCTTCCATAATAATATATGTGTAGAACCAGTTTTCCTGTAAGAGGGGACTCAACAGAAAAAGAGAATCTTTGAGGACAAACTGCTTTGACTTTAAAAAAAAAAAAGCAGCATACAAATATTTTCATAAATAAGTAAAATAGTACCGGAGAGGGGGAAGAAAACAGTTGGAGGAAAGGCATCAATTTGCCAATGGACAAGTTCAGCAGATATTATGAGGGTGAAGTAGGAAGCAGGCACTTAGACAATGCTAGACTCAAAGTAACACTACCAGACTGGATGACCCTCAGTGTCCCTTCCAACTCTTCAGTTCTATGATTCTAAGATTGTAATGCTCCCAGATTTTGTGCCACCAAAACTCAAGCTCCATCTACCAGCCTTTCTTTCCTTTAGATTCTGACTGAGCAAAGCCCCAGCCTCTGTCTTCCGAGCACTTGCGCTTGACTCCCAAAGCTCCTTTGTGTAAAGAACCATCTAACAACTAGAATATCCTGTCATGGGCTGAACCATGCAAAACTTAAGGCGGGGTGACAACCTTTTTGACCCAGGGCTGTATTCACTCTTCACCAACCTTGCAGGGGTTGCATGCCAGTACAGTGGTACCTCGGGTTAAGAACTTAATTTGTTCCAGAGGTCTGTTCTTAACCTAAAACTGTTCTTAACCTGAAGCACCACTTTTGCTAATGGGGCCTTCTGCTGCTGCCGTGCCGCCGGAGCACGATTTCTGTTCTCATCCTGAAGCAAAGTTCTTAACCCGAGGTGCTATTTCTGGGTTAGCCGAGTCTGTAACCTGAAGTGTCTGTAACCTGAAGCGTATGTAACCTGAGGTACCACTGTAGTGCAATCCATGAACTCTGTCTCCTGTACCATGGACAGCTCCCAGGAATTAGACATATTCTAAAAAGGCCAAACTCTGAAGTGAACATTACTGATAACCAGAGCCCTGATCCTCAAGTAAAGTGGCAAGGGATTTAGACAGACAGCACTCTGGCCTGTAGCTATGCACTGAAGCACAGTGGTACCTCGGGTTAAGTACATAATTCATTCCGGAGGTCCGTTCTTAACCTGAAACTGTTCTTAACCTGAAGCACCACTTTAGCTAATGGGGCCTCCTGCTGCTGCCACGCCGCCAGAGCACGATTTCTGTTCTCATCCTGAAGCAAAGTTCTTAACCCGAGGTACTATTTCTGGGTTAGTGGAGTATGTAACCTGAAGCGTATGTAACCCGAGGTATCACTGTATCAATGACTGCCCTCAAATTGTGCCCATAGCCTCCAGCTCCGTTTGGGACAGAATAGTGTTGGATGATTATGGAATAGATTGGTCATCCAAAAGATCTGGCCTGCCAGTTCTAGGTTCAGGATCCGGCAATGCATCCTCCTAAGAGGAATAGTCTAAGGAGTCTCTCTTCCCTCAGAACTAAGATGCCTATTATTATTATTATTATTATTATTATTATTATTAACAAGATAGAATACCACAGATAAAACAATGAAAACCAGAAAATTTAAAATACCGTATTTTTTGCTCTATAAGACTCACTTTTTCCCTCCTAAAAAGTAAGAGGAAATGTGTGTGCGTCTTATGGAGTGAATGCAGGCTGCACAGCTATCCCAGAAGCCATAACAGCAAGAGGGATTGTGCTTTCACTGTGCAGCAATCCCTCTTGCTGTTCTGGCTTCTGAGATTCAGAATTTTTTTTTATTGTTTTCCTCCTCCAAAAACTAGGTGCGTCTTGTGGTCTGGTGCGTCTTATAGAGCAAAAAATACGGTAATAAACAGTGCAATAGTATACGAATAAGGACAAGTCCTAGCCACCCGACAAAAAGATGAGCCCCACTATATGGCCCAGCTTAATTTCCAAAGGCCTGAGGTCTTAGCCCAGTGCCTTAAAACTGGTAAGGATTTAGTCAAGCATGCTTCCAGGATGGGGTGAGCATTCCACAGACGGGACCACCACTGAAAAGTCAGGTTCTTGTGTGGCCACCCTCCAAACCTCCCTTAGGTGGGGCATATGGAGAAGGGCCTCTGATGAATACTGCAGGGTCTGGGCTGGTTCATCATGCTTGCCACTACTTCTGGAGTTGCTCCCACATTGTTCCAGGAGTACATAAAGCTTCTGTCAACATGATTCAGCTGCACAGCATGTTGATATAAAACAGACAGGTGACCCCTGTGCATTGCTGACACATTTTGCTCCCACCCAGTTGAAACATTTACAAACACAGGGGAGTTTCCCATACATCAGACAAGCCCTTTGCTTAGTATGGTCTTCTCCTTCAGGGTTGGAGTAAAACAGAATTGCTTTTAAGTTGTGTGCATGCAAGTCAGAGGTTGGAGCCCAGAATAAAGACCACAGGAGCAGGTGGCGATTAGTTTGGGAACACATTAGTCTGCTTTCTCCTGAGAAGGATATGTTCCCTCTGTCTCTCTTTTCCATCCCATGCACCATTGCACTCTTTGCTTATCAGCTAAATAAAAACAGCATGGGAATGAATACTGAGCGATTGTCAAGATGCTTCTGGTAGCTAATAGCTATAGCCAACGTAATACATTGTGTCCCTAAGATGCACATGTCTTCCCTGTGGCCCTGGATGCTGTCGGCTAACGCAATAGTGCTGTGTCAGGAGAAAGCAGCATTCCACACCAGCAAACACGACTAATTCTGAAAGCAAGAAATGCGGCTTTCAGGAGGGTTTAAAAACCAGGGAGCTGCAATGGTTGGAGATTTCTCAGTGTCTAAGATGAACAATGTTGCCTTTTGCCATAAGAACTGGTGTGATCATTTAATATAAAACTGGGGGGGGGATGCTGAGAAAGGATATGGGGGACTAAAGCAAAACAATGCCATGATCAAGGTCATTTAGGTCATTAAAGGGAACATTTAGCACACACTGACATACTACATAATCACTTACAATGCTATCGCCCATGAGACCAAGATAGGAGCTGGAAAACCCTCGCTCCTCTTGAATATGAATTGCCACCAGGGACCGGTAATAATCTCAAGGCTTGCATCATTTCACAGCTGAGTTGTTTGAAGACAGGAAGGCTGGCCATCCCTGGGAGCAGCTGGAACGTTTGGCGTCCTCTCTCATTCCTGCGTAGTCTACACTCCCAAAAATTCTCCCCCGTTTATGACTCTTCCTTTCAAACATGCTGTCGCTAATTTAATCCCCAGTAAAAAATAAAAGGGTTCCTTTTTCATCTTGCTCCTTTATTTTAATTGCCTATAGAAAGCCTCTTTAAAGTTGTTTTAAATGCACTGATGCTGAGCAGAAGCTAGCTAGGATGGCACTACTATAGTTGGGGGGGGATGGGGGGGAGCTAGGGGATGACTTTGCTATCCCCAGGTAACCCCTTTCACTCTCTCTTCCCGCCCCCACCCTGTCACCACTTGACTCGCAAGCATTACTTCAGCACTTTTGTGTGCAGCTTGAGCGTTATCAACTAACAGAAGGAACAAAGACACTCGTCTGTATTTCTATGGCACAAAAAAGCCAGGAGTAATGAAAGCCCATTTCTGTGCCTTTACTTCTTTTTATAGGCCACGGAGATACTGCTATCATTTATCCTGAAAGACTGGATGAACTGCTACAGACACATAGATCAACACACACAAAAGCAAATAAAACCACTTTAAAAATTAGGCTGAACGCATATTTTAGTTGTAGTATTTCCCCCCTTTGGTTCCATGGTGTTTTCGGGCTTGAAGATATCTGTTCTGCGCAAGAACTGTGTCACAGTTATCAAAAGTGCTGCAGAGCACTTCCATCTATTGTTACACAGAGGTACTTGTATGTTTGTAAGTTTACAAAAGCATAAAGTGGTAGAGATGCAGAAAATTACATGTATTTTAGAGATGAAGGTGTAGTGGGCACTCTGAAAGATATTGAATATTATCCAGGGTGATTGTCAATCAATATAACATGATACACACAGATACACACAGACACACTTTTTGTTCTGAAACTATTCATTCCCATAGGCGTTTAAATTTGTTCTGGGTGAAATATATGTTTATCTCCTCGGATACCTCCTTCTTGTACAATACACAAAATCTTTGTTCCATTAAAATCATTATCAAAACTACCATTGGCATGATCAGGATGGCACCCATCTGTTACCTACAAATGCACAACATGTCATCAGACTGTTCCATTAGTCAGCCCCTATTTTGCCGAATCAGCACTTCCAGTGACTGGGGGGAAAACATATTGCTAGCACAGAGAATATAAAGGCTCAACAGAAAGGGCTGAAGAAGATATTCCTCCAAGAAATATTACAATATTTGTAATTACAAGAAATATTTTTAACATTTTGGATGGAGAGCGGAAAATGCAGAGCACATGGAGAAAAATAAACTTAGGTTAATAATTTAACAGACTCCTCTAAACCCAAAACTAACAATTTCACTTGCTTTTATTTGCCTCGTAAATCCTCTACAATAAGAGCTCAGTACTTTAGTGAAATCCTCCTGTGCAGTTATTTATATGCTACTTATATATAAATGATCTAGACTTTTTTTTTTTAATATGCAGTTTTCCAATTGAAAAATGAGCCTATCATTGAACAGCATTGCACAGTGGAAGCGATCTCCTCTGCTCCAAAGCAACACTCACAGAAAGTCACCTAATATATCAATCACATATTAACAATAAGACCACCCTTTTATCCGGCCTTTTCCAACACATTAAGGAAAAGCGCCCTTGGAATCTATCATCCCAATATGATTGATGAGTCTTAGTAAGGTGTAATGCAGGAGATAGCTGCAGAGATGGTGTATTATAAAAAAAGATAGTGGCTGTAATTAGCATTTATTGTATAGCATGGGTAGGCAAACTGAGGCCCAGGGTCTGAATCTGGCCCAATCGCCTTCTAAATCTGGCCCGCGGATGATCTGGTAATCAGCATGTTTTTACATGAGTAGAATGTGTCCTTTTATTTAAAATGCATCTCTGGGTTATTTGTGGGGCATAGGAATTCATTCATTTTTTTCCCAAAAAATATACTCCGGCCCCCCACAAGTTCTGAGGTACAGTGGACCGGTCTCCTGCTGAAAAAGTTTGCTGACCCCTGTTGTATAGTTTGGGTGCTGCATATTCATCAATTGCTTGGGTATTTTTTCTCCATTTCAGCTTAAGCACTATGAAAACTGACTTTCAGGTTGTAAACTCAGCCTAAGACTTCACATCACCAAGTCTCAAGTCTAAATCCTATTTGGGGAAATGAATTTCTCCACTCACAACACAAACCAACCCAAGGATTTTCCATTTTTATGAAAGCTTGACAACCGTTTTTTTAAAAAAAAAGAAAAGAAAAAGTTCAGCATATTCAAACTGAAAATTTATATTAAGTAAAAGCAAATCCCACAAGACATACCCACATGTGAGAAAAATACTTTGCAGATGGGTCTCACCACTGGTGTGCAAAATGTGGGTACCAGGCATTTGATGTGATCCTCACCCATAATGCAAAGTTTGAACGGAGACACTGTTTTCAGTTCATCTGGCAACACCTTGTTGTACACAGCTATATCAGAATGAAAGCACCTGCCTAATATTAGCCCATAGTCATGACCTTCAAATCACTGCTAACTTAAACAAATTTGCCAGACCATTTCAACTAAGGTGGATATACACCTTTTGACTTTACCAACAATTTTCACAGCTGTGTGTGCTAGGAAAGTCTAATAGATCATAATATGAGATATTGCCTGGGCTCTAATCATTTTGATTGTCTTACCTACCCCATAAAAGAGGAAGCCTAGAGAAGCCACATATTTCTGAATGGAAAGAAAACAAACTCACCTAATTTTATGATTTTTCTCATTTTGTAAACCAGTCAGATGACTTTTTGTGGGTGACTAATGTAGAAATGTTATAAGCCAATGAAGAAAAAACCTGAGGGGGGAAAAAACTTTCCCTCTGGAAGTTGCAACCAGACTAGAATGAAATCTAAATTCCCTAATTTCTCAAGCTGTGCACTTTAGCTGGAGGAGCAATTTTTTCCTTCATTGATTTAGCCTCCTTTTATGCTTTCCAGGGAAGATACTTGGACTGTTCAATAAAGGAGGAAATTCATAGAGATTTGGAGGAAAATATCAGAGGACAACCAAATCAGAAAGTTAAACAAGAACTTGATTGTTTCTCTTGAACTAAAACAGAACAATAAGTTGTATCCAATGAAGTCAGATTAAGAGTTAGACCAACTGAAATCAGTGGGCATGCATAGCTTAAGCCCATTGATTTCAGTGAGTGTACTCTTGAGTATAACTGCACTGACTTCAACGCAGTAAAAGAATGTTGCTTCTGACGAATCCTGTAACCTCACAGCAGAGGGATCTTGATTATAGGATGACACCCTAAAGCTGCTAGAACAAAGAGCTCTGGGCAATTTCGGACTTCCGGTTTCCGCCGCGGAAAGAAAGGGAGCGCGGAAAGCCTTGCTGAGGCTTTTCAGACAATACAGGGGCTTGGGGGAGCTGCAAAGGCACTGCACCCCCAAAAAATCTCAAGGGGGATACCCTTGAGGGATGGCTAACTGGCAGCGCGGAAGCGGACCAGCCGTTTTTTCGGGGTTTTTTCTTTGAAGAGCTCGAAGACGACGGGACCGCGAGCGCAAGAGGAAGGCACCGACCCTGTGTTGCGATGCCTCTGGCTCTCAATAAAGAAAGCGGCGAATCTCCAAAAAACCTAAGAATGGACCCTTAGTGTGAGAGAAGCATTTTAAAGCAAAAATTTGGAAGAACACACTAAGTGAACGCTGGAAGGATTAAAGTTAGGAATCCATCTCGGCAGAGGAGTTAAAATGGCGCAGAATACAAAGTCGCAGGGATGAAGAAGGAAGTAACTACCTGCCTGACTGCGTGAGTATAAAATAAAAGTCCACGGCAATATTTGTCGAGGCAAACAGACTTTTGAACTCTTAAAATAAAGTTGCAGATAAAAGACTATTGAGAAGCTTTGTTGCTCCCTTCTTGGGAGAGAGAAAATTGGAAAATCAGAAACGTTATAATCACAGTGCTGGCTAAAAGGACGGATTGAGACGATTAACAGAAGCTTGACTTTATAAAACAAAAACAAAAAACAGAACACCGTGGAAGAGGCATTAAAGACAGAAAAATTTTAGTAGGGAAGATCCGCAGGAACAACTCCTTTTTAAAAAATGAACTGCCTAAAGGAAAAAAGTTATAGCGGACTGTAATGACTTTTGCCTCCTTCTCTACGGTAGGAATATCGGACTTAAGCTAATCCACTTTCACCTGCCTCTCTCCCCTTGGTACTTATCTTTTTTGGGAAACTTTGGGTTGGAGTCAGAAATTACTAGAAATAATTCGAAGTGAAGGACATAATTGGATTAATTTGGGGAAAATTTATAAGTTACGTGCTAAGAACAGGGGTTTTTATACCTCAGTTGACTATAATCTGATATACAAAACATTTTGAACTGAACATCTATACTTTATTGAAACTTGAAAATATAGACAGGAAAAGGGGAGGAAATTAGATTGAGACTGTGTCCTGAAACCAGAACATTTTGATTCCAGATTGGGTTTAGATTAATGCATTGGATTGTGGATTAAAGCTACAATTAGACCAACGCCGTCAGACCTCAGATTAAGATATGGACTAAATTAAAGAACTTGCCTCGCTCGTAATGGATTAAGCCGACAAGTGGCGGAAGATTAAAGAAATAAAGAGACTGGAATAATCTGAACTGGATATCAATTAATTAACTAAAAAAGGAACTACTTCCCTTTTGTTTGAATTTATCTAAAGTTATTTAAATTTCAGAAATCTACTTTAATAGGATTATTTGAGTTGTGGGGGAATTTTCTAAACTCTTAGTGGGTGTTAATGTCGGGTAGGACGGTGTGGGAAAATATAAATTTATGGTTTTACACTATTAATAAATCCCTGGAGGTGGGGACATGCAAGGAAAATTAAAAATTTAAGAAAGGTATTTAGAGGTCCAAACAAACTTAAAATTACTAAGATTGAGCTACATCAGGTCTACAAGTGAAATTATACTTTTCTCTTTCATTTCATGACTTCATTTTATTTACTGGACTTATAATCGTATACTCATTCTGGAACATTACCTTATCTACCAGGACTTATAAATATATATTAGTTGGTATCTGGTATTAGATATTGGTGGTAACTGGAGATATTTGGTTATAAGTTGATTGTATTCTAAGACATAATTGAATTAACCTGACGTGAAAGGTAGTACTTTGCTTGAAAAAAAGGAAAATAGAACATTAAGAGATATAAAGGAAATTGCAAGAATACAAAATAAGGAAAGCAAATTGAATGGGAGTAATAAGGTAAACCAAAGGAGAGTGGTTAAGATATAGAAAAATAAAAATAATAGAAATAGATTGTGCGCCCCCACCAGGGGAGAGAAAATCTAATATAGACCATTGTAAAAACCACAAAATGTCAGGGAAAAATGGGGAAAAGGTAGGAGGAACTCCTGGAGATAGAAAGACCTCGAGACAGGAGGAAATTAAAGACTTAGACATTCTGTGGTTAAAGATCAAAGAGGAATTTAAACAGAGTGAATTGCATATGGAAAGTAAATTGGGAGAGGTGCAGGAACAGATAGATAAAAAAAATTGAAGGAGCTGTGGGAGAACTCACTAATAAAATACAAGATTTATCAGTTAGATCAAAAGCAATAGAGGAATCAAACAAGAAAATTCAAAAAGAAATGAAGGAACATAAAAGGTAGACAGAAAAAATGAAGGAGGAAATAAGAGAATTGAACAAATCACAAGAACAAATTGAGGATACTTTAGCTATGACAGAAATGCGTCAGAAACAACTCAATTTAAAATTCAGAGGAGTAGAAGAAGAAACCAACGAGAACATAAAAGAAAAAATGATAAGAGAATTAGCAAAATGGTTGGAAATAAAAGAGGAAGAAGTAGCCTGTACTGTAGAAAGCGCATTTAGAATAAGAGTGAAATCCCAGCAGCACAAACTAAAAAAATCTCCTGGTGATTGTTTGGTGATTTTCAATTCAATTGAGATGAAAAATATGATACTAAGAACAAGTTACCGGAAAAAATTAATAATTGAAAACAGACCAATTATTATATACAAAGAAATACCAATTAGGCTTTTGCGTAAAAGACAAGGATGCCGACAAATAGTAAGCGTCTTACAGAGAAATAACATACAATATAAATGGGAGTTCGCAGAAGGAATTACCTTCTATTATAAAGATAAAAGATTCAGATTGACAGAAACACAAGAAGCAGAAAAATTCTTGAGAAGATATGAGAAGGAGCTTGGAAAAGGGGAAGAAAGGTACGGAGAAGGAGGGAGATATATAGAAAGGAGGAAGGAAAAGAAGGTAAAAAATACAGAGAAGCAAAAGAGAGGGAGAGAAGAGGAAGAAGAGGAAGTGGAAGAGGAAGGAGCAGTAGGTGGAGAAGAAGAGGAGGAGGAAGAAGAAGAGCTAACGGAGAAGAGGTCGACTAGAATATAAATTAAAATCAAACAATATAATGTCGTTAAAGGTTCTGTCCTGGAATGTGAATGATTTGAATGAAAAATTTAAGAGGAATGAAATTGAAAAGGTGTTAAAGAATAAAAACTATGATGTGATTTGTTTTCAGGAAACACACGTGGCAAAAAAACACAGACATATATTGGCAAATAAAAGGTTGGGGGTAGAATTTGTTAATTCAGACATTAATAAAATAAGAGGGGTTGTGATATATGTGAAGGAGAAATGGGACCCAATATTAATATGCAAGGACAATGAAGGAAGAATCTTAGGAGTACAAATCAATCATCAGGGAGAAAAGATTAATGTTATAAATGTCTATGCACCAAACATGAATAAAGCAGAATTCTTAAAAAAATTGGAACAAATGTTAATAGAACTGGAGGATCATAAGGTGATTTTACTTGGAGATTTAAATGCCGGGCCAATACCTGAATTAGATAGAAGCGTGAAAAGAAGAAAACTCAAGCAGGGGAAGTTACCAAGAACATTTAATAATCTGGTGGAAAATCTAGATCTGATAGATATCTGGAGACATAAAAATCCAACAACGAAACAATATACACACCTGTCAGAACCACACCAAAGTTGGGCTAGGTTGGATCAAATATGGGTCTCAAGAGAATTAACACTAAGAGCAGTTAAATGTGAAATCCAACCCAGAACTCTTTCAGATCACAGTTCAGTAACGTTGGAGATAAAAAGCAGACTACAAGGAACATATAGATGGAGAATGAACGATTATCTTTTTGAAAATGAGGAAATAATTGAGAAGGCCAAAAGAACATTAAAAGAATATTTTGAGATGAACTTAAATAAAGAGACTAATATAGAGACAGTTTGGGATGCCAGTAAGGCAGTGCTAAGAGGATTTTTAATTAATCAGAACAGCTATAGGAAAAAGTTAAGAGAGCAAAAAAAAGAAGAAATACTCAATCAAATAAGAGATTGTGAAAGAAAACTATCAATAAATCCAACTGAGGAGCAGGTTAAACAAACTTACAGAATATTACAAACACAATACTCAAATTTAGTAGGCCAAGAAGTGGAATGGAGAATCAAGATATGGAAGCAAAAATTCTTTGAATCAGCAGACAAAACCGGAAAATTACTAGCGTGGCAATTACGAAAAAACAAAATATGATCAATAAATTAAGAATAGAAGAGCAAATTGTGGAAGAACCTAAGAAAATAAAGGAAAATTTTATCAAATTCTATGGAAAATTATACAAATGAGAAAAAGAAGATAGCACAGAAATAAAGAAATATTTAGAAGAAAATAGATTAAAAGGATTAACAGAAGAAGAAATAACACAGTTAAATAATCCTATAAAAATCGAAGAAATTCAGGATGCGATAAAAAAAATGAAATTAGGAAAGGCCCCAGGGCCTGACGGCCTTTCTGCTAAATACTACAAAGTTTTAGAGGAATATCTAGCCCCAGTGCTGTGCGAAGTAGCGAATAACATCTTAAGTGGCGGAAAGACACCAGACTCATGGAAAGAAGCCTACATTACATTAATATCTAAGCCAGACACAGATAAATTAGATATGAAAAACTACAGACCAATATCATTATTAAATAATGATTACAAATTATTCATGGAAGTAATGGCCAACCGTCTTAAGAAATGTTTAAGAAACCTTATCCATACAGATCAAGTTGGATTTTTACCCAATAGACAATTAAAAGACAACATAAGACATATAATTAATATCATTGAATATCTAGACTCCAAGAATGAAATCCCTGCGGCACTAATTTTTATTGACGCCAAAAAGGCCTTCGATAATGTATATTGGCAATTCCTTGTAAAATGTCTAGAAACAGCAGGGATAGAGGGTGCCTTCCTGGAAGGGATAAAAGCTATTTACTCAAGCCAGAAAGCAAAATTGATTATTAATAATGATTTAACTGATTATTTCGAAATTTCAAAGGGTACGAGACAGGGGTGCCCTCTATCACCTCTTTTATTTATAATGATATTAGAAATTATAGCAAATAAGTTAAGAACAACACCAGAAATACGCGGAATTAAAATTGGGAAAAAAGAATACAAACTGAAAGCATACGCTGATGATCTGATGGTATCATTAGAAGATCCACAAAAAAGTGTCCATAAGGTAATAGAATTGTTAGAAGAATTTGGAAAGTTATCGGGTTTTAAGTTAAACAAATCAAAAACTAAAATGATGACGAAGAACATGAAAGAAGTTATGAAAAACCAGTTAGAGGCCAAAATTGGAATTAAAGCGGTAAAAAAAGTAAAATACCTGGGAATTTGGCTAACTATGAAGAACATAAATTTAATGGCGGACAATTACGAAACAACCTGGAAAGAAATTTAAAAAGATTTAGATATATGGAACAGAATAAAATTATCATGGTCAGGAAGAATGGCCGCAATTAAGATGAATATACTTCCAAAGTTGTTATTTCTGTTTCAAAATATTCCGGTGATAAGAGGAAACACAATATTTAAAGATTGGCAGAAAATTTTATCTAAATTCATTTGGCAGGGGAAAAGGCCTAGAATTAAATTTAAATTGCTTACAGATAGAAGAGAAAGAGGAGGATTTGCGGTAGCAAACCTGAAATTGTACTACGAGGCCTCATGCCTCTGTTGGATTAAAGAATGGATTGTAATAAAAAACACTGACCTACTAGATTTAGAAGGCTTTAACACCAGATTCGGTTGGTACGCATATTTGTGGCATAATAAAGCCAAAGTACATAAAGGATTCTCCAACCACATCATTAGAGGACCTCTGCTAGAGGTTTGGGAAAGAAATAAAAATCTCCTTGAACGAAAAACTCCCTGGTGGTTGTCACCAATAGATATTTTAACAACCAAAAAAACAAATATAGAAGGTAAGAGATGGACATATGAAGATTTATTGGTGAGAACAGAAAAAGGTTGGCAGATCAAAGCGTATGAAGAACTAGGAGATAAATTAATAAGTTGGTTACAATTCCATCAAATTAACACACTGTGGACAGAAGACAAAAAGATCGGGATGAACGAAAAAAAATCAAGATTCCAGATAGAAATACTGGAAAGAAACTCAAAACTCTTATCAAAAATGTATAATCAACTGTTAGAATGGGATACTAAGGACGAGGAAATAAAAGAAGTTATGGTGAAATGGGCGATAGACCTGGGATATAATTTGGAATACGATAGTTGGATTAAGTTCTGGAATAAAGATATGAAGTTTACTGCTTGTGTTGCCTTAAGATAAAACATGGGGAAAAATGATGTACAGATGGTACTGTTGGGATACTGCCAGGGAGACAAAGTCCATCATGGCCCCAAGCCGCCTCCGGACGTCCATCGATCTCCCGTAGGCATGCAGTATCAGCAATTAGCGATACGAGCTCCAGAAATAGCTTGCCACATTCCAGAGCCGATGCACGCTCTATCAGCAGATAATGCACAGCAAAAGTTGCACGCAGGAGAGCATTATTTACAAGTTTTATTCAGCGTTGATCAGAACAAAGAAAACATGACTGCCAGCTTCAGTGTCTACAGACACAGAGAGAGCGAAAACAAAGACACAACAGAAACATCCTATGAAACAGGAAATATGCAGGCTGTGTGACTCACAATGCCTGCTCCCTTTTAAGGTGGAACGGAAATATCCTAACAGGTACATCACCCCCATAAAATTAGGAAAAATCTATAAGAATGGAGATAAAATGTGCTGGAGGTGTAAAAACAAGGAAGGAAGTTTTTACCACATGTGGTGGACTTGTGAAAAAATCAAGAAGTTCTGGGAGCTCATTTATAATGAATTTTAAAAAATGTTTAAATATACTTTTGTTAAAAAACCTGAAAATTTCCTTCTGGGAATGATTGGCAATGAAATTAAGAAAGAAGACCAGACCTTATTCCAGTATGCAACAACAGCTGCTAGAATTTTAATCGCCCAAAATTGGAAATCAATTAATATCCCAACAGTAAGAGATTGGCAAAGTAAATTATTTGAATATTCAGAATTGGCAAAATTAACACAAAAAATCAGAGACCAGAAAGAAGCAAAGTTTATTAAAGAATGGAACAAATTTATAACCTATATTGAAGTAGATATAAAAAACTCAAAGATCACAGTAGGCTTAATATAACCCTACGACATGCAAAAGCTTTAAAGATAAACTGCGGGGGAAATTGTATTACATAACCCAAAACCGAGGTGGAGGGAAGTCAGTAACTTACATGTTTGTCTCTGTTTTTTCTTCGTTTTTTAATAATTTAGTTATGTTGTTTTTATTATTATTATTTTCGTGAAGAATTTATTTTGTGTATATATGTGTGTATCTGTGTGTATGAAAATTAATAAAGAGAATAATAAAAAAAAAGATTTCAGTGAGTGTACTCTTGAGTATAACTGCACTGACTTCAACCCAGTAACAGAATGTGACTTCTGACGAATCCTGTAACCTCACAGCAGAGAGATCTTGATTATAGGATGACACCCTAAAGCTGCTAGAACAGAGTTCTGGGCAATTTCCATTAAGTATATCAGTGGCTACATGATGGCTATGTACTACCTCTGGTACCCCTGAATACCAATAGTTGAAATCTCAATGAGGAAGTGTGTTGTTGCACCCAATATCTGCATATGGGCTTCCCATAGGCATCTGTTTGACCACTGTGAGAACAGGATGCTGGAGTAGATGGTTCTTTGGTCTGATCTAGCAGGACTTGTCTTACGTTCTTACAGATTCCCATTGTCCATATTAGCTTGTTAAAGTAGAAGAAAAGTACATATAGGGAACTATGTTTAATCTGTGCAGATTGAACATAATAAACCTAAATGAACTGGCAGACAGATAGGTAGATAGAATCGGTATCAGCAGGTGGCTTCTTTAGAGCATATTTGGCATGCTTTTTCTTCAATGGAGCCTTAAGCTAGTTTTAAAAAGTGTGCTGACTGGTTTTAATTAAATTGTAAAGTGGCAAAAAGTAATGATTATATGCCTGTGGGTGGTGAATCTAATGTGTCTCTCTGAGGAGCAGTCTGATAAACCTCCAGTCTAAGGAGGAAATACAAAAAGCCTGATTACTTAAAACTAGTAGCCAACAGATTATAATGTGAGTTTCCACTGTCAAGTCACTTTGCAATGGAATGCTTGCTAAAGGGCAAGCCCAGTTCAACAGCCTCAAGAACTGAGACAGAACAACCAAATGCCCAAGCTAGCCTGTGGGGAGGGAAGCTGAAGACTTCTTTTAATAGAGAAGAGATTCCCAATAAAATGCAGCCCACTTCAAGCTGCAGTACTATAAGCCCACTGAACTGAATGGACTTACTCCTGAGCAGTGTTGTAGCAGAGCAGGAATGGGAAGAGCACAGTTCTGGTACATCGACCACCACTCACATGAGCCAGCATAGGAAGGGAGCGCCAAAGCTTGGGCAACACTATGGAGAAAGTCTTGCCTCTGGGTACAATCCATATGACGTCAGGGACATCTAAACCAAGGTCTCCTGATGAACTTAGCACATTTGAAGATTCATATGGCAGGCAGATGTCCACTTCCAGTTGTTTTATGTGAATTGCATTGTGAATTGCACTTAGCAATGCACAGAATACCAGTTCGAATGTTTAAGCACTGGGACAATGTGTTGAGAGGAGCATATCAGATGCAGCATATCCTACATCTGAACCAGTTGTGGCTGTGCAGGCACCTAACATATGAAATACCACATGCCCAGTTATCTAAATATGATCACTATGATCACATATGAGAGCCAGTGTGGTGTAGTGATTAAGAGCAGTGAACTGGGTTCTGGTGAACTGGGTTCGCGTCCCCGCTCCTCCACATGCAGCTGCTGGGTGACCTTGGGCTAGTCACACTTCTCTGAAGTCTCTCAGCCCCACTCACTTCACAGAGTGTTTGTTGTGGGGGAGGAAGGGAAAGGAGATTGTTAGCCGCTTTGAGACTCCTTAAAGGGAGTGAAAGGTGGGATATCAAATCCAAACTACTACTACTCTTCTTCTTCTTCTTCTTCTTCCCTACAAATGGAGAAAAGCATGCAACTGCTATATGAGTCCCTGTGGTGCTCAGCAAGGGTGCCAACTGGAATAAAATATTGTGGGGCCCAGGTAAGCCCTGCCCAGCATAATCAATCACATAACACTGTGCACACATACGATTTGAATGGCAATGATCATCAACTTTGGGGGGTTCTAGTCCCATCAAATATTTTATTTGGGGATCGAAGTCTCTTTTGGCCCCTAGGGATTGGGTCCTATGGTGGTCAATCAGCTTCATCCACAAATGCATGTGAAATATTTAATGCCTCTCTGTCTGAAAATGGTCACCATGTATTAATCCAATAATGGTGTAAATTTAGTACTTATGAAAAGTTTGCAATTATTATATGACTCACTGTTTGCTGCGCCATACTCAAATAGAAACATTAGTTAAGTGTACAGTGGTACCTTGGTTTACAACTATAACCTATTTCAGAGGTCCGTTTGTAAACTAAAACAGGTTGTATCCCAAGGTGCGCTTTCACCAATAGGGTCTCAAAAAAAAAAAAAAAGGGATTGGAATCCAAGAAAAGGTTGCAAACTGGAACACGCACTTCCAGGTTTGACGTGTTTGTAATCCAAAATGTATGCAAACCAAGACATATGCAAACCACGGTACCACTGTATGCATTCTCTCTCTCTCTCTCTTTCTCTCTCTCTCTATATATGCAATATCATATGCTTCTATATCTGAATATGATCCATATGAATTGGTCCAAAAATGTTGGAAATTTGGTGCTTTTCTGAAAAAGTGTATGGTTGGTGAGGAATGGCGCCATACTAAATATTGCATGTTCTTTCTACTGTTGTCCTCATAATGAGCAGCTCAGAGTAACAGCCTGAAGAAGGTGACAGCCAGAGACTCACTCATATAATTAATAATGAAGCGGTACTTAATAAACATAACAGAACATTCAAAATTCAACAAGATGTAGTTCTGAATGCAGCACATACATTCACCACGTACACCTCCCACACACAGAAAGGAAACAGCGTGAACAACAACTGCTGAGAGGGAAGGGCTTTCTTCTGGGTGCTTGCTTCTTATCGGTTAAAAATTAGCAGTTTTCCCATACATATCTCCCTGTATAGTATGCTTTTGCCAATGAATTCCAGTGGGTAGGTGCAGATTCATGTTATAGTAGTAAGACAATGGCACCATACACCACAAACAGCACCTCTGCTTTTTTAGGTTACAATTGTGAAAGCAGAGACTCCCTTTCTAAATACAATAACGCATTGAAAAGGTGGAATTAACAATCTAGCCATGCAATCCGTGATCATAACATAATAAGGGATATTAACTGGGTTTCTAATACACATTAAACAATTTTGAATATATAACTTTACAGTTATTTCTTGGAAAATGGGGGTAAGAAACTTTTGGCCCTTCAGATGTCAAACTCCAACTGTCATCATTCCTGACCATTAGCCATCCTGGCTGAGGCCAATGCAATTTGCAGTTCAACAACAACAAAAGCCATCTCTACCAGTTTAGGGCAACCATTCCATCCCTCTTGCTGATTCCTGCTAGTCTAAAAATGGCCATTCTGGCTACAGATTAATAGTGTCAGCATTAAGAATGTAAGAAGGCACCCATTTCCATTCCATTGAGACGCAGTTTGGTTTCCACCAAATACTATGCTATTCATCTTGCTGTCCACTATTTAACATAATCTGTGTAGTTATTTATGTAATGTACGAAAGCTATGCATTTAATACAAATGCAATTATATCCATACTGTTCATTTCAATGTAAAGGAAATATCAGAACAATGGGGGAAAAGTAATTAATTGCATATGCAGGCTTTAAAGAAAATAGTAATCATATTTTTCTGGATTAATACCAATTGTATTTGCTGGGTTGGTTTCCATTCTGCTTCCGTTTCCAGTGGAATTCTCTGGCACGCCAGTTAATGCTGCTGGAAGAGTTCAAAGGTCAGCATTTTAAGAAAAGTATTTATTCATATGCCAATAGATGCACATCTTCCGGGGGGGGGGGAGAAAGAAAGGGGGGGGAGCAAAAGGTAAATACAGAAAACAAAGGGGGGAAATTGTGTGTTTATATCAAGTGACAATGTATACATTTAATAAATCATACATGTTAACTTTCTTTACATTCAAAATTCCAGAAAGTTTTTCTTCCCAGTGCCCTTCATTTTACCACTTTCCACAACTATATAAAACTTAAATTATTGAGTTTAGTTACACAAGAGGATATTAATCCACATTAATTGTACAATGTTTTTGTCCCTGAGCTTAATTAGGTTCAAAGGCCTCAAGAGGGCACAGAAACTCATCAGAAAAAAATGGAGATTCAGGAAACAGTAAATCTATGCTATACATGAAATGGGGTTATTTTTTACCTCAGTCAATACCATTTTTATGCAACTAGCAGCAGATTACTGGTGGATATAATGGTCCTGTCTACTTTTAGTTACCACTTCTAAGCTGCTGAAAACCACACATTTAACCTTGTCAGTGTCTCAATTTTGAAATTAGGATCATCTAAGGAATTAGCCTTATTTTTTCTCCCATGATGGTTACAAAGTACCCTACCTTTGATGCTTGAAATCCACCACTGAGATAATTAACTAGACATAATTACAATGCGCGTTGCAAATTATAGCTTTGCCCTGTGTGGAAAGGACGTGTTTTATTTATGCTTGCTCCCTTGTGGCCTTGTGACTGATCAAGCATGAAATTTAATATTAAAGGTAAGTGGCTAACATGAACCCTCATTTTCTGACCGCTAGTGAGCTTACTGCTTACTTACCCAGGAGTAAGTGCATTCCATAGGACTTGCTTCTGAGCAGACGTACCTAGGATTGCATTATCAAGCCTTCTAAATTACTATGTCTGTGCTGAATTAATTCTTTCTCATAGCAGAACAAAATATTTACACAGAAATAATCCAGTTTGTAACTCTCAACATGAAATCATGGCTGTAAACTCTGGGTCAAATAATGCATAATGCTAAACGATATGCTTTTTAATTGTTTGTGCTGACCACTTATATTTTGAAGGAACAGCAGCCATGCAGGGCTCCGATTCAGATCATGCGCTCAATGCAGATCAAGGCATCACAGCAGTTTCCTGCTAAAAAAAAACCTTTTTGGCTATTTACCCACAAAAGTGCCATTGGCCACTTTAAGGCGAAAACAGCAGCCCAGGGAGTGATCATCAGCAGAAACTCAGCACAGGTTTCTGATCCAGACTGAGAGAGTGATCTACATCAGACCTCCACTTTTCCTTCAAATTAAAAAGTGTCAAGCTACACTTAAAACAAAAGTGTGCCTAACATAACATGCATTCATGGCCCACTCCACAATTCATCTGTTGCCATTTATGTATTCTTATTTATTTTATTCATTGACCACTGTGCCATTGCCAGGCAAGTCCAAGCACTCTTGGATGAATCCAATTTTCTCCATCCATTACAGCTGAGTTTCAGGCCAGGTTTTGTCATGGAAGCTATAATGGTCATCCTGAACTTTGCCAGGAAAATGATAAGGGGAATGTATCCGATTGTTTCGCCTGGACATCATGGCAGCATTCAATACCCTCAACCATGGTATCCTTCTGAAGAGGCTGTACTGAGTGCTGGGAGTTTGACTTCCCAGTGGTTTTGCTCAGACCTGGATGGCCAATTCCAGAAGGTGGTGCTGAGACATTTTTGCTTGCCTCCTTGTTATTTATGGTTTAGGTGGTCATTGATAGCCTTGTCCTCCATAAATTTGTCTAATCCTCTTTTAAAGTATACCTGAAGGAGCATCTCCACATCCATCGTCCAGCCCAGACACTGAGGTGCAGCTCTGAGGGCCTTCTGGCAGTTTCCTCACTGCAATATGTGAAGCTACAGGGAACAAAACAGAATGCCTTCTGGGTAGTGGTGCCCGCCCTGTGGAATGCTCTTCCATCAGATGTCAAATGGATAAACAACTATTTTACTTTTAGAAGACATCTGAAGGCAGCCCTGTTCAGGGAAGTTTTTAATGATTGATATTTTATTGCGTTTTTAATATTTTGTTGGGAGCCGCCCAGAGTGGCTGGGGCAACTCAGTCAGATGGACAGCATATAAATAATAAAATTATTATTATTATCCAAGAGATTGGTCTCCCTCTCCCTGCACCCTTTCCTCCCTCATCTGTACCCTCTTCACCTCACATGCTCAGGGGGTGGGATGTACTTCATTCTTGGCTTGTATTAAACCAAAGTTCAGTTATCTGAACCCGCCAAATCAGCTGAGCACAGCAAATGTTAGTTAACTAACACTGGTAATAAGCCATGATCGGAGCCCGGTTAGTTAACTGAGATTAAACCAGAGTTCAGATCTAATGGGAAACTCTGGTTTAATATTAGGAATAAAGTATCAACGCCAACACACAAAGAGGAGGAGATGTGCGGGGGAGAGACAAAAGAGGAGTGAGAGAGCCTAACATTCATTCCTAGCTAGCTTCATAAACCATGATTTATGAAGACAAGAAAAATTACCCAAACCAAGCCATTGTCATATACACCCACTGAAACAAAGCAAAAAACCCCAATGACCTACTTGACTCCAGTTTCAGATTCATAAAAGTCTCTTGTCAATATAAGAAGGTTAAAATGTGCTGATCTGGACTGAGCTTATCGCATTGGTTGCCAATAAGAAAAGCCTGCTTTCCATGACAAGACTGGAGAACGGCAGTGGAGAAATTTAGCAAGCAGCATCAGAAGTCAACAACAGACTACATAAAGGAGGTGTTTAAAATCCATAGAATGAATGCACATGTGCTTTTGCACATTACACAATTACATATTGCTTCTTTTGTGCAGGCACAAAATTTAATCCTGATTAAGACCAATTTCCTTTCTAAAAGGCACAATATATATTTAAAAACTGCCTCTCTTTCCTTTGTGAAGATTCCAGTAAGGTTTTGCCGACTCTCTTCTTTAGTCCACCAGCTTTCTTTGGGGGAGCCCAGCATTTCATTATCGTGGCATGAGGTGTTGCTAATGGCACATTATAGCACTGCAATTAAGAACTACATTCTGAGCGTCAAATTAAGGGGTATTTTCATTCTCCCGTGCCCCATTTAAACAAAAAACA